>NC_139396.1:98850000-100050000 GCF_054392235.1 Sus scrofa | reverse complement strand
GGCATTGCTGTGGCTGTGGCATAGGCCAGCAGCTGTAGCTCAGATTAAACCCCTTGCCTTGGAGCCTCCATATGCCATGAGTGCAGCCCTAAAAAAAAAAAGAGTTCCCATGGTGGCTCAGTGGTTAATGAACCTGACTAGGAACCATGAGGTTGCAGGTTTGATCCCTGGCCTCACTCGGTGTGTTAAGGATCCAGCGTTGCCGTGAGCTGTGGTATAGGTCGCAGACGCAACTCAGATCCCGCGTTGCTATGGCTCTGGCGTAGGCCGGCAGCTACAGCTCCGATTAGACCCCTAGCCTGAGAACCTCCATATGCCACAGGTGCAGCCCTAGAAGAGGCAAAAAAAAAACCAAAAGAACCCAGACTATCCTATCTCCCCACTCCATCATCCCTTCGTTATAGCTTCTCACCTTCTGGTTACAAAGTGGCTGCTGTACCACCAAGCA
Organism: Sus scrofa; assembly: GCF_054392235.1. Lineage (NCBI taxonomy): Eukaryota > Metazoa > Chordata > Mammalia > Artiodactyla > Suidae > Sus > Sus scrofa. The sequence continues at coordinate 100,049,552 of NC_139396.1, read as the reverse complement.
TCACATCTTCAGTCCAGGGAGGGAAAGGGGATTAGAGAGAGGGAGAATAGGAATTCTCCAGTCAAGCCTCTATCTTTTCATTTGGGAAGAGGAGCCCTCCCCAGCTGACACCCCCACAGGAATGTATGGAGACCATGGGCACCAAAATGGAAAGCTTATCATCTTATTCATACATCTCACACTCTTGCTTGATAAAATCTTTGACAGTCAAATTGATTTAGGCTATTATAAGGGGTTTGTTCCCTTCCCACTTCTACTTGGGGATGGGGCAGGACAGGGCATCGCCCCTCACTGCCCCAAGTCTATGGCACCCATGGGAAAATTCTCATCACTGTCTCCTTCCAATCCAACTTGCTGGAAGCTGCATCTGTCAGGAAGCAGGCAAGAAACAGGTGGCACCTAAAACAGGACTATTGGTAGGGAGGGGGTTATTATACAGTAACAGTAACCAGCTCACTGCCTATCCCACTAGACTCCACAGGCCACTTCTGGATTCCTGGCTACTGCTCCTCCATGTGGATGGGAAGGACAGTGGGAGGTTTTTGAGTGCTATGGTCCCACCTCAGGCCCTCCCAGTGTAAAGTGGGTCACATCTCCCTTTCCTCCAGACCTCAGTGGCTTCTCATATACGCAAACTCTTTACCTTGACCTACAAGCAGAGTGACCTGTTACTCCAACATTAATATTAGTAGCACCCCTTGTAGACTCAATGTGTCCTAGTCTGGATGATAAATTATGTGGTCACTTTACCAAGCAGTAGGCTCTGCATGCTCCCTGTCTCCTCTGTCCCCAGGTTCCTCTCCACTGCTCCCTGTGCTTCACATGCCTCCTTCCAGCCAGGCCGAGGGCTCCTTGAAGGGGCCAATGGCGCATGACCCCACCAGGAACACACTGCCCCACTCTCTCCCCAACCTAGTTCAGCCCAGCTCTCAGGTCTCATTTCAGTGTTCCTTTTTCAGAAGGGTTTTTCTTTATTTATCCCCCAGGAATATTAATTATATCATACCAATGCTATAATTTGTCTTTATTGCTAGAATCATCAATGTGATGACACTTTGTTTAATATCTGTTTCCCCACTAGATTGGAAGCAGACACCCCTGCATCTCCAAAAAACGTAGCAAAGTCTGTTGACCCACAACTGTCTTAAGAATGAATGAATGGTATATCCGGACAAAACTCTACTTAAAAGAGGCACATGCACCTGCATGTTCATTGCAGCACTATTCACAATAGCCAGGACATGGAAACAACCCAAATGTCCATCAACATATGATTAGATTCAGAAGATGTGGTATATATACACAATGGAATACGACTCAGCCATAAAAAAGAATGACATAAGGCCATTTACAGCAACATGGATGGAACTAGAGAATCTTATACTGAGTGAAATGAGTCAGAAAGACAAAGACAAATACCATATGATATCACTTATAACTGGAATCTAATATCCAGCACAAATGAACATCTCCACAGAAAAGAAAATCGTGGACTTGGAAAATAGACTTGTGGCTGCCTGATGGGAGGGGGAGGGAGTGGGAGGGATCGGGAGCTTGGGCTTATCAGACACAACTTAGAATAGATTTACAAGGAGATCCTGCTGAGTAGCACTGAGAACTATGTCTAGAAACTCATATTGCAACAGAACAAAGGGTGGGGGGAAAAAATGTATACATGTAAGGATAACTTGATCCCCTTGCTGTACAGTGGGAAAAAAAATAAATTTAAAAAATAAATAAAAATAAATAAATAAATAAAAATAAAATATATTTTAAAAAAAAAGAAAAAAAAAGAGTGAATGAATGGGAGTTCCCGTTGTGGCACAGGGGAAATGAATCCAACTAGAAACCATGAGGTTGCAGGGTCAATCCCTGGCCTTGCTCAGTGGGTTAAGGATCCGGCGTTGGATCCTAGATTGAATGAATGAATACATGCTGTTTCTCCCAAATGCATACCTCTTTCAGGTTCACTGCCATCATGAGCAGTGAGGAATAATTCCGGCACAATTTTTTTTTTTTTTTTTTGTCTTTTCTAGGGCTGCACCTGCAGCATATGGAAGTTCCCAGGCTAGGGATCTAATTGGAGCTATTGGTGCCAGCCTTCACCACAGCCACAGCAATGCCAGATCTGAGCCGCATCTGCGACTTACACCACAGCTCATGGCAACACCGGATCCTTAACCCACTGAGTGAGGCCAGGGATTGAACCCACAACCTCATGGTTCCTAGTTGGATTTGTTAACCACTGAGCCATGATGGGAACTCCAATTCTGGCACAATCTGAGCTTGCCAGCAACCTAACACATCACTCTGAGCTACCCATCACAGGAGGAGTTTAAACAAAGGCCATCATAGAATGAGAGCTACTGTACCATAAGGATCTCCCTGCACCTGGTTCTCATCCTACCTCAGGCAGGACATCAGCCAGATTGCCACCAGTTCCACACCACCATCTACAATGCCTCAGTGAACATGCACCTGTCCCCTTATGGACCTGTGAAAAAATTTCCCTGGAATATAAGTTTTCCAGGTCATTAGGGATATATACACCTAATATACTTAATTGGATTAAATTCTCCCCTATTTTTGAGCTGCATATGTTTGAGAAATTTAGGGCTGATTAACTAGCTTGATGAGTGGGGCCTTGAACCAAATTCAGTTTGATTTAAAAAATACACTGTTGTTCTATTCTAAGTATCACGGCAAATGTGCTACCCGTTACAGACACAGGTTTATGTGCTATTGCCACCCCCTTAGGGAAAAGGCCTCAGAATGAGCTGGATGCTGGAGGTGGGCAGTGTCAGTCCTTGCTTACCTCCTGGCATAGGTGACATGAGAAAGGGAGGAAAAGGAGAGCATTCTGGTAAAGGCTGGGTCTCCTGGAAGTGTGACTGGTCTGCTTTCCTGGACGGCCATGGAAAAATCCACAGCGCAAAACATGAGGTTATGCTCCTCTAAGGCCTGGGCTGGACTGAGAGGAACAACCAAGTCCATCCCACGTCCAGAGAGACCAGCTCGCTCGACAGGAACCACAGAAGGGTCAGGCTGGGAGCTATGGGATTACTGTAGGAGGGAGAGGAGAGACAGGGCCCCCAGATCAGTCCCATTTGACTCAAAACAGGAAAATCTTTCTGCTCCCACTCTGTCTTCCCAACCAGACTAAAAAGGCACCATCTGCTTGGCTCATCTGCAGCCTATCCCCAGCCCAGGGCTGACAGACTCTGATGTGGAACATCCAGAAATCTGGCAGAGTGACTATACAAGCAGCCTGGAGTTTCACCTGGGCAGACAGAAGGAAGGACCCTGGATCAGGGGGGCCAGCCACAGACAGCTTCCCAGACTCCAGCAGAATGCATTCAGATGTACAGACAGATGTGCAGCCGGATGTGCAGTCAGGGGTAACAGATCCACAGCACACACCTTCATGTAAACTGACCTGTCTTCTCCCAGCCAACCCCACAACCCACCTCAGTCTCCTCCAGAACTGCTCGCTTCCCAGTTTGACAGCACTATTGCTAAAAGCAAAAGAGTACTGAGTGCTCCCCACCTCCGGCCAGGATAGAGCCACGGGGACTGGATCTCCCCCCCCCCCATCTGAAACAACTAAAACCTAGTACAAAGTACATGAGACAATTTTCAAGCCACTGAACATCCAGTAACAGAGATGGGAAATCAACGAGGTGAGTCATACACTTTCCCAAATCTCACTGCCTTCAGAGTTTCCAGGATGCCACAAAGGGAAGAGGAACCCCAGGCAGAACTTAGCTACTGAGATGAGTTAAGGAGATGGAAGCTAAGGTTCTGAGGAAACCAGGGCATCTGGCATTTGCAGGACAGAGCCCTAGAGAGGAGAGGGTTGCCTAGAGGGACAAGCCCAGAGGTGTGCAGCGCCCCCTGTAGGGCTCAATACTGAGTGGTATATAAGGATGCTGCCTAAGGCCAAGAGAAAACTACCAGAAAAGATTAGAAGGCCAAGAATATTTCCACCTTCATTTTTCACTGGAATTGGGTGGAGTGCTTAGAAGAGTCCTGCCTCAGTCGTGAGTCGAGATTAGCCCTAGACCAATACAATTCTGGTTCTACCTAACAAATCTTAAAAACAAGACCCAAAAGGATGAAACTGTTTCCAAGTAATGTAATGGCATCCAGAACACAGCTCAAGAAGACTTGTAAGAATTCAAAACACTCAACAAAGTAAAATGCAAAATGCCTGGTATCCATCAAAAATTGCTGCATGTGCAAAAAAGTAAGAAAGTGCAACCAATAAAGAGGAGAAAGGAGTTCCCTTGTGGCACAACAGGTTAAGGATCCAGCATTGTCACTGCAGTGGCTCTGGTTGCTGCTGTGGTGTGGGTTCGATCCCTGGCCCAGAAATTTCCACATGCCATAGGCACAGGAAAAAAAAACATTTTTTTAAAGAGGAGAAAAGTCAATCAATAAAAACCTGGAATTGATGCAGATAGTAGAATTAGCAGACAAGAACACTAAAACAGTTATTATAACTATATTCGTATCTTCAAAAGCTAGAGGAAAGAGCAAACATGTTAAGTAGAGATAAGGAAGACATAAAAAAGGCCCAAATCAATTCTACAGAAAGAAAATTGAACTCATCATCAACAAACTGTGGACAACTCAAGAAGCTATATATATATTCCAGAGAAAACCATAATTTGGAAAGATACTTGTACCCCTACATTAATTGCAGCACTATTTACAATAGCCAAGACATGGAGGCAACCTAAATGTCCATCAAGAGAGGACGGGATATCCCCATGCTGTATGGCAGAAAAAAATTAAAATAATAAAACAAGAAATAAAAGAGAGGACGGGATAAAAAAGATGTTGTATATATATATATGTATATATATAAACATAATGGAATAGTACTCAGCCATAAAAAAGAATGAAATAATATATTGGGGAATATTATACTCATATATCCCCAATGGAAAGGAGAAGGGAAGAAGAAATAATGGCCAAAATTTTTCATCAAACTACTAAAGCTTATTCAGGAAGAAATAGATATCTTGATTACTACTGTATTATAGAAGTTGAATTTGAATTTGCAGTTATGAACTTCCCAGGCCTGGAGACTTCACTGATGAATTCTATCAAATATTTAAGTAAGAAACAATACCAATTCTACACAATCTTCCAGAAAACTCAAGAGGACAGAATATTTCTGAATTCATTCTATGAAGCTAGCATTACTCTGATCCAAAGACATTATTAAAAAAAGAAAACTATTGTCTAATATCCTTTAAGAAACTTGATGCAAAAATTCTTTTTTTTTTTTTTTTTTTGGTGGGGGGGAATGGTGGGACTACTACCATGACTTGTGGAAGTTCCCAGGCCAGATATAGAAGCCAAGCTACAGCACTGATCCAAGCCACAGCAGTGATAATGCCAGATCCTTAAACCGTTGAGTGACTAGGAAATGCCTTTTTTTAAAAAAATAGTCTTTCAGAAATGTTAGTGAGTTGGAGCTATCAATATATAAAAGAATATCATATGATAACCAGGTAGGATTTAACCTGAGGTTGGAAGGTAGATTTAATATCCCAAAATCAATTGATATGATGTGATATTAATAGAATGAAGGGGCTAAAAATCAGTTTATTATGTCAACAGATGCAGAAAAAGAATCTTACAAAATGCAACACCCATTCAACATGAAAATCCTCAAGAAACAAGAAATAGAAGGAAACATCTTTGACCTAATAAAGAGTACTATGTAAAGTTCACAGCCAGCATCATAATTAATGGTAAGAGACTGAATGCTTTTCGTGTAAAACTAGGAACGAGATAAAGATATTATATTTTGTCACACCACAACAATGTACTAGAGGTTCTAGACAATCCAGTAAGGTAAGGAAAGACCTCTAATAAGGCATCTTAGAAAAGATTGGAAAGGGAGAAGGAAATTGTCTTTGTGTATGATATGACCATCTAAATAGAAAATTAATTAAAACTAATAGGTAAGTTTAGCAAGATTACAGGATACAAGATCGATTTCCAAAAAAAAAAAAATTAATTGTGTTTCTATATACTAGCAATAAACAATTGGAAATTAAAATGAAAAAAATCATTCACAGTATCAGCAAAAATATGAACTACCTAGGGATAAATATAGCAAAAGATGTATGAGGTGTCTGTACTAGAAAATACAAACCATTACTGAGAGAGAAATAAAGACCTAAATGAATACAGAGGTATACCATATTCATAGATCGGGAGATGTTGTCACTTCTGAAAACTGATGTACAGAATCAAAGCAATCCCAATCAAAATCCTAGCAGACTTTTTTTAAGCAATTGAAAATGTGAGTCTAAAATATATATGGAAATATAAAAGACTTAGAGTAGCCCAGACAACTTTGTGTGTGTGTGTGTGTGTGTGTGTGTGTTTTGTTTTGTTTTTTGCCTTTTCTAGGGCCACTTCCCATGGCATACGGGGGTTCCCAGGCTAGGGGTCTAATCGGAGCTGTAGCTGCTGACCTACGCCAGAGCCACAGCAACACCAGATCCGAGCCACATCTGTAACCTACACCACAGCTCATGGCAATGCCGGATCCTTAACCCACTGAGCAAGGCCAGGGATCGAACCCGCAACCTCATGGTTCCTAGTCAGATTCGTTAACCACTGCACCACAAAGGGAACTCCACCCAGACAACTTTGAAAAAGAACAAAATTTGAGGTCTAACACTACCTGATTTCAAGATCTATTACAAAGCTCCAGTTATGAAGATAGAGTGATACTGACATCAAGATAGGCAAACAGAACAATGGAAGAGAAAAAGACCCACACATAAATGGACAATTTTCAACAAAGACGTAAAGGCAATGTAGTGGAGAAAAGATAGTCTTTTCAACAAATGATGTTGAAACAACTGAATTCACATATACAATAAGTGAAGTTTGATATTACCTCATATCATATGCAAAAAAATGAATCAAAATAGATCATGACTTACATGTAAAACTAAACTATAAAAATTCTAGAAATTGTTATGACCTTGGGTTGAGCAAAATTTTCTTAGATATGACATTAGACCTAATACATAAAGGAAGAAATAATAAATTGGACTTCATCAAAATTAAATTTCTCTACTTTTCTTTCTTTCTTTCTTTCTTTTTTAGGGTCATACCTACAGTATATGGGAGTTCCCAGGTTAGGGGTCAAATCAGAGCTACAGCTGCCAGCCTACACCACAGCGACCACAACACAGGATCTGAGCAGGGTTTGCAACCTGCACTACAGCTCATGGCAACACCAGATCCCCAACCCACTGAGCGAGGCCAGGGACTGAACCCGCCTTCTCATGGATACTAGTTGGATTCGTTTCTGCTGAGCCACAACAGGAACTCCCAAATTTCTCTACTTTTCAAAATACACTGTTAAGAAAATAAAAAGATAAGTCACAGATTAGGAGAAACATTTGCAAATCAGATATCTGATAGAGGTCTAATCTCCAGAATATATAGAACCCTCAAAACTAAAAAATAAGAAAACAGCTCAATATAATCAGCAGGAGTTCTAATTGTGGCTCAGTGGTAATGAACCCAATTAGTATCCATGAGGTCACAGGTTCAATCCCTGGCCTCTCTCATGGGGTTAAGGACCTGGCGTTGCCATGAGCTACGGTGTAGGTTGGCAGCTGAAGCCTTAATTCAACCCCTAGCCTGGGAATTTCCATATGCTGCAGGTGCGGCCCTAAAAAGACACACGCACACACTCACACACACACAAATCAGCAAAAGATTTGAACTCTTTCCCAAAGAAGATATACACACACACTCACACACACACAAATGATAACTAATGGTTAATAGGGAAATGCAAATTAAAACCACAATGAATTACCACTACACACCTATTAGAATTAAAAGAATTTTTCAAATTAAAAAGATTTAGCATACCAGGTGTTAGTGAGGATATGAAGGAAGTGGAACCCTTACACATTGCTACTAGGAGTGTACAATCGACAAACACTTTGGAAAACAGTTTGACAGTCTATTTAGAAAATTAAATATATACCTAGTATATCCAGCCCACTCTCACATATTTGCCCAAGAGAAAGGAAAGTATAGGTCCATATAAAGACTTATAGACAAATATTTATAGCAGCTTTACTTTTAATAGCCAAAACCTGAAAACTAGTCAAATGCCCATCAACAAATGAATGAACAATTGCTGTGTTAAAAGAACAAAGAACCGGAGTTCCCGTCGTGGTTCAGTGGTTAACAAATCCAACTAGGAACCATAAGGTTGCGGGTTTGATCCCTGTCCTTGCTCAGTGGGCTAAGGATGGGGCGTTGCTGTGAGCTGTGGTATAGGTCGCAGACGTGGCTCGGATCCCACATTGCTGTTGCTGTGGCTGTGGCTGTGGCCGGCAACCATAGCTCTGATTCGATCTCCAGCCTGGGAACTTCCATATGCCACGGGTGCAGCCCTGAAAAAAAAAAAAAAAAAAAAAGAACCAGAGAGACAGATACCCATGTTCCTAGTAGCATTATTCACATAGCAGAAAAGGTGGAAGCAATCCAAGTGTCCATTGGTGGATGAATGAATAAACAAAATGTGGTATATATGTGCAATGGAATATTATTCAGTCTTTAAAAAGGAAATAAACTCTGATGTGTGCTACAACATGGAAAACTGAGCACACTATGCTAAATGAAATAAGCCCGTCACGGAAGGATAAATGCTGTATGACTCCACTTATATGAGGTACCAAAAATTGTCAAATTCACAGAGACAGCAAGTAGAATGGTAGATACAGGAGCTGGGGAAAGGGGTAAAAGAGTTACTGTTTAATGGGGACTGAGTTTCAGTTTTGCACGATAAAGAATCCTGTTGATGAATGGTGATGATGGTTATACAACAAAGAGAATGTACTCAACATGACTGTACTGAACTGTACACTTAAAAATAGCTAAGATGGGGAGTTCCTGCTGTGGCTCAGTGGCATCAGCGGCATTTTGGGAGCACTGGGACACAAGTTCCATCCCTGGCCCAGCCCAGTGGGTTAAGGATCCGGTGTTGCCGCAGCTGAGGCTTGGGCTGCGACATCAAATCAGATCTGATCCCTGGCCTGGGAACACCATATGCTTTGGGGAGGTCAAAAAAAACAAAAAAGCCAAGATGGTAAATTTGACGTTATGCGTATTTTACCACCAATAAAATTGTTTAACTTCTTTTTAAGTGCCAGGAAATAGAAGAGATTCCTTACAACTTGAAAGAATTCTAGACAGCTTCTTGGAGGAAGTGTCCTTTGAGTTAGATCCAGGAAGGAGAGTAGGCTTAACCTAGAGAACAGGAATTAGTCATCCCAGACAGAGGAACTCAAGCAGAGGCAAGGAGACTGCAGGGGGCTGAAGGGTGTGGGGTCAGGCAGCCAGGAGGGGGGTACCTGGGGCTGAAGGGAAAAGTAGGTTGGGCGCAGCCCATGAGGGCCTCCCAGCCTCCGTTAGAGAAGAGAGACATCTGTAAACATCAGCGCTGAGTGAGCCAGACCCACAGCACCATGGCTCCATCAAGACGCCCATTCGGAAGGGAAAGACGTGGGGTCGGCTCTGGACAGTCATCAAAAAATAAACATGTCCCTGGACAGTCAGGAAACGCTCAGTGAGGCTGTGTCCAGGCGGGGCTGTTTGCTTATTTGTGACTTTCCTGCTTTCCATCACCCTGTCAGCGGCCACGCTGCCCCCATCCTGACCCTGACACCCGGTTGGTCAGCCTGGCCTCAGTCATTGGCTTCAGAAGAAAACCGGTCCCTGGGAGGGGAAGGAAGGCAGGAGGGGCAGTGGGAGTGCACGTGCAGCACCAGCTGTGAGTGTGTGTGTCAGAGTGCATTTGCACAAACTGGCCTAGCAGCATTGTGAGTGGCAGAGGGTGTGAGTGGATGTATTTGTCCGAATGCGTATACGTGGTCTCTGTGTACATGTGAAGGCTGATGCATGTCAGAGGGTGTGTGTGTGTGTGTGTGTGTGTGTGAGACTCCATGCGTGTGCAAAGCATCAGAGTAGATGAGGGCCTGGGAGAAGCAGGGTGGACTCTAGGCCCAGATGGGCTGAGTTCAAATCCAACTCGGACAAGTTCCTTCGCCTCTTTGTGCCTCAGTTTCTACATTTCTTAAATGGGAAAAATAACATTACCTATCTCACAAGGTTGTGCTAAGTATTGAAACAAATCCATGAATAAAAAGTACTTGATCAGGGAGTTCCCACTGTGGCTCAGCAGAAAGGAATCAAACCAGTATCCATGAGGAGGCAGGTTCGATCCCTGACCTTGCTCAGTGGGTTGGGGATCCAGCAGTGCCATGAGCTGTGGTGTAGGTTACATACATGCCTCAGATCCCACATTGCTGTGGCTGCGGCATAGGCCGGCAACCATAGCTCTGATTCGATCCCTAGCCTGGGAACTCCCATATGCCACGGGTGTAGCCCTAAAAAGAAAGAAAGAAAAAAAAAAAAAAAGTACTTGGATCAAATGATGCCAGTATACAGGAAGTGCCTAATAAGTGCTAGCAAGTGTTATGCATACATATACCAGTGTGTGTGCACAAGCACACGCCGGTGTGTGTTGGCGTGGGTTCAGAGTATAACGATGTGAGCATCTTTACAGTGAATACCCAGTGCGGGTGTTCTTGAGGGCACATGTGCCAGGATTTGGGAGAAAGCAGCCTAATCAGCCAGGTGCTGGTGCCCCAGGTACCATGGCCAAGCCTGGCACCCAGCGCTGAAGAGCCCAGGCCCTGCCTCCCGATGGAGGCGAGCAAAGCCTCTGGGCAGCTCCCTCCTCCTCAGCCTGCTCCCTGGGCCGCCTTCTTCCTGCCTTGGGCTGCTCAAGCCTCCTTTGTCTTTCCATTTCCTCAGGCTGCAGGAGTGGGGGTATTTTTTTCTATCAAAGGCCCTTGGCCCCCTGAAGAAATCAAGCAAGGGTCAGATACAAAATCAACTTAATCTGGGGGCTGTTTTTCCTTGAAAAATACCAAAGGCACTCAACATTTCTGCTTTTTAAATCAAGAATAATAAGTGGTGCCAATTCTTTAAAAAAAAAAAAAATGGTCCTCAACTTCATATTATGTGAAATTGCTTTCTAAGGGGTAAAGCACTTTACAGATGTGAGGAATTCTTCTCTCTGGGAGGCGCAGTGCACCCCACCAGGGCGGGGGAAGACCTAGTAAGGGGAGGAAGGCAGATGGAGAAGAAAAGCCGTGAATGTGGCTCTGAGAAGGTCATCCCAGATGCAACCTTCAGATCCAGGCTGCAGTGGGGATGTGACCAGTGGTGGGCTGACCACAGCTTCCTGTTCTTGAACTGCTCCAACTCTCAAACTTTTAGAGGTTAAATCTGAAATGGAAACAGTGGGCTTTGGAACCAGGCTGGCCTGGATTCAAATCCTAGCCCTGTTCTCACCAACAGGGCTGCTACGATAAACACCATGTTCCTGGAATTGTGCAACCAGGTGTGTGAGCTGGGCTGTAGTGAAATGACAGGTGACCCCAAAAGGCTATGTCTATGTTTTCTCTGAGCACCTGTGAGAATTCCCTCATCTGGCAAAAGATCCGAATAAGGATCTTGAGAAGAGGAGCTCATCCAGTACTATCCAGGTGGCCCTAAATCCAATGGCAAGTGTCCTTATAGAGGCAGAGGGAGATGTGAGACCCTCAGAGGAGAAGGTGATGTGAAGATGGAAGCTGAGGTCTGAGGGGGGATAGCGATAGTTCCTTCCTCTGGGAATTTTTTTGAGGACTAAATAATGAAATGAGCATATAGCCAGCTATGGAACTCGGGGATTCTGCTTTAAGACTTGAGTTTGATGTCTGCCTCTGGACCCTCAAAGTATGATTCTCTGCCATTCTCACCTTCTGACTCCTGGCAACAGTCTAGAGCTGCCTGGCCCCTTGTCTCTAATTGTCCATCTATAACTATTCTCCCCCTTCTTCCTTTCGGGAGCAGCAACTGCTGAGTGTCAGCTGCACACACAGATCCCCAGCTAGAAACTTCATTTCCCAGACTCCCTTGCAGTGAAGCCTGACCCTCTAAGTTCTGACTGACGTGATGTTTCAAGAAGTGATGTGTGTCCTCAGAAGGATGCAGCCTGCCACCCCCTCCATCCTGAAATCTACAAGGAAGACCGGTAGAGGCCCTTCCTCAGCCAGGCAGATGAGGACCCCTTCCAGAGACATACTGTCCAAGCTGAGGTCTGAGGGGGGATAGCGATAGTTCCTTCCTCTGGCTAGAGCCGCTAGCCACATGAGCCTGAATTAATTAAAATTAATGATATTAATTAAAATTAAATAAAATTTGGAGTTCCCATCGTGGCGCAGTGGTTAATGAATCCGACTAGGAACCATGAGGTTGCAGGTTCGGTCCCTGCCCTTGCTCAGTGGGTTAAGGATCCGGCGTTGCCGTGAGCTATGGTGTAGGTTGCAGACGCAGCTCAGATCCCGCGTTGCTGTGGCTCTGGTGTAGGCCAGTGGCTACAGCTCCGATTCGACCCCTAGCCTGGGAACCTCCATGCGCCGTGGGAGCGGCCTAAGAAATAGCAAAAAAAATAATAATTAAATAAAATTTAAAACTCAGTTCCTCAGTCACTCTAACCATACTTCAAATGTTCCGTTGACACATGGGGCCAGTGGCTACTGTACTGGACAGCGCGGGTAGAGAAGAGTTCCATCATCACCGTAAATTCTACTGGACAGCACTGTCATAGCTGTAGAGCAACAAGACAGAAGGATCTTGGGTCCTTAGTCAACTCTGAAGAGCACAGTCACCCTTCAGCCTCCTCTGCTTCAACTGCCTATCACCTTATCTTTTTACAGGAAAGCACGAAATCCTCCACCTTTATCTGTCAATGCAGCCAAACCAATATCCCAATAAATACTTTTCTTTAATCAATCCCTTTTCCACTTAAGCTAAGGGCAGTGTCTGTTGCTTGTAGCAAAGAATGTTGCCTGATACCAAAATAAGTAAAATAAGAAATGTAGAAGGGGGTGGATGACATGGTCTGGGAGAGCAGCTGTGTACACTGAGTCCTCGGCCACTCTGTCCATAGCCATGGGACCCGGCTGAGCTCTCCAAGTCATGCAGTGCTGGGCCAAAAGCATGCACACGATGTAAAAGGGGATGTCCCTCCCCACAAACACGGCTAGGCTTATTCACCCACAGGCAATGGCTGAGGCAGGGAATGGCCAAGCTGAGCCATATTATAGCAGCCAGGAAGGACTCTTCAAGGACCACTAGGGTGGTGTCAGAAGGACTCAGGAGCCAATGGAAGTGCTCCCACTGGACAGATGGGCAAGTTGGGCATCAATAATAAAACTAACAGCAGTGGATTGAAATGCACCCAATATGTATAAATCTATAAGTTCATCATGACACTGAAAGGAAACAAACAAACCCAAGAGGCTGATAGGAAACTAACTTGTTCTTTTGAAGACTGGTAAACAGAAGGACAAATCTAGCTTTATGCTGCTGTTCCTCTATGAACTGTACCACTGAAACCAAATAGTTGATGAGGAGAACTTCCTCTCTGCTAACAAATGAAGAAGGAATAATGATAGTTTTTGCAGCCCTTTATGAATTTATGGATCTAGGCGTTGAGTATCACAAAAAGAAAGACAACCAGACACTATGTGTCTCCTGATGAAATAATATACCACCACCACTGAGGTAGCCTCGCCAAAAACAGAAATTTTAAAAAATGAATCTGATCAAACTCTAGACCCAACTTCCAGTTTTCCATGAAACTGAGAGTCCAGAGGAGCTTGCTAAACATACCATTGGGAAATTCAGGCTCTGAACTCTTCTGAACAACAATCCAGTTTCTTCACCAAATCAACTTCAAAAGAAAAAAGAAAAAAAGAGGAGGAACATGGTTTAAAAAAAGACTCAGAGGAGTTCCTTCATGGCTCAGCAGGTTAAGGACCTAGTGCTGTTACTACTGTAGCTCTGGTTACAGCTGTAGCACAAGTTTGATTCTTGGCCAGCATATGAAAGTCTCCAGGCCAGGGATTCAATCCAAGCTGCAGCTATGACCTACACCACTGCTGTGGCAACACCAGATCCTTAACTCACAGCACCAGGCCAGAAATCAAACCCACACTGCAACAGAGACAATGCCAGATCATTAACTCACTGCACCACAGCTGGAACTCCTGTGTGGGCTTATTTAGACTCTGACTCAGACAAACCAAATTTTTTTAAAAATATGGTCTTATGGTTTTAATGACTGGATTGAATATTTGATGATCTTAAGGAATTACCATTAATTTTTTTAGGTATAATAATACTATTTTCAGATGTAATCCTTTGATGTGTGAGGTTTGCTTCAATATAATCTGAAAAGGGCAGAAGTAAATGGGGATTTAAATGGAAAAAAATAGTGATGAATTGATAATTGTTGAAGTTGGATGATGCAAACATTTTACCATTCTCTTTCTGGATACTTAGAAATTTCTGTTTGACATTTTCTTAAAGAATCCTTTGGTATCTTTAGCTGAAATCTTTATTTGAAATCTTCTAAAAATACTTTTTTAAATAATTTGCTGCACACAAAACCCCACAGCACAAACCAAAACAACTGGACCAAGGCAGATTTTGGTTTCTATTGCCTTTCCATCACCAGCCAACCCACCGATTCCAAGCCTGTCTCATGATGATTTTATCACAAGGAGCTCAATCGCCTTCCCTGACACTGGGTCTTTTTGTTATTGCGTTAGTTTTCTTTTTCTTTTTGGCCACACCCAAGGCATGTGGAAGTTCCTGCGCCAGGGATCAAACCTGCGCCACAGCAATGACTTAACCCACAGCAATGACAACACCGGATCCTTAACTTGCTGTGTCACCAGGTAACGCCCATGTTAATGTTCTAATAACTGCTTTATTGAGTTGACAGTGCTTTATTGAGGTATCACATGATTCACACATTGAACATGTTCAACTAGGAGTTCCCCTCATGGCGCAGTGGAAACGAATCCGAGTAGGAACCATGAGGTTGCATGTTCGATCTCTGGTCTCACTCAGTAGGTTGAGGATCCCATGTTGCCATGAGCTGTGGTGTAGGTCACAGAGGTGGCTCAGATCTGGCATTGCTGTGGCTGTGGCGTAGGTCAGCTACAGCTCCGATTAGATCCCTAGCCTGGGAACCTCCATATGCCACAGGTGCAACCCGAAAAAGACAAAAAGAAAAAGGAAAAAAAAGAAAGTGTTCAACTCAATGGTGTTTGGCAGAGTCTCAAAAAGTTGCAACCATCACCACAGTCAGTTTCAGAACATTCAAAACATTTCATGAACACATGCCCAAAGTTCTCAATACCTTCGCATCTTACACAAAAGGAGTCGGAGCCTTGATACTTTCTCTCCCAGAAGATTTCTGCAACATTCATGCCAGTTTTTCTGCCATGACACAAATGATACAAGTACCGTGTATCATTTACTCTATACACACACACACAGACACACACAAGCAGAGTTAAGTGCCACCCCACCACAGAATGACCATATTCCAAGCCCAGGCTCAGCATGAGAAGAGGCCTGACGGCATAGAGCTGTGAGCACATGGGGTTGACAGGAACCCTTATGTCATTCAGGGATGGAAGAGGAAGCGGGAGATGGAGAAACCCAGGCGGGGCCGAGGAGACTGGACCCAAATGGGCCCCTGACGCTGTAGGGGCTGCAGGTGCCCCTGCTCAGAAGGATGGGCGCCTCCCCCTCTGCCCTCTTCCCAAGCGGAAAAGCCATCACCACCCCTTTCCTGTCCTCCTGCCCCACTCCGGACGCCTGCAAATCACACAAGCCACTAAGCCAGTCCAGTCACACCTTCCAAAGCGGTAGTTTCCTTTATCCAAAGACAAGAGATGTTTCCACTCAGGCAGACAGGCCGGGAGCCCTTTCTCCTTCCCCATCCTCCCTTCCCAGAGAATCAATCTTCTTAAACCTTATCCTCCCAGAGACCATCTGGATGAAAACTGCTCAGGAAATTTAGTCGGGTACTAAGCCCAGCATTCTCATCCATCTTGCCCTGTCAGAGCCCAGCACTCTGGCCTTAAAGAATCCTTACAGCTGGGGCCACCAGAGGGCTCCTGGCCACAGCAGCAAGGCCTGCCTGCACTCACAGCTACACCTTCCAGACATCTTAGAAACCATAAACCACCTTACAGCCTTATCCAGCCCTCATCCTCCCTCTGGACGCTTGGTTCCACTCTGCTGTGCCATCCAACTGTAACATCAAGAGAAGTGGTGTGCTACAGCAAGAAGAATTCACAGAGACTCTGGGCTGGGGCCTTGCTTTGCTGTGTGACCGTGGCCAAGTGGCCTGACCTCTCTGAATCTCAGTATCCCCATCAGGAAAATTGTGGTTAATAATGCCCACCCTAGAGAACTGTGATAAGAACTAAATGAGATAATGGACTTTAAAATTACTTTCCTCCTCATTTTTTCTGCTCTGGCCTTCTTGTTGTTCCTCAAACTCTAACCATTGCCCCACCTCAGGGCCTTTGCACTTGCTATTCCCTGGAAACTCTTTCCCTAGAGATCCAAAATCATGGCTCACTGCCTTCAAGTCTCAGCTCAAAATGTTACCATGTCAGGAGTTCCCGTCATGGCACAGTGGAAACGAATCCAACTAGGAACCATGAGGTTGTGGGTTCGATCCCTGGCCTTGCTCAGTGGGTTAAGGATCCGGGGTTGCCGTGAGCTGTGGTGTAGGTTGCAGATGTGTCTCAGATCTGGCGTTGCTGTGGCTGTGGCATAGGCTGGCAGCTACACCTCCAATTGGACCCCTAGCCTGGGAACCTCCATATGCTGTGGGTGTGGCCCTAAAAATAAAAAAAGACCAAAAAAAAAAAAAGTTACCATGTCAGAGAGGCCTTCCTGGACCAGACTATCTAAGACAGAAACCGCCTCCGTCACCCACCACCACCCACCACCCCCTTTCCTCTCTACTCTTTACCCTGCTTTCATCTTCTTCAGAGCCCTACCCTCCCCACTGGAAAATAAGTGCAGTGAGGGCAGGGACCAGGTCTGTTTTATTCCCCAGTGTTGGGACAGTGCCAGGCACATAGAAATCACTCAATAAATATTGTGCCAATGGAGGAATAAATGGCTGATTATATGAACCAGTGCCTGGCCCATCGCAGGTGCTCAGAAAACAGGCGTTATTGCTGTTACTAATTTGGGGGTGCTGAGAGAGGCATAAAGGGGCCTGGACTGTGGGGAACAGGTGGGGCTAAAAAGGAGAGCTCAGGTGAGACTCAAAGCTACCCGCAGCCTGTCCATGGGCCAAACATCTCACCCACACCATGATATCTGGCCAAGGCAGGGATTTGCAGTCAGAAAGCTGAGGAGCCCTGGAGCCCCGCCCACTGCAAACCCTGCCTCCAGGGTCCTCTGGGAGTTGGGTCAGAGGGAGGTAGGGGATTGGAATGGGCCTGGTCTTGAGGATGGACAGCCCCTTCCACCCACATTTAGATGGGCTGCCCAGCCAGCCCCAGCAATGCAGTGGAGAAGAGGCACTCTGTCCCCACAGGGAGCCGGAGCAGCAGAAGGGACTGGTCACCGAGACTGTGGTGGACACTCAGGCCAGGTAAGGAATAGGCCAGGCCCAGGCATAGGAACCAGACAACGGGGTCATGAGTCTGTAGCCCTGAGCTGTATGCCCAGTGTCTGGAGTTTCCCAGTTCAGAGCAGGCTGGGCCCCGGAGTTATAGAAGAAAGAGCAGATCTGTATGGAAAGTGCAGATCTGTATGGAAAGCCCAGCTCCATTCCTTTAACTGTATGACCTCAGACAAGGCACTGAACCTCTCTGAGCCACAGTGTCCCCATCGTCAGGTGGAAATGATAATATCCACCTCAAGATGCTCATTAATAATAATGAGTTACCATTTATTAGGCTTTGCCAGTGTTACATTACTGTGCTACAGTGTTACATTATCTCCTTTGATCCTTAAAACATCCCTAACTTGATGTATTTCTATTCCTCCTTCACGGAGGAGGAAACTGAAGTTCAGAGAGGGTAGTGACCAGCCCAAGGCCACATACTGAGAGATTCAGAGCAAAACTGGACCCAAACCTGCTGGTTGTAAAGCCCTAACCATCATCAAGAGGATGGGCTTAAGCCCCTAGCACCTGGCTGGGGACACCCAGATTTCCAATCAAGGTGAATTTTCTTCCCCATCCCTGAGCTTCAGGTCTGGAGGCAGGTGAGCCCAGCTATGGGGACTGCAAGGTCAGGAAGCCAGGTGGCCCTTCGGTTATGTGGATGCGGCAGCAGCAGCAACGGCCCCCATCTCACTCCCAGCCAAGCACAAGCAGCTCAGGCTGGCTTCCTGCTCCCAGTAGGTTGTAAGACCCCTCCCCAACAATACCTCCTCCCCAGCTCGGGCAAGCTGGGGTCATCCCAGCAGAGGAAGTACAGCCAGGTCAGGCCTGCCCCTTTCCCACAGCCCCAGAGTGACCCTCCACTGCCTTTCCACTCAACTCTGGACCGAGAATCCTCAAGGCCCCCACCCAAGGCCCATAGGGTTACCCAGCCATCGGTGTGGCTCCCTTGACAGGGGACAGCCTAATTCACGTATGACCCACACCAATAAATCAGGGAAGGGCGGGGGGGTGGGTACATTCATAAATCCATATCAAACAGCCTCCAAATTATGACAGATGACATGGCAGTCATAAAATTGCACAAGCAAAACTCACCAAGTCATTAATTTCATGGCCGTAGAAAATAAACAGACACATTTTTCCGCGGCCCTAATAAATTTTTAAAAACTCAAAGAATGGTCCATCTGCTTCGAATAATTTTTAATTTCCTATTCTGTCTCATTCCCATTAGCTATTCCACTGAGATATTTGCTAAATTCTTTCATTTACCTCCTCCCATCTGTATTCAATTACCCTATTCCCAAATAGAGTGAGTTTTTGTTTCTCCTAAGCACGGGACAAAATACCCCCGCCTGTACCTTAAAGCAAATGTTATGTGTGTTTTATTATCTGTTAGACCGTATGAGTCATTCTAACTCGATTGCCTGTGCGGAAAGGCTTGGAGAGCAATCTGATTTTGATGTTTTCTGGCTTGGGTGGAAAACACCTGCCCGATTCTCAAAGCTAATCTATTAACGTGGTAAATGCTGTAGCAGATGTTCCTGAGTGAGCAAGGGGCCGTGCTGGGCTGTGACCGGGCCCAGAGTGTCGGGCACGTAGTAGAGATCAGAGGCCAGCAACGCCACTGGGGCCCGAGCTGTCACATTTTCCAGCCGGTCCCCAGGCTCTGGCTGCCTGGTGACTTGCCACTGCCTCCCAGGGCTCTCAGCAGCCACTCAATGAGATGCAAGGACATTTCAAGGTCATCTGGTTGACCCCTACCAGACCCGGGCCTTGTATAGGAGGGAGACTGAAGCCCAGAGAGGAGGTGTTATTGCCCAAAGACACACAGCATACCAGAAAGAGGGAACATCCTTAGAGGCTCTGGTGGGTGCAGGGAGCTGAGACTCATTCTATGGAGATGAGGAGAGGAATTCTGTGAGCGCCTTTCCCACCAGTGCCTGCCACCTGAGAAAAGACCACTTAGGGTCTTTTCAGGCTATAAGTCTTTGCATGGCATCTTTCCTCATTCTGCAGGAACTGGGCCAGGCCTGCAACAGGTGGGGAGGAAGACTGGGAAGCGAGCAGAGGGGCCAAAGCCTTGCCCGGGGGTGGGTTGGTTTCAACACGGTGGTAACCACAAAGGCCCAGGAAAGTGGACGGCCAGGTAAAGCTGCAGATCTGGGTAGAGCTGGGGGTCTCCAAAGCCTCTGAGAGCACAGCCCAGGTAGCTGCGCTGTGGCTGCCCACCTCCCTGCAGCCCTCATCATTTTCACGCATGTGGGTGGCTTCTTACTCTGAGCACCTGCAACACTGCTTGAGAGCCTTCTCCGGCCTGGGATCGTGTTCAGTAAGCCCTCAGGACAGGCCAGAGGGGCAGCGATTTGACACCCCCAGGAGTAGCCCTCACAATGATAACTGGAGGTTGGAGAATAAATACCCCAGCTTCCTCCCCTCTTGGCTAGAATAATTCTAAGACAATTCTATACCGGTGATTCTCTACCAGGTACAATTTTGCCCCCCAGGGGACATGTGGCAACATCTGGAGACATTTTGGTTGAATGGTTGCTGCCAGCATCTAGTGTATAGAGGCCAAGAAGCTGCTAAACATCCACCCATGCCCAGGACAGCCCCCAACCAACACTAATTATTCAGTCCCAAAATGTCAGTAGTGCAGAGGTTGAGAAACCCTGTTCTCCACCCTCCTGCAGAGGTCTCCAGTGGGACGGGTCCCAGATACCCACAGCAGTAACCTGCTCGTTTAGGCACTCTCCTGACTTCTTTCCCCTCCCCAGACCCCTTCCCCACTCCCCTTCCAGAACTTCCTGGGACCACCTCCCACAACTGCTTTCACACAATTCCTCACCTCAAGGTCTGCTTCTTGAAGGACCCAGCATAGGATTATGCATAGTCATGATAATCATGATGACACCCCCAAAAGGGTCTTGAAGACTTGAGTTCCTATTTCAGTCATCTACAGTCTTACCACACCCATTCGGTCCCAGTGACACTCACTCTGAGTGTAGCTTTTCAAAGACACATACATGGGGCACACCAGACCAGCTTGGTTAGGAATGCCCTTTGGGAGTTCCCATCATGACGCAGTGGTTAATGAATCCGACTAGGAACCATGAGGTTGCAGGTTCGATCCCTGGCCTTGCTCAGTGGGTTAAGGATCCGGTGTTGCTATGACCTGTGGTGTAGGTTGCAGACACGGCTCGGATCCTGCATTGCTGTGGCTGTGGCGTAGGCCAGCGGCTACAGCTCTGATTCCACTGCTAGCCTGGGAACCTCCATATGCTGTGGGAAGTGGCCCTAGAAAAAGCAAAAAAAAAAAAAGGAATGCCCTTTGGTTCTATTCTCATGGACTCACTGATTGGAGATATGCTTACACTGTAAAGAGATGTAAGACCTGAATACAGATTCAGTGCCATACCTGTCAGAATCCCAGCTGACTTTTTTTTTTTTGTAATCATGCTTATTTTTAAAATCTTTTTATGAGAGTTCATTTACATTGTTCTGTCAATTTCTGCTGCACAGCAAAGTGACCCAGTCATCCATCTATACACACTCTCTTTCTCAGATTATCTTTCATCATGTTCCATCACAAGTGATTGGACATAGGTCTCTGTGCTGTACAGCAGGACCTTGTGGCCTATCCATTCTTTTTTTTTCTTTTTGGTCTTTGTAAGGCTGCACCATGGCATATGGAGGTTCCCAGGCTAGAGCTCAAATGGGAGCTGTAGCTGCTGGTTTACACCACAGTTACAGCAACACGGGATCTGAGTTGTGTCTTGCAACCCACACTACAGTTCATAGCAACACCAGATCCTTAACCCACTGAGCGGGGCCAAGGATAAAACTCACATCCTCATGGATACTAGTCTTTACCACTGAGCCATGACGGGAACTCCGTCTACCCATTCTTAATGTAACAGTTTTCATATACTAACTCCAGTTTTCATATACTATCAGTTTTCATATACTAACTCCAGCTGACCTCTTTGTAGATAGTGGCAGGCCAATTCTAAAGTTTACATAGACTTACAAGGGACCAGGAATAGCCAAAAGAATCTTGAGAAATGAGAACAAAGCATGAGGACTCACAGTTCCTGATTTCAAAACTTGATACGAAGCAACAGTAATCAGGATAGCGTGGTACTGGCACAAGGAAAAATATATAGATCAATGAACTAAAATTGAAAGTACAGATATACCCATGTATCTATGGACAACTGACTTCTGACTAGGGTATAAGACCGTTCAATGGAGAAAATATAGTCTTTTCAGCAAATGATGCCAGAACAGCAGGAAATCCACATGCAAAAGAATGAAGTTGAACCCTTACCTCATACCATATACAAAAATTTATTCAAAATGGATATAAGATCTAAGTCTAAGAGCTTAGACATGACCCCAAAAGTATGAGCAAAAATAAGAAAAATAAATCAAAAAATTGAACTTAAAATTGAAAACTTTTGGGGCATTCCCTTCATGGCTCAGTGGTCAACGAATCTGACTAGGATCCACAAGGATGCGGGTTCAATCCCTGGCCTTGTTCGGTGGGCTGGGGATCCGACGTTGCCATGAGCTCTGGTGTAGATTGCAGATGTGGCTCAGATCCCACATTGCTGTGGCTGTGGCATAGGCCAGTGGCTGTAGCTCCAATTCGACCCCTAGCCTGGGAACTTCCATATGCCACAGGTGTAGCCTTAAAAAGCTGAAAACAACAAACAAACAAAAAAACTGAAAACTTTTGTGGTCCTATGAGCACCATGAATAAAGTGAAAAGACCATCCACAAAGAAAGAGAGAAAATATTTTCAAATTATATATGGTAAAGGACTTATTAAGTATCCATGAATTTAGAACTATTTTCTCCTGATTAAATTAAATTTCATACAGTGACCCTCTATATCTCTAATGATGCCCTTTTGCCTTAAAGTCCATTCTATCTGACAGTAATATAACTATGCCAATTTTCTTTTGGTTTACTATTTTTCTGATATTTTCCTTACAATTTTTAATCTGTCCTCATGTTTTAGACATGTCTCATGTAAGCAGCATTTTTTTAAATAGAAGTATAATTTAAAATTACAATGTTAATTTCTGCCATACAGCAAAGTGATTCAGTCATACATATATATACATTATTTTTAAAATATTCTTTTCCATTATGGTTTAATGTAGGATGTTGTATATAGTTCCCTGTGCTATACAGTAGGAAGTTGTTGTTTACCTGTTCTATATGTAGCAGTTTCATCTGATCTGCTAACCCCAAAAATCCCAATCTATCCTTCTGGCTATTCTTTTTTTTTTTTTCTTTTGGCTATACCCATGGCATGCAGAAGTTCCTAGGCCAGGGATTGAACCCAACCACAGCAGCAAACCGAGCCATAGCAATGACAATGCTGGATCCTTAACCAGCTAGGCCATCAGGCAACTTCCTGGTTATACTTTTTTTTCAATCTAGTCTTATGGTATATGAATTTTAATGGGAGAGTTTGATCTATTTATATCTATAAAGCTTACAAATATATTTGACTCATTTCTATGATCTTATTTTGTTTTTAATTTGTCCTGCTTTCTAAGGATTATTTTCATTTTCTGTGTTGCATTGTTTGGAATTGATTGAGGGTTTTTTTTACTCATTCATTTTTCCTCCTTCTACTGTATAGGGGTGAAGCATTCTATTTCCTAGTTTTTATTGGTGACTCAGCATTTTCAAGTTATTACCTAACTTAAGTCTAAAGTTAATAATCAATGTCTTACCCCTCACTTGAAAAATGCGAAGTACTTTGAAAGCTTTAATTCCATTTACCTACAGTCCGGCTTTTAGCTCTATCTCCCGTTTAACTCCACAGAATAGACAATGTTTTGGACAGTCAGTGTACTTGTTTGGATTTACCCATATTTTTTACTACTTTCTCAATTCATCACAGCTTCTTGTATCTGAGACTTTTTTCCTGAGATAATTTTTCTTTTCAAGTTTATCCTTCAGAAACTCCTTGAATGGAGGTCTATTGTTTATAAATTTTCTCAGTTTTAATAAATAGGCATTCCTTTTATCGCTCTTCACATCACTGTGGTTTGATTTTGCTGTTGTTGTTGCTCTTTACAAATTGAAAGTTTGTGGCAACCCTGCCTCAA
Organism: Sus scrofa; assembly: GCF_054392235.1. NCBI lineage: Eukaryota > Metazoa > Chordata > Mammalia > Artiodactyla > Suidae > Sus > Sus scrofa. The sequence goes on along the minus strand of NC_139396.1, from coordinate 100,025,813 downwards.
GCAAATCCACTGAAGCCATTTTTCCAACAGCATCTGCTCACTTCGTTATCTTGGTGCCATATTTTGGTAATTCTCACAATATTTTAAATTTTTTCACTATTACTATATTGCCATGGTGATCTGTGATCAGTAATCGTTAACGTTACTACTACAACTCACTAAAGGTGAGTTACTTAGATGATTAGCATTTTTAGCAATAAATATATATTACATATATTATTTTTTTGCTTTGTTTTTTAGGGCTGCACCCGTGGCATATGGACATTCCCAGGCTAAGGGTCCAATTGGAGCTACAACTGCTGGCCTACACCACAGCCACAGCAACACGGGATCCGAGCTGCTTCTGTGACCTACACCACAGCTCACAGCAACACCAGATCCTTAACCCCCTGAGCGAGGCCAGGGATCAAACACGTGTCCTCATGGATCCCAGTCGGGTTTGTTAACCTCTGAGCCACAAAGGGAACTCCCTAGCAATAAGTATGAACATTTTTTGAACATAATGCTTTTGAATGCTTAACAGACTATAGTAAAAACAGATCTTTTATATGCACGGGGAAACCAAAAAATTTGTGAGACTTGCCCTGCTGCAACATTTGCTTTATCAAAATCATCTGGAACTGAACCTGCAAATCCAAGGTAAGCTTATAAGTGAAAATGTCTTTATTTCCACCCTTTTTCTTATTTTTTACATGTTCATTGAGATATACTTCACATACTATAAAATTCATCCTTTGGAAGTGTACAATTCAGCTTTAGTATACTGTTTTTTTCTTTTATTTTTTTGACCACGTCCACAGCAAGCCAGGAATCAAACCTGTCTCACAACAGTGACAATACCAGAGTCTTAACCCACTGAGCCACCAGGGAATTTTTTTTGGGGGGGGGGGGGGCGCTTCAGCATACAGCAGCTTAATATGGGATCTCAGTTTCCAGACCAGGATTGAACTGAGGCTGCAGTGCTGAAAGCACTAAATCCTAACTACTAACTACTAGACCACCAGGGAACTCCACTTAGTATATGTATAAGGTTTTATAAACATCACCACTATCTAATTCTATAATATTTCACCACTCAAAAAAGAAACCCCACGCCCATTAGCTGTCACTGCACATTCCACTCCAGCCTCTGGCAGCCGCAAATCTACCTTCTCTCTCTATGGATGTGCCTATTATGTTTTATATAAATGAAATCATACAATTTGTGACCTTGGTGTCTAGCTTCTTTTGCTTAGCTTAATGTTTTCAAGGTTCATCCATGTTGTTGCCAAAATCAGAACTTTATTCCTTTTTATGGCAAGTAATACTCTACTGTATGGCTATACCATATTTTGTTTATCTGTTCATAAGTTGGTAGACATATGGGTTGTTTCCACTTTCTCACTATCATAAATAATGCTGCTGTGAACATTTGTGTACAAGTTTTTGCATGGACATATGTTTTCAATTCTCTTTAGTACATACCTAGAATCTGTTTTAACTCTTTTTACAAATGAAAGTTCTTGAGCCAGGGATAGAATGTGAGCTGCAGCTACGACTTAAGCCATAGCTGCAGGAATGCCAGATCCTTAACCAAGCAATGTGCCACAGCGGACACTCCTATACTTACTCTTAAAAGATAAATTATCTTTTAAGAAATTATTCAGTCTTATTAGGGACTGGGATATGCAGGCCCTAGTTGGTATGACTTTTTAAAAGTCCTTTAAAGTCATTATTCTGTCATTCATGGTTATTATTCATACCATTATAACTAATCACCATTAGATTAATTTCCTTTAATTATAGAAGTTGTAAACAACAAAAATTTATTTTCTTCCTGGTATTTTTAAGATCATTTCTTTGCCTTTGATATTCCATTTGATATGATGTATCTGTATATGGACTTCTTTTTATTTATCCTTTTAGGGATTCATTTGAATTCCTGAATCTGAAGATTCATTTTTTTTTAATAATCATAGAAAATTCTTGGCCACTATCTCTTCAAATATTACATCTCTCTCATTATTCCTACAATTGCTTTCCAAAAATCTGATTAGACATATATTAGAGCTTAACATTCCGTCATCTATGTCACTTAACCTCTTCTTCACATCTTCATTTTTCCTTCCTTCTTTGTATTTTCATTTTTCCTGGATCTATCTTCCAGTTTACTAATTCCCTCTCCATCTGTGTCTATTCTATTTAACCATTCCATTGAGTTTTTAATTTCATATGTGATATATTTAAATTCCTAGAACCTCTGTTTTGTTCTTTGTCAAAACTGCCTGGTCATGTTTATGATCCCTTGCTTCTTCCTTGTCTTTCTTGTGCCATGGAAGCTCAAGGTATGGAACGTTAGGCTGCCCAACAAGGTAGAAGTCTTCAATATGTACAGCAGTTTCAGAAACATTTACTTCCCTGGACTGATGTTTACAATTTGTTCCTGGCCTCTCACAATTCCCTTTTTTTCTTAGAGACTGTTCCATTAACAGAAGAGAATTTCAAAAATATTTTTTCTAGCATCCTTAGATGTTTTGTAGCTGATATATCTGTAAACCTTTCATCACCATATAGATTTTAAATCACTTTGTTCTTTTTCCAATATCCATAGTTTCAGAGACTAACCATTAAGCACCTACTATGTGCCAAAAGCTGCACTTCAGATTCAGGGGAGAGCAAGAAAGAGCTTATCCCTGCTCTCAGGGTTGCTTACAGTCTATGGAGAAATCAGACACTTAACCAGGCAACTGCAGCCCACAGTTCATCAGTGATATGATGACATAGGTGTTAATAAACATGACCATGCTGAGATATATGGAGGGCAGGAACACTCTAATACTCACATTGATTCTCTTTAAGTAAATATTCAACATTTATTTAAGGGGAAGGAATACCTTACAAAGCAAAACTCAGCTCTTTGCCTACCTTAGAAGGCATTAGGGAAAACGTCTGTCATTATTCAAGCACATGTTATTACTGGAACATAACCTTTTGCAGGGAGGATCCAGCCCCCACCCCCAATCCCAAGCTATTTAGAAAATCAATTATTGCAACCACATACAGTAGCCTCCTAGAGGGATGTTCTGGTAAACAACATTTCCACTGATGTTTTACTTGCTTCCCTAACCACTCCTTAATTGCGATGTTCTGAGTAACTACTGCAGCATAACAAATCACTTGCAAACCATGGCTAAAAATGATAACTATATATTATGGGTTGAATTATGTCCCCCCAAAAGATAAGTTAAAGTCCTAACCCTTGACTCCAGAATGTCATCTTATTTGAGAAACAGGGTCATTGAAGATGCAATTAGTTGAGATGAGGTAATACTGGAGTTCAGGAGCCACTAATCAAATGTGATGGTGTCCTTTGTAAGGGGGAGATTTGGAAACAAAGACACAGGGAGAACACAATGTGAAGATGCAGGCAGAGGCTGGAGGGATGATCTACAAGCCAAGGCATCCTTCTCTTCTCCCTTCCTTTTGCCCTCCTCCTCCTCAACTTCTGCTTCTCTCACCCTCTCCTTCCATCCCTCTGTCTATTTTTGTCTCTAAACTCTTTCTCTCTCTTTCACTCTAACCTCCCACAGGGGCCAAGTACTGTTTAGAGGCCAGAATCATCTCCAAAATGATTTAATTTTCCCCTTGAATCTGCTCACACTCATTCAGAAAACCCCATGAAGGAATATACAGTGAATACCTGCCACCTCCTTCTCCTCACTCCACCAGGGACCTTTCCCAAGTCACTAAGCTGAGACCTAGAGTGGGATGGATAAGGAAAGAATGACCAAAGGCCAGAGTGGCAAGAGAGGGGATCTACTCCCAGTGGTCAAAATACACTAGGACACATGCAGTGAAGACAGGAATTAAATACTCATCAATAATCAAAGTTCTGAAGTTCCCATCGTGGCTCAACGGAAACGAATCCAACTAGTATCCATGAGGATGCAGGTTCGATCCCTGGCCTCGCTCAGTGGGTTAAGGATCCAGCATTGCCATGAGCTGTGGTGTAGGTTGCATACTCGACTCAGATCTGGCGTTGCTGTGGCTGTGCCTTAGGCTAGCAGCCACAGCTCTGATTCAACCCCTGGCCTGAGAACCTCCATATGCTGCAGGTGCAGCCCTAAAAAGACAAACAAATAAACAAAACAAATCAAAATAACCAAAGTTCCTCCCAACCTGAAAATTCCATCCCAAAAGCATACTCCCACTTGCCAGCTACATGATCTTAGCTATGTCAGTTAACCTCTCTGAGCCAAAAATAATAATCCCTACTTTAAAAGATTTTTATTATGACTCAACAAGATAAAGGCTTGATTTGTCTCCCAAGGCAACAGAAATAAAAACAAAAATAAGCAAATGGGACTTAAACCTACGAGCTTTTGTACAGCAAAGGAAATCATAAAACAAAAAGACAATCTACAGAATGCTTTGCAAATGAAGCAACCAACAAGGGCTTAATTTCCAAAATATACAAACAGCTCATATAACTCAGTATCCAAAAAAAAAAAAAAAACTCAATAGAAAAAATGGACAGAAGAACAAAACAGACACTTCTCTAAAGAAGACATACAGAAGGCCAACTGACACATGAAAAAATGGAGTTCCCATTGTAGACCAGAGGGTTAAGACCCAACTAGTCTCAGTGAGGATGTGGGTTCAATCCCTGGCCTTGCTCAGTGGGTTAAGGATCCAGCATTGCCACAAGCTGTGGTATAGGTTGCATATAGAGCTCAGATCCAGTGTCACTATAGCTGTGGCATAGGCCTGCAGCTACAGCTCTGATTCAACCCCTAGCCCAGGAACTTCCACACACCACATATGCAGCCATAAAAAGAAAAGGGAAAAAAAAAAACTCAACATCACTTTAGAGCAGTGTAAATCAAAACTATAATGAGGTATCACTTCACACTGGACAGAATGGCCATCATCAATAAATCTATTTTAAAAAATGCTGGAGAGGGTGTGGAGAAAAGAGAACCCTCCTACATTAATGGTGGGAATGTAAATTGGTATAACCACTATGGAAAGCAGTATGGAGGTTCCTTCAAAATCTAAATATAGAACTACCATATGATCTAGCAATCCCACTTCTGGGCATATATCCAAACAAAACTGTAATTCAGAAAGATACATGCACCTCTATGTTCAAAGCAGCACTATTCACAACAGCCGAGACATGGAAACAACCTAAATGTCAACAGATGAATGGATACAGAAGATGTGGTATATATACACAATGGAATACTACTCAGCCATAATAAAGAATGAAATAATGCCATTTGCAGCAACATGGATGGAACTAGAGATTCTCAAACTAAGTGAAGTTAAAAAGACAAATACCATATGGTATCACTTATTTGTGAATTCTAAAATATGACACAAATGTACCTATTTACAAAATAGAAACAGACTCACAGACCAGGAGAACAGACTTCTGGTTGCCAAGGGGAAGGGGGTTGGGAGAAGGATGGAGTGGGGGGTTGGGGTTGGCAGATGTAAGCTATTATACATGGAGGGGATAACAACAAGATCCTACTGTATAGCTCAGAGAACTATATTCAATGTCCTGTGATAAACCATAATGGAAATGAATATTTTTTAAATCTATGTATTATGTATAACTGAATCACTTTGCTGTATGTACAGCAGAAATTAAGACAACACTGTAAGTCAACTATACTTCAATTTTAAAATTTTTTAAATTTTAAAAAGGCTGTTGATTTGTTTGGAATGTTTTGCCCTGCAAATAACAGGAAGTTAACCAGGGCTTGCTTGAGCAATAAAAATACTTAATTATTTTATGTCCTGAGATTTAGAGACAGTTTTCAGGTTTTGTGCAATGACTCAGAAATACTATTGAAAACCAGTTTCTTTCTATATTTCTGCTTCACCACCCATAGCTTGTTGTTAACACCTCATGCTGTTTCTTCATGACTGAAAGATAGCTGCTGCAGCTCCAGACATCACATACCATATTCAAAAAAAAATTATGAAGAAGGGAAGAGATATAGTAAAAATAAGCACCTCTTCAGGTGATGGACTCAGATAATCCAAGCATCCTACCCTGAGAAATTCTGCCCTGCAGCATGATCACCTAATATGAAACTCATTCTAATCTCATACGTCTTTGCATTTTGAAAAAGCCTCAGAGAAGAGACCCCAACAGCAGGATTTCACGTACATGCAGGGCTAGGTAGGGGAGGAGAAGGCTTCCTGGCATCTCAGGTCGTATCACAGACCTTCAGAGCTGGACGAGTCCTGAGAGAGGGCCACCCTCTCACCCCAGCCGTACAAAGAAATGGAGGCCCAGGGTGGAGAAATGACTTCCTCACCATCATACGGCAGAGCCAGAGCCAAGGACTGCTTCTGAGCCTCTCTTAGCACTCAGAAAGGAGACCTAAGAAAGAAAGGCTCAGACCAGGAAATGCAGCTATCTCAGGAGGGTTCCCCAGAAGCAGAGCCTGGGTTGGGGGTTTGCACTCAGATGATTTACAGGGAAAGGCTCTGAGAAGGAGAGTGAGGAGACAGGATGGGGAAGGGGTAAAGGCTGAGCCAGAAAGTGGTCTCAGCTGGGGCCGAGCCACAGCCTGGTCCCACCGAGACTTTTGGAGCTTGAACAGCATCACAGAGTTCATCCTACCTTGAGGCTTGGGGTGGCCTTTTGCACCACATCAGCCGGTCACCGGCCACAGTCTGCTCAGGTCGTGCAGTGTGGGGCGGCCTTGCGGGGCATGGCCCTCGTTTGGCTGTGAGCTCATCCCCAGCGAAGGGGCAGCTGGGAGCCATCAGCAGCAACCTCCTACAGCTGGGGGACGGGGAAACCATCAGGTTAGAAGGAAAACAAGCAGGTCTTCCTGGAGCCCCGAGTCAGACCCAGCGTCCCCAGCCACAGAACACAGCATGCAGGGGTCTGTCCCTGCCAAGACCCTCAGTTTCCTGGTTCCTAAAATGGGTATGCAGGACCAAAGGGTCACTGGGTTCCTTTCCAGCTCTGCATGTTCAAGCTCCTGGGGTTCCACTTTCGCTTCACCCCAAAGTTCCAACTGGACAGTCCCGCTGCCTCCAGACCCCCGCCTCCTCCAAGCAGCTGAAGAACCAATGAGACCAAAGTCGGGTCATGATTCCATCAGGCCTGAACCCCACGAAGTGGGTGAAGGCAACATTTTCTCGGCGTGTGTACATCTCCAGCCCCAGCCGGCCTGGGGAGTCAGTATTTCTTGAAGTGTAAGTACCGAGACCACATGGGGTTGTCAGTAAATTCATTACCCCATTACCAGACCTGAATTATTCAGCGCCTCAGGAATGTGCCCAAGCACAGTCGATGCCGGATGGATGGAGTCAGGCCCAGGGCATGGTTGGTGCTGGGGTGATGGATCTGGCCCAGAGAAGCTGGCAGGGCTGGCAGGCACAAGGCTGCCTGGCTGGTAGGACCTGGGCTCTTGGTGTTCCTGGGGCCCAGGGAGAGGGTTGTGCACAGATCCACAGTCCTCCTCACCCGGCAGGAACTCAGCAGAGTGTATCTTTGGAGGCCCACCTGCTCCAAAGGGCCCAGGGACAGGAGATCCAGGCTCCACCTCTTCCTGGCTGTGTGACCTCCAGCAGGTGATTCACCTCTCTGAGCTTCAGTCTCTTAATCTGTAAAGCATAGGAATGATGCTGAATGTTCTCAGGATCCACTCTCTATTTTAAGTTTAATAATAATAGAACTGATTTTTTTTCATTGAACATATAACTCTCTGTAATAAAGACTCTTTTGAGGAGTTCCAGTCGTGGCGCAGTAGTTAATGAATCTGACTAGGAACCATGAGGTTTCGGATTCCATCCCTGGCCTTGCTCAGTGGGTTAAGGATCCGGCGTTGCCATGAGCTGTGGTGTAGGTCGAAGACGCGGCTCAGATCCTGCGTTGCTGTGGCTCTGGTGTAGGCCAGTGGCTACAGCTCCGATTCGAGCCCTAGCCTGGGAACCTCCATATGCCATGGGAGCGGCCCAAGAAAATGGCAAAAAGACAAAAAAAAAAAAAAAAAAAAAAAAAAAGGACTCTTTTGAGGCTGAAGCATGGTCCTGTGACTAAGAGCTGGTCAAAGAGATGCAAGTAGAGTATCCTGAAAACCGGGTTGAAAGTGTGACGGCTTGTGCTCAAGCAGTCATTTTGTTCAATGAGGAGATGCCATATGATAAGGATGGCACCACAGCAGAGTAGAAGCCTGAGTCTCTGTTGGCCATGGAGCCTCCTTACCACTTACATCTACGTAAAATTGAAATAAAGTTTTCCCTTGGTTAAGTCACTGTTCTTTTGGATTTTTCTGTCTCTCATAGCCAAATCAACCCGACCTTACTGAGCAAGTCCAAGGGTGAAATGAGATATTACAGAAAAAGCAGCCACTTCAATAGGCAGTTCCTCTAGGATACTTCAGTGCTTGAGAACTAGAAACCCTGAAACCATAAAATCTGGGCTCAAATCCCAACTCTACCACTTACATGCTGTGCAAATTTAGGAAAGTTACTTAACCTCTCTGGGCTTCAGCTTTCTCATCTGTAAGATGGGGATAAAAGTGGTGCCTTCCCCCGACAGGGTTTATGTGAGGATTAAGTGAGTTAATATGAAGTTAAGAGAAGTGACTTGCACTCAGTAATTGCTATGTAAGTATCAGCAGTTAGTATCTCATCCGTTTATATCTCGGGACACTCCCTATGTAACTCAGGGACCTGGGTGTCTGTAACATCTCCCAAAGCCCCATCTCAGTCTAGATTCTCCCCTCAAGGTGGCTGTGCTCTTGGGGCAGCAATGCCAGGGGTGCTCTGAGTTTCTACCACGGCATGAACAGCTTTGCCTTGGGGGAGAGGACCCCAATCTGAGCGAATGGGGTGGGCTGCAGAGTCTGGGCTCCGTGTTTGGAGTCCACAAGAGGGACTGCTCTTTGGAATCTGGATGAAGCTCTTACTCAGGAAGAGGAAAAAAAGAAACAAAATCCTGTGATAGGCTCTGTACCCCGTATCTCTCTGCTCTGGGCCTCTGGGGAGTGGATTAGATTGGAGGTTACAGCTCACCCACCAGCAGCACAAAGACCAATATGCAAAAGAGTGAACCTCTGTGGGTTTGAGACAGCAGGGAGTGGTGGGGACTGGGGCAAGGGTAGATGTCCCATGGGGAATAAAGGCAGGTACCACGCAGCACCAAGCCAACCTGTTTGCCACAAAATGGGCCCAGTACTGTCAAAACTTCTGCTCTCTCAAAAGAAATGGGAGTCAAATCTGCATTCTTTGTTACATTTGCTGATCGTTCAGTGTTGGCTCCATTCAAACAAGCAAAACCTTGATCGAGGCAAACAAAATATGTCCCCAGGCCAGCTCAGGGGCTGCCAGAAGTAAACAAGCACTGAGAGGTGTCCTGTGCAATGCAACCAGAACCCTTGAGTCCCAGGCTCTGTGTCCGGGTGTCTGGGGGGCGGGGGGAGGAATGGGCATAGCCTGAGTATGGGTGGGAAAGAAAGGGGCTTGTCCCTCCCAGGGAGGTGCGGGCTCTGAGCTGGACCCGGGGAAGGTGAGCCTAACCCCTCAGCTGCCTCCCCACCTGGATTCAGGATGGCAGTGAGGATGGATGGAGGCAGGAGTGGCCCTGAGACTCCAGGTGACACCATGAGTCCCAGAGCGCCAGGTTCTTCCTCTGGAAACAGACGGGGGCATCCTCAGCTTGGGCACAAGGCAGGGACCCTTGCGGAGGTCCTGCCCTGAGGCGGGGTAGGGTCTTGGCACCCAGGACTTTGGAGACGCCCAGGGGTATCTGTGTGTAGACTGGCCTGCTGATCCCAACCCTTGTCTCTGACCCACAGTAGGGCTACATATCCACACTCTCTGCCATGCAACCTGGCAGGGCCACCCACAGAGGGGGGAGGGTACACACTTGCCCCCATGAGGACCTTAGCCAAGTGACTTGGCCAACATCAGCAGACCTGACCAATGCAGAGGCTTTGAAAGCACAGTATATGGTTGGCCTCTTGCACCCGTGCTGCCCACCAGAAAAGAGTGTCCCCAGGTAGCCACTCATCTCAGAACAATCTGGACACACAACCCAAAGCAGACGCAGCCCAGCTGACGCTGACCCAGCAGCGAGGAAAGTGGGTGGTTCTCTCAGAAGCCTCTGAGACTTGGGGCTGCTCCACAGCATTGTTGTAGCAGAAGCCTGACCATGAGGCTGGGAAGGCGTGGGCACAGAAGCTCCCACCCCATCAAGTCATCTACTGTCGCAGAAGCCCCTGCACCTCTGGCCCATATGCAAATGGAGAAATTCTCCCTAGAATGGGGACACCCCAGGCTATGGGCCATACAGAACTGAAGCCAATCCCCACACCCTGACTGTGAGACCCCAGCTAAGTCACATCCCGGGTCTGTAGAGGATGGGTGATCAGGCTCACCTCACTGGGTACTGGGGGTCTTGACGAGGCATCCCGCAGCAGGGCGGGGGTGGAGTGCTCAGTGGAGTCCTCTGGCATTTGGGCTTGTCAGGTGATCAAGGAACAAAGCCTCTCCTGTGAGAAAACTCACCCCTGAGGAAAGTGGGGCCTTACCTTTGGAGAGCAAGATATCAAGTTCAGTGTGGAATCTGCCACTCCAGCCTGAAAAAAAGCAAACGGGGTTATCTCAGCACAATCCCCCAACCACCCCTGGGCATGGGCCACACATTAGAGTGCCTGTATCAGTTAGGAAATAATAAATAGCTAATCACTGCTGAAACACAAAGCGCTCCATTTTCTCACACTAACAAGGAGGCTGGAGGTAAACAGTTGCTGGTGGTGTTTCAATGTGCAGACAATGTCTTCAAGGACAATTCACCATCCTTACTGTTTGGGGTTTTTTTAATCCTTAACCTTGTTGCCTCATGGCCACAAGATGGCTGCCACGGTTCCAAACACTTCACCTTTACACAACCACGTTCAAGGTAAGAAAAGGCTAAGGAAGAAGGGGGGATTTCTTGCTATCACAGAAAAAAACAATGTCCTGAGAAGTACCCGCTTTTCCCTGGCACAATATCCCTGGATGTTATGAAAAAGGGACAGAGAGGGTTGTAAAAGCCTGAGACTGATCACATTCCACCCCGAGAGTTCAGTACATTGTTGTCTGAACAATATTGAGCTCCTGTTGGCAATGCAGAAACAGGGGAATGGCACTGTGTGCTGGAGATAGGAGGTACCAGGTGGGACTCCTAACTGCAGACCATAGAAGCTGCTTTGTGGCAAACAGCAGATTTTACTTTCCTACAAATAACAGAATCCATGTTGTGCAAACAGCAAATTCCACTCTGTTGCAAACAGCAGACTCTGGGAGGGCCAGAGACTCAGGCTTGGATGCTCCACAACCAGGAACTAAGCAGCTAGAATCCCCATCAAACCACAGCAAAGGACTATTTTAGTTAAAAGCCCTCTGGGCACAGTCCCCACCACAGCCACCCCAGCAGGAACAGGCACCTCCTTGTTTGCTCACTTGGTGTCAGAGCCTCACTCTCCCCCCAAGCAGTGACTCACATGCCATTTTTGCATGCAAGTCCTGTGCAGCGCGTGGGATTGTGGACCCCAGGTCCATGCCTGCAGGGGAGTCTGGGACATGTGTCTGTCTTTTTTGGGGGAAGGAAGCTCTCACAACAGAGGCCAGTGTCTCAAGGTGGAGAGGGTGGAGCTGCTGGGAAGCTGTGTTTACTCTTCCTCAAAAGGACCCCACAAAGTCTTGACCATGTGACGGCTCCTGAGAGTCAGCTGAGGGGTCTAGCAAAAGCAATGACACCCCCGAGTGGCCATGATAGTGGTGCCACAGCCATCTCATTGGGAAGAAAGGAGCAGGTGACACCATGAAACACACACCTAAGTCATCCACTGGGGACTCCCAGAGATGCCCAAATGCAAAGACCTTAATTCAATCAGAGAAGTCGGGTGACAGACAAATCGCTGGCACAGGTGGGGGCCTTGCAAAAGAACTCAATGAACTTCCAGGGGATATAGGAGCTCTGGCCTCGGGCCCAGTGGTGAAGCTGAGACAGGGACACGTCCACATCCTGGCTCTGCCACCTGACATCTGGGAACCTCAGTTTGCACACCTGGAAAATGGGGACAATGCTAATTACTTGAGAGGGTGGCTGTGATGAACATTCCCACTGCCCACTCTTTTCGGTTAGCAGCAGGGAACCCTCTGCAGTTAAACACCTAACATTGTGGTTCACAAGGAGCGGGATAGGAACCAGGCAATTTTTTTTCTTTTTTGGCCACCCTGCAACGTATGGAGTTCCCAGGCCAGGGATCAGATCCTAGCCATAGCTGCAACTTACACCGCAGCTGCAACCACACCCGATCCCTAATGCACTGTGCCAGGCCAGGGATCGAACCTGTGTCCCAGAGCTCCAGCGATACCACCAATCCCGTTGCATCACAGCAGGAACTCCATGGCAGGGGTATTTTAAACCTTACAACCCTTTTGAGAGGCGGGGGCTTATGGCTGACCATCCTCTCATGATCTCCACCACCAATGTTCCTCCCACGCTCATTGTCCTGGATGGCAAAGGGGGCTTGGCCAATAGAACTAAGGTCACTAACCAGCTCGCCTTAAAATGGGGAGATTGTCCTGGCTTAGCTGGGGTGGGGGGGGTCCCAGGAACTACATGAGCCCTTAGAAGCAGAGGAGGAAGGCAGAGCATTTTGAAGCACCATAAGTATCTAAAGTGCCTTTGCAGTCTTGCAGACAGAGGGGCTCAATGAGAAGGAACTAAATTTGGGCAATAACTGGAGAGCTCAGAAGAGGACGGGGAACCCAAGCAGAGCTGCTGCCCCAGACACTTCACCGTCTGCCTGGTGAGACCCTGATTGGCCAGGCTTGGCCATACTCCTGACCTACAGAACCAGGAGATAATAAACGGTGTTTTTTGGGTTTTGTTTTTTGTTTTTCTTTTTAGGGCCGCGCCTATGGTATATGGAAGTTTCCAGGCTAGGGGTCGAATCAGAGCTGCAGCTGCCAGCTTATGCCATAGCCACAGTAACATCAGATACTCAACCCACTGAGCAGGGGCCAGGGATCGAACCCGCATGGACCTAAGGGCTCATAGTGCACCCATCCTCTCTGCCCTCAGCTGTATTGGTGCCTGAATGGGGCAGCTGCATTTGGCAAAGGGCAACTGAGAGAGGCAGAAATGATCCCCCCTCCCCACCCCTGGGGGCAGCAGCCCACATCCACGTGGCCCTCTAGGGAGGCCCAGCTCCCACTGCCACCATGGGGCCACCACCAAGGAAAAGGATCAAAACCTACTTTGCCTTCAGCCCCCTGGCCTTCTAAGAAAAGCCTCTGTAACAGATTCAGAGGCGACACTTTGCTCCCTTCATTGTGAGCTGAGACACTGGCGCTGTAATAGAAGAGACAAGAAATGAGTAGAGAACAGGGGGAGGGAGGTGGAAAAATTAAATTTTGCGTGATCAGCAAGGTTTCAAACAATCGCTCGCCAACTGAAGTGGGTGCCACGTCTATAAGTCATTCTGTTTTATAGACCATTAGGATCTCCAGAGAGAACCTGCATGGAGACCACTGCTTTTTGTTGAAATTAAAATGTCAGAGAAAAAGAAATAGAACAAAACAGGGAATCTGCAATTAATTACCAGGCCATAAAAATTCAATAATCAGGAGGCAGAGCAGCCGCGGGCCCAGAGGTATCAGAGCCAGCGTAACAAGAATGGAATACATTAATCTTTTCAAATTAGTTTTTTAATCTGACGGGGATATATGGTGACATGCCTCCCCTCCCTGCTTGCCGCCCACCTCCACAGGCTGAGGCCTGAAACCAGGCTCCGGAGAGAGGCTCTGGTGTGAGCTGGGGGTCTGCCCAAACCCAGACCCCCAGGCAGGAAAGAGAATACAGGCTTGCAGCCCCAGCCGTGCCGGGGTGGAAGGGCCCCAGCAAAGGTGCTAGGAAAGCACGTGGGAGTCTGGTTTCCTCTGGGTCAGAAGAGTTTATAGGCATGTCCCTCTCTGGCCAGAGGACTTAAGAAAGCATAGAGCAGGACCTGCGGAGTAAGCATGGAGGAATGGTCTCTCTGAGCTGTGGTTTGTTCCGTTGGAAAATGGGAATAATATCGCAGCTTCACGCGGAGGCTGGATGTATAGTGGCTGGTGCTCAATAAAATGTCCCTTATTGTTACTATTTTTACTGTCCAGACCCGCAGCTCAGGCAGCCAAGAGCCCGAGGCACCGCCAGCACACTATTCAGGGAACATTTATTTAGCACTTGCTGTGTGCACAGCTCTGGAAGAGAAGAGGACAGCGGCTTCAGTCCTTACCCTGCAGAATCAGACTCACAGTCAGGTTGGGAAACATTTACAGGGCCAAGCAGGATGTAGATAATCAAAAGGTAAGAGGAAAAACGCTTCTCTTCCAAGCTGGCCGCATGCTTGGCAACAGGCAGACGGGAGGAGCTGGGAGGGCGGACCCAGACCCACCCAGCAGCAAACCACGGGCTCCTCCCCTGAATACCGCCCGGGACTGTGGACTGATTGGTCAAAGGATCAGCCCCACCCCTGTGTATGATAGGAGGCCACGCCTTCCGCCCCTGCGCGGCCTCGCCACCCACCCCCCACCGGCCCGCTCACCCTGGCCCAGGGCTCGCGAAGCTCGGATCAGTCCCAGCTCGCCCGGGACTTCAGGCTTAGCCAAGCCAGTCCCTCAACAAACCCAGCAACAAGGCTGTCTCTGAGCCCTGCTGGGGCTGAGCCTCGCCTGGGAAGCCCCTGGTGGAGTTCCAGTCTGCCCAGTGTGGTTGCCGAAGGGCTGGAGGGCCCTTCGTGTCAGGGGACAGCCGCAGAGTTGTCTGATGGAATTTGACTCCTTTTATAATTATAGCTCACTAAGTGCCGGGCCCTGTGTAAATCCTTCACCCGGATTTTCTCATTTCATCCCCCAGAGGTTAGGACTACTAAGAACCCCACTGTACAGAAGAGCAAATTCTGAAGCTGGGGCTGCTCACCACTTCCCTGTGTCCTGCGGTCTCTGAGCCCAGCTTCACTAATACAAGCCAGGAACACCTTTCTCTTAGCCCCACTCGGCACAGTTGATGTTCAATCAGTGCTTACTGGATGGCAGCCCTGCGCAACAGCCCTGCAAAGGGGCCTCACCTGTCCTCCGGTCACTTTCCTCCCCAAGATTTCTTCACTCCAACCTATGATTATAACAGCAGCTGCTATTTCTCGAGCACTTACTGTGTGCCAGGCCATGGATGGGATCTGGTGCCATTAACAGTAAGAGAATGGTCCCAGTTTTACACAAAGGAAACTGAGGCTCAGAGAGACTGATGGGCCCAAGATCTCACACCTATGTCTAGCTGGCTCCCAAGAGCAGGATTCTAACTAAGGATATTGGCACAGAGCTCAATCAACCAGATCTTACCCGGGGCTCCCGAACCCCACCTCTGGTTATGCCTCCTAAAATTACACTCCTTCAGCCTGATACCCTTGGTAACCTCCTCCAAGAGGCCTCCTCTGATTCTCTCAGTCCTTCCCAGGGATCCTTTAATTTCTATCGCTTTGTACCTTTACTATCCTGTTACACCAACGGTCTACTCACCCACCCAATATGCCCTAAGGGGTTCTCAGCAAAAGTGGTAGCGATGAGGAAGAACCATAACCAAGAGTAGCATCACATTTTTCTTTCCTGACTCAGGCCCCTAGACCTCCGGTGACCGAGAAAGAAAGCAACCCCTGATGTAGTGCTTCCTCCCCGCCGGGCGCAGTTCCGAACGTGGCCACCAGATGACGACGGATCCACTTGGGTGGGGCTTGCAGTAAGGCAGTGCTGCCGCCAGATGGTACCCGAGACCGCAGTTCCGAGGTCACTGCCCCGGCGGGGTGGAGCCGCCAGGGTCCGCGGGTCCCAGGGAGGTCCCAGTAGCCTCAGCGCAGGTGAACAGGACGCCGCCGTCTCCAGCCTACACCATGACCCAGCCGGTGCCCCGGCTCTCTGTGCCCGCCGCGCTGGCCTTGGGTTCGGCCGCACTGGGCGCCGCCTTTGCCAGCGGCCTCTTCCTCGGTGAGTATGTCGGGGCCTTTGGCACCCTCCGCAGAGCCCCTGGGCGGGCACCGGAGTAGAGCCCCCGCGGGCAGGCGGGCACTGGAGCAGAGCCCATGAATCCGCGAGGCTGGCTGCGGCTGAGGGTCAGCCCTGGTGCCCAAGAGCCCCAGTCCCTGATCCCAGCACCCACTACCCGGTAGGGAGACGGTTCCCTCCACGGCGATCCCGGCAAGAGAAGCGACTGCTGCCCCCTGAGGACAGCCCCCTGTGGCAGTATCTGCTGAGCCGCTCCCTGCGGGAACACCCGGCGCTGCGGAGTCTGCGGCTGGTCAGCAGGGCCAAGGGGGCGGGAACAGGCGCCCACCGCGGGCCCATTTGGGCCCACGTGGTTATGTGACCTTGGGCGGGGCGGTGGCCCTCTCTGGGCTTTCCCGCTCCCCAGGCGGCTCTCAGTGGGCGTTCCGCGAGGGCACGCCCCTGGGCCACGCCTGCAACCCCCCTCGGGGCGGGGGGAAGCTCTGAACCTGGGGTGGAGCTGGGTAACTGGCAGAGCTATGCGACCCTCTCCTCTCCCACGCAGCTGACCTTGGAGCAGCCGCAGGGGGATTCCATGATGACCTGTGAGCAGGCCCAGCTCCTAGCCAACCTGGCTCGCCTCATCAAGGCTAAGAAGGCGCTGGATCTGGGTAGGGCGCTCATTCGGGGTCACTGGGGGCCGGAGTCACCGGGCCATTCTCCTACTCTGGCCTGAACCTGTCGGTGTCCATGTTCCCAGGCACTTTCACAGGCTACTCAGCCCTAGCGTTGGCCCTGGCGCTGCCGCCTGCCGGGCGCGTGGTGACCTGCGAA
This sequence comes from Sus scrofa, assembly GCF_054392235.1. Taxonomy (NCBI): domain Eukaryota; kingdom Metazoa; phylum Chordata; class Mammalia; order Artiodactyla; family Suidae; genus Sus; species Sus scrofa. The sequence goes on along the minus strand of NC_139396.1, from coordinate 100,008,953 downwards.
GTTGATGCGGGGCCCCCAGAGCTGGGGCGGCCCCTGTGGAGGCAGGTGAGTGTCCCCCATGCCTGAGGTCCCGGTCAGGCGACTGGAGCCCCGGCACCCCCAGCTCCGGCTCTGACCCCGCCCCTTCCGCAGGCTGAGGAGGAGCACAAGATCGACCTTCGGTTGAAGCCTGCCTTGGAAACCCTGGGTGAGGAACGGAGCGGAAAGGGCCTTGGCGCCGTTTTCCTAGTGGGTCCGCTGGGCAGGCTTCTTGGGCACTGACAGCACCCCCGCCCCCTAGTACGCGGCCACATGCAGGGAGGCAGGGCCGGCACTTCCGAGGCCGGTCCTGAATGGCCACCGCGCCTGGGCCGGCCTGCGCACTCAGCTGCATCTGCCTCTCCTTCCCGCAAGACGAGCTCCTGGCCGCGGGCGAGGCTGGCACCTTCGATGTGGCCGTGGTGGACGCAGACAAGGAGAACTGCACCGCTTACTATGAGCGCTGCCTTCAGCTGCTGCGACCTGGGGGCGTCCTCGCTGTACTCAATGTAAGGGACAGCCCTGGAGTAAAGACTATCGGGCTGGGTCTTTTCCTTAGGCTCCTCCCTACGCCCCGCCCCCATACCCCAGAACCCTACCACGTCAACTGCTACTCCCAGGTATTTCCAGGCTTTCACCTGAGTCCTCAGTCCCTGCCTCCTGCGCTGGCACCTCCCGGGCCCCGCCCCCTGATGCCCCACCCCTCCACAGGTCTTGTGCCATGGAGAGGTGTTGCAGCCTCAACCGCAGGACAAAGTGGTCCAGTGTGTGCGAAACCTGAATGAGCGCATCCTGAGAGATGCCCGGGTCCACATCAGCCTCCTGCCCCTGGGCGACGGCCTTACCTTAGCCTTCAAGATCTAGAGCTGGCCACTAGGGAGTGGCCTCAAGGGAGGGGCCCTGGGAATCGCAGTTTTAAATCTGACAATAAAGTGAGGTCTGGGAAGAGAAATTCTGAGCCTCCCTAAGTGCTGAGATGGGGTAGGGAGGGAAGGCCCACACTGACTGCACCTTCAGCAGAAGGGAACTTTTGACACCACAGACCTCTATCCCCTCCCGGGCACTCTCCTGAGGATTACCTGGCACCAGAGCTATGGCCAGACCACAGAAGCTTCCAGCTGAATGGACTTTCAGGATGTAAAGTTTGACCTGCCCACACGCAACTGGTCAGACCGAGCTCCTTGGGTTTGCCTCCACTCCAGAAGATCTAAGCGCTAGAAGCTTGGTAGAGGTCCCTTATCCTCCCTCCTACATCTCTTTCTAGGAGGCTAAGTCAATGAAGTTCTTGTTCAGTGCAGCTGGGACTAAGGGAGAGAACAGTCTGGAATCTGATGGCAAGAAAGGGGCATTGCACCATGTACTTTTGTAGGGTATGCCAATTTTGCTGGCCATTTGCCCATTTTCATATAATTGTCAGTTCAGCATGGCCTCACCTCTGCAGTAGAGGCTCTGGTCTACATCACCACAGATCAGGCCACTTGACTTAAACCTAAGGACCTCAAGAGTGGGTGAAGTATAGAGATATTATCCTGTCCTCCCCTGAAGTCCTGATGGAAGGTGAGAGCCAGAGTGGGATCACTGACCAGTGGTGTGAAGTAGACAAGCCAATACGTCGGAGGCAATTTTTAACAAGATCCCCAGAAGATGAAGAGAAAGTTAGGTTTTCCAATACCAACATCTATGTGTTGAGATGGAGAGGGAGCCAGGTGCTTCACTCTGTTTAACTTATTTAAACCTTCCCAATCCATAGGAAAATCTTAACTCCACACCAAAATGATCAGGCTCAGATATAGTGTTCTTTCCATGGCATCAGCCTAGAATACAATTAGGTGTTTGCCACCATCTGGTTAGGCCTGGGTGGTGGACGTGAACCTGGAGCCTGACACAGGCCCTATGAGCCCAGAGCTGGCGACTTTCATAACCTGACAGCGCCCTGGGATATACCTTGCATTTAAGGCAACCTTCATGGACCTAACTACAAACCTATCTTTCTCCCATTCATAAAAGCATTAGGAGTTCCTGTTTTGGAGCAGCAGAAACAATCCAACTAGTATCCATGAGGGTGCAACCCCTGGCCTCGCTCAGTGGGTCGGGCATCTGGCGTTGTCAACTACAGTGCAGGCTGCAGACGGGGCTCAGGTCGCACGTTGCTGTGGCTGTGGTGCAGACCAGCAGTAGCTCCAATTCCGACCCCTGGCCTGGGAACTTCCATATGCTGCAGGTGTGGCCCTAAAGAGCAAAAAAAAAAAAAAGGTATTAGGATGCACAGGAGTGAACAGGTCCATTTTACTCTTAAGTATCCTGAAAACACAAGACATGCTTTCACACCTAGTTTGCAGACACCTTTTCCTATTTTTACCTAACAATTGCCTGACTCAAATTGGTTCAAATTCCAACTTACTGCCATTAAGTCATGTCTTATTCATATGGGCCATTCTAAGCCAGTCCCTTAGGACAGTGAAATCAGAAGGGGTCTTTCTGTCCCTCACCCCACCTGTGTGTAAAGCTTGTTTGGGTTTCTTATCTCTTAACAGATTCTTAACCTAGAAATTTTCAGCATGTATCACTTTTTGGGTAACGAGTCAAACACATTTTCTTATCCTCTCAAACTTCACACTGCATCACAATTATGAATTTGTTGGGAAAAAAAACCCTTCTCTAACCTTTGATTGCATTCTTCTAATTATATCTTCACATTAAAATTCCTCTTTCCTGTGTTTCCAACCAGAGTCACCTATTAATTTCTATCATTCAGCCAAAGTCCAGATTAAGACCAGTGGCCACATAATCTGAAGGCATTGGCTTTGGTAACACACTCAGGCCCACGCTTTGCAGTGTCGGCCTGGAAAGAAGTGATGACCTCTCACTGAGGCCCATACATTTCCCTCTCGCAGACTCTGATTACTGACACTGTCTACACCTAAGTCCACTGCCCTACACCTAGTCCCATCCCACAGAACTAGTGCCTGGATCATTCCCATAGCAACAGCTTGAAGGGATATGGTGTGTGTATACAAACTTTAGCACCACCTCCTTTCCCTCTTTTTGTCACTTACATGCTAACCTTTCCTGGACTTAATGAGCCAATGCAATTTTGCATTAATTTATAAAATAAAGATATTAAATGCATTTATCTTATTGTCTAAAAATATCACTGAGTTACTCTTGGGACAGAGGACATTATAAAGAGCAAAATGCTCATTGGAAAATAAAGCACTAGCTAGATACCAGGAAGATTTGACCCTACGTGACAAGTTTTTAACTCTGCAAATACTTGGAGTCATTAATTATATATACTTGTTTTATTCATAATTTATGTCTGGGGATACCAAAAGTAATTCTAATGATGGTTGAATTTAACAAAAAATTTTAACCTCATCTTAAAATATCCACTTATCCATCTCATTCAATGGCAATATTAAATGTTAAAAGGAACATAAAAACAAACATGCACACCAACTGCACAGTTTTCATAAAGGTCTATTTCATTATTGGTGGGCAGCGCATTTAACAGTTAAATACATTTAAATAATGTATAGGTGACTGCACGACTGCAGCATTGATAACTAGATAGATAACCAATTCAACTAGAAACCAGCTAACAAGTAACTGTCTAAATATTTAAAATACAGCTCTTGTTTAGATCATCCTTTGTTTTGATCACCTTTTTGGGGGGGTGGGGGTGGGGAAGCCTGCTGGTCACACTGGAAATATATTAAGGCCAAATCTGATATCCATTCCCAGAGGTTTCTTTCAGCTGGATTAAGCCTCCAACTCCAGGGCAAGCCCAAGTTTGTGGCCTCCAGCATTAATGCTCTTCCCATCTACCAGAGCAGACAGTGTCAGCTTCACACCTGTAAACAAAAGCAGACAACCATCATGTGCCTGAAACCTCACGAGTCTGCAATCTTCTTTTTAAATAGTCATGTCACAGCCTGCCTGTCACTTCTCAGCCTGTCAGATGACCTACTAGTGCCAGCCACCAGAGGGCACTCGGGAGTATCTGAGATACAAGAGGGAATTCAGTTGGCACCATCCTAAGAAAAGCCATCAAGTGACAGCATTAAAATGTTAATAATAAAGCTCAGACAGCTTTAGAAAAGACAATAATGTTCAATACATTATCCAGACTAAAGGACAATCATAACTGGATCCTGAAAAGGAAAAACTACAATAAAGAGACATTTTGAAGAAAAGCGGGGAAATCCAAATACAGACTATATATTAGGTGTTATTTTAAATTATTAATTTCCTTAGCTATAAAAACAGCCCTGCAGTAATAATGTAGTTTAAAACATCTTCCTCCCTGGACTAAGGCTGATGTGTCCATGTGCTGCAGAACATATTTAAATAATTCATAAGGATATATGTAGAGGGAAAAGAAAAAGACTACATATACATAGAGACATAAACATAGTAAATGTTAGTAACTGGGAAGGTATATGGGTGTTCGTGGTACCACTCTTTTCTTTAGGTTTCAAAATAGTCAAAAAGTCTGGGGAAAAAGTTCTAAGTGCTTTAGAATCTGGCTATTCAAATGGTTCAAGCACCAGCCATACTGGCATCACCTAAGAGCTTATTAGAAAGACAGAACCCTCCTGGAATTCTCTTGTGGCACCGTGGGTGGTGTGGTGCAGGTTCAATCCCTGACCTGTGAACTTCCATTTGTCATTGAGTGGAGCCAAAAAAAAAAAGACAGAACCCCTCACCATATACCTATGTGATTAGAGTAAGATTCCCAAGGTGATTCATGCACACACTGATATCTGAAAAGTACTGCCCTAGAAAACAGCAAGGCTCAAAATACTATGTAAAGGAGTTCCTGTTGTGGCACAGAGGAGATGAATTCGACTAGTAACCAACCATGAGGTTGTGGATTCGATCCCTGGCCTTGCTCAGTGAGTTAACGTTCTGGCATTACTGTGAGCAGTGGTGTAGGTCACAGACTCGGCTCAGATCCTGCATTGCTGTGGCTGTGGTGTAGACCGGCAGCTGTAGCTCTGATGTCTCAACCCCTAGCCTGGGAACCTCCATATGCCTCAGGTATGACCCTAAAAAGAAAAAAAAACTATGTAAAGTAAATGAGACTACAAAGACCAAAAAACCAAAGCAATGACTGATCTATGACTGGAGAAATAAAAATTACAAGGAAAGTTAAGTAGAGAATGGATATCAAGTTAATATGGAATCAATGTTACCTTTATCAGGGTGCTAACAGTACTGTGGTTATACAGGACAATGTTCTTAATTCTGAGACAAAGCATGTTCAAGATTAGGGAAATGGCATGGTAGCTGCAACTTCCAAACAGCCCATATAAAAAAAGGGAAAGGAACAAGAGTTCCCATTGTGGCTCAGCAATAACAAACCTGACTAGTATACATGAGGATCTGGGTTCAATTCCTGGCCCCACTCACTGGGTTAAGAAGCCCGAGTTGCTGTGGTTGTGGCGTAGGGTGGCAGCTGTAGCTCTGATTCGACCCCTAGCCTGGAACTTCTATATGCTGCAGGCATGGCCCTAAAAAGCACAAAGAAAAAGAAAGACAGAAAAAGAAAAAAGAAGAAAGGAATACAAATTTATGGCAAAAAAGGTAAACATGTGTTGTTCACTGTACCCTTCTGTCAATTTTTCTGCATCCTTGAAAGGTTTGCAAAAGAAGCTAAAAAATGAAAACTAATTTTGAAAACACTATCAGAAAAATATTTTATCAAGAATACTTACCAGGCCTCAGGGTCTGAGTGTAGCCCACTCCAATTAAACTAGAGTTGTTGACTTTTGCCTAAAATAAAATGAAAAAGCAAATGTTAAGAAAAATTTTTGAATGGCAGGGCAAAAGCCCCTACATGTTTCCCTATCATGCAATTATGAGGCATTCATTTTTTTCACATGTGAGGTAATAAAAAATTAACACTGTACTAAACCAAGCAAAAACCAGGTGACACATAATTCTTATCCACTGAACTCAAACTGTCAGGAGAACACATAATCTTGCAATCTTTTGGGATGTGTCTACAGACCCAAAACTGTCCATATAGTATAAAATCCTAAGCACTCTCATTAAAATTGTCCTTGGTGAGTCTAATCCAGTACAACAAAACCATACCAGAATGTGGCTAAGGAAGCCCATCAGGCTGACTAACTTATTTGACATGACACACAACCAGCCTCAAAGTATAGCATGGGAAGTTTAAATTTGTGGCTATTATACACACATTACTACTTTCGGGGATCTGCCTCAAGAATTAAAACCAAGAATGTTGAAAATCACCAAAAGACAAGCACTTTCTCTGAAGAAACAGACTGACTAGAGCTCCTTGACCTCATACATAGTCTCATGCCTCTCATTAATATATCCCTGTGTCCTGGCTGTATGTAACTAGACTATGCTTTAGACAAGGTTCTGATGGGGCATCATTTAACCCAGACCCCTGCCCTCCTGCATAATTCTACTATTTTAGGATTTTAGTCTCAGATCTTCATGCACACATATTACCCAGATCTCCAAGGCCTAGGCTGCCTCGTCAGGCAACTCTGTTGGGCAGCATTTTGAGTGCTATGCTAATAAAAAAGCAACAGCCTCTAGGATCAAAACAGATTTGGAAATGATTTGATGTCTACACTCTTTTGTAATGTGCAAGATCAAAACAGACCAATCCAGAGAGAGAAATGCTATGTCTATACAGGCAAAAGTCACATAAAAGGCACTTGTATTCACTTGGCACTAAAGCCAAGTCTTCATGAGCCACCCATGACATGTGAGTTGTTTGCAGAAGAAATGCCCCACTAGTAACCATCTTGTGCCCAACAAATTAAGAGCCCCAGACAACTGGATACAAGTTCCTACTATTTTAGAATAGAAGTTGACCATAAAACAAATGGGGCATCAAGCAGTGCTTCAGGTAACGAATGCCTGACGGGGGCAACGGCAGCACTACTTAGGTGGGACACATGAGATACACTGCCAAACTAATCCCCAGAAGTCACTCACTGGCACAAAGGTCCCAAGCTGCCTTTCCATTTTAGCCTTTCCATTTTCAACTGTGAGAGCTGCATCTTATAAATGAATCACTGCTTTGCCAATGGGAAAAGCATTCTGAGTGCTTCTCATTCCCTCTGATTATAATTATGTTTTCCAATAAAACAAGGGGCTAAAACCTAACTTCCTAAATTACCAAAATATATTGTTCTCAGGAATAAAGATCACTTTATGTAACTAAAATAACTCTTATGGAAGGTTAAACTATCTCATTCCAGTACATACAGTACCTGACCTATAAGCAACTGACAAATAGGAACAGATGGTGACCTGCTTGAAACTGGAGTCAGCTGCTCTAGAGCCTCAGACACGGCACTCTCTCCTACCCCAATTCACTACGACCGAAGGAAGAAATAGCAGAAAGAGCCAAGGACAGAACCAGGGTGGCCACACAACCCAGCTAACCCATAATAGAGAAGAGTTCCTGGGATGCAGGACATTCAGTGCTAAAGCTGGGATAGTCCCAGGCAAAGCAGGATGAGCTACCTGGTCACTTAGATGGGAGGGTAATCAAAAGACATGCAGTCCAGTCCTGGCTCTACCCCTCTTTCCTTCTCTCCCTAGCAGTGGCCTAAGTCCTTCCTCTCTCCAAGCTTTGGTTTCTTCATCTGCAAAACTGCATGTGTGCCACTGGCCTCTCACATCAAATCTGAAGATATTTTGTAAACCATAAAAAGACAAACACAAAGTAACAAAGTACTATTTCTTTCCAACAAGAATGAGAAGTGCCCAGGGCTCACTGGCTTCCATGGGGTTGGATAGGCTTGGCGCTCAAAGTTATTACCTATACTAACTCACTAGCTTTTTTTTTTTTAAGAATTTTTAAACAAATTCTTGTAACCTGGGTATCAAACTTCTAAAACTGTCTCCACGGAGAATGCCACTCCAAGTCCTAATCCCAATTAGAACTGTGTCAACTGGGAACTGTGTGAATCACAATTCATATTTTCAAAAGAATCCAATATACTCAACGATTAATTCTCACAACCAAAACCCACAGTAGTACTCACAGAAATGGAAGCAGTGGGATCCAACTGATATTTAGCTGCAATGCCAAAGCGAGTGCAGTTGGTTCCTGATGTCCAAGCAAGGTTTACTGAAGTGTCAAGATCTTCACATACTTTCTGATAAATTGATCCTCCAAATTCTGTCCCATCATTGCTGTAAGATATTTTAAATTAGTCAATGTAGACTAGACAATATCTAGTAATAATATCTAAGGCACAGGTTGATACTGTAGCTTCGCATTTAAACAGAAGCCATTGCAAATCAACTATAATAGAAAAAATAAAAATATAAAAATAAAAAAAATAAATAGAGGCCATTGCTCACATGGGTCTCTAGAGTGTCACTAAAAACTTTAAATGTTTTCAATATTTTTGTTTGATTTTTGGCTGTGGCAAGCAGCAGCTTAATGTGGGATCTCAGTTTCCAGACCAGGGACTGAACCTGGGCTACAACAGTGAAAGCACCAAGATCTAGCCACTAGACAACCGGGGAACTTCCTGAAGTTTTAAAGATTATACATCTAGTGGGATTATAAGAAATTCTGGTTTTCTTCTTTTTCTGTTATTTACCAATGCATCATTTTTATAAGGGATAGAAATCTTTTTAAGTCCTTTCCACATATACATTTAATTTGGGTTAGATAGAAACTATACCTTTTAGGCAATCCTATCAAATGAGCACCTCACACATCACAATCAATTTAAATGCATGCACTAGTAGAGTCTGGTAATGTCTTGGCCTCTTCTAAAAACCCAAAGCACATCAAGCCTCATGTGAAATAAACATCTATTCTTTCAGCACCAAACTGAAACTAATGTGTCTCAGTCTAACACGTATACATCTCTGAGGGGCACTCTAGAAATGCCCAAAGATGATCTTTTTATGTTAAGAGAACTCCTTTGGGTTGTACCCAGAATCACAGAAAATAACATCAGACATTAATATCACTTTGAGGTCCTACATCATAATATGCCACAAAAGAAATACTCACACATTAGTGTGTAGCTGGAAGTCCCCAGTCCTGTAGCCCACTGCAAAGTTATTCCTTGTCAGCTTTGATTTGGCACTGTCAAAGGTCATCTGGTACCCAGCAAGCCAGCCCTCATAACCAAAGACAGCTGAACCATGGATTGCAGGTCCAGCAAAATCAAAGTCAACATCACAACCAAGGTTTACACACTCCCTCTTGTAAGAAGACTTGATTTTACCACTTTTCTTCCTGGAAAAAGAACAAATCGACTTAAAAGTGATGCCAGTGGGAAAGATTTACATACCTAACTTCTGCACAGAGGGCACAAAACCTACTGAAATGAACTACAGTATAACTGGGGAGTACAGGCACATCCCACTGTTTCACCGCAGTTCACTGTATTGTGCTTTTGCATATACGGCCATTTCCCCCTCACAAACTGAAGGTTTGTGGCAATCCTGCATCAAGCAAACCTACTGGTGTTTTTTCCAACAGCATTTGTTCACTTTGCGTCTGTCACATTTTGGTAATTCTCACATTATTTCAAACTTTTAAAACTATTATTATATCTGTTACAGTTATTTGTGGTCAGTGGTCTTTTGATGTTCTATTATGACTCAGTGAAGGCTCAGGTGAAGCTGGCATTTTTTTTTTTAAGGCTGCACCTGCAGCATATGGAAGTTCCCAGGCAAGGGGCTGAATTGGAGCTACAGATGCTGGCCTATATCACAGCCACAGGGATCAAACCTGCATCCTCATGGATACTACTCAGGTTCTTAACCCACTGAGCCACAAGGGGAACTCTTGATAGATGGCATTTTTCAGAAGCAGTTTTTGGATTTTTTGGGGGTGGAGGGGGCACTCCCACAGCATATAAAAGTTTCCGTGCCAAGGAACAAACCCACACCACAGCAGTGGCAACACTAGATCTTTAACCCACTGAGCCACCAAGGAACTCCAGAAATAAAGTATTTTTAAATTAAAGCATGTACATTTTTTCGCCCAACATAATGTTATTTCACACTTAATAGTATAACGTCAACATAACTTTTATATGCACTAGGAAACCAAAAAACCTGTGTAACTCGCTTTTTTACAAAATTCACTTTATTGCAGTGATCTGGAACCAAACCCACAGTATCTCCAAGGTTTGCCTGTAAAAGAGGTAGCAGGATAATCAAATCAAGCTCAATGAACACACTGAGGGCACATGGGGCAAAGGAGCTGCTGCCACCACCACAGGAAGACTGTTTTGCAGAACTGGCTATCAGTCACAAAAGCCTATGGTACACATGTCAGTTGCCCAAATTAGTGCCACAATGATAAAAGGCAAATATTTGAAGGCAAGCGAACAACTGTATGCTTCATGCTCCAAAGTCAGAAACGGAAATCTGCCATAAGGCAGCTGAAGTTCAATAAGCTATCAAACAGTAAATACGCACCTTTCCTAAATACAGAAGAGGAATGCTTTTCAATTTAAAGCAGATAAAAATGTCCATGGAGTTCCTGTTGTGACACAGTGGTAACGAACCCGCTAGTACCTATGAGGATGTGGGTTCAATCCCTGGCCTCACTCGGCTGGTTAAAGAACCCGGTGTTGCCGTGAGTTGTGGTGTAGGCCAGCGGCTACAGCTCCAATTCAACCCCTAGCCTGGGAACTTCCAGGTGAGCAAAGTGCGGCCTTAGGAAAAAGACCAAAAAAAATTTTTTAAATTAAAAAATAAAAATGTCCATGCTTACCCTGTGTTTGGTGAAAAGGTGGTATCAAATGTCAGTTTCAAACCTTGACAAATCTATTTGGAAAGAAAAAGAATTTATTTTCAGCTTTATTTCCCTTTGAAATACAAAAATAAATAATAGTAAAGCACACTTTCAGAATGTTACCTGGTCTTCAATAGCGATTTCTGTTCCCAGAGTGTTATCAGTGTTCCACTTTTCTGTGAAAGTCAGACCATACTCACACCATTTATATTTGGTCTCCAAGGTCCCAGTAACTTTACCAGTGTCTGTATTAGATGAACCAGATGTTGAGAATTCCTAACAAGAAAATAAATAACATCATGAACTTTCTCTTAAGCCTAGAAGAATCCACTAACTTACACATACAAAAAAAATCCCTACTCAAACAACTTCACTATCCTCTTTTTTTCTAGCTTCCCAAACACTGCTACCCTTTACTACCAAATATACAAGAGTGACAAGTTAGCCTGCAAGTTACTGAGTGCCATCTTATTATTGCTGATATTTCCAACAAATTGTCACTGAACAACAAAGTATACAGCTTTTAAGGAAACTTCTGCTAAGATGATTTCATTTGGCATTCAAAAACCAGTGAGGGGGGAGTTCCCAATGTGGCTCAGTGGGTTAAGAACCAAACTAGTATCCATAAGGATGTGGGTTCAATTCCTGGCCTCGCTCAGTGGATTAAGGATTCAGTGTTGCCATAACCTGCAGTGTAGGTTGCAGATGTGGCTCAACTCTGATGCTGTGGCTGGCAACTCCTGCTCCAACTCGAATTCCACCCCCGACCAGGAAATTACATATGCTACCGGTGCAGCCATAAAAAAACAAACCCAGTGAGGGGAAGAAAAGGAACAGGTGCTTCAGTACTGCTTCCAATCTACCTGAGTAAAACACTAAGTAGGTCAGTATGACTAACCACAGACCCCCTTCATCAAAATCAGTGTATAATAATTGATATAATTTACTATGAAATAGTTTCTGAAAATTCTTAAAGGGAAAGCATCCCATTAAAAGAATGTATGCCATGAAAGTTTTGTTTTGTTTTGTTTTGCTTTTCAGGGCTACACCTGTGGCATATGGAAGTTCCCAGGCTAGGGGTCAAATCAAAGCTGCAGCTGCCAGCCACCGCCACAGCCATGACCACATGGGATCCAAGCCGTCTCTTCAACCTTAACCGCAGCTTGAGTCGACACCAGATATTTAACACACTGAGCAAGGCCAGAGATAGAACCTGCATCCTCAGGTTCTTAACCCACTGAGCTACAACAGGAACTCCCAAAAAAGATTTTTTTAAGAATTATTTGGGAGTTTCCATCGTGGCACAGTGCAAAAGAATCCAACTAGGAACCATAAGGTTGCAGGTTCAACCCCTGGCCTTGCTCAGTGGGTTAAGGATCCGGCGTTGCCGTAATTTGTGGTGTAGGTCACAGACGTGGCTTGGATCCTGTATTGCTATGGCTGTGGTATAGGCCGGCAGCAATAGCTCCAATTGGACCCCTAGCCTGGGAACCTCCATATGCCTCAGGTGCGGCCCTAAAAAGACAAATAAATAAATAAATAAAAATAAATAAAAAATTATTTGGTAAGCCCAATGTTCTGTTTTCCTAAAGAGTCACCAGGTTTTATGCCTTTCTAACCACCTTTCACATTCTCATTTTAAAAAAAAATTGAGTTCTCTTATAGTACCATGTTATAGATTTAGTGTTGTCACTGAAGTGGCTTGGATCACTGGGGTGGTGCAGGTTTGAGCCCTGGCCCAGGAACTTTCACAAGCCATGGGCATGGCCAAAAAATAAGTATTTTTAAAAATAGGGGGAGGGAAATCATAGGAGATTAACTCTACATCTGGTTGATATCATGAATAATATAAACTATACTCTGTATAACAGATGGCATCAGTAGAAAAATTATCAAATGCAGTCACCAACTGAAGTGCATTATATAATGTGTTGGAAGCATATATATTTATAACTTGCCAATCCTGCACACTAACTGAAAAGGGAGGCAAAATATAGAGGGCTTATATGAAATTTAAAATCTGCTGCAAATAATCCAGAAATCCAATCTTCCAAAGATCGAATACTGGCAAGCAACTGAAATCTTCCAAAATAAAATACTAAAATGCCCTCTAAAGGTTCTGATTTGACTACTACTGATATTTATAGGTTTTGGCCACTGGAAAGCCAAATTTAAAGATGGCTGATCTGAACTAATAAAGAAAATCTACACCTGAAATTGTGACATCTATATCAAAAACTATATCAACAGGAGAAAAGGCGAATCACCCTTCACTTAGGAAAACAGTACATTTGTTTAACTATTTCTCTGCAGTGAAACAGATTCAACTCCTTAGGTCTTTTAGATGCTTTCATTAACAGAAATTTCAAGTCAAAGGTTGGCACTCAATGCCCATACTAAAAAAAACACTGGATATAAAATTAGGAGTCTTGGAGTTCCCATCGTGGTGCAGTGGTTAATGAATCTGACTAGGAGCCATGAGGTTGCGGGTTCAATCCGTGGCCTTGCTCAGTGGGTTGGGGATCCAGTGTTGCCGTGAGCTGTGGTGTTGGTCGCAGACGAGGCTCGAATCCTGCATTGCTGTGGCTCTGGTGTAGGCTAGTGGCTGCAGCTCCGATTGGACCCCTAGCCTGGGAACCTCCATATGGCGCAGAAGCGGCCCTAGAAAAGGCAAAAAAATAAAAAATAAAAGTAAATAAAATTAGGAGTCCTGACATCCAGTTCTGCCACTCATTATTAAATGAGAACAGTGAAGAAGACATTCTTCTGGGTCTCAATTACCTCAACTGAGCTATCTCTGGAGAATTAAAGTGGAGTGACACTGAAAGCTTTGCACATTTTCACATGCTCTACACAAAAGCATTCATTATTAAAACACTATAATATATGGAGCATGTTCTTTTAATAGATACTTGAAGTGCAGAATGTGTATGAGCAGCTATTTCTAATCCTGAGTGACATGATTGATGATTGAGGCCCTGCCCACTGCCACCCATCAGTCCATAGATTGAGTGGGTTTATATACAAGTACATGCCACGGAGTGCTCGAGACACAAAAACAACAAGATCACACTGTAATGTGGAACCAGAATTGGGCCAGATAACAGCACCAGTGGAGCTTATACTCTTTTCACACCATCGCCAAGACATTTAGGCTTCTACATTCTGGCTGGGGTGGCCTGGACATCTCTGCAGCTCAGGTGAGATAGCAGAACTAGGCATTGATGGGAATATTAGGGGCCAGGTACACGTTACAAAATGAGTTTCACACTTTTGAATTACATACATTAAAAATAAATAAAAACACACTAGGGATTCCCAGCGTGGCTCAACAGTAATGACCCCAACTAGGATCCATCTGGACACAGGTTTGAACCCTGGCCTCGGTGGGTTAAGGATCCAGCGCTGTGGTGTAGGTTGCAGACATGGCTCGGATCCCACGTGGCTGTGATGCAGGCCAGCAGCAGCCACAGCTCCGATTCCACCCTTGGCCTGGGAACTTCCATATACTGGAAGTGTGGCCCTAAAAAGCAAAAAAATATAAAAAAAAATTTTTTTTAAGCTGTATCTAATTAAACTCCTATACATTCTTCATGTTCTTAAGCCTAATTTCATAAAATTCCTGGCCACAAAAAGCCTTTCCTTTCCAATAAAGACTGATTTATTGAACAATCTAGTACTAGATATACTGTTCTGTTCCGTCATTTAAAGTGTCTCTCCAGCCAGCAAGCCTTTTAAACACAAGAATTGAGTCTTCTACTTTTTTAGAAGGCCTTTTGTGTTTCAGCAAACATACAGCAAGTGGTTTATAGAGGCCAATAGGTTAAGAGAGGAAACACAAAACAAACACCTGTTATCCTGAGCAAGTAAGTCACTCAACCACTGAAAACTCAGACCAAAGAAATCAAATGACAGATGTGACCAATATAAAACCCCAGAAATCCAAGTCTAGGCATTAAGAAACTACAGAATAATTAATTTAAATAAATATCAGTTATATGCATTACGGGAGTTAACAACTTACAGCAAGAATTTATCAAAATAACCAGTATGCACACATTACACCCCATCCCTACAACAATCTCAACATGAAACAAAAAAAATCCTTAGGAAAAAAAACTACACAAAATAAATTTTACTTTACTCTTAGGGAGTCAGGCAGAATCAAGATATCCAAATATCAAAATATTAACCTCTCAAATATGGAGTACTATTAGAGTTCCTATTGTGGCTCAGCAGATTAAGAACCTGACATAGTGTCCATGAGTATGCAGGTTCGATCTCTGGCCTCACTTGGTGGGTTAAGAATCTGGCACTCCACAAGTTGTGGGTTAGGTCACAGATATAACTTGGATCTGGCATTGCTGCAGCTGTGGGGCAGGCCTGCAGCTTCAGCTCCAGTTCAACCCCTAGCCAAGGAACTTCCACATGTTGCAGAAAAAAAACGTTTTTTAAAAATACTCAAATTTAGGACTCTAAAAATTCACAAAATACAGGTGGAAATGTCTCCAAGGAGGACTGTTAGAATATAACCATTGTATAAATGATTACTACACTCAAATTATGAATTAGTTAAAAAAAAAAAAGGAGCTCCCATTGCTGCACATCAGAAACAAACCCAGCCAATATCCACGAGGAGGCAGGTTTGCTCCCTGGCCTCCTCAGTGGGTTGGGGATCCCTTGTTGCTGTGACTGTGGAGTGCAGCTGTAGCTCAGATTAAATCCATAGCCTGGGAACTTCCATGTGCTGCAGATGGCATTAAAAAAAAAAAGGAAGAATAAATTAGTGAATATTTTATGTGCAGAACTCTTAAGGCTTTTCAAACTCATCAAAAGAAGGGCTTGCAAAAAAGTAAAACAGGTTGCAATCTTACTGAGTAACAGAATCCCACATGACCAGTCTTTCCTGAGTACCTTGCACATACAAAGTAAGTAATATGACAAAAGATCACACAAAACCCAGAAATCCTATCCAAAAATGAAAATAAAATCAAGATAAAATGCCCTTAAAACGAAATCATCTTTTGTTTCTTCAAGATAAAATAGGCATTTCCGTGTGGCCCAGCGGTAATGAACTCAACTAGTATCCATGAGGACACAGGTTCAATCCTTGGCCTTGCCAGTAGTTTAAGGATCTGGCATTCCGTGAGCTGTGTGTAGGTTTCAGACAGGCCTTGGATCTGGCATTGCTGTGGCTGTGGCCGTGGCCAGCAGCTGTAACTCCAATTCAACCCGTAGCCTGGGAATTTCCATCTACCAAGGGTGAGCCCCCCCCCAAAAAAAATTATATAAAGGCTCAACAGAACTTATCAGATACCTAACACTCACCACGCCACTGCATGACTTTGTTTTCACATCCAGTTTCACCAACCCAAAACCTTCAAGAGAACAAAATGATTCTTTTGTATAAAAGATGCATGACAACAGCCAACTATATACACTAAAAAAAGAAAACCAGAAAGATTTCACATATTCAAAGGGAGACAAAAATGTGCATTGATACATGATACTTAAATGAAAAATTCTGTGAATAGACAGAAACATCCCTATGAAGCTTTGCCTAATATATTGGTGTGTATTTGGCAATCCCCCCCCCAAAAAAAAACCCCAACTGTCAAACAATTTTATCAAAGCATTTATTTAAAAATGCTTTTCAAACCGAAATATCAGATTAGAAAAATCACTTCAACTTAAATCTCAGAATAGCCAATAATTTATTATAATACAGGCACTGAGAACATTTAACCCAAAGAGGTACCTCCTTCGGGGATTAATAATCTAAACAATTAATAATCTAAATAACTGGGGAAATATTCTAAAGGACAGGGAGGGTGAGGTGTGGAATAAAATCTTCAAGAGAGTCCTAATTTATTCGAAAAAACCCATAACTCTTTAGTAGGAGTCACCACCATAAAAGCAATCCAAGACAATCATCAATTCTAGTCAACCATGGCGTAAACTATATCTCAAAGAAAAGAAAGCATGATTGCTTTTCTTCTTAAAGGTAAATTCCTGTAACTCAAGTTTGAAAAAAACAGATGAAACTGGGATAGAATTTGGATTGTTTTACAGTACTATTTTAATAGAAATCTTATCTTAAATATAACTAATAAGAGAATGCAGCAAAATACTTACAATTTAAAGTCAATAATTTCCCTAAGCAATCCAAACACACATTTTCCACTTCAGATCTAAAATTTTTAAAGCAATTCTTACCAAATCCTTTGTTGAAAATATCTCTGGCAGCTTTGCCAAGGTCAGCATATGATGGCGGAATACACATTGCTGGTGGGAAGAAACATTCCAATGTTAATGTCCCTGTGCTCCCACAGTCTGTTCAAGAACTAGATTATGAACAGACTGCTATCTTTAAATCCAAGCAATCCAACTTGTTTTTATTACCACGAGGAGCTACAACAAAACTATAGTCTACTAGGATCCATGAGGGAGATATCAGCACCAAAGACTAATTTCTAAAACAGATAACTATAGTAAGTGGCCAAAAAACTTGGGAAATTCCTTCCAAAATATACAAAGAATCAAACACATACACACATATATAACTATACATTCAAATATACCTGCCAAAAGTCACTGGAATAGGCTGATTTAACCAAATGAGATTAAAAAAAACTAAGACAAGTCCCTCACCCCCTCCCCCAATACATCCTTTAGTATCCTCTCTGAGGCCAAAACCAATATTCTGGAATGGGAAGAGAAAGGTAAATAATACCTGGGGAACTTAACGGAACTTAAAAAAAAGCCATCTATGTTTCACTCAAGTGTCTACATCAACTAAATATCAGATGGCACTTTAGACATATCCTCGGCCAATGCTGTGCGGCTTAAGGGCAAGCAATCTGAGCTCGTTACACTAGCTCATTCATTCTACACAGCACGTCCACGCCCTTAGGAGCACATGTAATGACCTTATGCACTCACAAGGGAGATTACTACTTCCTCTGAAAAAGTGACCGATCCAAGCCTCCAAAAACCAAATCCGGTATCAGTAACTTTTTCCTCTGAGTCCATTAAAGACACATCCAAAAGCTGAAGGTGAATGCGACCATGAACCAACTCCCCTGGCCTAGTCCCCCTATTCGAAATCCAGCAACTCAGTCCCTCCTCCGCAGAACTAGAGGAGTCAGACGGTGGAGGAACTACCAAAAGGGACAAATTTCCAAGTCCTTGGAGAGATACGGGAAAAGAAGCCCTAGTTTTCCGTTCGACAGGCTTCGACTGTCCAGGCACCGCCGCCCCGTCCCGCAGAGATCCCCCTCTACTTACGCCGTGGGCAGGTCTGTCCATAGGACGCCATGGCGAAGCCGTCGGATGAGGTGATCTGAAGGAGGGACATAAAGTGTGGTCAGCAGGGGTCAGAAGCAAACCAAGGGGCCAGAAAGGGGGTGTGGGACAGAGGGGAGAGGGGCCGCGGGGCAGCGCGGCCATCTTAGGGAGCCAGGGCCGACCCAGAGTCCGGCTCAGACATCCTGCTTGGCCGCCCAGGCCTACGCCCCCGGGTCAGAGTGAGGCGGGGGCAGCGGTACCTGGTGGTCTCCTGGGGGGAGGGGAAGGCGCCCCTGCCGTTCGCTCGCAGCAGAAACCGTTCGGCTCCTTCAGGGTCGGGCTGCAGCTCCCTCGGCTGGAGGGCGAAGTGAAGGAGACACCGTTCCGCCTGCCGCAACCCTGTCCTCCCCCCACCGGCCAGGACCCTGCCGCTGCCCCTGGGGCTGCCCGCCGCGCCTGTCCCCGCAGCGCCGCCTGCTGCCCACTCCAACCTGCTCTAAAACAGCCACGTGCTCCAAGAGCACCCCCGCCCCCGGGATAGGGCGCCTCGGTCCCTCGGCGAGGGCCAGAAAGACAGACGTTGCCGGACCTCAGGTCAGGCAGCGAAGAGGACAGCCCCAGAGACGAGGGGGCGGGGAACGACGGATGCTGCCGGAGGGGACCGCGAGGGCGGGGGGATGGGGTGGAGGCCCCGCGCGCGCTCAATATGGGCGGGGCGGGGCGTCGGGCGCGTGCCTGAGCGGGACTGCGCGCGACTGGGCGCGACCGCGCTCCCCGGGGTCACGTACATCTCTCCAACTCCCCTTCTTGGCTGTGACTTACATGCCCTGCAGAGCCAATCCCCGGTAGAGGAAGGAGTCTGCTGAGCGATACCACTTCTGCCCTGAGCAAGTGCTTGCGTCTCTGGAAGACCGTGTGTCTCTCCTGGCTCAGAGAGAAATGAGTGGGGCGCTGGGGCGAACCTCCAGCCCCTCGCCCACTCCCTTCTTTCGCCCGCTTCCCATCATGGTGTAATCGCCATGCTAGGCGGGGCTCGGCCTGAGAGGCTCTCTTGGGCTGCCCCGCCCTGAACAAACTTGAGCACGTCTCGGGGTGCCCCGCCTTTCCCTACTCCACCCTACCCCCGCTCAAGCCTTAGGGTTCCTTTTCTGCCTCCTTCGTCTGGATTGGGGTGGAACTGCTTTACACACACAGAGAAACTGGAGCGGTCTTGGTGAGTCAAGCCTGCTAGAAAATTTAGGAATCATGCTGACCAAGCATTAGAACGCTGCACTCCAGTTCTCTGGGTGTGCAGGAAGTGAAGAAGCCAAGGGGACAAGAAAAAAATGAGCGGTCTAATGAGATAGAAATAGGGTCAATTTAAGGTCGGTAATCAATAGCCAGTCTCAGCGGTTTATCCCTTCTCTACCCTAGTTTTGTCTTGTTTTGTTTCACTCTATAAAATAAATGAGATGAAGTGGTTTTAACAGCCATTCAGCCATAGACTGAGGAAAGCCCATTTTCCCCCACTCTGGCTTTTTCTTCTTTTTCTACCCACCGTGTGGCATGTGGAGGTTCCCAAGCCAAGGATCAAACCATTGCCACAGTAGTGGCCCAAGCTGCAATAACAAGGCAGGGTCCTTAACCCACTTTGCCCCAAGAAAATTCCCTGACTCTGGCTTTGAAAACCACCTCTATTTAAATGCTGCAAAGTTACCATCTTTTTCTAAACCAGGAAAAAAGGGATAGCTAGATAGGCCTCCCATTGCAAACCCGGATTTAAGCTGCAGCCTGGTGGATTTCCCTCCCATGAGCAGGCCCAGCCAGCAAGCTTGCCTAGTCATGGTTGGTATTACACATTGTAAGGGGTTAGAAGAAGGGAAAAGTTTTTGCGCCTAAAAGTTCAGGCACCAGAATCCTGATTAATTCCTTCATTCACGTTCAGACAGGTTGGTCTGAAATCAGTCTGGTTCCACAGAGAACTGGTCTGCTCTGGCTATATTTGATGCTAATGGCAGAAACTGTTATCCTATCCTAAGTGCAGCATAATATACTACCTCCCAGAAAAACCTAGTCTCTGCTCAGTCATCTTTGGGGCTTATTCACACTGTGAACTATCTAACATATTTAATTTCCAGAGAATCTTAATGTGCTACAAAACACAGATCTGAGGCTTTACCCTCTAATAAAAATCCAAGGGATATACACAGTACCTAATAACAGGAAGAATCGTGGCAATTTATTTCAAAGTGGGATTCAGTAACTATATATGAGTACTTACATCCAAAGCCCTTTCAAGAGTCCACTCTAAAACAAAACAACAAAATCAAAACAAAAAACAAAGCTCTTTAGACCAAAGCATCATTAGTAGCAGCCAACACCTATAGAGCAACTACTTTGTATCACCCACAAAGGAAGCAAAATCCATTCAGACACACTTCCTGCTCCCGAGGAAGCACTTACAGTCAAGCATGTAGAGATGCAGAGATGTGTAGAGATGTCAAGAACTGGAAAGGTGGAGTTCCCATCATGGCTCAGTGTTAACGAACCCACCTAGTATCCATGAGGACTCAGGTTCTATCCCTGGCTGAGTGGGTTAAAGATCTGACGTTGCCATGAGCTGTGGTGTAGGTCGAAGATGTGGCTCAGAGCTGGCATTCCTGTGGCTATGGTATAGGCTGGCAGCTGCAGCTCTGATTTGATGCCTAGCCTGGGAACTTCCATATGCCATGGGTTTGGCCCTAAAAAGACAAAAAAAAAAAAGCTAGAAAGGGTCCAAAATTTTCCCTATGTGCAAACTAGCAAGTTCACCTGCCATAGTTTCATATATTGATAGATGCTGGCAGAAGACAGGAAAGTTAAAGGTTAGAGACAAAGGATTTTATTACTCCAGGCTCAGCAAGCAGCATAAGCTTCATGTTCAAATCAGTTCCCCTTGCCCTCTGTGTTCCACAGGGGTGTTGCAGACCACCCTAGGGAGTAACTGCACACCATGTGTTTGTGTCACAGCTGAGGAATCTTAAGCTTAGGAAATATCCTGCCTTATAAGGAGCTACAAACCTGTCCAACCTTTGCCCCAAGAGAGACATTATTATACTTCCCGGGAAACAAAATCTGCCCTCTGCCTGTTAACCCAGAGGGAGCTAACATCTCTGTCTCCCAAGGCTATTTGCTATGTAGACATTCTTGAAAAGATAGTTTGAGATAAAAGCTGTCACAAGACCTGTAGAAACACCACTGAGAATTGTCCTACAACATAGGACGGAGAATTCAGGGGTTCTAAGCACAATGCTGAATGTAAGCACCTGCTGACACAACACTGTAAATCAACTACACTTTAATAAAAAATTAGGAGTTCCCATTGTGGCTCTGTGAGTTAAGGACCTGATGTTGTCTCCTGAGGACGTGGTTTGATCCCTGGCCTCACTCAGTGGGTTAAGGATCTGGAATTGCCACAAGCTGTAGCAAAGGTTGCAGTGCGGCTCAGATCTGGTATTGCCATAGCTGTGGCATAGGCCTCAGCAGCAGCTTGGAAGTTCCATATGCCACAGGTGGGGCACCAAAAAATGTTTTTTTTAATTTTTAAAGTAAAAAAATAAATAAATGTAAGCACAGAGAACTGTGATCATGCACAGTCAGACTGAGGAGACACTTGCATTAAAGTATGAAAGTAGGACTTATCAAAATTGGAAAGCCAGGGGAGTTCCGGCTGTGGCGCAGTGGTTAACGAATCCGACTAGGAACCATGAGGTTGCGAGTTCGGTCCCTGCCCTTGCTCAGTGGGTTAACGATCCGGCGTTGCCGTGAGCTTTGGTGTAGGTTGCAGACGCGGCTCGGATCCCGTGTTGCTGTGGCTCTGGCATAGGCCGGTGGCTACAGCTCCGATTCAACCCCTAGCCTGGGAACCTCCATATGCCGCGGGAGCGGCCCAAGAAATAGCAACAACAACAACAAAAGACAAAAGACAAAAAAAAAAAAAAAAAGATCCGGTGTTGCCATGAGCTGTGGTGTAGGTCTGCAGCTGTAGCTCCGATTCTGACCCCTAGGCTGGGAACTTCCATCTGCCACAGGTACAGCCCTAAAAAAACAGGGAAAAAAAACCAACAAAAAAACACTTTTATTATCAAAAAGTTTCTGTGGGTCAAAAATTAAGCTTAGCTAAGTAGTTCTGGCTCAGGGCCTCCCATGAGGTTGTAGTCAATATATTAGCTGGGGCTACTGTCATCTGAAGCGTTAACCACGCTAAAGGATCTGCTTCCAAGGAGGATCCCTCACATGGCTCTTGGCAAGAGGCCTCCATTCCTCACCATGTGGCTGTTTCCCTAAAGCTGCTGCTTGAGTGTCCTCATGACATGGCAGCTGGCTTCTCCCAGAGTAGGTGACCAAAGAGAGAGACTGAAGCCACAATGTCTGATCCTGCCTCAGAAATCACACTGTCATTTCTGCTTTTTTCTATTTGTTGTAAGTGAGTTACTAAGACCAGTCTATCAAAGGGAGAGAAATCAGGCACATCTTTTGAAAGAAGTATTTAAGAATTTGTGGACATATTCTATTTTTAATTTTTAAAATTTAAAAATTTTTATGGCTACACCTGCAGCATATGGAAGTCCCCAGGCTAGGGGTTGAATCAGAGCTGCAGCTGCTGGCCACAGCCACAGCCTCAGCCATGCCAGATCTGAGCCACATCTGCAACCTATACCACATCTTGCAGCAATGCTGGATCCTTAACCTACTAAGTGAGGCCAGGGATTGAACCCCCATCATCACAGACACCATGTCGGGTTCTTAACCCACTGAGCCACAGCAGGAACTCTGAGTATATATATTTTAAAATGCCACAGTCAGTGCTGTGGTCACATTATTTACCTTTTTTCTACACAAAAAAAAATACACTAACTCCCTCCTAAAACCTCCCCAAACCTCCACATTTATAGCATCAGCAATAGGTTTCTTGGGTGTAGTTCCTTTACGCATAGCCACTCTAGTAGAGTTCTACTTGATCTTAAGACCTACGAACAAGGGACAACTACCTACCCTTGCCCGTCACTATACATATCCAACACACACACGGTAGGTCAGGCACCAGATAAATGCTAAAGACACCCCTGGTCAAAAGGGGGGAAACAGGATGAACAATGGAGTCCACAACAGTTCTGAAATCCAGCCAGGCAAATTTTGAAGTTTCCTTTACTAGGATTCCGTCCTAATCTTGACCGTGCCAGGTGAGGTCACATGGGGAGAACCAGCCCTAGATACACATTCCTGTAGGCAGGCCCCAGAAGCAGGCTCTGGACTGTTTCAACAGGGGAAGCTGAGATCTTTTGTACCTAGAGTTTGGGCCAGATACAGAAGGTGAGCGTGGGCTTGGGTGCACCTGTTCCTTGGCCCTGTAGACTCCTCACCCTGTAGGAATAGGCACAATCTGAGAAGGGTTAGAGTGGGGCCCTGTAAAGTCTGAGGCTCAGGGTGGGGGCTCCTCTTGCCCAGGTCTTAGGACCTAGGGACTGGGAACCTTCTGTGACTGAAACAAACATTTATTGAGATGAAACAAGTGAAAGAGAGAACTATAAGCTGTGGTTACAGTTAGAATGTGAGACTTTGGGATGTAAGATTTTACAGTGGAACATTCTGGTGGCGAGTAGCCATGGAAGAATGGAAGGGAAGTGAAGTGCCCTGGAGTTGAAGGTGGTCAAGGATGAAGGTGAGGCTTGGTTGTTGGAGCTCTCTGCTGCCCACACATCCAATACACGATGGTGGAACAGGCACAGGTTGCTGGCAGGGATACTGAAGTTACCAGGATGTGGCTAGGACAAGAGATGGACAGGAAACTGTGAGTCGGGTGTCAAAGTCCTCAGGGAACACAGGAAGCTGGCTATAAGGATGACTACAGTAGAGGATGGTAGAACTGATAACATGAACCCCAAAGGAGGTGATTTTATGGGAGACTGGAGGAGTATAGAAAGTGGACATCCTTCTGGTCCCCAGGTTCAGCCCTAGAATGTGGGAGGGTGTTGGAAAATTAGTAGTCTTCCCTGGGATCCAACGTACCAATGGAAAAAGATGGTTTTTTGCTAAGAGAGCAGAGTGAAAGAGCATTAAGTGGTGAAACTGAGGTCTTAGGGTCATTTGTTTACAATGGAACAAGGTTGTAGAGGGCTCTGTGGGATGAGGTGGCAAGTCAGCCATGGGAAGACAAACCAGGAAGACGGAAGCATAGAGATGAAAACAAAGGAGAGCAAAGAGGAATACAGGGACTTAAAAATATTTGGAAGAGGAATTCCCATCATGGCTCAGCAGAAGCTAATATTACTAGCATCCATGAGGACTCAGGTTCGATCCCTGGCCTCGTTCAGTGGGTTAAGGATCCGGTGTTGCCGTGAACTGTGGTGTAGGTCGCAGGCACGGCTTGGATCCCAAGTTGCTGTGGCTGTGGTGTAGGCCAGCAGCTATAGCTCGGATTTGACCCCTAGCCTGCAAATCTCCATATGCCACTGGTGTGGCCCTAAAAAGACATATATATATGGAAGAGTTATATATATATATATTTGGAAGAGTTAGAACCCACATCTGGGGGGCAATGACCATCCTAGGATTAACTGGGCTCAAAAGTCAGGCCAGGAGAATTCCCTGGTTGCTTGGTAGTTAAGGACTAGGTGTTATCACTGCTATGGCTTGGCTTACTGCTGTGGCTTGGGTTCGATCCCTGGCTCAGGAACTTCCACATGCTGCCGGCATGGCCAAAAAAAATGTCAAGCCAGTACCTATGGAAAATCCCTAAAACTGCAGGTAAAGAACAGTGTGCCCAGTTTTGTGCATATAACATTGGCTGTGCTTCTTAGGCACACTAAAACATGAAAACCACTGATCTAGACTGTCTATCAAATCCCAGCTGTCACTAGGGGAAAAGATGAGCATTCTAAAGCTCTCCAGATCACACACAGTTGTGGACTCTATTCTGATTTAATATTTAATATAAGATGTGACAATTAAAGCAGATAGTAGTGTTACAGCTTAATAGTCAGGACACAAATTAAGTGCAAGTTTCTTGCAATTCCTCTCAATTGATATTCCATTATAATGATTCTGGGTTGATTGTGTAATAATATAAAAGGACTTTTGTTATTCATCATCCAGTCAGCAGCCTGTGGCTTGCTCCGAGTTCCAATTAGGACACTGGTGAAGCATCATTTAGTTCCTTGAAAAAGCTCACACTTCCCTCTATGGGAAAGCTTAGTCCAAAGTGACAGGAAAAATAAAGATAGGCTCTGCTCAAGAAACTTCAGTGGCTCCCAAGTAGGATAAGATTCCTGATATAAAGAAGACGAACCATGATCCTACTCTGCCTTCCATCCCAGTCATGTTTCCCTCCTGCCACCTGTATAATTCAGGTCACATTTTCCCAGATCACGGTGTGTTTTTACTATCATGGCCTTTGCTGCTCATCCCATTTTGAATGCTTTCTTGTTCCCACCATTTTTTAGCTAAACTCTCTGAATCCTTTTATTTATTTTTTGGCCATGCCCACAGCATGCAGAAGGTCCTGGGGCATGGATTGAACCTGTGCCACAGCAGCGACCCAAGCCATAACAGTGACCTGAGCCACAGCAGCGTCAAGGCCGGATCCTCAACCTGCTACCATCAGGGAACTTCCCCTATGAATCCTTTTAAGGTCCAACTCCAATGTACTCCTACCAGTATTTTCTTACCTACCAGTTACATGTTCATTTTACTCCCTCTGAACTTCAGTGGAATTTGTTACCTTTGGCATAAAGTATTATATATTTTCCCAATATTTTATTATGAAAATGTTCAAGCATGCAGGAAAGTTGAAAGAATCGTGTAGGGAACCCCTATATATCCACTATGTAGATTCCACAATTACCATTTGTTTTATTTGCATTATCCCATATTCTTCTGTCTATTCATCAATCCATCTTACCTTTGTGAGGCATTTAAGTCAATTGCAGACATCAGTATACTGCACTCCTAGATTCTTCAGTATGCACTTAATTAACTAGAGTTCAATATTTGTGGGGGTTTTTAAAGTAAAATTTATCTATACATCATATTTTAAAAAAAATACTCTGCTTTCTGCCTTCCTTCCCTATCAAACTCTTTAATGGTGGGAAATAGTTCCTTTTTTTTAATGGCCGCCACCCATGACATATGGAAGTTTCTGGGCCAAGGATTGAAACCAAGCCACAGTTGCCACCTGAGCCACTCCAGTCATATTCTTTTTTTTTTTTTTTTTTTGAGGGTCACAGCCACAGCATATGGAGGTTCCCAGGCTAGGGGTTGAATGGGAGCTACAGCTGCCAGCCCACACCACAGCTACACAACACCACTGAGCAAGGCCAGGGATCGAACCAGCAACCTCATGGTTCCTAGTCAGATTCGTTAACCACTGCGCCATGATGGGAACTCCTGGGAACCATTTCTTATTCAGTTTTATTTCCACCCACTCACCTATCCAATGTCTAATAATGGTGAAACTAATATGATAAACACAATCAAAATAATCACAGCTAACACATATTAAGCACTTCCTTTTTGCCACATACTGTTCTAAACACTTCATATGCTTTATTCTTTAAACAACCCTATGAAACAGGTACTGCCTGTTATACCTATATCTATGCTTACAGATAAGAAACACAAGCCGTTGGAGGTTAGGTAACTAACCCACTAAATGCAGATAATTCTTTAAGTGATGGAGACTAAATTTAAACCCAGCCGTGAGTCCAGGGCACATGTTCTTAACCACCATTCACACTGCCTTCCCATTGTCAAAGCCTTACCCCTTGCAGGTGACTAATGTGTTTATTAGTGACTAACACACGAACATATTTATGGAGTGTTCAAAGAATCCACTGCTTTGCACCAGCTTTGTCATGGCCCATTAACAGACATAGTTGCTTTAAAAACTTTTCCCTGGTGGGTTTGTGATGAAGGCATGAGCATCCACAATGAAAGTAAATGGGGAAGAGGCAACTGGCTTGACTGCAGACTTGCCACTGGGTCACCCCTGAGAACGTCTCATGACTCACATCCTACGGCTGCCTCCATCTACTGTGTGGCTGCCCTGTGTCTCTGGGGCTGGTGTGGGAGGTGATGGAAGGAGAGTGAGGGAGAGTTCTGAGGCCTGGGAAAGTCACAAGGGCAGCTTGGCTGGCAGCTGCCTGGATACTCTGTACAGAGAGAAGCTGATGAAGAAGTCAGGGGGACAATGGGCCATTATTTCTGGCTCTAAAAGGTTGCTCAGTTTGATATTGGGTGAGCCACCACCCCTCCTACCAATTTTGGTTCTCCTAGACTTTTGATTAGAAATAAAGCAAGTGGATTTCAAATGATTCACATGTCTGGAGATGGGGAGCAATCACAGGACTAGTTATGGCTGTAGGTAATCAGGGATGAACTTTGAGGTTCACCCTCTTGCTCCAGTCACAACACACCAATGCAGATAATACAACTCTGAGTGCATGATTCCTCTCTTCAGAACCCCTCAATAAAGAACCCAGGTTAAATACCAGTTAAAGCCCTCCACCAGATGGCCTATACCTAACTTTCTAAGCAAGTACAGAGTTTGGTTGGACAATGGTTATACAGGGCATTAACAGAATTTACATATATAAATGAGTTCTATGATCAAATATGTTTAGAAACTGTTGTATTAAACCAAGATTAACCCATTTCTTTCTTTCTTTCTCTTTCTTTTCCTTGCTTTCTTCCTTTCTTTCCTTCCTTCTTTCTTTCTCTTTCTTCCCTCCCTCCCTTCCTTCCTTCCTTCCTTCCTTCCTTCCTTCTTTCTTTCTTTCTTTCTTTCTTTCTTTCTTTCTTTCTTTCTTTCTTTCTCTCTCTCTTTCTCTTTAGGGCCACACCTGTGGCATATGGAGGTTCCCAGGCTAGGATTTAAATCAGAGCTGTAGCTGCTGGCCTGCTGCCACAGCCACAGCTGCACCAGATCCAAGCCACGTCTGTGACTTATGCCAAGGCAGCTTGCAACAACACCAGACCCTTAACCCACCGAGTGAGGCCAGGGATCGAAACTGCATCCTCATGGATACCAGTCAGATTCTTAAATCACTGAGCCACAACAGAAACCCCCAAGGTTAACCTACTTCTTTAAGTGGAACTTCACAAAGCCTTGAATCATTGTGCATGATGAGTCTCTGAAAGGAGAATGCACTATGTTCCCAATGTTTTCAACAAGGCCTTGAATCATGCACAATGATTCTATGCGGTTTCGATCCCTGGCCTCACTCGGTGGGTTAAGGGTCTGGTGTTGTTGCAAGCTGCCTTGGCATAGGTCACAGACGTGGCTTGGATCTGGTGCAGCTGTGGCTGTGGCAGCAGGCCAGCAGCTGCAGCTCTGATTTAAACCCCAGCCTGGGAACTTCCATATGCCACATTTGCTGCTGTGAGGACAGTGGCAGACTCACTACTCTGGCTGCTGACCCTCTGGATTCAGTGAAGCTACACAAGCTGCTGCTGATGACCAAGCATGATGTGGGTACTCATCCCCGCAAAATGTGGGACTCCTCTAACAGGCGGCGTCGGCTGGAGGATGCCCCTCTGATGTGGCTGAAACTTTCTTAGAACTACAGTGCCATCTGAAACTCTTCCCACCCAATCTTCCTCCTGCATCAAAATATGAAGCTTCTTCTACTTTTTCTTCTCTGTCTGTCTCAGGCATATCCCTCAGTAAATTTTTTTTTTCTCCTTTTTCAGCTGCCCTGCAGCATATGGAGTTCCCAGGCCAGGGATCAGATCCAAGCCACGGTCAGGACCCAAGTCACAGCTGTGGCAATGCTGGATCCTTAACCCACTGTGCCAGGCTGGGGATCTAACCTGTGTTCCACTGCTCCCAAGATGCTGCCAGTCCCGTTGTGTTACAGCAGGAACACCACCTCTTGCACATTTAATTCCATCTTGGCATCTGCTGCTCGGAGGATATAAACTAGCATACCTATCTCAAATGTCTTTATTTTTCCTTCCTTCCTCCTTTACTTCCTTCCTTTCTTCCTTCCTTCCTTTTTTAGGGGGCCACACCTGCAGCATATGGAAGTTCCCAGGCTAAGGGTCAAATTGGAGCTTCGGCTGCCCTCCTACGTATGCTACAGCCACAGCAACACCGGATCCAAGTCACATCTTCCACCTACGCCACACCTTGCGGCAACACCAGATCCTTAACCTCCTGATTGAGGCCAGGGATCAAATCTGCATCCTCATGGATACTAGTCAGGTTCTTAACCCGCTGAGCAACAACGGAAACTCCTCAAATGTGTTTTTAAAGTCTTTCTGATTGAGCTCTTCCTTGGACTCTCACATCACTTTTCTGGCATCTGCTTTTTATGGTCTGCACTAAAATGTCTCCTGATACAGTAAAGAAGTTCACAGACTCTGGAAGACAGTGGCCCCAGGTTTGAATCCCAACTCTGTCACTTACTAGCAATACAACCTTAAGGAATTTCCTCAACAAGCTGTAAAATGGGGAATTATACCATTATCTTGCAAAGCTTACAAAGATTAAATGAAAAATTAAACTTAAGGAATTCCTGCCATGGTCCAGTGGCTTAAGTATCCAACTTCAGTGGTGTGGGTCACTGCAGAGGCTTCGGTTTGATCCCAGGCCCCGGCATAGTGGATTAAAGGATCTACCGTTGCTGCATCTGTGGCACAGCTTGCAGCTGTGGTTCAGATTCAATACCTGGCCTGGGAATTTCCATATGCCATGTGTATAGCCATAATTTTTTTAAATAAATACATTTTTAAAAAGAAAAATTATGATTAGAGCACTGAGCACTCAGCAGTTACTCAACAGACAGACTGATAATGATGGTTTCATCACTTGTGTTTTTTCTATTTTTCCCTACCAGATTATAAAGTCTTAAAGAGGCACAGTTTAATCTTCATCTTTAACTCCTTTGAAGGGCGTTATTCTTAGTGGATCAAGAAATAGCTGTTAAATTGAGTGGGGAAAAATGGTTACTTGCAAAAGGAAAGGGGCATCTCAGAGAAGAGGGGTATAAGAGCCAATCAGGAGAGTCAGCCAATGGTTCAGGAAATGTAAATCTTCAAAACATATAACACATGTATAAAATAGGAAATGTTTACATAACATATGTAATATTTATTATGCATAATATTTACATATATAAAGGAAGCATGATTTCAGAGATAAATGCCTAAAAGAGGACCAGGAAAATGAAATGTGTGCTCCCAGACCCCTCTGCAGAGGTTGGTACTCGAAACCCCATAAACACAACCTGGAAGAGCTATTTTAGCAGTAAAAGCCTCATAGCCAAGCTTAGCACAGGTAGGAAAAAAAGGAAAGCAAAGGAAGGAAATTGCCGAGATTAATAATAACGTATCAACGTAAGGACACAGTTAGAACCTACAGAACCAGGGCGTTCCTGCCTGGTTCAGAGTTCCCTTCTCATTCAGTTTATGGTGTCAGGCCACACTGGTTTTAAGATTTTCCTGTGGACTCTGACTTGGTGGAGGAAACCATAGCACAGGAGTGGTGGCCCCTAAAGTAAGCTCTTGTGGGTCTGTGCAAGAGGAAATTAGTGCAATCCTAGAACTTCTGCCTGTGTGCCCAGCTGTGGCTCTGCTTCCGGGGAGGCTCAGCAAAGGACGGAACCTGTCCCAGGAGCCCAACATTGCTCTCTTATGGGAGGGGAGACCTTCACACTTACCTCAGCTCTTCCCAAAGCCTCATTAGTTCCTTGAAACCCCAGCTCCAGGATATTTGAGCCAAGAGCAGAAAAATTATAGGTGGAAGAAATGCCTAAAGCCCTGTTTGGGGGTATAGCCCAGCACTTATAGTGTCCTCTTGTTCTCTCAGTAGGCAAGTGTGTTCATGTGCAGCAAGATTTCCTCCCTCCTGTTCTAACAGGATGACCCGCCATGATCACTTTATTTAAGGCCCTAATTTCCCACGAAAATTCTATGTGTGTAGAAGGGGTGGGGGAGTCATTGGAAGGAGTGCCTTTTAAGAGTGAGGGCTGCTGCTACAGCTTCCTTACAAGCAGAAAGCCACCAAGCTTATGCAGTTCAAATCTAGAAGCCAAATACACCAAGGCCTCCTTCACCTCCTTCAAAACAGCATCAGTTTTCTCCAAGCTTCCAGCAATTTTACAAGACAAGCTACAGACACACATTTGAATGAATCACTCTGCTCTCTGCAGTGCCAAGGACTTCATGTCTAGTTAATTCAGATTAATTAGGTCCAGCTGACAAGAGTTGGTTTGACTGACTCATAAAGCATATTAAAAGAAATTCAGCTTTATTACCTTCAGGAATCTAGTGGAACTATGTTAATAAATTGTTCCTCGGGATAGGTCTTAAGGGAAATCTGTTTTAATGAACTGATGAGAATGTTTTCTAATTCAATCTATCAGTTGTTTATACAGAAAGGATTACTTGTTGCGTGTTGAAGCTACCTGAAATGCTTGCCCTTGTTTATATCACAGAATTTCAGTTGAACAAACCCTGTATTTATAAATGGTATAAAATAAACTATCCAACTTGTCATTCCTTCAAAATTAGTGAAGTCCCAAATAACAGGGCAGTGAAATCAAATTACTGATGAGTGTTGCTCATTCCTCAGCAGGAACACTCCGCTTTTGCCTGGGCTATTCCCCATTCTTACAGATTCTGCAGCACTTATTCCTTCCCCTCTCCCTTTCTTCTACAAATGGTTATTAAGTATGTGTTAGACACTGTGCTGGAATCTAATTAAAAATCAATAATCTCCCAGTCTAGAAAGGGAGAGAAACATGAACAGGCATTGCCAAGTGCTGTCTTTGCAAGGATTGCTCTGTGAACAGAGGACAGCGGGGTTATGAAGGGATCAGTTCGCTCTGAGAGCATCCTGGAAGGCCTCAGAGGTCAATGGATTCTCAAAAATGGAGGTTGTGTTTGTGTCACAGACAAGGGGGAGAAGGGCAGCACATAAAGAAAGAATGCCCAGGCATGCTACAACATGGCATGTTCAGCAAACTGCAAATAATATGACAAGAATGGAAATTACAACAGGTGGGATGTTAGGGAGGGAGGTATCAGGAAGAGGGGTTCTTAAGCAAGGCCAGGCTGGAAAGATCAGCGGGGGCCAGATCCCATGCTACTACAGACAGTGCCCGTGGAAGTTCTACCTTCTTTTTATGAAATTACAAACATGAAATGACATGTAAATCAAGGGGAGCATGGGCTGGCTGTCCTCAGTACTGGGTCCATATCACATCTGGAGTATCATGTTTAGGATGACGGTGATAATCTAGGGGGCATCAATGAAGTGGGAGGGTAAATCTGGACCATATTACTTCACCCTGGCCACAGGCAGAAATCTAAATTTGTGATTTCTTATTTGTTTCTAAAAAAAAATGTTTATGGCTATACCCACAGCATATGGAAGTTTCTGGACGAGGGAGGGACTGAATCTGAGCCATAGCTTCAACATAGGTCGCAGCTGTTGCAATGCCAGATCCTTTAACCCACTGCCCCTCTGTAGTGACCCAAGCCACTGCAGTCAGATTTTTTTTTTTTTTTTTTTTTTTGTCTTTTTGTCTCTTAGAGCCACACCCATGGTATACGGAGATTCCCAGGCTTGGGTTCCAATCAGAACTGCTGGCCTACACCACAGCCACAGCAACTGGGGATCTGAGCCATGTCTGTGACCTGCATCACAGCTCACTGAACCTCCAGATCCTTAATCTACTGAGCGAGGCCAGAGATCAAACCCACATCCTCATGGATGCTAGTTGGGTTCACTAACCGCTGAGCCACAACGGGAACTCAGATTTTTAACCCCCTGAGACACAGCAGGAACTCTTAAATTTGTGATGTCTTAATTAAAAAAAATTTGAGGAGTTCCTGTTGTGGCGCAGTGGTTAACAAATCCGACTAGGAACTATGAGGTTGCGGGTTTGGTCCCTGCCCTTGCTCAGTGGGTTAACGATCCGGTGTTGCCGTGAGCTGTGGTGTAGGTTGCAGACGCAGCTCGGATCCCGCGTTGCTGTGGCTCTGGCGTAGGCCGGTGGCTACAGCTCCGATTCGACCCCTAGCCTGGGAACCTCCATATGCCTCGGAAGCGGCCCAAGAAATAGCAACAACAACAACAACAAAGACAAAAAAAAAAGACCAAAAAAAAAAAAATTTTGAGGGCATATGTGTTTGTCCTTTTAATTCCAGGCAAAGCCAAGTGACAATATACCAGTGACTCATCAGTGAGACTGCACTTATAACAGCTTCAGAGCCAAAACTAGCTTCTTGAAAACAGACTTCATGCATGGAACTGGGTATTGGTCAAGAAGCCGGAAAAAAACACACTCTAATCTCTTAAAGTAGTAAAACAAGGCCTTTCAAGACATAGACCAATGGGAAGAGGCTTTAAGCAAAATATTAGGTATGAGTGTTATCAATTGCTACTGAACAAGCCATACCAAAACTTAGTGGGAGTTTATGTCTATGACCCTGTGTACTGACCAGTTCTCCTGGTCTTCCTTGGGCTTACTCAGGCAGCTGTATGAGCTGGTAGGTAGGCTGGGGAGTGGGCTCAGTGCAGACGTTGGTCAGCTGGGCTTCTCTTTCCTTAAAAGATCTTTCATCCCAGGCTCCTTCACGGCACGGCAGTTTTAGGCCAGCATCCCAAGAGGGTGACAGTGGTAGCTTTCTCAGTCACATAAACAACAATTCCACCACATTTTCTTAGTTAAAGCAGCCACAAAGACAGCACCTACAAGGGTGGGAAAATAGACTTTGTGTCTTGATGGATGGAAGAGTGAAGACGCAGGTGAGAAGAGTATGTAGTCTACCACAGAGGACTTGGTGCCACTGCAGAAACACCTGTATGATGCAGGGTGAGTACAAAAGGGTTGAAAAGCAAAGAAAACCTGCCCTAGGCTCCTGACCACGCAAAGACAGAACACTAGAAAAAGAGAGTGCAGGCTCAACCAAAGCCTTCAAAGAATGCAATATAGAGTACAATCTAGCAGAAAAGCCTAGACAGGGCAAACAAGGGCCAGCAAGAGAACCCTGTTATTAAAAGGGCTTATTTATCAAACACACATCCTGACTCTCCAATAGAACGAATCCTGGGAGGTTCTGTTGCGGCACATCAGAAACGAATCCAACTAGTATCCATGAGGATGCAGATTTGATCCCTGGCCTCGCTCAGTGGGTCGGGGATCTGGCATTGCTGTGAGCAGCAGTGTAGGTCGCAGACAAGGCTCAGCTCCTGTGTTGCTGAGGCTGTGGTGTAGGCCAGCAGCTGTAGCTCAGATTCAATCTCCTGGGAACTTCCATATGCCAGCAGGTGCAGCCCTAAAAAGCGCGCGCGTGCGCGCGCACACACACACACACACACACCCCTAGGACACAGAAGCCAGCTCTTGTAACTCAAGACCTATTACAGTACAACATCTGAGGTTACCAGCCATTTATGTTTTATATGTTTCCTAAGGGGAAGGATTATGAGAGATAAGAGGTGAGCTAAGGCAATAACCTTATGCATGAACATTTCCCAGACTGCCATGATGCTGTTGAGGTCTTAGGCAATTGATAAAGCAGTTGTGATAAATAAAAACATTTCACCTAAGTCTCCTTTACTTCATAACATAGATACTTACATGATAGGAAGCTCTTGGCTTAGGGAAACTAAATTTTAGATTTTAGAATATGGACTCAGAGTGGCTGAAACAAATACCTTAATCTGGTAACCTGTTGTTCCTCTGGTATATCCTTCAGGATTGTTCCACTAAAGTTTATTTTTCAAGAAATTTACTTCACATTATTGTATGTAAGTGATTACTTGTCAGTGTTCCAGATGTATCTTAGCTAAAACGAGTGAATGCCCTAACTTAGATGGTTTTGAAGCCTGTACATTTGGTATTGTTTGACGCTTAAACTTTTACATCTCTTAGCATGGAGGACGAAGAAAGGCTGTACATTGTTGCTTGAAAGTCTGTACATTTAGACCAGATTTGTATTTGCACTGTCAGTATAGCAGATGAGTGGGAAAAATGTTAATACACTACTGGATTTTTTTTATTTCTCTCTCTCTCTCTTTTTTTTTTTTTTTTTTTTTTTGATTCAGCTTGTACCTGGGCTGAAAACCTCAATTTTGTTCATGATAGTGGGGATTTTTTTTTTTAATGTCTACATTCTTTCTAATAAACTGTTGGAAGACTTCTTGGCTATCCTTCCAAGTGTCTGGTTTACTGTAATTTCATGTATTGCCATTTACTGGAATGAGTTTTTATTTTTACTTGAGGAAGAATTTGGGAATATCCCTCTGTTCGGAAAAAAAAAAAAAAAAAAAAAAAAAAAGAGGCTTGCTGTAATATCACAGGAAACCTTTAAAAAGTGGATCTGTAGGAGTTCCCGTCGTGGCGCAGTGGTTAACGAATCCGACTAGGAACCATGAGGTTGCGGGTTCGGTCCCTGCCCTTGCTCAGTGGGTTAAGGATCCGGCATTGCCGTGAGTTGTGGTGTAGGTTGCAGACGCGGCTCGGATCCCGCGTTGCTGTGGCTCTGGTGTAGGCTGGTGGCTACAGCTCCGATTCGACCCCTAGCCTGGGAACCTCCATATGCCGCGGGAGAGGCCCAAGAAATAGCAACAACAACAACAACAAAAGACAAAAAAAAAAAAAAAAAAAAGGTGGACCTGTAATAGAAAATTGTAGATGCACTTTGCAACAGTCGGAAAAGAAAGTGTTGTGATTTTGATTGAAATAAAACTAAATGTGTTGTCCTCCTCTAAAAAAAAAGAGATAAGAGGTGAAGCCCAGAGTGGGAGGCCAAAGGAAGTACCAATTTTTTTTTTAGGGTGATTTTTTTTCTTTCCTTTTTTTTTTAGGGCTGCACCCACGGCATATGGAAGTTTTCAACCTAGGGGTTGAATAGGAGCAGTACCCACCAGCCTATACCACAGCCACAGCAATGCAGGATCTAAGCCACGCCTGTGACCTACACCATAGCTCACAGCAACGCTGGATCCTTAACCACTGAACGAGGCCAGGGATTGAACCCACATCCTCATGGATACTAGCCAGATTGGTTTTTGCTGTACCACAAGGGGAACTCCAGGAACTCCACAATTTTGAATCTACTCCAAAACATGCTACCCTACAGCTAGGGAAATGAAAATGTAATGCATTTCAGACATGCTGATATTTTCCTTGAGAAGGCAATGACTACCTTTAAGTATTGAAGCAGAGGAAGGATTAAGCTGTGGAAATGGGAGCTCTTAGTAAACTGACCCCAGAAGTTAGTCCCTAGGGAAGGGGGCTTGTCACAGGGAAGGCCAAGTGAGGTCGTGCTCCCAGTGCCAATGTATGAAGGCACCAAGCAGTGTGTGGGGTGAGAGGACACAAACACATTACATTGCCCCAGCTGCCATTCATTGCCACTCAACAACTACCCAGGAAAAGGCAAACTTTCTCTCCTCTGCTGCCTTGATTGGAAGCCCAATCTGTTGTTTTCCCTTGGGGCCCTTCCATGAGCATGCAGCTACCAATTCCCCTGACGTATCAATTGGGTTGAGGGCTACCTTCACCTCTGCCAAGCACTGGTATACCCAAAGGCTTAACGCAAGAGTCCCCTCAGATGCTGCAACTCAGCTGCTTAACCACTCAGGAAGTCTTGGCTCAGAGTGGCAGGGGTTGTACTATAGACTAGACTCCTGCCACTCCTGACTGGAGCCTAACCTCTCTCCATTGTAGGATGGTGGGAGGTCTACTCTTCAGCTCGGGCCAGTGAGAACAAACTATTTCAGGGCGAGGTCTTTCTCATTTCAAGGCCAATGCCCTTCTCATCATTTCAGATGGTTTCCCCCTAAGTGTCCTCAGTGGTCACTTAGGATTCAGAATATTGTCATTGCTTTGTGAACTGGTGCATTATCTGTTTCTAAATATCATGACAGAATGGGGTCAGCAGATCTATTTCTGGTCACCAGAGAAACAAGAGTTCAGGATGGAAAGGGGGAAGGGTAAAACTGTCCCTGTTTACAGATGATGAGGCCGTCTATGACTACATAAAAAATCCCAAGGTATCTACCGGAGTTCCCGTCGTGACGCAGTGGTTAACGAATCCGACTAGGAACCATGAGGTTGCGGGTTCGATCCCTGCCCTTGCTCAGTGGGTTAAGGATCCGGCATTGCCGTGAGCTGTGGTGTAGGTTGCAGACGCGGCTCAGATCCCGCGTTGCTGTGGCTCTGGTGTAGGCTGGCAGCTACAGCTCCGATTAGACCCCTAGCCTGGGAACCTCCATGTGCCACGGGAGTGGCCCAAGAAATGGCAAAAAGACAAAAAAAAAAAAAAAAAAAATCCTAAGGAATCTAGAAAAGAACTTCTAGAACTAATACATGAGTTTGGCAAGGTCATAGGACAAAAAGCCAACATCCAAAAATCAATTGTATTTCCATACACTAGAAATTGGAAACCAAAATTAAAGATGAAATGGGGGAGTTCCTCTCATGGCACAGAGAAAAGAATCTGACTAGAAACAATGAGGTCCAATCATTGTTCAATCCCTGGCCTCGCTCTGTGGGTTAAGGATCCAGCTTTGCTGTGGGCTGTGCTGTAGGTCGCAGATGTGGCTCAGATCTTGTGTTGGTGTGGCTGTGGCTGTGGCTAGCGTCTACAGCTCCGATTCAACCCCTGGCCTGGGAACCTCCATATGCCACAGGTGCAGCCTAAAAAAGATAAAAAAAAAAAAAAAAAAAGACCAAAAAAATAAGTAAATAAAAAAAGATGAAATGGGGGGATAAAAAGCTAAGCCTGATGCCTACAAACTTCAATTTTTTCAGTGAACTTTCACAACTTCCTAAGAGGAGGGAGGAGGGAATTAGGCAGCTTTGTGAACACTTGCATACTCACTCCAGGCTGTTGTGAAATGCCCTTAGGGAAGCATGCCCAAGCTAGTAGAAAGGCTCTTGGGGTGGTTCTGATTGCCTCCAGATAGAGAGCTAATTTGACCAGGAGCATTTGCATCACCCGGGAATCTGTTAGAAATGAAAATTCCTCCCATCGATGGCCTCAAATTCAGGAGGTAAGCTCTAGTGCCGTATTTTAGCCAGCCAGGTGATTCTGATGTGCACACTATCCTTTGTTCAAAACAGCAACTTCGTCATTCATTCTGTGCCTAAGTGACAAAAGTACACAGGCTGCTGGAAGTTTGTAGCACCCTCTGCTGGTGCCCACTGCCTGTGAATTTTTTATTCAAATGAAGTAAATTTAAGAAAAATCCTGTTTCCTATTACATCCACTGCTGCCTCATCCCACCGTAGCCTTTCTGAGATAATGGTACGTTCTCCTATGGCTCTGCTGCAGCTTTCATTTCCTTGTGCCTCCTCCTTTTTTCCAGGCTCCTAATAAGGGCCCAGAAGGGCTGAGGAAACTTTCAGGGATAATAGTCTTCAAGGTCAAGCAAGTTGTCCCACACAGAAAAAGGTCAGTAGATGAAGCCTTCTCTGCCTTAGCCCAAGGGCAGTGTCACTTTGGCTACAATGCAGATTTGGGACGGAGTTGTGAGTCACTCCCCTACCCAAAACCAAAATCTCTCAATGACGTCCTCTAACACTGTAAACAAAACCTAGTCTTTACCAGGACCTTTGAAGCCTGCATGATTAGAGCCCTGGCTACTTAAGTTCATTTCCAATCACCCTTTCCCTTCTCACTCTGAAGCCAAATTTGGCCTCTTGTTCATACAACAAGCCAAGCCTGCCCCAGAGGTTAATGCAGTTGCTATTCCCTCTAACCCTAGAGATCCACATGGGTCCTCCCTCATTTCATTCAGGCCTCTGCACAAACATCACCTCTGCAGGTGTTTCAGTGCTGCCAGGCTGCACATGCTGTCACTATCCTCTCATCCTGTTTTGTGTGTGTGCATGCACAAGTGTGTGCACGTGTGTGTTAGAAAGATAGTGCTTTGGGGGATTCCCACTATGGCGCAGTGGGTTAATGATCCAGCTTATCTCTTTGGAGGCTCCAGTTCAATCCCTGGCCTGGCACAGTGGGTTAAGGATCTGGTGTTGCTGCCGCTGCGGCTTAGGTCAAAGTTCTGGCTTGGATTTGATCCCTGGCCTGGGAACTTTCATAAGCCTTGGGTGCAGCTGAAAAAGGAAAAAAAAAAAAAAAAGCGCTTGGCTTTTGGCTACCCAAAGAGTCAATTCCCACCAGCCAAAGATCACCAAGTGTACACAACAGTTAGTTTTTAAATTTTTTAAATTGACCTCCCTGCAGCAAGAGACACTGAACATCAAGAAGAGTGGGGGAATCCCAGTAAGAGGTTTTAGGCTTGGATTGTTCAGGATTTGGGCTTGTTAGGTAATGTTACAGAGGCTCAAGAAAACAAGGAAGTGGAGTGCTATGCCAGATTGAGTGTTTTCAGAAAGCTAGGGCAACTCAGTACCTTAGTTACTAGCATTCATAGGGAGAGTCTGGAGAGTCCTGAGTATGGTTATTGGTGTGTTGCAAAGTGTCTGTTCAGGCCTGATTACAATATCATGAGCATGCCAAGGCCTCATCTGATGTTGATACTCTGTTACATTATGTTCAGTAGGGGAACACCACTGTAACTATACTAGTTGACAGCTGTTAAGAATGCTTTTTTCAGAGTTCCCCTCATGACTCAGTGGTTAAGGAATCTGACTAGGAACCATGAGGTTGTGGGTTCGATCCCTGGCCTTTCTCAGTGGGTTAACGATCCGGCGTTGCTGTGAGCTGTGGTGTAGGTTGCAGATGCGGCTCGGATCCTGCGTTGCTGTGGCTCTGGCGTAGGCTGGAGACTACAGCTCCGATTCGACCCCTAGCCTGGGAACCTCCATATGCCACAGAAGAGGCCCTAGAAATGGCAAAAAGTCAAAAAAAAAAAAAAAAGAATGCTTTTTTCTTTTTCATGGATTTGTTTATTGTCTAGAAAGTAAGCTTCTTGAGGGCTGGGAATTTATCACTGAAGTACCAGTGCTGAATTAGTGGTTGGCATAAAGTAAGTGTTCAATAAATGTTTGATAAATATTCTTTCAAAATGTCTTCCACACTTCAGGTCCTATATGTATATAATGCAGTCTTATATCTGGGACAGGTAAATTTGGGTCACTGGAGTGTCTTATAAGAGATGGCAGAGCCAACAATAGCTGCTGGTGGGCAGACAGGAATTAACATTTATACTTTATAGAAATTTAGAACAAGGAGAGCAATGGTCTTTTTGCCATTTCTTGGGCCGCTCCCACAGCATATGGAGGTTCTCAGGCTAGGAGCTGAATCAGAACTGTAGCCGCCAGCCTATGCCAGAGCCACAGCAACATGGGATCCGAGCCGGGTCTGCAACCTACACCACAGCTCACGGCAACACCAGATCCTTAACCCACTGAGCAAGGCCAGGGATCGAACCCGCAACCTCATGGTTCCTAGTTGGATTCATTAACCACTGAGCCACGATGGGAACTCCTGGACTCTCCTTTAGATTAGATAGAACTTAGCTTCCATCAGGTGCTCAAGGAAGGTAATTATCACAAAAAAACCCTGCTATTTTCCAGTGACGAGATAGCCAAGTTAAAGACTATGCTACAAGTAAAATGGAAGAAACACTCCTCAATCTAATAATCATCATCCTTCTTCCATTCAACAGCTCACCGTCACATAGATTTCTAGCAAAATTTATGGCATAGTCTGTGATTCAGTTAGTCTTCCATAAAGATCTGCATGGTAATAAAGTTGTCTCCATTCTACCCGTCCCTTATTATATTACTATTTATTTATTTATCTGTTTTTGCTTTTTAGGGCTGCACCTGTGGCATATGGAGTTTCCCAGGCTAGGGGTCGAATTGGAGCCACAGCTGCTGGTCCATGCCACAGCCACAGACACACGGGAGCTGAGCCTTGTCTGCAACCTATACCACAGCTCACAGCAACGCCGGATGCTGACCCACTGAGCAAGACCAGGGATCGAATCTGCGTCCTCATGGATACTAGTCAGATACGTTTCCACTGAGCCATGACGGGAACTCCTACAGGTGAACTTTAAACCTATCAAGTTGACACAAATAAAAATGTTCAGTAGTACATTATTTTGACAATAGTGCAGATCAACAGGCAAACTCATACATTGCTAGTGGAAAAATAGGAGATCCGGATTTGGCCTGGGAACTTCCATATACTGCGAATGCAGCTGAAAAAGAAAAAAAAAAAAAAAAGAATGCAGTTACAGAATTGCTCTAGTATCCTGAAACCATCCAGTTCACAGAAAACATATGCCTCCTTAAAACTTTCCCCCAAAACTAGTTAACCAAACCCCCAATTCTATAAGTCCTTTTGAACACACTCCAACTGAGATGCCCTATAATTCCCCAGGGTGGATATTCTCCCTCACTGCAATGAGCAAAAAACTCAACTTATTCAACTAAGATGTGTCCTTAGAGGGGAAGGCATTAGCACATGGTAAGCAAAATAAGCAAGGTGCAAAACCATATATATATGTGCCTATATGTGTATATGCTACAATTTGTGTAAAATAGTATAGAAATAAAATTTTAAATATATTTGTTGGTATATGCATAGATTAGCTCTGGAAAAACACACTCATTAAAGATGGCTGTTTCTGAATGACAATGGAAACACAATCATACAAAATCTATGGGTTGCAGCAAAAGCAGTTCTCAGAAGGAAGTTCATAGCAATACAGGCCTTCCTCAAAAAACAAGAAAAATCTCAAACAACCTAACCTACCACTTAAAAGAATTAGAAAAATAAGAACAAACAAAACCTAAAGTCAGCAGAAGGAAGGAAATAACAAAGATCAGAGAGAAAATACACAGAGATCTAAAAAATTGGAAAAAAATCCATAAACTAAGAGTTGGTTCTTTGAAAGAGTAAACAAGACTGACAAACCTCTGGCCAGACTTAACCAAGAAGAAGAGAGAGAGAATTCAAACAAAATAAGAAATGAAAAAGGAGACATAACAACCAACACTACAGAAATACTAAAAAACCATTAGGGAATACTATGAACAATTATATGTCAACAAATTTGACAATATAGAAGAAATGGATATGTTTCTAGAAACACACAGCCCGCTAAAACTGAATCAAGAAGAAACAGATAATTTGAACATACCCATCATTAGAAGTGAAATAGAATCTTTTTTTTTTTTTTTTTTTTTTAAGGGCCGCACCTGCAGATTCCCAGGCTAGGGGGCGAATCAGAGCTACAGCTGCCAGTCTACACCACAGCCACAACATGGGATATGAGCCATGTCTGTAGTCTACACCATAGCTCATGGCAATGCCAGATCCTTAGCCCACTGAGCGAGGCCTGGGATTGAACCCATGGCTTTGTAGATACTAGTCAGGTTCTTTACTGTTGAGCCACAATAGCAACTCCTGAAATAGAATTTTAACTTAAAAACTCCCTACAAGCAAAAGTCCAGGTTCAGATGGCTTCACAGGCAAATTCTACCAAACATACAAAGGAGAACTTATATTGATACTTCTCAAATTCTTCCAAAAAAGTGATGAGGAAGGAACATTCCCAACAACATTCTATTAAGCCACTATGACCCTGATACCAAAACCAGACAAAGACATGACCGAAAAAGAAAATTACAGGCCAGTATCTTTAGTGAACATAGATGAGATGTAAAAATTCTCAACAAAATATCAGCAAACCAAATCTAAAAACACATTAAAAAGATTATGCACCACAACCAAGTGGGATTCCTCCCTAGTTTACAAGGATGGTTCAATAAATGCAGATCAATCAATATGATAACACCACATAAACAAAAGAAAAAGACAAAACCCACATGATCACCTCAATAGATGCAGAAAAAGTATTTGAAGAGTCTCTTCATGGTACAGTAGGTTAAGAATCTGGCTTTGTTGCTGCTGTGGCACAGGTTCAATCCTGGCCTGGAAACTCTGCATGCAAAGAAAAAGCATTTGACAAAATTCAACATCCATTCATGATAAAAACTCTTACCAAAGTGGGTATAGAGGGAAGACATCTCAACATAATAAAAGCTATCTATGTCAAACCCACAGCCAATATAATACTCAACAGTGAAAAGTTGAAAGCCTTCCCGTTATAACCTGGAACAAGAAGAGGATGTTTCCTCTCACATCTTCTACTAAACATAGTATTGGAAGTCCTAGCCATAGCAATTAGACAAGAAAAAGAAATAAAAAGTATCTAATTTGGAAGGGAAGAGGTAAAACTGTCATTATGTGTGGGTGACATGATACTTTACACAGAACACCCTAAAGACTCTACAAACTACTAAACTGATAATTCTGTAAGGGAGCAGGATACAAGATTAGCATACAGAAATCAGTTGCATTTCTTGACTAACAATGAAAAATCAGAAAGGGAACGTAAAAAACCTTTTAAAATTGCACTGCCAAAAATAAAATATTTAGGGATAAACCTGACCAAGGATGTTAAAGACTTCAATGCTGAGAACTATAAAACATTAATAAAGGAAAATGAAGATGATTTAAATAAATGAAAAGTTATCCCATGCTCTTGGATTGGAAGAATTAATTTTGTTAAAATGGCCACACTACCCAAAGCAATGTACACATTTAATATTATCCCTATCAAATCGCCCATGACATTTTTCACAGAACTAGAACAAATAATCCTGAAATGTACATGGAACCATAAAAAAACCAAAGATTGCCAAAGCAATCCTGAAGAACAAAGCAGGAGGCATAACCCTCTTGACTTCAGACAATACTACAAAATGGCATGGTATTGGCACAAAAATAGGCATATGGATCAGTGGAACAGAATAGAGAGCCCAGAAACAAACACACATACCCACAGTTAATTAATCTTCAATAAGGGAGGCAAAAATACACAATGGGAAAAAATCTCTTCAGCAAGTGGTGTCAGGATAGCTGGACAGCTGCATGTAAATAAATGATGTTAGAATATTACACTCTCACCATACACAATAAATAAACTCAAAATGGTTTAAAGACGACACCATAAAACTCCGAGAAGAGATCATAGGCAAAACATTCTCTGCCATAAATCATACTAGTGTTATCTTAGGTCAATCTCCCAAGGCAATAGAAATAAAAACAAACGAATGGGGAGTTCTCTTGTGGCACCTCAGGTTGAGGATCTGATGTCACTGCAGCAGCTCAGGTCGCTGCTGTGGTACGGGTTCAATCCTTGGCCCGGGAACTTCCACATCCACAGGTGTGGCAAAACAAAACAAAACAAAACAAACAAACAAAAAAACCCAAACAACAACAAAAAAATCCCAAACAACCCAATCAAAAAAATGGGCAGAAGATCAAAACAGACATTTTTTCCCCAAAGAAGAAATACAAATGGCCATTAAGCACATAAAAAAAAAAAGTTCAACATCATTAATTATTAGAGAAATGCAAATCAAAACTACAATGAGGTACCACTTTACACCAGTCAAAATTGCTATCATTAGTAAGTCTACAAATAATGCTGGAGAGGGCATGTAGAAAAGGGAACCCTCCTACACTGTTGGTGGGAATGTAAGTTGGTTTAGCCACTATGGAAAACAGTATAGAGGTTACTTGGAAAACTAAATATGGAACTACCATATGATCCAGCAATCCCACTCCTGGGTATATAACTGGATGAAACTGTAATTCAAAAAGATACATGCACCCCCTATATTCATAGCAGTGCTATTCACAACAGCCAAGACATAGAAACAACCTAAATGTCCATGGACAGATTAATGGATTAAAAAGATGTGGTATAGGTATACAATGGGATACTACTCAGCCATAAAAAGAATGAAATAATGCCATTTGCAGCAACATGGATGGACTTAGAGATTATCATACTAAGTGAAGTCAGTCCGAAATAGAAAGACAAATACCAAATGATATCACTTATATGTGTGATCTA
Organism: Sus scrofa; assembly: GCF_054392235.1. NCBI lineage: Eukaryota > Metazoa > Chordata > Mammalia > Artiodactyla > Suidae > Sus > Sus scrofa. The sequence goes on along the minus strand of NC_139396.1, from coordinate 99,963,993 downwards.
AAATATGACACAAATGAACCTATCTACAGGGCAGAAATAGACCCACAAAGAGAACAGACGTGTGGTTGCCAAGGGGGAGGGGGTTGGGAGAGGGATGTTGAGGTTAGCAGATATGAACTATTATATGCCAAGGAGATAAACAACAAGGTCCTATTGTATGGCGCAGATAACTACATTCAATGTCCTATGATAAACAATAATGGGAAAAAATATGTATTTTTTGTCTTTTATCTTTTTAGGACCACACCCACAGCATATGGAATTTCCCAGGCTAGGGGGTCCAATGTGAGCTGTACCTGTCGGCCTATACCACAGCTCACAGCAATGCCAGAACCTTAACCCTCTGAGCAAGGCAAGAGATTGAACCCATGTTCTCATGGATACTAGTGGGTTCGTTAACCACTGAGCCACATCAGGAACTCTGGGAAAATGGTATTTTTAAAAAGTATATATAACTGCATCCCTTTGATGTACAGCAGAAATTAGGACAATATTGTAAATCAATTACACTTTAATGAAAACAAGTTCTCTTAGAAGGAGAACGAAAGGCTGGGGCACAGGCGTGGGAGAAGAGTTTTCAATATATACAGTTTGTTGGGGCACAGGCGTGGGAGAAGAGTTTTCAATATATACAGTTTGTTACCATGCTCATGAATTATTTACTGGAAATTAATGACTTTTTAAAAAGAGATTAAGAATCACAGGCACCACTGTGTAATCAGTCATGAAGTAATTCAGAATCTTGCCTGGACAATGAGCCTTATCACATTTCTGCATGTAAGACTTGAACTATGTTGACGTCCTCAAATTGGCAGTCTGGAAAAACAGGATCAAATTTTATGTACATTGACATCTTATTGATGAAGGCAGCTGATTAGTCATATCAAAAAAACCCCTTAGGTACCCCTTAGTATTCTCTTTAGAGTGGGATCTGGTGCTCTTAAAGCTGGAATATGAACAGATCATTGTGGTTTTGTATTTCTGGCTCTCATGGGGAGTTCTGTCAGCTAAGAACATATAGCATTTCAGGATCATGCTACTCCAGCAGAAACCTTACAGCTATCATCTGTTCTTTTTCAAAGTTACAGCTGAGGGTAATCACTGAGCTCCTTCTGAGGTGACCACAGCAACCCTTCTCAAGTCTTCACCAGAGCATGCTCCCACTTCACTTAATGCCCATGGCAGGCCAGCATTCCAACAGGTGAGTTAGGTGTTCAAGCAGAAGAGAGACAATTTTGAATACAAGGTATATATCCTAGATTCATACTGCACCAGCCAGTAGCAGTTGGCAGCTCATTTGTTTTGTGTCTTGATCTTCCCTGGCTGTGGGCAAAGGCCTCCTACAAACTGTGCCCACTCCTGGTTCCTTGACCTACTTACTACCTTGGGCTTTCCAGCCTTCCTTTCATGGCTAGTGATCTTTTGTGTACTTTCCACCTTTGTCCCTCCCACCCCCTTTTTTAAATTTTCTTTTTATGGCCAAACTGTGGCATGTGGAAGTTCCTGGGCTAAGAGCTGAATCAGAGCTGCAGCTACTGGCCAACACCACAGCCACAGGAATGCAGAATCTGAGCCTTTGCCACAGCTTGGGGCAATGCCAGATCCTTAACCCACTGAGGGAGGCCCGGGATTGAACCCACATCGTCATGGATACTAGTTGGGTTCTGAACCCATTGAGCCACGACAGAACTCCTGTTCCTCCTCTTTTTGACTTAAGACTTCTGCTCTTTGTCAATTCCTCTTTTACAGAACTGCTTATACCCACAATCTAGACCCAGGCAACAAACATTCCCAATGCTTTCATTTAAAATTAAATCAAATGTATGTTCTGTCAACAGTTCCCTAATACATACACAAATAAAGTCAGGGTTTTTGGGGTTTTTTGGTTTTGTTTTTGCATGACAATTAGAGTCCTCTAAGCCTTTTATCATGCCCCAATGAGTTATCCTTCAGAGAGGAATCAGTTCAAGTTTCACATGCTTAGTGAATTCTTCTAGGATCTTTAGTCCCCAGTGAGCTCTTCCTCTCCCAAACTACTATTAAATAAAGAGAGTACATTTGTCTATTGCCTCAGTGGTTTCCAAACATTTACTTCTCCCATTCTCAACCCTTTTTTCAAAAAGAAATCCTTCTAGGAAAGCCAAAGACGTAAAACATCACCACTGGATGAAAATGGTATGAGCTCCAACTCCCTTCCTCTACCCCAGATGTTCATTCAGGCAGTTTTAAAACCACTGGCCTATTCCACCAATGAATGTTGTTAGTTCTATTTTTATGTCATCCTCCCCGCTGGGTTTTTAATTCCCTGGAAATACAGGCCCTGTGTTACTGACTTAAATTCAACTGCTATTTTAGCACTATGTACCAGTTACAGAGCCAGAAAAGCTATACGACTTAATAATCTAGGCCTTAACACAGCCTATGAGGTAGGCATTTCTCCCTACCTTTTACATGTAAAGTTAAGTGGAGCTGGGAAAAAAGACCCAACTTAAGCAGCAGCAGAGATAATTAAACCCATACCTAGGTCCTCAGAGTCTAAACCCATCTTCTATTCCATTAAGCAGCCTCTTGGTGTTTTTGACTACTGTTTTCCAGAGTTCCCAAGACAGACAAGCTGGTGCCTGCACCAGAGAGGCTACAGTAAGTAGCGACTGTGAATTAGTAATGTGAATCAGTCATGAATTAGAAAACCTTTATGGTCCTGTGATAATACTTAAGTGTCCCAACTACTACATGGCTCTGGGCTGCTGGGTTACCCCTAGGAACTGTGTTCCCTTCTTTTCCTGCTCATCAGTATTTCCAAAGCTAACCTTCTATATAATCTGCAATTAAAACAAATCCCAAACCAACAAACAAAATGTCCAGGAATAAGTAGCTATTTGCTTCCATTTCCCCCCTCTCGACTTAATCTATATTTATTCTGATATCCTCAGGAAGATTATTTTTCTTTCCTAGTTTACAGAAATGAAAAGAGAAAGGGAAATGGCTTATCAAATAGATAATTAAGAATTAGTAAATACCAGGGACTAGACCCTATATTAGGATTTAAAGCTGCAGGGCCCAATCATTTGCATAAATAAAAATCATCATATAAAAAATAGACCAGCTACATTAACAATGTGAAGACATTTAAATAAGAGACTGCAACATAACTTTTAAATGTTTTATTTTTAGTGTTTTAAAACATTTTAATACAACAAAGATATAAAATAATATATTAGTTAAATCTGGATTTAATTTAGAATCAAGATATTTACTTATATACAATACTGTGCTTCAAGGTATGGCTACACAGGAACTTTCACATCTTCAAGTAATACTAGTTTCTCCGTAGACGAGTGACATTTAGGTAGAATTCTTAAAACAAAACATGCCCACTTTAGCCCAAGCTAATTTTGCTTCCCCCATTAAGTAACAATTTCCACTTTATTTCATATCAGAAATACTTGAGTTGTGCTAATAATCCATAGATTCTTTGAATAAAAATTATTCAAATTAAGCATTTTAAAGATGATAATGATAACACTGCTTGGCTAGTTCAGACAACCCAGTAGTTCAGATTCAAAGAGATCTGAAAAAATAATGAACTTAACACAGTATTCCTTCTCCTTTCATATCAGGCACAAAGCTTCCTCATGCTTAACCGTGATGTACACTGATAAAAGTCCTTTGGCTAATTTAGGGTAGAACATATTCTAAAAACCAACTTTTGGAGCTGAATTATGGCTTACTGATTTCGTAGATGTTCTTACTGAACTTGATGCAAAGTATCCAGCTACATTTTAATTACTTGAAATTGGTGGCATTTGTTGGGGGTGAGGGATAGGTGAGAGGGGACCCAAACCTACTTCCACAGTACTTTCAGTCACTTAAAGTCACTCAAAGAAGAAGGAAAAAAACCCTCAACCTCTTTCCTTTCACATTAGTCACCTGAAGCAGTCTGAGTTTTAATGTCATTAACAATTTTCCTCTACACAGTTATGGGGTAATTCAGGCTAAACATTTTACAAATGTAAACGGTCTTAAGTGCCAAGTAAAGATAGCATTAAAGCTGACATGCTTTGCTGGTTTTGAAACTATCTAATACTATTTAAGAAAGCCATGGGACTATTCTAAAAAGAGCTTTCCTGTCTCAAATGCCTGAATGCTGTAAAGAACTCACAAATGACTATTATTATAATTACTTTTAGTAAGGGATAACGTAAGTCTACAAGAAGACTATTAAATAATTAAATTTATTAGATCAGAGAGTTTAAAACAATATGGTTAATGTTCTCAAACATTCTGGAATAAGAATCCTTAAAAGTTTACTATGAAACTGATAAACTGCCTTTTACTGAATATAATCAAAGCAAGTTAGTGTTATGAATATGACTTTGAACATATAACACTTTCCAAACAGATGTCCCTAAAACACATAGTTTCATATTAGCTATACAATAATTTGGCGCCTCTGTTCTCCATTTATAAAATCGTAAGATTTTTGGAATTCTAAGTAACAACACTCAGGCAGGTAGAGGGTAGGGAAGAACGCCACTTTCAGTGTCAGTCTCTAGCATCAGCTTCTGCTTGTAAAACAGTCCATACTTATTTAACTGGTTCTACAGCTAAGCTCATTGATTTCTGGTTTGGAGATACTACTAAATAGCCTAGCATACTGAAGTTTTATTTTCACCCTAGTAATTCTGGCCACAGAGAACTATGGAGAATATAGGCATGTTGAGAATTCTCTAAGACAGAGAAAAAAAGGTTTCTCCCAAATTATTTGGTGATAATTAGCAAACTTGCCTTCTTCCAAACCACCTGTTCCCTACAAACTTCAATTATCCTCAGTAACACTGACCTTCATGATATAAAAAAAAAAAAAAACGAAAAAAAAATTAAGGTAATGCTGCCCCAAGGAAAAAGCATCGAGGATTTTCACTATAACCTCCAGCTTGCATACCCAAACAAAAAAACCTTCTTGATTCCTTCTATACTGAGGTCTCAATATCTAATGATGTAAGCCTGTTACATGTTTGCAACTGTAGACAAGGTCAAAAAACATGTAGATAAATAAGGTATGTAGCTTCTCTACCTAGCCACACCAACACCCAAAATGTAAATCTAACTTCATTATGGTTTAGATTTTTTTTCCTTTTTTGGGCCGCACTAGCAGCATATGGGAGTTCCCTGGCTAGGGGTTGAATTGGAGCTGTAGCTGCTGGCCTATACCACAGCCACAGCCATTTGGGATCCAATCTGCCTCTGTGACCTACACACCACAGCTCATGGCAATGACAGATCCTTAACCTACTAAGGCCAGGGATCAAACCTTCGACCTCATGGCTATCAGTCAGGTTTGTTTCTGCTGAGCCACAATGGGAAACAAACTCCCTAGATTTTTTAACAAGAAAAAAAAAAAAATACAAAGACAAAATCTGGAAATTTCTGGACAAAACAAAAAGCAACAAAAATAGAGTTTTTGTATTAAAAAAGAAATGGAAAAGAATTTTGTCTCAAAGTTTTCCAAGGAAGAGACTTGGAGATGATTAATTTATGTAAACACTGCCATGTAATAGTTATAACACTAAATTATAAATCTAGTTTACCTTTTCCTCAAAACAGATTATGATAAATGCAAGGCTGGCAAGTTATTTTAGAATCCTCATTGCAGTCAGCTGTTAGACATTCTCAACATAAATAGCTCTGCAAAGTTACTTGCAATTTTTTTCTATTTAGTTCTAGAATAGAACCCATATGAAGGAAAGAAGACTGATGTTAGGCAGTTAACCATTAAGCAGCTATTCAACATTTTTTTTTCTTTTTACGGCCACATCTGTGGCATATAGAAGTTCCTGGGTCAGGGGTTGAATTGGAGCTGTAGCTGCCACCTATCCCAAAGACACGGCCACACCTGATTCAAGCCACATCAGTGATTTATGCCGCAGCTTGTGGCAATGCTGGATCCTTAACCCACTGAGTGAGGCCAGGGATCAAACCTGTATCCTCACAAAGATGTCAGGTCCCTAACCCACTGAGCCACAATGGGAACTCCCTACTCAACATTCCTGAATTAATATTGCCACAGATTTTTTTCAACCATTTTTCCAAAAGCCAACACCAGTCCCTAATTAAGTTCAGCCCTGTTCTGTCATTTGGAAAAAGTGAGAGTTACACATCTGTTGACCTCAAGGGTCAAACTACTCTAATTGGCACAAGGAACATCCCTCAACCTCCAATGATTATGCAATTTCCTTTGATGAACTGCTGGCATTTTCATCCCCAGCATATAACAGAATCAATAATTTAAGACATTCTAAGATTCTGAAGTATATGATTTAAAAGCATAATAAAACTTCAATTGCCTTGTGCCATTTCTCAAGTGAAAATAAAAAGAAATGTTCAGAGTAGACCTAAATCAGGGTCACTCAACATTAGTTGAAACTTGTTTATATAATATTTGCTTCTGGCCCAATCCATTCAGGTTCCTCTATAGCTTATACAGAGTGGGAATATGATTCAAAGTGCAAAAATAAAATATTTCACCCACATAAGGAGCAAGTTTCTGCTAAGTGGCCTAATTTTAGACCTCAATATACCAGCACCTTTTCTATCTCCTTATTTTAAAATGGAATGTAAAAACTACACAATTCATATTCTAAGTGGCTAAGCTCATCAGTTGGAGTTCAAATTTCAATTCCATAACCACTGTCAGAACTACTGTTAAAAAAAAAATCATTAAAAGTAAAGTGACAAATGTTATCACAGAGGTCAAATTACTTACTAGTGTTGTAAACAGCAACTAAGTTATATTACTTCCTGACTGCCAAATTAAGACTAAATATAAAGAATGTATGTACATAACTATATTTTAAAATAAAAAACAAAACTTTTTTGTATCTGAATATGTCTGAGACTGCTTGCTTCTGATGGCCAAGAATGAGAAATTTCAAAAACCAAAAAGTTACATTACACCTGCAACCTGTTATAAATTTCAGAACGAGAAAAATTCTTTGCATGCATACCTCCCTACTTAAGAACAGAAGAACTTTATCTGATAAAACACTCCACTATTTTTCTCATTAAATAATATCATTAAAAAGCATAAAATTGGGCTGTCATCTGTCTCACTAACAGCTATAGCACAAAGTTATTCCAGGTACTTAAATCAATAAAATTAAGCCAATTTTATTTTTATTTATGGATGCAGCCATTTTTCCTTCATGAATACTTACTGATGGTCATGCTGAACCTTCAGAAAAAAACAGGAATTGCATCTTTTGTTACATCTTTGGTGAAAAATGCCAATACTATACTGATACTTTGACATCTCATGTATGGCCCCTTTTATTCTCTTGTTTCATGCATCCTGGTATATTCAGTATACTTTTCTTAAAGATGGTTCAGAAGGCAAAAATTAATTTGTTAGTGAAATGGATCACTTTCCAGAGTTGCATAAAAAAAAAAATCCACAGAGATTAGTTCAAAGAACAAGACCGCTCACTTGGTAAGAATTTTTCTCTGAAGATAATTTCTTGACTAGAGTCCTACTGGAAATTAAATAAAAAAATCTTTCAACCAGCCAATGGTTTAAGTTCATTTAAGTTCAATAGGCAAATACTCAATAGATAAAGATAAGAGCCTAACTTAATCACAACATTAAATCTGCCTAAAGTGGGCAGAAAACATCTACTTAAGCTTTCTGTTCAAACAGACTGGTAAGGCCCCTTGATTGTTCTTTCTTGCTTTCTACATTCACTGCCTTGCTCAGAACAGGGAACTTTACTTTGTCAAACATATAGGCCAAAAGCAAGACATCCAGGAACAACCTAGGGGGAAAAGGAAAAGTCACTTTCAACAAGGACTGTATATAGTCATGAATCCATTGGTCTTCATCCAATTAGTCTTTTCATTATTGCTGGTTTTGAAAATGGCCAACAATATTCATTTGGTACTGTACCATTAACATTGCATTCAAAAAAAGAAAACATGGGAAACCAAATTCTTGCTCTCCTACTCTGCTGATATGCTCTGGTATTGGCTAGTGTATGGTAGTACAAAAAGAGTCTTGTCGTAATATAAAAAGCAATAAACACATCAATGGAATAATGTTCATGGGCAGCCAAAATGAAGAAGATTCCAAAGAGGTTGAGAACCCAGGATAAAGTATGCAAGAAATTCCAGCTTCTTGGTGTATCTGAGAAAAGGACAGAAAAATCATTGTAAAACCACATTTCATCCAATGTTTCTTAGTCATATCTTTCTTAGACCAGGTTGTTTCTCCCGCTCTTCATAGAATTCGACACCCTTCCCACAGCCTCCTCTGCAGCTAGTCATTTGACAGGCATAGAAGCACTAAAGAGATACTTACATTCAGTGACAAAGAAATTCAGCATAGTTAGGACGACTGTGTGGCCACTGAACATGTAATCTCCACAAGTATGAACGCCAGTTAGGGTCATACCAAAGCCACTCCAAATGGCAAAGGCCCGGTGTAGTTTCTCCCATACACTGCCATATATCTATAAAGAAAGCGAAGCATTAGTGCTTCAAATGCTTAGAGTGGCAGAAGCTCCTGCCACTCCTAATGAAATTCAAAGGCTGAATAACTTATAAATAAAATTTAAACAAAAGCAACCAGACTCCCAGTCTAATTAGTTCCAGACATCAAAAATGGGTAGTCAGGGAGTTCCCGTAGTGGCTCAGTGATTAACGAACCTGACTGGCATCCATGAGTACACAGGTTTCAACCCCTGGCCTCACTCAGTTGGGTTCAGGATCTGGTGTTGCCGTGAGCTATGCTGTAGGTTGCAGATGCAGCTCGGATCCCGAGTTGCTGTGGCCCTGGCGTAGGCTGGTGGCTACAGCTCTGATTGGACCCCTAGCCTGGGAACCTCCATATGTTGTGGGTGCAGCCCTAAAAAGACAGACAAAAAAAGGGGGGGGTCAAAGCTTGGTTGCACTCAGAAATATTTTGGTAATTAAATAAAATCAATATAATTCAAACTTCTGTACTAGGAGTTCCTTTACAATGAAAAGCTCACTACAACACAAAAATATTTCCAAGTTTTAAACGCTACAATACAGTAATATTTGCCTGGCTGTTCCTTTTAATAATAAATAGGATATGACAGAGACAATGGCTATTCCCCCTTTTCACTGGTAATAGCATCTCGCTTATCTGAAGAGGCAATAAACTTAACCAAAACACTGCACTTCCCAGCCTCCCTGGCAGTTAAGTGTGGCTAGGTAACTAAGTTCTGTACAACAAGATGTAAGTGGAAGTATAAAAGACTTCTGCGAAGGCTATACATAAAGGAAAGAGACAGCTTGTAGGAAATCTTTTCTACCTTTCCTTCTTTTAGCCTACAACTCAGACATGATAGTTAAAGTTCTAGCAGCCATGCTGGACCACAAAGTAGCCTTAAGGGTGCAAGCCAAATGTTAGAATAGGAAAACAGAAAGACAGAAGAATCATGGATTTTTGATGATGCCATAAAGTTATCACACCTGACCTGGAGTACTTACTTTCAGATTTCTATTCTGAGAGAGGATAAACAGTTGTTTGTTAAACCACAGTCACCTTGAGGTTCCTATTATTGGCAGCCAAACCTAAACCCAACTCCCACACATACACTTAAAAAAAAGCAATCCATTTTGAGGAAGAATTTGAACAATGTTCCCTTTTTTAAAAAAAGTATTTAACATAATAACAATACAAAAAGCGCTGCCTTTTATGTGCATTAGTGTGTGCAGCATGCTATGTGCTTATATGTTACTGCACTTAATTTCCACAAAAATCCTATGAGGTGATTCAATTGTGCAGATGAGGAAACTGGCTTAGAGAGATCACACAGCTAGTAATTCACAAGGAGGTGAACCCAGGGTGTCCAATTCCAAAGCCCTATGTCTTAAAGATTCTACTACGGCGAAAGAAATATTCTCGTTAGATTTACAACTTTGGAGTTCCTGTCGTGGAGCTGTGGAAACAAATCCAACTAGGAACCATAAGGGTGCAGGTTCGATCCCTGGCCTTGCTCAGTGGCTTAAGGATCTGGCGTTGCAGTGAGCTGTGGTGTAGGTTGAAGACACAGCTCAGATCCTGCATTGCTGTGGCTGTGGTGTAGGCAGTAGCTGTAGCTCTGGCTGGACCCCTAGCCTGGGAACCTCCATATGCCGTGAGTGTGGCCCTAAAAAGAAAATGAAAACAAACAAACAACAAAAGTATCACAACTTCACTAAAAATCTCCCTGCTGAATACATACCACCCAACTTTCCCTTTCTGCCTCAGTTGATGGCAGGAAGAGTGAAATTTATTATTAAGAGAAAATGAAAGTACTAAAATATACCTGGTTTGGCTCTTTCCACAACCTCTAATGAGAACAGGGTTAGCAATGTTACTCTCATGAAAGTGAAAAATTAGGCAGTGAAGAACGGAGACTGCTGGGAAACTGTCTCAGCCAAGGAGAGGGAACAAGTGATGCCAAAGAAAGCAATTATTGCTCAATTACTCAAGTATTCCCATTCTTTTCAATCTTGAAATGTCCCAAATATCCTTCCAGAAAAATAATAATTGAAACAAAACACAACACAATGAATTTAATCACTTTGATGAAAAATTTGCTTTGTGTTCCTTTTCTTAAGGTGTTTCCATCGCTAAATCTCAAAAATAGACATATTCTAGGTTTTGTCTCCAAACCTACTACTTCTGGGCATGAGATTTCAAGCAATTACTCTATTACAATAAAAATGCCCTATGGAGTTTAGTGTAAGGGATTTGATTGCTAGTTAATATCACTCTAACTTTCTATTTTTAATGACTGCTGCAAATAATTCGGGTCAACAAGTAGGCTATAAGTCAAAGCAATTAACAGTATTTAGGGCAGATTTGAATAGAAATGTCCACATAAAACTAACTGATAATGAAAAACTGTCATTAGAGACAGAAAAAAGGGCTGTCCATATGGTAGAGGGATGGTATCTAATTTATCTCTGTAGCACATGTTGCAGCCCTATGCACATATATTCTTCTCTTTAGAGGCTGACCCACAATTAAATCCCTCAGCTGTAGGAAATTCTCTTTTCATTGTAATAAGCTTACATATTTCTTCTTTCAAATCTCTTACAATCAATTAGCATACTATCTGGGGGAAACTTTTCTATCCTTCCTTCACACCGTGCACAGAAATAAATTCAATACATATGACAACTAAAGAATGTCACTGGCTACCAGGTTCTACAAGAATGAAGTCATCAAAAAAAAAAAAAAAACAAACAAAAAAAAAGGAGTTCCCGTCGTGGCACAGTGGTTAACGAATCCGACTAGGAACCATGAGGTTGCGGGTTCAGTCCCTGCCCTTGCTCAGTGGGTTAACGATCCGGCGTTGCCGTGAGCTGTGGTGCAGGTTGCAGACGCGGCTCGGATCCCCCGTTGCTGTGGTTCTGGCGTAGGCTGGTGGCTACAGCTCCGATTCGACCCCTAGCCTGGGAACCTCCATATGCCGTGGGAGCGGCCCAAGAAATAGCAAAAACACAAAAAAAAAAAAAAAAAAAAAAAAAAAAAGAATGTAGTCATTAGCCACTGTGGTTGCTGACCTTCAACATACCCTGAAAGGATATCAGGAGGGAGATGAGGAATGAGGCACTCTGTGCTCTAAGAAAATTGAAAGAATAGACCTGCAGAACAGTTAGTTTTTGTGTTTTTTTTTGCCTTTTCAGGGCCGCACTTGCAGCATATGGAGGTTCCCAGGCTAGGAGTTGAATCAGAACTGTAGCCGCTGGCCTATACCACAGCCACAGCAACGCCAAATCTGAGCTGCATCCACGACCTACATCACAGCTCAGCACAACAATGGATCCTCAACCTACTGAGTGAGGCCAGGGATCGAACCCGAGTCCTCATGGATACCAGTCAGATTCGTTCCCACTGAGCCATGACAGGAACTCCCAAACAGGTATTTTTAAGAGAAAATTTTATGAACTCTGTTTCTTTCATCTTCCCATACTCAGGAAAGCACTGAAATTACTAACTAAGCCATCCGCTCCTTACGATAGCAGCAACTTTCTATCAAGATACGTGCTTCTCCAAAATCACAAAAATGCTGGCCTTCCCCCTCACATCTTTAGAGCATTTCCTCAGAGCTATCCATGAGGCTGTCTCCCAGGCTATAATTTAAGTAAGTCTCGGAACAAAACTGAAATTCACAGCTCTCACGTTGTGTATTTTTATTTAAGATTTAAATATAAAACATAAGACCATAAAAGTCTCAGATATAATCTTTCATTAAGCAGAATGGCAGTGGCTCCAAAAATTGATATTACAATTTTCAGCATGTTATGTTCTTTAATTTCATAACTCCACTTACAGAAATTTTTAAAAAATGATTTAAAAAAAGCATTAAATGTACAAGGATATTTATGACACCAATGTTTATAAATAATAAGATTTGAAAATAACCTAAATGTACATCATTTGGAGATTAGAACACCCTGCAGCTATTATAAAGATGAGGTATTTTTTCAGAAAAAAGTAAACAACATACTATTATTAAATAAAATATAATCTAAAGAACAATGACTGAAATATAATCCTAGCTTTTGTTTAAAAAGTATATCAGAGTTCCCTGGTGGCTCAATGGGTTAAGGATCAGCATTGTGACTGCTTTGGCTCAGGTTTGATCCCTAGACCAGGAACTTCCAAATGCCACAGGTGTGGCTAAAAAACACAAATAAATAAAAAACAGGAGTTCCTGCTATGGTGCAGCCCATCACAGTGGGGTAAAGGATCCAGCATTGTCACAGCTGAAACATCGGTCACAGCTGCAGCTCAGACTCAATCCCTGCCTGGAGAACTTCTGTATGCTGCAGGTGTGGCCATAAAAATTAAAAATTAAAAATTAAATAAAATATAAAAAATATGTTATCTTTATACTTATGTGAATATGTAAACATGCTTAAAAACTGTCCATACGCGTAGTTCCTGCTGTGGCACAATGGGATCAGCAGTGTCTTGGGGGCGCTGGGATGTAGGTTCAATTCCCAACCCAGCACAGTGGGTTAAGGATCCAGTGTTGTAGCACAGTGATGTCACAACTGCAGCTCGGATCTGATTCCTGGCCTGGGAATACCATGTGCCACGGGGCAGCCAAAAAAGCAAAAAAGAAAGTCCATATAACTATACATACCACTCTTAACAGTATTATTTATGGGGTGTAGTGAAAGAAGAGAGAATTTTGTGAGACTTTATTTCTATAAAATTTGATTTTTTTTTTTTTTTTTTTGTCTTTTTGTCCTCTTAGGGCCGCACTAGCGGCACATGGAGGTTCCTAGGCTAGGGGTCTAATCCGAGCCGCATCTGCAACCTACACCACAACTCACAGCAATGCTGGATCCTTAACTCACTGAGTGAGGTCAGGGATTGAACCCGCAACCTCATGGTTCCTAGTCGGATTCAATTCCGCTGCACCATGACGGGAACTCCAAAATTTGAATTTTTACAATAAGTTCATGTAACTTTATAATTAGAAAAAATATGTATCCTTTTGGGGGAAAAGAGAAGAAACAAAAACAGCTTTTTTTTTTTTTTTGGTCTTTTTAAGGCTGCACCTGTGGTATAAGGAAGTTCCCAGGCTAGAGGTACAATCAGAGCTGTAGTTGCCGGCCTATGCCACAGCCACAGCAATACAGGATCCAAGCTACATCTTCAACCTAAACCACAGGTCATGGCAACGCTGGCTCCATAACCCACCAAGTGAAGCCAGAGATTGAACCCAAGTCCTCATGGATACTAACTGGGTTTGTTACTGGTGAGCTACAAAGGAAACTCCCCAAAACAGCTTTCACCTTAAAACTAAAACCTTTACACTAAATTTTGTTTTTTTAGGGCCACACCTGTGGCATATGGCAGTTCCAAGACAATAGGCTGAACCTCAGCTTCAGCTGTTGGCCTATGCCACAGCCATAGCAACATGGGATCCTAACCGTGTCTGTGACCTATACCACAGCTCACAGCACAGCTAGATCCTTAACCCACTGAGCATACAGGGATCCAACCTGCATCCTCATAGATACTACTCAGGTTCTTTTTTTTTTTTTTTTTTTTTTTTTTGGTCTTTTTGCCTTTTCTAGGGCCGCTTCCTGAGGCATATGGAGGTTCCCAGCCTAGGGGTCTAGTCGGAATTGTAGCCAAGGCCTACGCCAGACACACCAACCCGGGATCCTTAATCCACTGAGCAAGGGCAGGGATCGAACCCGCAACCTCATGGTTCCTAATTGGATTCGTTAACCACTACGCCACGATGGGAACTCCAATACTAGTCAGGTTCTTAACCCACTGAGCCACAACAGGAACTCCTCTTTTACACTAAATTCTAAGTGTCATTAACCTTCCTCCTTTCTTAATGGTCAATCTCCTTATACCTGGGAAGTCTAGTCACCCCTTCGGCTCAAGGTTGTATTTTTAGTTCTTGATCTCCTTTGGATGCTTAACCTTCCCTTGTCAGCATTTCAGCTATTTATATTCAGGTGAAGAACTAACACTTTATTTTGTTTTACACTTCACAAACAATATCAAAATAACAACAAAGGTATAAGGATATCATTTGAATATTTGGGAACACATATACCTAAAGCATGGAGGCTTAGAAAAGTAGGCTAACAAATTCTTTTGTCCAAATTTAATAAGTCACAATAGCCAATTTTGTATATAAAGCACAGTTGATCTTCAGGGTTTTTAAAAAATTTTTTTCCTCTTTTTCAGCCATGCCCATGGCATACGGAAGTACCTGGGCCAGGGATCGAATCCAGGCCACAGCTGTGGCAACACTGGATCATATCATTAACCCATTGCACCACAGTGGGAACTCCATAAATTAAAAAAAATTTTTAAACTCATTACCCTGGTTGTTTGTTCCCATCTGCATAATCTATCCTCTTTCAATTTAACCAGAAGATATGTTTACAGTGTATCAAACAAGCTACAAAGAATAAAACAAAACTTAGCCATTATTTAAATACATCTTAGAAAGAATAAAGTTTAGAGCAGTGGCTACTACATTTTAAATAAGATAGGGTCCAACTACAACAGGTTTTTAAAAAGGAGTGACGAGAAAAATGAAGAGACCAGAGTCATGTCATATGAGGAACTAAAGATGCTGAGGATGGTAGGTAGGAGAGGGAAGCAGATAATCAAAAGTTACTTTTTTTCTACAGCACTGAACTAGTACTAATGGATGAAACCAACAGGTAGCTAGATTCCAGCTTAAGATTTTCACCAAATTATTTCTAGAGTTTTATTGTAGATACTCAAAATTCTAAAAGCACATTTTAATAGTAAAAGCAGTCTTAAGAGTTCTGCTATTGCACAACAGGATTGGTGGCATCTCTGTAGTGCTAGGATGCAGGTTCCATCCCTGGGCCAGGACAGAAGGTTAAAGGTTCCACTGTTGCCACAACTGTGCTGTAGGTTGCAAGTGTGCTCAGATCTGATCCTTGGCCAGGAACTCTATATGTTATTGGGCAGCCACAAAAAGGAAAGAAAAAGAAAAATAAAAGGAAAAGCAAAGTCTTAGCCTGAGTTCATATATGGTGCTATCAACACACTAAGAACAAAAACAAAGAATGATAAAGAAGGTAGTAGGCTACCTTTCCAGTACACTGCAGGTGCTGTCCTGGCACGGAGAGGGAGGTCACAAACATGGTAAAGCAGCGAAGCAAGAATACAGTGCCCATCAGACTACAAAGCCTTCGCAGAAGTATTGACCTGTGAACAGAATGACCAAAAAGGGAGAAAGATCAGAAGAAAACAAACCAAAACATCCTAGGCATCTAATGTTTACTTAAAGGGAGAGCAAGCAAGAAAGCCACGAGATTATTTGAAGAGGACAGAAATCTGAAAGACTATCCAAAGAATAACTGTCCAACAGAACTTTCTGCAATGATGGAAATGTTTAACTGCACTGACCAATAAGCTATCTACATGTGGCTCTTGAGCACTTGAAATTTGACTAGTACAACTGAGGAAGTGAATTTTACTTCATTTTCACTAAATTAAATTTAAATAGCCACATGTGGCTAGCACCTGCTACGCAGACCTAGAAACATTTCACAGATAAGAAAATTTTTAAAAGAAAGTAAGAGTTATGCAAGAGAGAAGATACTGTCTAGCCTGACTCTTAATGTTAGTTCTATTACTCATACATTGTCATAAATTATTTACTCACTGAGAAGTAAAGTTACATACATGACTCTAGGGAATTTATTTGCTCATTAACAACACTGTAAGTTAGTTAAAGACAGTAACTATATAATAAACATTCTCTAATTTGTTTTAAATTTAAGCTATAAAATACTGTGGGGTTTTTTTGTTTGCCTGTTTTTGTTTTTTTTTTTGTTTTTTGCTTTTTTTTTTTGTCTGTGCCTAAAGCATGTAGAAGTTCCTGGGACCAGGGATTGAACCTGCACCACAGCAGCGACCCAGCTGCTTCACGACAATGCCAGATCCTTAACCCAATGTACCACAAGGGGATTTCTACAATACTTTTTTTTTTTTTTTTTTTTTTGTCTTTTTACCATTTCTTGGGCTGCTCCCGCGGCATATGGAGGTTCCCAGACTAGGGGTCTAATCGGAGCTGTAGCTGCCAGCCTACGCCAGGGCCACAGCAACGCGGGATCCGAGCCGCATCTGCAACCTACACCACAGCTCACGGCAACGCCAGATCCTTAACCCACTGAGCAAGGGCAGGGATCGAACCTGCAACCTCATGGTTCCTAGTCGGATTCGTTAACCACTGCGCCACGATGGGAACTCCCGTTTTTTTTTTTTTTAATACTAAGTTTTATGTTAAGTATTTCTCTAACAAAAATCTTGAATTGCATTATGATATCACTCATTCTGTTAAATTATTTTTTTTTAAGGTCTTAAGCCAAAACAGACTCCAGACTCAAGATTCTTTTTTTTTTTCTCTTTCCTTTTTATGCCATCCGTGGCACATGGAAGTTCCTAGATTAGGGGTTGAATAGGAACTACAGCTGCCAGCCTAAGCCACAGCCACAGCAACACCAGATCCAAGCCACATCTGCAACCATCACCACAGCTCACAGCTATGCTGGATCCCTGACCCACTGAGCGAGGCTAGGGATCCAACCCGCATCCTTATGGATACTGGTCAGATTCCTTTCCACTGTGTCACAATGGGAACTCCCTCTAAGATTCTTAGACACAGAGACTTTGCTTTACACATTTTTGAAATGCTCCTCCCACTCTCAAAAAAAAAGGGTACTAAACACAGGCTTAGGTAACTTTCAAACTTCAGTGCGTACACCTGGAATGGAACCCAGGAATCTGCATTTTAACAAGAGCTCAGTTGATTCTAATGGAAATAGTATATAGACCACACTTTGAGAAACACTTCCTCTGACTAATTTAACATCAAAACAGGAATTTAGCTGGTCACTGCTATGCTTTGCTAAACCTACCAAGGTTTCCTATATAAGGTAAACTCTTTCCTGTTTTGAAGAATAAATAAATTCAAATATACAGGGTCTTGTGAGGCAAAGTTAAACCAGAAAATGGCAGTGATAAACCACCTCTGGTTTAAAGCCATCCAGTTATAAATATTGCCACAAAGTGGGAGAGAATGATGTGCAATAATGGTCTGAAAGTGTAACAAGACTAGCAATCATTAACCTTCTTTTCACTTTCAAAACAATGAAATAACTGCTGCTTAGAACCTAAATCATCACTGTGGTTTACCTCAAGCACTGCCTCATGAAAAGCAAAAAATCAAAAATGTAAGACGGTATCCCTATTCCTCTCCACTGTCCACAGACAATGAATAGCAGACCCACAATCTTAATAAGCTCTTTATTTTTTTTTCTGCACTATGCCTTACTTTAAACTGAAGAATAGCTGATTTACAATATTGTATTTGTTTCAGGTATACAGTAGTGATTCAGTTATAATATGTATATATTTTTTTCAGATTCTTTTCTTATAATAACTGATCCCTAGGTTATTACAAGATACTGAATGCAGTTCCCTGTGCTATATAGTAAATCTTTGTTGTTTATCTATTTTATTTATAGTAGTATCTGTTAATCCCTTCCTCCCCTCCCCCTTTGCTAACCTTAAGTTTGTTTTCTATGTCTGTGAGTCTGTTTCTTTTTTGTAAATAAATTCATTGTATTATTCTTTAAATTCCACACTATGCCTTATTTTTTTACTTAAATAATTCCCCCTCATTAAAGCAGGAAAGAAGCTTTCTCTTCTGTTTCTCTCCTTTTTTAAATAAAAAATTCTTCCCTTTATATTTCTTGACGCAATGTGGAAGAAACATTTACCTTATTTAGCATTTCCTAAACCATCTGAAATAAACCACATTTGCTAAATGTCTGAGGTGTGCAAAATTACCTCTTTTTTAATGGGCCTCCTCCAAGTAGAGAGTTATTTCTTCTATCCAAACATCTGGCCAAAGACTGACATTAGAGAGGTTTCTACCCTTTCTATACAAAGTGACATTTCTGATTTGTTTCCAAAGAAAGGTATGGCTACACTTAACAGTGTGAGTGGTCAGAGTTCCTGTCATGGCTCTGTGGTTAAGGAATCCGACTAGGAACCCTGAGGTTGCGGGTTCCATCCCTGGCCTTGTTCAGTGGGTTAAGGATCTGGCATTGCTGTGAGCTGTGGTGTAGGTCACAGATGCTGCTGTGGCTCTGGTGTAGGCTGGTGGCTACAGCTCCGATTAGACCCCTAGCCTGGGAACCTCTATATGCCGCAGGAGCAGCCCTAGAAAAGGCAAAAAAGACACACACACACACACACAAAAAAGAGCCCACGGCTGAACATCACCATCTCTAATCCTTCCCTACAAAATTCACTCCGAATATTACTAAATATGTAGGTATTACTTTAGGCTTTATATGCTCTTTATTTTTTTTCCTTTTTTTTCTTTACTATGCTTTACTCTTTTGTTGATCAAACCCCAAACACTTTCCTCTATCAATAACCATAATGTCCCAATTAACAAGGAAACTAACTGCAAAAGGAGATACGGAGGTTCATCGTACAACTACAAATGTAATAAATTCATTGAATAATAAAAAAAAAAAGAGATATGGAGGTCTGATGACCTTTCCATTAAGACAGTCAATACATTTTCAATCTTTTAACAGAATGAGAGAGGTACCTGTGCTTGTGAAGAAGAAGAACCAGGAGCCAAATATAGCACAGAATCATGCCACATACTTCTGTCATGGCAAAGGCCCAAGGAATTCTGGGAACGCTGAAACAGAAAAAAAATACATTTTGGACAACAGTATGTGTACGTAAATGGTGCCATAAAATAAAATAAAATACTCTTCTAATAATGACGTTGAAATTGCTTTCCTTAACTTTTACCGCTTTTAGAAAAAGCTATCTGGAGAAACTGGAGGAAAAAACTGTTTCGTTAAGTACCTCATTTACCAGAACCTCTTTGTCTGTGATTCCCAATCACAGTCCTCTGTAAAGAAGTAACAGCCTTCTTCTCTTCCCCACAGCATGACAGACCTGGACATATGACTGCCCCAAAAGACAATGGGAAAAAGGCTCACTTCTTTTTTTTTTTTTTTTTTTGGTCTTTTCTAGGGCAGCTTCCCTTGGCATATGGAGGTTCCCAGGCTAGGGGTCGAATCAGAGCCTGTGGGATCTGAGCCGCGTCTGCAACCTACACCACAGCTCACGGCAACGCCAGATCCTTAATCCACTGAGCAAGGTCAGGGATCAAACCCGCAACCTCATGGCTCCTAGTAGGATTGTTAACCACTGTGCCACAACGGGAATTCCAAGGCTCACTTCTTTGTTTGTTTGTTTGTTTTTTGGTCTTTTTTGTTGTTGTTGTTGTTGTTGCTATTTCTTGGGCCGCTCCCGCGGCATATGGAGGTTCCCAGGCTAGGGGTCTAATCGGAGCTGTAGCCACCGGCCTAAGCCAGAGCCACAGCAACTCGGGATCCGAGCCGCGTCTGCAACCTGCACCACAGCTCACGGCAACGCCGGATCGTTAACCCACTGAGCAAGGGCAGGGACCGAACCCGCAACCTCATGGTTCCTAGTCGGATTCGTTAACCACTGCGCCACGACGGGAACTCCCAAGGCTCACTTCTTAAATGATGTGCTCATTTCAGAATCCAGCAATCAGTGCTTGAACCGGACTTTTTTTTTTTCTTTAAGTATATTTGATTTTGTTATCAAGGAAGTAAATACAGTTTCTGTTTGTTTCATTCCTTTATTACTCTCTGCCCTCCTTTGTTTTACATTCCTGTTTTCTTCTATCTTTTCTTTTTCTTTCTTTTCTTTTTCTTTTTTTCTTTTTTTTTTTTTTTTAGCTGCCCCACGGCCCATGGAATTCCAGGGCCAGAGATCAGATCCAAGCCACCATTTTGACCCCACAGCTAGGGTAACCCTGGATCCTTATAACCCAGTGTGCCAGGCTGGGGATTGAACTTGCATCCTGGTGCTAAAGAGACACCACCTATCCCGTTATACCACAGCAGGATCTCCTTCTATCTCTTCCATTGATCTCTCTTTCCTCGCCAAATCCATAGCTCCTGTGATTACTCATGAGTAAAAGGCTTATCATGTTTTTTAATTAAAAAGAAAAGGGGGGAGAAAAAGAGGAAGAAAGAGGAGGAAGAAGAAGAAAGAAGGGAGAAGATGAAGAAAAGGGGTGGGAAGGAGGAGATGGAAATGAATTAATCTAAATAGGTAGTACTGGTAGATTATGGATAGTTTTATTTTTACTCTTTGTAAATTTTCACTAAAAATTTGTATACAATAGTATGTTAAGTTTATTAACAAGGAAATAAAGATATTATAAGAAAGAAAACATGAATTTCAAAGATATTAATAGGTATATACTCCAAACCTCATTCAGAGTAACTGAAGAGAGTCAATCATCTTCATTCAGGGACTTATCTTTTAATTTTTACCCCAGAAAAAAAAGACTCCTCTTATGCATTTTTTTTCTTTTTCAGATTCCTTTCCCATATAGATTATCACAGAATACTGGGTAGAGTTCCCAGTACTATCCTCTTATGTAATTTTAATCTATTGCTGCCTTATTTATCTGGGATTACTGAGGAAAGGGTTATTTCACATTATAGAAGTTTCCAGATAAAAGAAAGACCTCTTTAAAAATTTAAACTTTGGAGTTCCTGTCGTGGTACAGTGGAAACAAATCCAACTAGGAAACATGAGGTTTCGGGTTTGATCCCTGGCCTTGCTCAGTGCAGCCATGAGGTTGCAGCCTCGCTTAAGGATCCGGCATCGCCATGAGCTGTGGTATAGGTCACAGACACAGCTCGGATCCCACATTGCTGTGGCTGTGGCGTAGGCCTGCGGCTACAGCTCTGATTAGACTACTAGCCTTAGAACCTCCATATGCCATGGGTGCAGCACTAAAAAGAAAAAAAAAAAGTTTCCATTTTTCCCTTGGGAGAAATCTCTCCTAGAATGCCTTCTTCAGAGAGGCTGCACTTGCTAGTCCTCTAGCATAGTTATTTCTTGGAATAAAATTTAAATCCCATCTTGGAAATTCCCTTTTTCTATATTGGATCTTGTTTCCTGAATCCCATGTCCTCCTCTTTTTCAGTTTACTCCTTAGGCTTTTTTTTTTTTTTTTGGCTTTTTAGGGCCACACCACGTGGCATATGGAGGTTCCCAGGCTAGGGGTCAAAATGGAGCTATAGCTGCTGGCTTACACCACAGTCACAGCAACTTGGGACCTGAGCCACATCTGTGACCTACACCACAGTTCACGGCAATGCTGGATCCTTAACCCACTGAGGGAGGCCAGGGATGGAACCCACATCCTCATGGATTCTAGTCAGATTCGTTATGGTTAAGCCAGAAGATGGGAACTCCTACTCCTTAGTTTTGATGTAGCATATCCTCCCATTATTTTCTCAAAAGAGAGACTGGAGAATAAAGTTGTTTTTAATTTCAAATTTATTGAAGTTTAATTTTTTTCTTTTTATGGCCATACATGTGGCTTATGGAAGTTCCCAGGATAAAGGTTGAATCGCAGCTGCAGCTGCAAGCCTACATCACAACAACAGCAATGTGGGATCTGAGCACATCTGTGGATCCACATCACAGCTCACGACAATGCTGGATCCTTAACCCACTAACCAGGGCCAGGGATGGAACCCGCATCCTCATGGATACAAGTCAGGTTTGTTACAGGTGAGCCACAAGGAGAGCTCCTACAATAAGTTTTGACAAACATATTCAGTCATGTAATCACCACTATAATAAAGATACAGAACATTTTCATCTCCAGAAAGTTCCCTTATGTCCCTTTGTAGTCAACCCCCTCCCTAACTTTAGCCAGGGCAACTGATCTGATTTCTGATTCCTATACATTTACCTTTTCCAGAATGGTATACAAACACAATCACACAGCATTTGTCTAAATACCTTTCATATCTGGCTGTTTTCTTTTTTAGGGCTGCACCTTCGACATACGGAAGTTTCCAGGCTAGGGATCGAATCAGAGCTGCAGCTACTGGCTCATACCACAGCCACAGCAACACTAGATTTGAACCACATCTTCAACCTACACTGCAGATTGGGACACACCGGATCCTGAACCCACTGAGCAAGGCCAGGGATTGAACCCATGTCCTCATGGATACTACTTGGGTTTTTAACCCACTGAGCCACAGTGGGAACTCCTATATCTGGCTGTTTTCACTCAACATAATATATTTCAAATTCATCTATATTATTGCATATACAATTCTTTATAATTTCCTTATCCTTTCACTAGTTGACAGATACTTTGGGCTATTTCCAGATTTGACTGATTATAAATAAAGGCCGCATACAAGTCTTTGCATGACATATATTTTCATTTCTCCTGGGTAAATAACTAGGAATGAAACTGTTGATTCCTATGTTAAGTGTGAACAACTTCTTAAAAAACTATTTGGATTTCTACAAGCAATGAGATTATCAGTTGTTCTGAATCCTCGTCAGGCCTCATCATTACCAATTTTTTTCATTTTAGCAATTCTACTAGATGTAGGGATGGAGAGTAAATTTTGTTGATACTTATAAATTTTAAATATCCTTGGGTCTAGCTTTATGTCTAACTGGTAGTTTATCTGGACAAAAATTCTAGGTTAGATATTATGCTCTCTCAGAATGTTAGAGGTGTAGGTCACACCTGCAGCTCAGATTCAATCCCTGGCCCAGAAACTTTCATCAGCTGTGGGTGGGGCAATAAAAAAAGTAAAATTTTTTTAAATTAAAAAAAAGAAGCATTTAGTATCTTCTGTCTATATCTAGTGTTCTGAAAATTTTCATTTCTTGCACTGGGTTTTTAGTGTACCCTTTCAATCTAGAAACTCATGTTCTTTGGTTTTGGGAAATTTCTTTGAATTGTATCTTAGATAATATCTTCCCCTTTACTTTCTCTACATATTCTTCCTAAAACTCACCCTATTTTTTCCACTGTTGGGCCAACTGGATTGATCTTACTTTTTCTCCTCTACTTCTTATCTCTGCTTTACATGCTGAGGAATTTCATCAGATCTAGGTTCCAATTTTCCTGCTGGATTTTTTTTTTTTTTTTTTTTTTTTTTTTTTTTTTTTTTTTTGCTATGTCCATGGCATGTGGAAGCTCCTGGGCCAGGGATCCAGCAGCGACTTGAGCTGCTACAATGACAATGCCAGGTCCTTAACCTGCTGCACCACAAGGGAACGCCTATCCTGTTGGATTTTAAATTTCTACTTTCACTCATTATTTTTCAAAAAATTTTCTCTGAATTTTCCTTTCTTATAGCCTGTTACTGTTTCAAAGAATGCACTATCTCTTATTTGTGACAATACGGTTATTTTTCAAGTATTCTTCTGCTCCCAATTTTGTGTTTCTGAATTTGCTTTTTTCTATTTGCATCAATCTGTTTTCCTCAATGAAGAACTAAAAAAAAAAAACCACAAAATAACCAATGCAATGTTCTGTGTGCATGGACTGCGCTCATCGAATTGTGGGTTTCACTGTAGAGTGACAAAACAGAGGTCTGGATGAGTCAGTTTCTCTTATGCAGGTTTTCCAAGGAGAGGAATCTGTTCTCCTGCTTGGAGGATTAGGGTTGGCTATGACTGGGGATGGGAAAGAAGTCTGGCTACTGAGAGAAAGGAGCTGGAATTCTTAGTAACATAGATTTACAGTTAATAACCTTGAAAATATGCACCTTTGTTCTCATCTGGGCATGGTGTCCTCAAGTCCAGAGTCCTTCACATTCAACTACTCTGGAGAATAAACCACCTGACTTCTGTTGCAGCTGAGCAAATTCTTAAATTGATTTTTGACCAGTTCTCCCATATTTAGTTCCCATCTGTACCTAGTCTTGAGAGATGCATGACACTGCCTGTTTAGAGAGTTTTCTGGAACACTGCAGTACAAATAAACTTACCTCTTGGGCACTGCTAATCTCCAATCCCAATCTCACAACTGGCACTTAGCTTTCTACTTTCCAAATTTTCATTATCACCACTGCTTCTGCCTTTATGAGATTACTGGGGTCCCCTACCCCCAATTTTTCTTGTTTTTAGTAAAGCGTTATAACTGTCAAATGAGTATTCAATATCTCATACTTATTTTGATGCAAAGCCTTTGAAAATGCATTCATTATACACATTAGTCTTTTTTCTTCTGCATAGAATTTTATTTTCTTTGATGACGCAGAGTCATCATTGTGAACAATGATTATTACTCTGGACATGGTAATGACCTCAGGGACTACTGAGAAATGAAGGGCAGTTGAATCTCAGATTGATGTGGTTTTTCCATTATTTGTATTTGCTTTTTATAGTGCTTCTGTTTCCTCCCCTGCTATTACAGTTATCAGCTATCCCTCCTCACTTATAAGTGGGCCTGTCTGGAGAAACACCTCTATCTCCTAATTTTTTGTTTATGATGCTGAAGCTCTTGGAATTGTGTCAAATAAGTTTCATAAGCAGACTGTGAAACAAAGATCACTGTGAAAGTGATAAGGAATGTTCCCAAGGGAAAAGCATTGTGTAAGGGGAAAGGAGATCAGGAAGGAAAGGAAGCAAAGCAAGGGTGAGACATCAAGCCAAGCCCTGTGGGAAACTCAGGCAAAGGTAACTTTGGCTCAATCCTGTGGGGAATCTGGGAGACAGTGTAGGTCCATCCCAAAGGCTGTCTCAATTTGGTCAAAGAGAAATGAAATATTTACACTCTACCTCATCAATCATTGGTTAAAGGCCGCTGCTGGAGAGATGTACATTTCCAAGCATGTCTGGCTCTCTTTTTAAGCAGGCAAAGTATGTTCCAGCAGGTCTCCAACAAAGACATACATTTGGAAGTATCAGTATACAAGGAAATGGAAAAGAAATCCAAGGGGGGGGTTCCCATCATGGCTCAGCGGGTTAACAAACTCGACTAGCACCCATAAGGATGTGGGTTTGATCCCTGGCCTCGCTCAGTGGGTTAAGGATCTGGCGTTTCCGTGAGCTATGGTGTAGGCTGCAGACAAGGCTCAGATCTGGCGTTGCTGTGGTGGCATGCAGGCTGGCGGCTACAGCTCTAATTCGACCCCTAGCCTGGAAACTCCATATGCTGCGGGTTGTAACCCTAAAAGACCAAAAAAAAAAAAAAAAAAAAAAAAAAAAAGAGCGCGAGAGAGACAGAGAGAGATCCAAGGGGATATAGGAGAAACACTTAACAGCACTTGCTTCCATTCTCCTGTGAATAAGTTTAGATGCTTAAGAGCATGGGGCTTTGTAGTTAGTGGAACTATAGACTGTTAGGCAAAATTTGGTTTCAAATCTCCACTGCAAACTGAAATACGTGTCTATACAAAACTTTGTTGGAGCTCCCATCGTGGCTCAGTGGAAACAATCTGACTAGCATCCATGAGGATGGAGGTTCAATCCCCGGCCTCGACTGGTAGGTTAAGGATCCAGAGTTGCCATGAGCTGTGGTACAGGTCGAAGACATGACTCAGATTTGGCATTGCTGTGGCTGTGGTGAGGGCCGGCAGCTATAGGTCCGATTCAACCCCTAGCCTGGGAACCTCCATGTGCCGTGGGGGTGGCCCTAAAAAGACAAAAAACAAACAAAAACCACCTTTGTTCATAGCAGCATTATTAATAGTAGCCAAAAAGTGGACACAACTCAAAACTCATCAATTGATAAATGGATACACTAAATGTAGTATATTCATACAACAAAATAATATTCTGTAATAAAAAGAAGTCTTGAAAAGAATCTGAAAAAGAATATGTGTGTATGTGTAACTGAATCACTTTGAGTATAGGAGAAATTATCACAACATTGTAAATAGACTATATTTCAATAAAACTTTAAAAAACGAAAAAGGAGTTCCTGCCATGGCTCAGTGGAAAACAACCTGACTAGTATCCATGAGGACACAGGTTTGATCCCTGATCTTGTTAAGTGGGTTAAGGATCCAGCGTTGCCATGAGCTGTGGTGTGGGTCACAGATGCATCTCAGATTTGGCGTTTCTGTGGCTGTGGTGTATGCCAGCGGCTACAGCTCTGATTCGACCCCTAGCCTGGGAACCTCCATATGCCCTGCCGTGTGGCCCTAAAAAGACAAATAAATAAATAAATGAATAATGAAAAAAAAATAAAGGTGAAATGAAAGGTTAAAAAAAGAGGGGGGGAAGCCCTGATACATAATACTTATATGGATGAATCTTAAAAACACTATGTTAAAGGAAAGCAGCCAGACCCCAAGAAAGGCGACATGTTGTATGACTCCATTTATATGAAATTCCTAGAATAGACAAATTCATAAAAATAGAAAGTAGACTGGTTGCCAGGGTTTAGAGGAAGAAAGAAATTGCATGTGACTGATAATAGATATGAGTTTTTTGGGGTGGTGGTGAAAATGTTCTGGAATTAGTGGTGCTTGTTACACAATTTTGTAAATTCACTAAAAAGCACTGAATTGTACACTAAAATAAAATCCTCATTGTTCTTCCAGATCATTTCCCCTCTTTTCTCCCATTATGCCTTGTTACAGTCATCTATAGAAACTCAGCATTCATTTGCAGTTTTTTTTTTTTTTTTTTTTAAGGGCCACCCCTGTGGCATATGGAGGTTCCCAGGCTAGGGGTCGATTCGGAACTATAGCTGCCGTGCTAAACCACAGCCACAGCAATGCCAGATCCGAGCCATGTCTGTGACCCATACCACAGCCCACGGCAACACCAGATCCCTAATCCACTGAGCAGGGCCAGGGGTCAAACTCGCATCCTCATGGATTCCAGTCGGATTCGTGTCTGCTAGCCACAACAGGAACTCCTGATTTCTTGAGATTTTAGCTTTTGGTTCACTGTTACTCCACCCCAAACTTCTCCTGCTGTGATCTGTGCCCTTCTCCCTCTTCTCTTTACTTACTTCTCTTCCTTTGACTTTGCCTTTTACTCTACTTCAGTAACCCACTCCCATAGTTATAAACTAGATCTTGTCATTACCAAGATTATTCTTCAAAATTTCAATGTCAAGAATCCTACACTAACACCTCTTATATTTCCATCTTATTCCTTCAACTCTTCTAACTTCAATAATTCTGAGACCTATAATCCATTACTGATCTTATAACATTTTCAATGTCCTTTACTTATATCCACCTGTCCCTCCTTATCTACCTAAGTCCATGGTGAGTCATTATAATCACTCCCTTTCCTCTTTTTCCTTCACTGTACTGCCTAGCAAAACTTCACCTCCACTTAAATCCAATTATCTACTTAGTCTAAACCTGTACCTGTGCAGTTGAATGAGGCCAGTAAAAACACACAATGTCAACATGACTATTAAGTGCAAGAAACCCTTTAGTGCTGCTACTACATCACCCAAGTCGATTCATTCTCCTAGATGACTATTTTACACCTCATCATTTTTCTCCTCAAACTTCCAACTGTCTCTCTCTTCTAAATCTCTATTTGCAAAGAACATAAAAACAAACAGGAGCATGCCCTCATGCTCTAGCCATCTTCTGTTTCCGTATTTTCTACCTTTCCCTCCATTACGAATGAACAGATCATGTACCTAAGACCAGCCTCTCCCACCTACTAGATCCCACTCCTTTTCATCTGCTCAAGGACATGACTCCATCAATTATACCCTTTTTTCACTCTAACAGCACCTCCTTCCTCCTAAATTGGGTCATTCTTATCATCAGTACAACAATCATGCTATATAATACAGCATATCCAAAACAAAACCCTAGTAACTCCATATCCTTTCCTCCTCTCCCCAAGCTACAATTCCATTTCTTTGCTGCCCTCACAGGAAAACTTAAAAGAACTTTAAAGACTTACAATTTTTCTTTTCCCATTTTCTTTCTCTCTCTTATCATTTCTTTGTCCAATTCTTTTATTTTGAAAAATTCTGATCATAACAAAAGTTGAAAGAATATATTCTTCACTTAAATCTATCAATTGTTTATAATAATTAATATTTTTCCATATTTGCTTTATTTTCCTTTTTCTATATATACCCAAATACATAAACACATACACATACATACTCTTTTGGAGGAGCCTAAGTCCTTCCAAAAGTAAGTTACAGACACTGATACCTCTCCCTTAAATGCTTCAACATGTGTCTCTTAAGAACAAGGATATCCTTTTCATAACACAATACCCTACCACACCCAGCAACTTGTAAGACCAATTTAGTGTTATAACTGTATCATTTAATAAGCAATCCATATTCAGATTTTTCTATTTGTCCCTAAAATGTTCTTTACAGCAGTATTTTTTTTTCTTGATTTAGGATCCAATTAAAGTTCATGCACTGTGCTTGGTTCCCTGGTAATTCCCTATAAGAACTTCCCTCCACTTCATCATTTTTTGTTTGTTTTGTTTATCATATGGGGTCACAGATTCTTTTCCTAACTCGATATATTTTAATCTGTTACCATCATTATGCTTTTGTATGTCCCAACTGTCCTAATTTGACTAGCAGGAGCCCCTTCAAACCAACTCATATGGAAGTTCCCAATGTGGCACAGTGGTTAACGAATCCAACTAAGAACCATGAGGTTGCAGGTTTGATCCCTGGCCTTGCTCAGTGGGTTAAAGATCTGGTATTGCCATGAACTTTGGTGTAGGTTGCAGATGAGGCTCAGATCCCACGTTGCTGTGGCTCTGGCATAGGTCAGCAGCTACAGCTCCCATTCGACCCCTAGCCTGGGAATCTCCACGTGCCACGGGAGCAGCTCAAGAAAGGGCAAAAAGACAAAAAAAAAACAACAAAAACAAACAAACAAACAAAAAAAAACCTCATTTTTTTTTGTTCTTTTGATAGGTTTCCATTGGTTTCCACTTCCTTGCTTTATGGCACAAGATCTGTTTCAGGCTCATTTTATGCTTATCATGCCTCAGACTTAAAATTAGCCATTTCTCTAAGGAGCCCTGGTCTGTTCCTTTTAAGTAGAGATTGGTATTTAGAAACCATGATGCTTCATAGCTACTGAGTTTTCTCTACAAACCATTTAATATCAGTTCATAAAAATCATCTTCTTTTTTTTTTTTTTCAGGGCCACACCTGAGGCATATGAAAGTTCCCAGGCTAGGGGATGAATTGGAGCTGCACCTGCTAGCCTACGCCACAGTCACAGCAATGCCAGATCCAAGCTGCATCTGCAACCTACACTGCAGCTTACAGAAACGCTGGATTCTTTAACCCACTAAGCAAGGCCAGGGATCGAACCTGCATCCTCATGGATACCAGTCAGGTTCTTAATCCACTGAGCTACAACGGAAACTCCAATCTTCCTCATTCTTTTCTATGATTAACAGTACTCTACTGAATGGGCATACCACTACATATTCAACCAATTTTTACATGGATACACATTAGATCTTTTCCAATATTTACAATTTTTACAAATAATGTCACAGTGCATAATTCTGTGCATGTGTGGTTTCCTATTTCTGGAGACAGACATTTACGTAAATTCCAGTAAGTCTCACATTCTCTCTTGAACCTATTACAATCACCCTCATCTCACGTGATCCTTTGGGCATGCCTGACACTAATTATTAATTATTCCTGCCTTCTTAAAATACTTTTTTTTTTTTTTTTTTTTTGGAGTTCCCATGTGGTTCAGTGGGTTAAAGATCCAGCCTTGTTACTTCAGTGGCTCAGGATGCTGCTGTGGCTCGGGTATGACCTCTGGCCCAGGACCTTATTCAGGCTAAGGGTGTGGCAAAAACAAACAAACAAACAAAACCCAACTTTTTTTTAACTTGGCTTCCAGAATACTCTTTCTCTCTCTGTCCTGACCTACTCAGTCTTCTTTGCTGGTTTTGCCTTATTTCTCTGACATCTAAATGTTACACTTGTTCTTGGGCTAAATCTTTAATCTTCTTTTCCATTCTTCACTCATTCCCTAGGATAACCTTATCTAGTATCACAGCTTTACCTATGCTCATAACTCCCAAATTTCATACTAGACCTCTCTGAACTCTAACTCATCTTTCTATCTTTTTTCTTGACCTTTGATTTGCTGTAAAAGATACCTCAAACTTGACATCCAAAACCAAACCCTTACTTTTCTCTCCAAGTCAGGTCTTTTCACAGTCTTCCTACCTCCATAAAGAGCAACTCCATCCTTCCAGATGCTCAGGTCAAAAATCTTGGAATAACCCTTGATTTCTCTTGCACTTAACATGCAAATCCATAAGCATATATTGTTGCCTTTGTATAAATTTGATGTTCATGCCATCTCTACCACTACTATCCTCATCCAATCAACCTCATCTTTGTCTACATGAATTCAATAATTTAACTAACCCTTGCTTTCCTATCCCTAGGCTATTCTCAATACAACAAAGATTAGAGTGTATTGTGTTTTTTTGTTTGTTTGTTTTTGTTTTTTTGGCTGCACCCCGAATCATGCAGAAGTTCCAGGGCCAGGGATCGAGCCTGCACCACAGCTGCAACCTGAGTCACAACAGGGACAACACTGGATCTTTAACCTACTGCACCACCAAGGAAACTCCTAGAATGACCTTTTAAAATGAAGTTAGATCATTCTATTCTTCTCCTAAATGCTTTTCACTTACAATGAAAGCTGAAGTCCTTAGGATTGTCTACACAATCTGGTACCTACACAATCTGGATTCCTGTCTCCTCATCTCATCTCCAAGTATACCTCCCCCTCACTTGCTGTTCCTCAAACATGCTAAACCCACTACTGATTCAGCATTTTTGTACCTTGCTTTTTCCTCTGCCTAAAATAGCCTTTCCCCAGATATTCATATGCTTTCTTCATTACTTTTTTAGGGTCTTCTGTTGGAAAAATTGTATGGAATCAGGGAGGAGATAAAGGGATCTAACAGCTTCTTAAACAGTTTTCATTCAGTTCTCCTTTTAGCACCACCCTTTCACCTACAGTATCCAGAGCCTTGAGAAATGTGAAACACAGACTGGGTTGGTTCTCAGTTTTCCTGACTGCTGCTTTAGAATTAGATTATTTTGTGTCTGTTAGTTGCCACTCACCCATCTGCTTTCAAACTTACAAAAATATATGGCTGTTTTCTTCTCTCTTATCTGCCCCACCCCTGTGAGTTTACAACTTAAGACCAATAAACAAACAAAACTTCTTTACTATACTTTTTCTTTCTTTCTTTTTTTTAATTAAGATAAAGCTGATTTACAATGTTGTGCCAGTTTTTTTTTTTTTTTTTTTTTTTTTTTTACTATACTTTTAGGGCTTGAGAGGGAATAAAATGTGATATACATGTCATTCTGCCATCTTAACATGGACACTTTAATTCATTAAAAAAAAAAACAAAAACCTAAACACCCATATAGTATACGGCCCCTTCAGAAGGGCACAACATTTTATAAAAACAAACAAGGCAGCACTACAAACTTTAAAAAGTTTTTTTAAAAATCAAAAATACAAAAACTAAGAGTTGTAGAGTTCCTGCTATGGCACAATGGGATTGGTGGTGTCTCTGCAGTGCCAGGATGCAGGTTCGATCCCTGGCCTGGCATAATGGGTTAAAGACACTCTGGTATTCCCAGAGCTGCTGTGTGGCTCAGATCTGATCCTTGGCCTAGGAACACCATATGCTGAGGGGCAGCCAAAAAGAAAAACAAAAAAACCCCCAAAAACTAATAGTTCTGAGTTTTATTTTAGTCTTACTTTTCATATAATAAACTATATTCTTTTCTTTTCTTTCTTTCTTTTTTTTTTTTTCTTTTCTTTTCAGGGCCACACCTAAGGCATATGGAAGTTCTTGGGGTAGGGGTTGAATCAGAACTGTGGCTGTTGGCCTACACCACAGCCACAGCAACTGGGGATTTAATCCCTGTCTGCAACCTACACCACAGCTCAGGGCAACACTGGATCCTTACCTCACTGAGTGGAGCCAGGAATCAAACCTGCATCCTCATGGATACTAGTTGGGTTCTTAACCTGCTAAGCCATGAGGGGAACTCCACTATATTCTTTTTTATGCATTTGGTATTCATAAAAACATGAATGTTTTGCATGAATGTATAAGTTTGTAGTATTTGTGATAATCCAATTTATTTGATGATACAGGAGACTTCCTCATATTTTTAGAAAAGCAAAACCCTATTCATCTTAAGAAAAACACCAAAAATCCAAATTCCATTAATTACAAATAACATTCTAGGATTAATATTTGAAGTATCCAAGGAGCTATAACATAGCTATAGAAAAATAAACAGTGATCCCTCCTACTCATCTAGGCCTAAGGTCTAGTTTACTCCAAAGGGAAAAGGCAATTTCAAAGCATATCTTTATATACTACAGATGAAGCAAACGGAAAGTACATATCAATCAAAATAACAGTAATAGGAGTTCCCGTCGTGGCGCAGTGGTTAAAGTGGTTAACGAATCCAACTAGGAACCATGAGGTTTCGGGTTCGGTCCCTGCCCTTGCTCAGTGGGTTAACGATCCGGCGTTGCCGTGAGCTGTGGTGTAGGTTGCAGACTCGGCTCGGATCCCGCGTTGCTGTGGCTCTGGCGTAGGCCGGTGGCTACAGCTCCGATTCAACCCCTAGCCTGGGAACCTCCATATGCCGCGGGAGCGGCCCAAGAAATAGCAACAACAACAACAACAAAAAAGACAAAAGACAAAAAAAAAAAAAAAAAACAGTAATAAACAACATAATTATCATGAAAATATTATTATTGCTGCTATTACAGCAATCTTCCACAAACTTGGCAACAGGAAATAAAACTTACCTGTCTAACTTAAAAGTTTCTGCACAGCAAAGGAAACCCTAAACAAAATGAAAAGACAACCCACAGAATGGGAGAAAATATTTGCAAATGAATTGACTGACAAGGGATTAATCTCCAAAATTTATAAACACCTCCTACTGCTCAATACCAAAAAAACCAAACAACCCCATCCAAAAATGGGCACAAGATCTAAACAGACAATTCACCAAAGAAGACATACGGATGGCCAAAAAACACATGAAAAGATGTTCAACATCACTCATTATTAGAGAAATGCAAATCAAAACCACGATGAGGTACCACCTTACACCAGCCAGAATGGCCATCATCAAAAAGTCTACAAACCTGGAAAGGGTGTGGAGAAAAACCTGGAGAGGGTGTGGAGAAAAAGGAACCCTATTACACTGTTGGTGGGAATGTAAATTGGTGTAACCACTGTGGAAGACAGTATGGAGATTCCTCAGAAAACTAAACATAGAACTACCATTTGATCCAGCAATCCCACTCCTGGGCATCTATCCAAAGAAAACCATGACTCGAAAAGACACATGTACTTCAGTGTTCATTGCAGCACTATTTGCAATAGCCAAGACATGGAAACAACCTAAATGTCCATCGACAGAGGAGTGGATCAAGAAGATGTGGTACATATACACAATGGAATATTACTTAGCCATTAAAAGGAAAGAAATAACAGCAATTTTAGCAACATGGATGGACCTAGAAATTACCATCCTAAGTGAAGTCAGTCAAACAATGAGACACCAACATCAAATGCTATCACTTATATGTGGAATCTAAAAAAAGGACACAATGAACTTCTTTGCAGAACAGATACTGACTCGCAGACTTTGAAAAGCTTATGGTTTCCAAATGAGACAGGTTAGGGGGTGGGGGGATGTACTGAAGGTCTGGGATGGACATGCTGTAAAATTTGGTTGTAACGATTGTTGTACACCTATAAATGTAATAAAATTCATTACTAAAAAAATAATTATGAGGAGTTCCCATTGTGGCACAGCGGAAACAAATCCAACTAGGAACCATGAGGTTGCGGGTTCAATCCCTGGCCTCGCTCAGTGGGTTAAGGATCCAGTGTTGCCGTGAGCTGTGGTGTAGGTCGTAGGCATGGCTCAGATCCCACGTTGCTGTGGCCGTG
Source organism: Sus scrofa (assembly GCF_054392235.1). Taxonomy (NCBI): domain Eukaryota; kingdom Metazoa; phylum Chordata; class Mammalia; order Artiodactyla; family Suidae; genus Sus; species Sus scrofa. The sequence continues at coordinate 99,929,582 of NC_139396.1, read as the reverse complement.
GCAAAGGCTGCCAACTACAGCTCTGATTTGACCCCTAGCCTGGGAACCTCCATATGCCGCAGGTGTGGCCCTAAAAAGACAAAAGACAAAAGTAATAATAATAGTAATAATTATGAAAGAAAAAAAAAACTTACCTGTCTAAGAATATATCTGGGAGTGGTGGATAGGTCTGCATGTCAGGCACTCGCTCGTGGACTATCACCATTATGAAAGATGTAAATCCAAATACTATAAAAACATATATACAACTCAATATGGTTTTCCAATACTCTGGGTCCAATCTTCGAATAGAATGTTTGTTTTTGCCATTCACATACTGGTATTGATCAGAATTCAAATCAGTGATGGGTCCATCACAGTCATGTGAAGGCTCCCCATTACAGAGCCACTCTGCATTCTGAAGAACACTGATGAAAGGAGTCATGGAACTCATGGGGCTGTCACTATTGTATCCCATCTCTTCTAAGACATCAATATGTATTTTCTGCAGTTTTCGAACTGAGAGCATTAACCTTTTAATGTCCCCCAAGACTTTGATTTCCAGAGGAGGAGACCGGAGATCATATTCAGTCAATGTTAGCAATGTGATTCCGTCAAGTCGGTGTTTGTTGCATAAAATGTCCACATATTCAAAAAAACCTTCATCCTTCAGCCAAACAGCAACATGCTTGGTAGTCCAGCGGCGAATGCAGAGTTGATTAGGACCAGCCATTTCCTCTTCCACTGCCTGTCAAGGAAAAACAGAAAAGTAGAACAAAAACTTCAGTATGTCCTAACAATTCCTTTGAAGACCAAATACACATAAACACACCAAAAACTGTAATTTACCTAAACTGCCCTACTGGCTTCTAGAAGAGAGTAAAAGAAACAAAGATTATTCAATGAGTAGTTTTCAATAAATGAACATCCTAATAAGTTTATGCATAGAACCCCAATAGCAGATGGAAAGCTAATGACCAAATATTTTTACAGAAATATGTTTTGAATGTTTTATAGTATTTTACTAGTGTGGCTCTTCCAAATCATAGCAAGCCATAATATAATTACAAAAAGCCAATTGTTGGAGTTCTGCTGTGGATAAGGATCTGGAGCTGTCACTGAAGTGGCTTGTGTTGCTGCTGTGGCGCAGGTCTGATCTGTGGCCTGGGAACCCATGTGCCTTGGGTTCAGCCAAAAAAGAAAAAAAGAAAAGAAAAAGCCTACTGTTGAGAACAAGTGAGAAGAAAAACTCAACACTTTTCATAAAATGAGGTACTTAAAAAGATTTGCTATACATAAAAAACAAATCAAATTTCAGAAATCTTCATGTTCATAGAATAAGTATCTCCCTCGCCTCCAAAAGGAAAAAACAAACAAACAAAAAAAAAAAACAACCTCACAAAAGCAGATAGATAACTAATTTCAGGAAATCCCGTAGATTATGCATATTTCTATCTACAACACAAATAATTTCTATCACAGATATAATAAAGCCTTTAAACTAGATATACATATCTAAAAATATCTTAAGAGCTTATTTCTTTCTATACTTTGAATATTCCATGACAGAACTGAATAAGGAATTTCCTTCCTTCTTAAACTATCATTGATATTTTGTGATCAAACATTTCAATATACTCATAAATTTGAGGACCTTATTTTATTTTATTTTTTTTTTGCTTTTTAGGGCTGCACTCGCAGCACATGGAGGTTCTCAGGCTAGGGGTTAAATCAGAGCTGCAGCTACAGGCCTATGCCACAACCACAGCAATGTCAGATCCGAGCCTCATCTGTGACCTATACCACAGCTCACAGCAACACTGGATCCTTAACCCACTGAGCGAGGTCAGGAATTGAACCTGCATCCCCATGGATGCTAGTCAGATTTGTTTCCATTGAGCCACGACAGGAACTGAGGATCATATTTTACACTACAATTATAAAAGGCCAATAATTTACTGACCGTTTCAAAAAGTACTAATAATTTTTACTACTTTGACCCCACACAGCTGTTTATGTTCTTTTTTCATTTTAAAATGTTTAGTAACTTGGGCCTATAGCAGATCTATAAACTTTATCAGATAAATGGGAGACAAAGGACTACATGGAAAAAAAAAAAGTACTTTCTCAACTACTAAGTACTATCTCAATTATGAAAGCTGATGGGTTTCTCACATTTTCCAGATATATAAAGACCATATTTTGTTTTGAAAAGATTTTTAAAAAACATTGTACGAGTTCTCGTAGTGGCTCAGAAGTAATGAAACCAACTAGCATCCATGAGGAAGCAGATATGATCCCCGGCCTCGCTCAGTGGGTTAAGAATCCGGCATTGCTATGAGCTGTGGTGTAGGTTGCAGACTCAGCTCACATCTGGCATTGCTATGGCTGTGGTGTAGGCTGGCAGCTACAGCTCCAATTAAACCCCAAGTCTGCGAACTTCCAAATGCCACAGATGTGGCCCTGAAAAGAAAAAAAAAATAAAGTACGCTTTAGGTAAACTTTAAAGCATTAAAAAGAAGAAGAAAGAATGATTCAACAAACACCCATGTGCCCACTACCCAGCTTGGGGGTAAAAAAAAAATCAGTTTCAATACAAATGTTCTGTTTCATAAACTAGCTATAATGGAAAAAAATAAAAATCACTTTAAAAAAAATGTTCTGCTTCTTTTTCTTTCTTTTTTTTTGCTTGGATCCTTAACCCACTGAGCCACCAGGGAACTCCTAAAGCAAACTTTTAAAATCAAGCTTAACACACATAAAGTGTGGATCATAAGTATAGAGCTTGATGAATTTTCACCTCTATAACTAACACCCAGATGAAGAAACAGAACACTGGGTGTTTTCTTGTGGTGCAGCGGGTTAAGGGCCTGGTGTCACTGCAGCTGCCTGGGTCCCTGCTGTGGCGCAAGTTCAGTCCCTGGCCCAAGAACTTGTGCATGCCATGGATGGCCAAAAAAATAAACAACAAAAAATAAAAAGCAAAACAAAACATCAATAAGTGAATGTCCTTCCCCGACAAAAGCCCCTTCCTCTCCTCCCAGATGTAGTAATTGCTGATTTTAGTGCTTATCATTCCCTTATAACATGTGTTTTTGGCTATGAAAATTTTTCTGTTTCCTTATGCTGAGGAGAGTAAAGAACTGTTACTGTTCTGCATTTTTCTTCTATCCACATAAACTCTTGCCATGAAGACTTATAACCACCTAAAAAAGGCAAATACTCAACAACATAAGTACCTCTTATACCATCAAAAATATTCAGCCAACAAGAAGCATGCTCATTTAATATTTATTTTATTACTAAAAAGCAATCCCAGTTTTTGGACCTTAAATCACGCTTTGTTTCCAAGCAGAACTTTCAGTAGTATTAATCCACAACAGCTTTGCAGTTCCAGAAAATTAACAGCCTATCCATCTATAAAGAACCTATATGTCTTAAAATTGCTAATTCTTATTTACTACAGAGCTACAAAAACTCTTACTCGGAGTTCCCGTCGTGGCTCAATGGTTAACGAATCCGACTAGGAACCATGAGGTTGCGGGTTCGGTCCCTGCCCTTGCTCAGTGGGTTAACGATCCGGCGTTGCCGTGAGCTGTGGTGTAGGTTGCAGACGTGGCTTGGATCCCGCGTTGCTGTGGCTCTGGCGTAGGCTGGCAGCTACAGCTCCGATTCCACCCCTAGCCTGGGAACCTCCGTATGCCGCAGGAGCGGCCCAAGAAATGGCAAAAAGACAGAAAAAAAAACCCCAAAAACTCTTACTCAACCTTTTGTTTCAGCTACAGTATATAATCACCATCCCAGAGGCTAAGGAATTATGATTTATTCATTTCAATTCATGGAATTTATACACACTGATGTATATTATTTTATAGCTTTTATCACATATATGCATATATATAATTTCATTTTAAATGATTTTGCAATGTTTTAGTTCATATACCTAGCCAGATGGTTTCATTCTACTCACTACATACTTATCTTTTCCCCAAGGTATTCTCTGAATAAATTATTTCATCCCTGAATATCCAATAAGCATATGCTATGAACACTTTAATAACTATGATGTAACAAATATGAGAAGTTCATCTCATGCAAAACAAGACCATATTCTGTCATTTTATTTCTATTCCGCTACCTTTCTCCTTTCTCTAACAACTTACCACCAATGGGTTCCAAGTCACGCCCATCCTTGTAGCCTTATTCTTCAGTTTCCTCTCATACACTGCTCAAAATGATCTCTTTCATGTTTTTTTTTTTTCTTGTCTTACATCACCATCATTCTGGTTAACCATCTACTCTTTAAACCCTCAGTATAACCCTCAGGCTTTGATGCTGCTGTTTTAGCTGCTAGAAAATATGAGTTTTCATAAAAGAAAGTTTCTTGGAAGTCTTTTGAGCCTGCTGTGGCAATGCCCTGAAAGCATGACACACTGCACTGCTGTGCTTCATCAACTCAGCACACGTCCTTTAATTGTACGCTGAGTACATATAGTTAGAGGCGCATATTTAGCTAACACTGTGAAAACCTGCACTAAACAGATACGGAAAGATGATAAAAGGCTTCAGGTCCAACTTAATATTTATGTTATACCTTAGGAACTACAGGGAACAGAAGACTTTTAATGAAGAAAATGACAGCTATAGGTCATCCACATCTACAAAATGAAGAAATTAGATTAGTAAATGTTTCGGCACACTTTCAGCTTTAACCAGTAATTAGTTTGAATCAATTATCAGCTAAGGGACTTCTGCTTCTGACCGAGAAGTAATATGAGAAATGAGATTTACCCTTCCATCTCAAACAACCAAAAAACAGATAAAACATATGGGGGAACAATTCAAGACGCTAGGCACCAGACAACAACGGAGATCCTTAAAAGACAGGAAACAAAGTGAACCCTACTGTCCTAGTTATGAGTAGTACAGGATGGAAATTTGGTAAGGCCCAGAAGACTTGGAGAATTGAAACAGACTTCGGAGTCTTGGGAAATCAACGCGGTTAGTGTTAATGGGATAGAATACTAGAGAGGAGAAGGATGCAAAACAGAGAACTTGTTATGGACTGAATGTCTGTGTTCCCCCTAAATTCATACGTTGAAATCCTAACCCCCAATGGGATAACATTAGGTGATTAGGTCATGAAGGCAGAACCCTCATGAATCCCATTCATGGGATTAGTGCCCTTATAAGAGATAGCCCAAGAGAGTTCTCTCATTCCTTGTGCCATGTAAAGACATGGCTAGAAGATGACCATCTATGAACTAGGAAGCAGGCCCTCACCAGACACCACATCTGGTAGTGTTTTGAACTTGGACTCTTTAGCCTCCGGAACTGTAGGAAATGTGTTGTTTAAGCCACACGTCTATATTATTTTTTTTTTTCTTTCTTTTTTTTTCTACGGCCGGACATGTGGCATATGGAAGGTCCGAGGCCAAGAGATCAAGTGGAGCTGCAGCTGAGGCCTATGACACAGCTACAGTCACATTCATAGAGACAGAAAGTAGATGGTTTCCACGGATTGTGCAGTAGGAGACAAAGGAGAATTACTTTACACAGGGGAAGAGACTTTCCATTTGGGATGATGAAGACGTTCTGAAAATGGATGGTAGTAATGACTTAACAACAATTTTTGTTTGTTTGTTTTGCTTTCAGGGCCACGTGTGCAGCATATGGAGGTTCCCAGCCTAGGGGTCGAATGGGAGCTACAGCTGCCAGCCTACACCACAGCCACAGCAAAGTCAGATCTGAGTCACATTTGCAACCTCCACCACAGCCCATGGCAATGCCAGATCCTTAATCCACTGAGAGAGGCCAAGGATCGAACCCACATCCTCATGGATACCAGTCAGGCTCCTTACAGATGACCCACGACAAGAACTCCAACAATGTAAATGTACTCAATGCCACTGAATTGTGCAGCAATTAAAAATGGTTAACATACAAGTTTATGTTACATATACTTTACCATGATCAAAAAAAAAAAAAAAAAAAAAAAGAAAGAAGGAAAAGAACATCAGTGAGAGGTAGGACAACTTCAAATAACCTAAGAGTTGTGTAATCATAGTTCCCAAAGGAGAAGAGAGAGAAGAGAGCACAGAAAAAATAAATGAGGTAACAATGACCAAGATTTTTCAAAATTCAATGAAAACTATAAATACATATATCCAAAAGGCTCAACAAACTCCAAACATAAACACACAAAAAACCATGCCACACCGCATCATAATAAAATTATTCAAAACCAGTGACAATGAGAAAATATTACAAGCAAAAATAGAAAATACACATGTTACATACATAGGAAAAAAGAATGACAGCAGATTCCTCAGTGGAAACAAGGCAACCTAGAAGACTGTGACAATTTTTAAAATACTGAAAGAAATCGTCAACCTGTAATTCTCTAACTGGTAAAATGTCATTCAAAAACAAAGGTAAAATACTTTTTCAGACTCACAAAAGCTGAACAATTTCATCTCTGGCAGACATGAAGTAACAGAAAGGTGAAAAAGAAACCCTCAGGCAGAACAAAAATGTCATCTTATGAAAATATGAATCTAAACGAAGCACTGAAGAATACCAGAAATGGTAACAATATGGGTAAATACAGAAGTAAAATACATGTCAACAATAGCACAAAAGTTGGAAGAAACAGACTACTAAAATAACACACTTCCAGAAAAGGAGAGGATATTTCTGAATTCATTCCATGAGGCTAGTTATTACTCTCATACCAAAACCAGATAAAGATATTATACGAAAATAAAACTATAGCCTGATAACCCTTAAGAACATAGAAGCAAAAATTTTCAACAAATCTTAGCAAATCAAATCCAACAATATTTTAAGAGGATAATACAATATAACCTATAATGTTTATCCCAGGAATGTGAAGTCAGTTTAACACTTGAAAATTATTTATTTTATTTTATTTTATTTTTTGTCTTTTTGCTATTTCTTGGGCCGCTCCCGCAGCATATGGAGGTTCCCAGGCTAGGGGTCGAATCGGAGCTGTAGCCACCGGCCTACGCCAGAGCCACAGCAACGCGGGATCCAAGCCGCGTCTGCAACCTACACCACAGCTCACGGCAACGCCGGATCGTTAACCCACTGAGCAAGGGCAGGGACCAAACCCGCAACCTCATAGTTCCTAGTAGGATTCGTTAACCACTGCGCCACGACGGGAACTCCTAACACTTGAAAATTAAAATAATTCATCAGCTAAAATAGGGAAACCACACAACTCAAAAGACACACAAAAAAGCATTTGGCAAAACCTAGTATTCATTTCTGATAAATACTCTCAGCAAACTATGAATAGAGAGAAACTTAATCAAGTTGATTAAGGGTATCTTTAAAAAAATCTATAGTTAACATCATCCTTAATGATGAAAGACTGAATGCTTCCCCCCTAATATCAGGAACAAGACAGTCTACTCTCACCATTTCTATAAAACACTGGATAATCTAGCCAGTAGAATAAGGCAGCACAAAGAAATAAAAGGCATACAGTTTAAAAAGGAACAAAACCGCACTTGTTCAGATTCAATGGAATCTACATACAGACACACTCATACAAGCTATTAGAACCAATAAATTAGGAGTTCCTGTCGTGGCGCAGTGGTTAAAGTGGTTAACGAATCCGACTAGGAACCATGAGGTTGCGGGTTCGGTCCCTGCCCTTGCTCAGTGGGTTAACGATCCGGCGTTGCCGTGAGCTGTGGTGTAGGTTGCAGACGCGGCTCGGATCCCACGTTGCTGTGGCTCTGGCGTAGGCCGGTGGCTACAGCTCCGATTAGACCCCTAGCCTGGGAACCTCCATATGCTGCGGGAGCGGCCCAAGAAATAGCAACAACAACAATAACAACAACAACAACAAAGACAAAAAAAAAAAAAAAAAAAAGAACCAATAAATTAGTTTAGCAAGATTGCTGAATATCGACACACAAAAACCAATTATATTTCTATATATTAGCAATAAACAATCAAAAATTGAAATTCATAAAACAATGTCATTTACAACAGTATTAATAAATATAAAATACCAAAGGATAAATCTGACCAAACATATGAAAGATTTGTATACTAAAAACTATAAAACATTGCTAAGAGAAATTAAAAATTTAAATAGATAATGAGACATGGGTGGGTCAGAAGACTCAATATTTTTAAGAAGTAAAATAATACTCATATTTTATGGCAAGACAAGAAAAAAAATTTTTTATTTTATTTTATTTTATTTTTTGGTCTTTTTGTCTTTTTGCCATTTCTTGGGCCGCTCCCGCGGCATATGGAGGTTCCCAGGCTAGGGGTCAAATCGGAGCTGCAGCTGCCAGCCTACGCCAGAGCCACAGCGACGCAGGATCTGAGCCGCGTCTGCGACCTACACCACAGCTCACGGCAACGCCGGAACCTTGACCCACTGAGCAAGGGCAGGGATCGAACCCGCAACCTCATGGTTCCTAGTCGGATTCGTTAACCACTGCGCCACGACGGGAACTCCAAGAAAAATTTAAACATAAAAATTCTTCTCTGCCTTTTTGCCTCCTCTCTCCCCACTACTGTGCATTGTGTATCTGCATTATGCATCAACTAAACCTCCCCCAGTGGCAGAAATACCTGCTCAGCCATAAAAAGCAACATGTTCCTAGCACCAACAAGACAACTCCTTAAAAGATAACATTCCTTCTTGATCTTGTAAGAGGGCCATATGACCTTGGATCTGGATTGTGTAAAGTGTCAACAATAACTCATTTAATGTATAGCCCTCTGCCTCAAAAAATTTAAATAACTATGCCTTGACTTCTAATGGACAACGCTTGGAGTTTTCTGAGATGCTGTTCCCAGGTTATAATCCTAAATTTGGCTCAAATAAAATTTTCCATTTCTTTCTTATATTAACTGATTCGTTTTTTTGCCAACATGTCAATTCATCTCAAATTTGACCTATATATTCAATGCAATCCCAATCAAAATCCCAAGAGACATTTTTTTTAGATATTGACAAATTTACTTCAAAAGTTCTATGGAACTGCAAAGAACCCAGAAGAACCAAAACAACCTAGAAAAAGAACAAGATTAGATGGCTAACCAAGACTTATCATACATTATTGTTTTTGACAGCTGTGTAACAAATTACCATAAACTTAGTGGCCACTAGCATTCAGAGCCTTCTCTTATTCTGAAAATCAGCAGCTTCTTCCGTGTTGATTCCCCCTTGTACTTAGAATCTCTTTCTCCAGGAAAAAGCCAGTCCTTTTTAAAGGGCTAGCTGATTAGGTCAGGTCCACTGACGATAATCTCCCTTTCTTAGTCAACTATGCCATATGATATAACATAACTGCAGTAATAACCAACCATATTTACAGGTTCTTCCCACTATACAAAGGTCATTGGAAGATTTTAGAATTCCATACTACCCTAATCAAGATAAAGTGTTACTGGTGTAAAGATAAACAAACCAACACAGCAGAAAAGACTGGAACAGAACAGACTCTAGAAACAAACCTACATATATATGGATATCTGATTTTCTACAAATGTGCAAAGGCAATTCAGTGGAATGGTATCAAATGGTATCAGAACAAATGAATATTCATATACAGAAAACATTAATTCTTAACTTGCACCATATATAAAAACTAACTTGGATTGAATCATGGACCTAATGTTTCTAAAACTAGAAAAGCTCTAGGGGGTTTCCATTGTCACTCAGTGGTTAACAACTCAACTAGCATCCATGAGGATGCCAGTTCCATCCCTGGCCTCGCTCAGTGGGTTAAGGATCTGGCATTGCCATGAGCTGTGGTGTAAGGCGCAGACGGGGCTTGGATCCCACGTTGCTGTGGCTCTGGCATAGGCCAGTGGCTACAGCTCCAATTGGACCCTTAGCCTGGGAACCACCATATGCCGTGGGTGGGGCCCTAAAAAAAAAGACAAAAAGACAAAAAACAGAAAAGTTTTAAAAGATAACACAGGAGAAAATCTTTCTGATCTTAGGTTAGGTAAAGATTTCTTAGATATGACACCAAAAGCAAAATATATAAAAGAACAAATTGATAAACTGGACTTAATTTGTCTAGGTAGATGACTGAAGGACTTTTATGGTTTTTCATCTACAAATTTCTGCACAGTTTGGATCTTTTAAAGTAACATATTTCTATAATAAAAAGAAAAATACCTAAAAGCAAAATGTATCTGCTGAATAATATTTAAAATATAATTGTTACATTACTGCCCCAGGGAACTATTGTTTATAATTTTTTATTTATCCTTCACACATAGAATTTTCTATAGAGAAATCATATCACAGGTAATTCTGTACCATTTTACTTAACATTACTGCATGAGTCCTGTCTAATGCTATCAAACTATCCTTTGAAAAGGACATTTAATTGTATGGCTATACAAGAAATTATCCATTTCCCCACTGTTGGTAACCATTCATAGTTTTACTACTATTACAAACAGTACTGAAGTGACTTAGGTTAGATTTCTAGAAGTGTAATAATAACATCAAAAAAAACTGAGGTGTTATTTAGACACTATCACTCCCAGGTATGTCACTGAAGTTTGATCCATGTCAAAAAGCACTGCATGCAAAGCATGGTACTTGTCCAAAATGTTAACTGGTATGTAAAGGAAACATTCCAATTTCAGATAAGATTTAAAAGTTTATTTTGAAATCAGTGAGCAATTTAAAAATTACTTAGTTATCAAAGATCAATATTCTATTATCAAGGCACTGAGTGAATAGTCCACTCACGCAGAATCTTACCATCAATAGGCATTAATCAAACTTAGTTCCAAGTCATAGATAACATAAAGCAACTGACTGTTCTGTACAAAGTGGAACAAAAGATATCTTATCTTTTGGGTGGAGTCATGAGAAATTTCTGAAAACTATTAAAAGATACAATTTTTAGCACATCAACTCTCTCATTTACTAGCAAATTTATTTTTCTCTCCACATTTAGTTCATAATAATTAGAGATTTGAGCTGCCTGACGCAAAAGAGCTCAGTGTATTTCCTATGATCTTATCTTCATACTTAATGAAAACAGTTTATTAACACAAGAACTTTAAATCTGGTGTTCCTTAACAGTAGCATAGCTATTTTTTAATCAATGAGCCTTTAGCGCATTCCATTGGAGTGACTCAAATCTCTTCACAATATAAATAACTCAGTTATTTACCCACCATATTAAAACTGCAAATAGGTTTAACAAACTAAATACAATCAGCCTAGAACTGCACTATTGAAAGATAGTGACTATTGGAGTTCCCTTCGTGGCACAGTGGAAACAAATCCAACTAGGAACCATGAGGTTGCAGGTTTGATCCCTGGCCTCACTCAGTGGGTTAAGGATCCAGCATTGCTGTGAGCGGTGGTGTAGATTGCAGATGCAGCTTGGATCTGGCATTGCTGTGGCTATGGCGTAGGTTGGCAGCAACAGCTCTGATTAGACCCATAGACTGGGAACCTCCATATGCCGTGGGTGCGGCCCTAAAAAGACAAAAGACAAAAAAAAAAAAAGGAAAGAAAGACAGTTACTATTAACAAACTCTCCCTATCCTGCCCCCCTGTCCTCTGTGAGTGACCAGCTGCAGGACAATGTGGCCACTACTGAAAATGATGACTTGACTACAAAGAGTATTACCATCTATGAATCACCACTGACTCAGTCTCTGTGACAAATATGATGAACTGGCACTCAGCGTCCCTTTCAATCTCCCTTTAGTTGTTTTCTGCTACTAAAGAGGTTGAAACGCTAAAAATTATTCCTCAGGATCCACTGCAACTAGGGTTCTAAAACTGAATTAGATTCAGCCAACTAGATGCTCTGACATGAGATGCGGAAAACAGAAAGTGAAGTAAGGGCCATTTTCCTCAAGATTTTGCTATCCACAAGACTATGAAAATGCTGGTTGTGTGTGTGTGTGCATGTAATTCTCCAGTTTTCAGTCACTAACTTTGTGTCAGAAAGCAAGTGTAATTGTAGAGTGGCAGTACTGGCCTGTATTACAGGTAAAATGATATGTTCTCTGTGCATGTGTTAAGCTATATGTAACAGAAAATGTACTATTTTAACTATTTTAAGTGTACAGTTCAGTGGTATTAAGTACATTTACATTGTCATGCAATCATTACCACCATCCATTTTCAGATCTCACTCATTATTCCAAAAGGAAACTCCATAGTCATTAAACAGTAATTTCCCCATTGTCCCCTCCCCCCAGCCGCTGTCAATCACTATTCTACTTTCTATCTATGAATCTGACTATTCTAGATACCTCATGTGAGTGGAATCCTATATTTGTCTTTTTGTGTCTGGCTTATTTTCCTTAGCATAATGTCCTCAAGGTTCACCCATGTTGCAGCATGTATGAGAACTTCTCTTCTTTAAAGGCTAAACAATATTCCATTGTGTGTGAGTGTGAGCGTGTATGTATAACACATTTGTTTATTTATCCATCAAAAGGCACTTGGGTTGCTTCTAACTTTTGACTATTGTGAATAATGTTGCTATGAACATGGGTATACAAATATCTGCTCAAGTCCTGCTTTCACTTCTTTTGAGTATATATCCAGAAGTGGAATTGCTGGGTCATCTGGTAACTAATTTTTTTCAGGAATCGCTACACTATTTTCAAAGTAGTTGTATCATTTTACATTCCCACTAACAACACGCAAGTGTTCTAATTTTTCCATATCCTTACCAGCACTTGTTATTTTTTGGTTTTTATTTTATTTTTTTGTCTTTTTGCCTTTTCTAGGGCTGCACACGCGGCATATGGAGGTTCCCAGGCTAGGAGTCGAATCGGAGCTGTAGCCACCGGCCTACGCCAGAGCCACAGCAACGCGGGGCCAGAGCCACAGCAACACAGGATCTGAGCCGCATCTGCTACCTACACAACAGCTCACGGCAACGCCGGATCCTTAACCCACTGAGCAAGGCCAGGGATCAAACCTGCAACCTCATGGTTCCTAGTCAGATTTGTTAACCACTGCACCACGACGGGAACTCCTGGTTTTTATTTTTAATAGCAGTCATCCTAACGGGTGTGATGTGCTATCTTATTGCGGTTCTGATTCAATTTCCATAATGATTAGTGATGGTAAGTACCTTTTCATGTGCTTTCTGGGTATTTGTACATCTTCTTCAGAGAAATGACTATTCAAGGAATTCCCATTGTGGTGCAGTGTTAACAAACCCGACTAGTATCCATAAAGGTTGCTGGTTCGATCCCTGGCCTTTCTCAGTGGGTAAAAGCTGCAATGCAGGTTGCAGATGTGGCTCAGATCTGGCATTGCTGTGTCTGTGGTGTAGGCTGGCAGCTGTAGCTCTGATTCGACCCCTCACCTGGGAACTGCCAATATGCCACAGGTGCAGCCATAAAACACCCACAAAAAAAGAGGGGGATAGAGAGAGAGATGCCTATTCAAGTCCCTTGCCCATTTTAAAATCAGTTCTCATTATTCATGAAGTATATTTTTCTTCTTTTTTTTTTTCCTTCAGGGCCCACCTGCGGCTAAGGGTTTCATCAGAGCTACAGCTGCCAGCCACAGCCACAGCCACACCAGATCCAAGCTGCGTCTGCAACCTGCACCACAGCTCACGGCAATGCTGGCTCTTTAACCCACTGAGAAAGGCCAGGGATTGAACCTGCATCCTCATGGGTACTAGTTAGATTTGTTTCCACTAAGCCACAATGGGAACTTCTTTATATGGCATATTATTAAATTAATAGTTCCATGCTGGCCTTCTAATACCCTAACCCTCTGCTGACTGTGGCAAAGGTGGACTCCTCTAGCATACTAAGTCAAATCTTGTTCTAGAAGTCATTCCTAGCAGCCCAGTCCAGAGCCTGGAGTAGCTGTCTCTTATAACTGAAACCTGACTGACTATACCAATTAAAGCCCTGGGTCTTTCAAGTTGTCATCTTTCAAAGCAAGTGAAGTTAAATACTTCAAGTTTTCTCATAAGGTCCACATTCTGGTACAATTCTAGAGAAGGCAAATAATTATAAGTTGTTTCTTTTAATTTCCTGGGAAATTAAACAGGATATGGTTTTATCTACCCTTCTCATTAAATATATAACTCCTGCATTATCTATGAACTGAATGACACGTTTTATTACAATAAGCTGCTCAATTACTTTTTAACCAAGCACACTGCGTCAGTACAAAAAAGACTTGAGTAGTAAAATGTTCCATTAAAAAATTAAAAAAAACAAATGCTCTGATTTGGTCATTTCATCTATTAATTAGGTTCAACAGTATCAAGAATAAGAGAGTAGGAGTTCCCATCGTGGCACAGTGGTTAACGAATCCGACTAGGAACCATGAGGTTGCGGGTTCGGTCCCTGCCCTTGCTCAGTGGGTTAACGATCCGGCGTTGCCGTGAGCTGTGGTGTAGGTTGCAGACGCGGCTTGGATCCCGCGTTGCTGTGGCTCTGGCGTAGGCCGGTGGCTACAGCTCCGATTTGACCCCTAGCCCGGGAACCTCCATATGCCGCAGAAGCGGCCCAAAGAAATAGCAAAAAGACAAAAAAAAAAAAAAAAATTAAAAAAAAAAAAAAAGAATAAGAGAGTAGACCAACACCACACTACAAATTAAAGAAATGGGGAGAAAAAGGAAAATAAGAATGTTTTTAGTAAATAAAAAAGAAGTATCTAACACCTAGAGCAGTAGGAGAGCTTAGAGGATTTTCATTTGTTAGGTTGCTTTTGTTTTATTTTTATAGAAGACATTAGGGATTACTAAGAATATTACTAAGGTCTGTATGATTAGCACATAGGTTCTCAGTGAACATTATTAAATGAACGTGCAAAGAAGCAGTAGCAATCAAAACGAATGAATAACTCAATTCCCCAAAGCCCTTTTAAATAAAGTCATTAACAGTTAAGACAAAACCCTGCCTTTAGACTGGTTATTTCTTAAGAGTATATACCCTTAAGGTTAAAAAAAATTCCTTTTACTTATGAATATTTTAATTATAAATTTTATTACAAATTCTTCAGGGTTTTATATCAACAAGTTTTATATCAACAAATTTAGAATGTCTAACTCTCAAAAGACAACCTCTAGTCACTAACTCGGTAAATTCACAAGGAATCAGGATGTGGTATTCAGCCTTGAAGGTTCACAAGTTGACCTTGTCGGTACCCCGGAGTTGATCAAACCAAGACAGACCAAGAGAAAACTCACAAGGTACTCAAAGATAAACTAGAATGCCAATACTAGTCACTAACGTATCTAGAATGAATGCTCAATCTAGAATGCTCGAACATCTTATCTCAGGCACACTCTTTTACAATTTGGACATACCTAGGACAGTGTCTTAGTAAGCAGAATGTTACTTGCAGAGTGAGTAATCAGAGCAAAAGAGAAGTAGATAATCTTAAGTAAAATTTAATACAGACTTTTATGAGACCTAATGAAACATATGTGCCACACGGAGAGTATCTGTCTAGAAAAGGTTGTTCCCATCTTCCAGTCTGTCTTCTGTCTCCTACACAGTGCAGGATATAAAGAGCCAGTTCTCTATGACTCCTCCCCCTTGCCTATGCTCTAAGGAAACTACATATACAAAGGCTTTCAATCCGGGCTACACATTAGAATAATGTGAAATTTTAAAACATGCCTGTACCAAATCCCACGCATTAACACCATTTTGATTCAGTCAGAATCTCTCAGGGAATAGGAGCTTTACATTTATATATTTTGAAGAGCTCTCCAAGTGATTCTGATACATACTGAGAGTTTCAAAGCATGATATTAGCCCAAATTCTTGTTCATCCACTTATGGCTTTAATTTTTGAGATTACTTTGCACACATCTTATTTCATCTATTAAACGCAGATTTTATGTTGAGCTGTTGTCTCTCCTATCTTATAATCTACATGATACAACTGAATATAGTTAAATATATACACAGAGGAAAAGAAATATCACACTCTAGGGTTGACTGATGATATATTACATTAAAAATAAGACTGTGGGAGTTCCCATCGCGTTTCAGTGGCTAACGAATCCGACTAGGAACCATGAGGTTGCTGGTTCGATCCCTGGCCTTGCTCAGTGGGTTAAGGATCCGGCGTCGCCATGAGCTGTGGTGTAGGTTGCAGACTCGGCTCAGACCCCGAGTTGCTTTGTCTCTGGTGTAGGCTGGCGGCTATAGCTCCGATTCGACCCCTAGCCTGGGAATCTCCATATGCTGCAGGAGCAGCCCTAGAAAAGGCAAAAAGACAAAAAATAAAAAAACAAAACAAAACAAAAAAAAACCCCAGCCTGTTTATAATACCAAAATCTAATATGCAGAAAACAGAATTTTTATTATAATCAAATTTATCCATAACTTACACATTTCTGGTAATTATAAGAATAAAAAACAAATGGATTTTCAAAATACAAGAATTTTAAGACTCTATAATATTTTTAAAATCTCGAGTAGGATTTAATAGCTTTATTTTCAACCTGTCCTTTAGATACAAGGAAAAGTAGCATGATGTGGTGGGAAGCACTGAATCAGTTGTCAAAATGCTTGGATTTTAATTTCAACATCCCTAATAACTCTTTTGGTGATTTAAAAATAATCTAAACTTCTTGGCACTTCAATACCCTAATGTGTAAAATGAGTAAGGAAAGAAAGAGTTAACATAAGAAAACTAACACTTATGAACACCTGCTACAGGTCAGACACTGTAGAGGGTGATTTCACATCTGATTTCATTTGTCTTCTTTCTCCTCCTCTTTTTTGTCTCCTCCTCCATCATGTCTATCACAATTCCTGCTTCATCTTTGCCTAGTTGCTCTGGGGGCTCTGCCTGCCTGGACCTGTTTTACCATTTTCTACTTCTTGAGACCTCCAAGTTCTCTTCAAAGTAACAGATTATGAGATAAATACAAAACAGTAACAACAATAACAGCAGGGGCCATGTTTATTGAGTGCTCAGGTACTATTCTAAGCACTTCTCTGTAAAACTGTAAATATTAATTCTCGCAACAGTTTTATGAGTTAGATGTTACTATTATCTCTCCTTTACAGATGAGACAACAAAGACAGAAAATTTAAGTGACCAAAGTCCTACTGGAAACTGACAAGATTCAAATTCAGGATTCAAACATTTCAAAACACTTGCTTTATACATATACACATACATTGCTAAACCATTCGACAGAGAAGACATTAAGATATTTATCATCAATACTTCAGCATCCATCTTCTAATAATAACTTCCTATACAAGAATAATACTTGTTACCACATCTAAGAAAATTAACTGATTAATGTCACCCCCCAACTGTCCCAACAATGTATTTTTGTCTGTTTTCCTCTAAAATAATAAGGATTCAATTTGGGTTCATGCACTGCATTGGCTCATCTCTTTTCTTCTGTCTCTTTTAGTCTAGAAGAGTGCCCCCTCTTTTAGGGGTCAGAGGGAGAGGGGTTGAGTTCAGGGAAGTTCTTTTGTAGACTGACCTACATTCTAGATTTGCCTCATTGTTTCATTATTTTCTCTTCTTTTAATTTTGTTTTGGCCAAGCCCACAGCATGTGGAAGTCTCTGGACCAGGGATGGAACCCAATTGCTGCAGTGACAAGACTGGATCCTTAACCCACTGAGCCACAAGAGAACTCAGTTATTTTCTCTAGTCCTAATCACAATACTCTGATGTCAGAGGTTAAAACCTGCTAAAATTAGCACATATCTCTAACAACAGTAAGGATTCATTTAACTCTTCAGATGGCACTGGGGATGTTTCCTAACCATTAATCTTTACCTACTATATGCCTAAGGGTGTAAAAACAAACTATTTTCTAGTATCCCTAAGACTTTCCTTCTTCTACATAGATGACAAATTTAAATCTGAATATGTCAAATAAGAATAGTTAATCATTTTAACTTTAAAGAAGTCCAAAAAAAGAAAAAACAAATAGCTTCAGAATAAGAAAGGCGCACTAAAAACAAGATCCAGATGATTTCTAGGTGACTTATAGTATAGAAAAGAATTATGGAGGAGGCGTTTCTGTTGTGGCCCAGTGGGTCAAAAATCCAACTGGTATCCATGAGGATGTGGGCTCAATCCCTGACTTCATTCAGTGGGTTAAGGATCTGATGCTGCTGAGATCTGTGATGCAGGTGGCAGATGAGGCTTGGATCTGGTGTTGGTGTGGCTCTGGTATAGGCCGGCAGCTGCAGCTCTGATTTGACCTCTAGACTGGGAACTTCCATATGCTGCAGGTACAACCCTTAAAAAAAAAAGAATTATGGAGGAAAGTAGAGCTTTTAATTATAAAAGTGTCAATTTTTGTTAAAAGCTCCTTTTGCAGATAAAAACAACACATTTTTCTCAATGTCTGTCTAGAAATCTGTGCTATTCAGGTACTAAAACCAGGCAAATGCACATATTAAAAGCAATACAGGGAGTTCCCGTCGTGGCGCAGTGGTTAACAAATCCGAATAGGAACCATGAGGTTGCGGGTTCCGTCCCTGCCCTTGCTCAGTGGGTTAACGATCCGGCGTTGCCGTGAGCTGTGGTGTAGGTCGCAGACGCGGCTCGGATCCCGTGTTGCTGTGGCTCTGGTGTAGGCTAGTGGCTACAGCTCCGATTCAACCCCTAGCCTGGGAACCTCCATATGCCGTGGGAGCGGCCCAAGAAATAGCAACAACAACAACAACAAAAGACAAAAAATAAAAAAAATAAAAAAATAAAAAATAAAAAAAAATAAAAAAAAGCAATACAAATAGCTAGATAAAAAGCAAATCTTTCCATTTCAGGCTTATGACTATTAATTTCCCTTAAACTTTGTAACCACCATCAGGTCACCAGCCCAGTAGCCCTGTATACACTCCCAAACAATAACTCTCTTCTTCCCACACCTCCTCCATGGTAACCACAAATCCCTATTCTATTTGTGATAATCCTTTGTTTTTCTTTACAGTTTTATTATCTAAGACTGATCCTAAACAATACAGCTTCAACTGCCTTTGCATTTTACATGAATGGAATATCATATGTATCCTTAAAGTCTTATACAAGAATAGACTGCAGAATTTACCTGCAATTAGGAAAAAAAAAAAAATCTAAACCAGATTACTCCTGGAAAAACTTTAGAGGACTATTACATTGATAAAAACAGACTTAAGATTCAAAATAATATAGGAAATGTTAAGAAGTCATTTTAATTTGTCCATGAAGACAAAACAAAGATTTATCACCTAGAAAGAGTTAACTGCACAATAGGAAAGCATAACCCACCAGAACTAATAAAGTTTGTTATTATATCCTTCAAGTGAAGAAGATAAAGTGCACACTGTTCCTTAGTGTGAACTAATTAATCTTTTCTGAGCTAAAAAGTCCCAGGAGGATTTTTTATTTAACTTCTGTATGACGAGCACAACAAGGTATGGTATTGGAATACATCCATCAATGGGATGGAAATACAGTGGGCAAGATGTTCAGGTACAAGATACGTGATGTCTGCAGTGTTGTTCTTTAAAAAGAATATACAACTGACCCTTGAACAACACAGGGGTTAACCCCCGCCCCTTCCTTGAAAATCCACATGTAACCTATAGTTAGCTCTCTACAGGCAGCTCTTTCATACCCACGATTCTGTATCCAGGGATTTGACCTTCTGTGGATTGTGCAGTACTGTAGTATTTATTACTGAAAAAATCCACAAATAAGTGGTTCTACACAATTCAAATCCATGTTGTTCAAGGGTCAACTGTATATGCCAACTTCCACACTCTAATTCCAAACTGTGTTTACTGCATTTTGAGGAAATAACAAAAGGCAATAATTAGATTAACATTTATAAAGTGCCAGCATGATCTGTTTTACTTACATGCCAAAATAATCCTCCAAACAACTATATAAATAGGTATTATTATCTTGCTCATTTTACAGATAACTGAAACATACAGGTTAAGTAACGTGTCCCAGAAAACTTGTACTGGTAATTAGGACAAACAAGTTTTAAACCTTGACAATCTCATCTCAAAGTTTATGTTCTTACTCAGTAAACTACTCCACTTCACTCGAGCTGAGGGCGCTTGTACTTCCATAAGTACAACATAAATAGTATTTAACATAAATATTAAATATTTTCTAGTCATCAGTAGAAAAATTGGTCAAAGGTCTTCAGTTACATTAAAGATTACAGTGATGAGGGAGTTCCCGTCATAGCACAGTGATAGCAAACCTGACTAGTATCCATGAGGATGCGGGTTCCATCCCTGGCCTCGCTCAGTGGGTTAAGGATCTGGCAATGCCATGAGCTGTGGTGTAGGTCACAGATGTGGCTCAGATCTGGAGTTGCTGTGGCTGTGGAGTAGGCCAGCAGCTACAGCTCCAACTGGACCCCTAGCCTGGGAACTTCCATAGGCCGCAGGTGTGGCCCTAAAAAAGCAAACAATTACATTCATGAGACTGCCTAATGGTGAAGGCTTTTTAATCACAAATTTTGCCCTGTTCAGTCTCAAGCATTTACTGTCTGCTGTATAGAGATGTCAGATAGTAAGGCACTGGGGATACAAAGTCTTAAGATGCCCTCTTGTTACATGTGTTCACCTATTAGACATTCACTGTGCACATAATATGTGAAGACACACTAGGTAATGGCATTTACTCAGATGAATCTGAAGCAGAGCCTGACCACAATGGTTTTATAGTCTAGAAAAGGATATTAAAGAAAACCATTTTTTAAAAAGGTAAAATAAATTACAGTTGCTAGTTCTTTACATATATTAGCTTTCTTAATCCTCAAAACAATACTAATAAAGTGGTTGCTTATGTAATTTGTTTAAAAGTTGGCAAGTTAAAAGAGTTGGAAAGAGAGGTTATTTCCAGTTGTTAAGATCAGAGAAGAGTTCTTGGAAGTGACATGTGAGCTGAGACTTCAGGAGAGATGAAATTGTGGGGAAAGATGGAGAAATAGGGAGTTCCCACTGTAGCTCAGCTCACCCATGAGGATATGGGTTCAATCTCTGGCCTCTCTCAGTGGGGTAAGGATCTGGCATTGCCATGAGCCGTAGTGTAGGTCGCAGACGCGGCTTGGATCTGGTGTTGCTGTGGCTGTGGCATAGACCAGAAGCTACAGCTCCGATTAGACCCCTAACCTATGAACTTCTATATGCTGTGGGTGCGACCCTAAAAAGACAAAAAAAAAAAAAAAAAAAAGAGAGAGAGAGAGAAATAAAAATACATCAGCAGAGGAAACTGCAGAAGCAAAGGCATGAGGACAGAAAACAATGGAGAAATGTTAGTATTTATAGGGCAAAAGGGAGTATTAGAAAATTAGGCTGAGAATTCTCTGGTGGTCTAGCAGTTAAGGATTCAGCATTGTCACTGCTATGGCTCGGGTGTGATCCCTGGCCTGGGAATTTCTGCATGCCTTGGGCATGACCAAAGTAAAAAGAACAAAGAAAATTAGGCTGAAAAAAATATATATTGAGGCCAGATAATGGAAACTTTTGTTAAGTGGAGGCTATTCTATAGATATTGAGGAGCCACTAGAGATTTCTGATCAAGAAGATGATATAATCAGGGTGTATTTTAGAAAGAATAATAATTGACAATGGAGTTCCTGCTGTGATGCAAGGGGACTGATGGTGTCTCTGCAGCAGGAGGGACAAGGGTTCAATTCCCAGCCCGACACTGTAGGTAAAGGATCAGGTGGGTGCCGCAGCTGTGGTGTAGGTTGCCTCGGATTCCATCCCTGGACCGGGAATTCCATATGCCATGGGTTGGCCAAAGAAACAAAACCAAAAAACAACCAACCAACCAACCAAACAAACAAACAAAAGAAAGAATAACTGTCAAAAGAGTGTAAAACAACTGTGAGGGTTAAAGCTAGGGTGAAAAGTAATGATAACATGTAAAAGACCTTTAAAGAAACATGTTATTAAAGAGGATTTACGATAAGCATGTGAAAAGATGTTCAGCACCACTAGCCACTAGGGAAATGCAAATTAAGACTATGATGAGGTATCACACCTATTAGAACAGCTTAAAGAAATTGTAGCGATAGGAAATGCTAGCAAGGATGCAGAGAAACTGGATCTCTCACATATTGCTGGTGGGAAAGTAAAATGGTATAGCCATGCTGGAAAATAGTTTGGCAACTTCTTAAAAAGCTGAACATAAACTTATCACCTAATCTATCAACTGTACTCCTGGGCAGTTATCCCAGAGAAATGAAAACTAATGTCCACACAAAAATCTGTACACAAATGTCCCTAGCTCCATTACTTGTAAGAGCTGACAAGTATAACAAAATATCCCACAATACATGAATAGTTAAACTATGATATACCCTTACCATGAAATACTACTCAGCAATAAAAGTAAATTATGGATACACACAACAGATGGGACTCAACAGCATCATGCTGAATGAAAACAGCCAATCTGAAAAGGTCATGTACTTATGATTCCATTTATATAACACACTCAAAATGACAAAATTATACTGGTAGGAAACAGATCAGTAGTTCCCAGAGGCTAGAGATAATAAACGTTGAGGGATGGGGGTAACCAAAGGGAGATCTTTGCAGTGATGGAATACTCCTTTATCTTGATTGGGACAATGGGTACACAAATCTACTCATGGTAATATGACACGCAACTATATACACATGTTGAGCCAATGTCAATTTCCTGGTCTTTATTTGGTACTATAATTATGCAAAATGTGACCACTGAAGGTACATGGGATCTTTCTGTACTGTATTTACAATTTCCTGTGAACTGAAAAGTATTTCAAAATAAAAAGTTAAAAAAATTTTAAGCAAAAAAAAATTTTTTAAAGGAGCAAAATGCCCTTAAAAATAGCACATAGCACATGGAGAATATCTATGTATTTAAAATAAATAAAATGTGAAAGTATTAATGGTTACTCCCCCAGTGGACTCAATGTTAATGTTAATATATAACCCTTGTGTTATATTAATGTCAATATATTTTCCTTAAGGCAATTATATATTACAGTTGTACTTGCACTAAAATAAGCATAAAGCCAACTTTACCTAATAAAGCTTAATTAATATGCACAAGAGAAACAAAGCATACCACTGAGCAGATCCATAAATCAGAGGAAAAAAGTAATTTTCATGGAAGCAAACCAAAATGTAGGAGGACAAGGTACTTTGGGCATTTAGCTCTCAGTTGGTAGTATTCAGACTATGCAGATTTTTTATTTTATTGAGCAAACAAAAAAAAAATTTTCTCTTATATATCAAAATTAAAGTGTACTTTTTCTTAGCACTGTTTCCAAAGTATCTATGAAACTGCTATAATTACAAAACAGTTTCAAAAAACCAGAAACATTTCCTACCATCCATTTCTGAAACTCTAGCAGTGATTTTTCTACTGTTTTGGTATGTCCCACTTATGAGCAGTAGAATTTGGGGCAGTGCAACTGAAACAAATTAAATTGCCTCAAGTTACATTATCATTCTCTTGGCTGCACTTTAGCCCTGGTACACTTTTTTTTTTTTTTTTTTTGCTGTGCAGACCATGCACTTACACTTTTATTTAAAAAAAAATGTGTCATATAAACGAAAGAACACAAACATTTTATGGTTCCAACTTGCCTTTAAACTAAAACTTCCACTATCAGCTTGTATCTAACCCTTAAATGACATTCAGAACTGTCTCAGTTCAATGAATAAGAATATAGGGAGTTCTTGTGCAGAACTTAAGCTGTGATGCAGCAGGTTAAGGATTTGGCATTGATTCTGTGGCTGTGAAGATTTGATTCCAGCCCAGTGGTTAAGAATCCAGTGTTGCTGCAGCAGTGGCATAGGACACAGTTGCAGCTTGGATTCAATACCTGGCCCAGGAACTTCCATACGATTTGGGTGCAGTCAAAAAAAAAAAAAGAATCTAATAGACAGTTTATAAAGAATCTAATAGACAGTTTATATCCTCACTCAGTTACAGTAAATGTTTCTACACAATGGTCAAAATACAGAGGTAAGTTTGATGAAGCATCCTTAATCTGGCTGCAAGCCAGAACACATTAGTAAAGAAGCCAAGTATACAAAATTTGAATTCTTATTCTAGTCACTAAAATAACATTTGGACAGGTTAGCAGAGGTTTGATAGGTTGACTGGTAAAAATATTTATTTTTATTTTTAAATATGCTACATATATCCCCAAATCAAATCAACATAATAGAAAATGAGAAACTGGCTCAAGACTTCAACTCCACTAGAACATTGTAGACATATTATGAATTTGAAGGCTTTTTTTTTTTTTTTTTTTTCTTGGCCACGCTCTCAGCATGTGGAAGTTCTCAAGCTAGGGATCAAACCTGTACCACAGCAGCAACCCAAGCCACGGCAGGGACAATATCAGATCCTTAACCCACTGTGCCACAGGAGAACTCCTGGCGCCAAACTTTAATGTATGGTTATGGCAATCTTTGACTTTCATGCCAATATTATATTGATAAAGCTGATCTAGATTTACTTTAGTTTCAGAGTGCCAAACCAAAACCAATTTGCAGGCATTTCCAATATCTCAGTGAGATATTTTAATATACAGTTTAACTTACAGGATGACCCTAAATTAGCAGAATTCATGGTCCTCTCCTCCTACTAAAACACCCGTCAAGAATTTTCAAAGAACAGAAATGAGGTCAAGATAACAGATACATCACCACCTCTTTTTGTCCTCTGTCACAATTCAAAAGCTAATCTAAATGCACAATACAAATTCAAGACAGGAGTTCCTGTTGTTGTGCAGGGGGTTAGGATCCAGTGCTGTCCAGCTGTGGCCTAGAATGCAATTGTGCCTTAGATTTGATCCCTGGCCCAGAAAGTTCCATATGCAGAGGGTGCAGCCAATAAAAAAGAAGAAAAAAAAAAAATCAAGACAAATATAAGTCTCGGCCTCCACAACATTCTTTCAAGGTACACATCAGAAAACATTATTTTGTTCTGAAACATGGTGCTGAAATATTATAACCAAGTTTTCCTAGCTTTTACCACCATAAGCAAAAGCCAAGATATACTCACATTATGTTACAATCTGCGGTGAAGTGACTGTATTACTAGTAAGGCCCAGTGTGCAGTGAAGTAATAAAACACTTCCGATATGGAAGCGTGAAGTCAAGACTCAAGAGGGTTAGGCTTAAAGGTCCAGTGATGATGGTGCTATGTGTATAAGAGGAGAGGGCGCAGGTCTGTTACAAATCCACGTTCCAATATTCAAATGGCAAATTACCAGACAGTGACAAAGGCAGCATGTAAACACTGAAATGCTTTCCCAGAGAGCCTGGCCCATGCTCTTCTATATTTAGTTAACCTCTTGATTTCTCAAAGTCAAGAGAACAATAAGACCTAAAGTAAGAATCACTGTCATGATTAACATCCTAATATCACATCAGGCCTGGAGGTAAGAATTTTGAAAGAAGAGCTAGTTAATATGGTCATTCTTATAAGATAAAATAATAATATTCATTAGAACATCTGTGATTCAATAGTTTCTCAAAAACAATGTTCAAATTTCAATTGAGAAAAAAACATGAAAATGTCTTTAAATCACCTATGTTGTAAAGTGCTGAAAAACTGTTGGAAGATCTAGTAATTAACAAAATAAAAATATTTACAAAACTTATGTGATGCGAAATCTTTGCAGAATGGAGAGGATGCTACTGCAATCAAAACTGATTTACCTAAATATGCCTGCATGTTCTGCCATCACTATAATGATGCCTTCTTCTGTAATAATGTAGATTTTCTTGCCTTAGAGAAACTGCTCTATCATAAAACTTACTTTCTTTATAACTAAGTGGCAGTAAAAACTGTCAAAGCAAAACAAAGACAAAATAACTATTATGCATAATAACATATTATTTACACAACTTCATCTAACAGTTTCTTTAATTTTGCAGTAACATTAAGATGTGTAACCTTAATAGAGAGTTCTTACATTTCAGTTCAGTTCAGCAATTTTTACACGCCAAGACTTATTTAGAGCTAAGTATGAAGATAGGTCTCTAGAGAATTTCAGCCTGGTGAGGGCAAACAAATAAAAACAAATAATAGTAATACTATGTATACTTCTTCAACTAAAAATTGTATAAATTTAAAGAAAAGAGAGTTAATCTTTTAACAGCTAAAAGCAAAGCAAAGAATTCATCTTCTCTTTGAAGAAATAATTATTAGCCCATAAGCATTTGAAGATAACAAAATCTATATACATAAATTAATTTAACAGCTTGCTGCAATCAGTAAATTATCATCTCCTGAAGATTAAACGGTAGATACCCATTTAGAGTAGGAATATTTGATTAAAAGATTGTTTTGAAATAGCAAACAACTTTGCAAACCTGTAACTGGATAAAAAGTTGTAAAAGTAAAACAAATGAGATGTGGCTAAACTCTTAACCACCATTTCAGGAAGCCACGTTATAACTTAACAATTACAAAAAGAAATTAATCTATTTCTACTAAAGAGAATATAAATCCTGCCATCATTATTTTTCTGGCACAATTATGGCTTTGGTGCTACGTCTTCTATGAAAGGCATCTGTGTACCCACCTATCTGCTGTGTTAACCGCCAACTACAAGATCCCCTTTATTTTTCTAGATAACTCTATTATTAACTATAAAATATTACTCATAAAATCGCTTCAAAATTACATTAATTTTAGTTCTGCAAATCCTTCAAAAGTACCGTTCCACTTTTCAAGAGATAACTCATTATGGGTGAGAGAAAGATCTGGTAGCCTCTTGAACTGTGGTGATTTCACACATAGTTTTATGTTCCTTTTCAACCTAGACATTTGCATTCACTATATTTTTACCCTGTGGCAAATATGCCTCAACTCAAGCTGCCAAAGTGAAACCAGTCAATACTGAGTATCAGTAAAATCGAAACGTTCAAATTCTTGTTTCAAATTTAAGCCTTTTCATTCTTTTTTTAAAGATCTACACTTGTCTAGTATTTAAGATATATTTTTTTTAAAATACAAAGAAAATCACACTATTACTGTTACAAGAAACCCAAATGCTTATCTTTATTTTCAGAATCTCTTTCACTCTTTTCCAAACTTCACTTCCTTTTCACTACTTCCCCTAGTCCTGTGGGCAAATCAGTGTTTTTAACACCACCCCTCCCACTTCATATTCTTAAAAAAGGATTCACTGTCCACAGACGAGAAAACCCCATTAACCAATTATATTACCCTAGTGATTCCCATGCTTTAAAAGACGCCTGTGAAAATGCCAAAATCCTAAATTAGGGCTCCCAAGGGCTCCTTTTCTTTCTTGAGCCCATTTCTCTTTTTCTGGTCTTTAAGGCCACCCGATAGCCCCTTCCTCTTCAAACCTAAATCCTTCCTCTAATGACCAGAACCCCCTTCGGTGCGCGATCTCGTCAGTCCCAAGCCATTTCCCTCTCCCTGGCCAGGTGACAACATCGACCCTGGTCCTGCTCCTGCTCCTCTCATCCCTCGGCCCCCACTGGCCAAATCCCAGAGCATCTCTTCCTCCCGTCCCACGTTCCTGCGGGACCCCTTGCGTATTCGCCCCTCGCCACCCGGCTTTCGAAAACCTCCAAGCCCCCAACTCTTCAAGGGCACCTCTCCCTCAGCTTCCCACTCCCTCTCACTCGCCCCTCGGCCTCTACTTAACACCCAGGCTCGGGTGTTAACCACTCCGGGCCTCGGCTCAACAACCTCCATTTCCCTCAGATTCCATTCTAGAGCTGACTCTCCAAGCTCCCTCAACCGCCTCTCGGGGCCCCTCGGGATCCCTGTCCACGGCAGCCCCCGGCTCCAACCCCGACTCCCCACTCACCCTTGGCTGCAGGCGCCCCCCAAACTCCCCTCTCCGCCTCAGCTCCCGCTCACCTCCGCGGCCCGAGTCAGGTTCCCCGGACCCACCTCCGAGTCGGCGTACCAGCCGTTGTCGGAGTCCGGCGCCCTCCGGGCCTCGCCGGAGTAAAACGCCTCGAGAGGCGGGGGCGGGGCTCGGGGAGGGGAGCCGGAATGGAGGCGGGGGCGGTAGCGGCTGCGCGCTGGCATCGCTCCGGCCCACCTCTCAGCCGCGCCGGCAGCCGCTCGAATCCGAACCGGAACTGCTTCTGGAGGAGGGGCCCTACCGGGGGAGGAGGAGCCCTGCCTGCGGGGCGGGGCCAAAACCGGAAGGGACACGGGGCTCAAGCTGTGCGCCAGGGAAGGGCGGAGGCGTGGAACCGCAGCAGGGAAACACAGGAGCGCGTGTCAGGCCCAGAGCCAAAGTGGGAGATGAGGGGCTAGTGGAGATGGGGCGAGGCCTATGGGGGTGGTAATAGGGTTCGGAGACAAGAGGAATTTATACCCTAATTCCTTTGGAGGAAGCCAGTTCCTCTCCAAGAGCTAACCTGCAGTCATCATTGTTATCATATACTGCCTCTGCTCTCTGACAGTCCCTATGCCAAATGCCGTATAAATATCTCACTTGCTCCTTGTGCCACCTCTATAGGGTATTACAACAAAGAAGGGCCAAGAAACTTGCCTGAGGTTGGGCAGTTAATATGTGCCAAAGCCAGTACTCCCACTCAAACCTAACTTTAGAACCTATGCTCCTCTCACTTTACTACCCCACCCTGAGGGAAGTCCCCAACCAAGGCCTAGCATTGGCATAAATCAAGTCCCAAACTACTTGCCACTTAGGCTCCAGCCCCTTCTTGGCCTTGCTTCCCTGGGTGGTGCAAGGCAGACTTCAGTGACTCCAATAGGGGTGGGGATAGGTTCTGGGGTTGAATGTGAGTTTGCATTGCTTCCATGGAATGCCCTGGTGTGGCCTTTACCCTCAAGCTGGACTCAAGGCCAAGTGCAGCTGGGACATTCCCCATTGCAGCTCTTACCCCTTTCAGCCCCATCAAGCCTTCATGAAGTCATCTTGGAAAGGGCAAGAGACCTCACTTCTTCAGCCCATAACTAGCTCTAGCAGAAGGACAGATATAGACCTTTCTCTGTTTCTGCTGTGGGGACAAAAGCCCTTATAGGCAGAAGAAGCTCCCTCCCACTCCAAAATCTTTCTGATGACTGCCCTTTGGCTCTTCAGAAAGTCTAGGGCAACATCCACCTCCCTTCTCCCTTTGGACATACATGGCGAATTTTAGCCTTCTCTTTTGAAAAACCAGCCATCTTCATAACAGAACCATTGTTCGAACCTTCTCCCACCAACCGTATGGGCACCCTTTAGAGGAGGCCCTCCATGCTCCTCTCCACATTTCTCTGACCCTATAACTCAGTAAACTTTCCTTAGGCTCTATAATCCAAAAGCTCATTCAACAGTACAGTTCCCATCTA
This sequence comes from Sus scrofa, assembly GCF_054392235.1. NCBI lineage: Eukaryota > Metazoa > Chordata > Mammalia > Artiodactyla > Suidae > Sus > Sus scrofa. Next base: position 99,900,281 of record NC_139396.1, on the reverse strand, counting down.
GTTTGTGGCCCACCAAGACCTGAGGAACTTTTCCGATCATTCATCCTTGAAACCAACCACCTCCTCTGCACCCTGGATCTCTACTTTAACTCAGTTCTCAGAATCAAAGAGCCTTATGCAGGCTCTAAATCATCTTCTACGTGTTAGACACAGAATATCCTTTGTTTCATTTAATCCTCACAATTCTCTAAGGTAGGTATAATTATTCTTTAGAGATGAGGAAACTGAGGCTGAGAGGTAAAGTGACTTGCATAGTGACGTGTCTGATTCCATGTTGGCTTGGAATTTGGGGTTAGGGAGTGACTTGGGGAGGAAAATGTCCTGTTCTCTTTGGAGGCCCCTGTGACTTGCTGAGTCACTTGCTGCTGTCTCACCTGTCCCTGCCAATCTCCAGGAAGGAGAAATGACACTGGAGAGGCAGAGAGGAGTGACCGCAGAGACAGAGGGGTGGGTGGGCTGGCCCATGGCGGAGGCCTCGCTCCCAGAGCTGAGGGGAGATGCTGAAGCCACGCCTTGCCCCAGCATCTTGGAACTGGAGGAACTCCTGAGGGCAGGCAAGGTTTCTTCCAGCCACGTGGACGAAGTTTGGCCCAACCTTTACATAGGAGATGCGTGAGTTGTAGCTGGCCGAAGCGGTGTGGGGGAGGGGACAAGGAGAGACAGTTCTTGGGATCTTCACCAGAGATGGAGGTGGGGTGGGAAGAAAGGCAAGTACTTCTGCTCTGAACTCCCCAGGCCAGAGACTTTCTCCAGGACTCCTGTGTTGGGGGACAGTGCAGTGATCAGATGCAGCCACCAGGGGGAGCAAGGGAGCAGGAACTTTGCCTGCTTGAAGGGAGCGCTGAGGGGATTCTGGAGTCTTCTGCAACAACCAGAACAATTGGTGGTTCTAGGGGGCAAAAGACTGGGGAATTGTGATTTGGGGGTATGAGACAGGATGGGTGAGAGCACCCCTTTCCAGTCCCAGCCTTCCTCCTGCGGACACAGAGCAGGTGAGGAAGCCTGGCTGAAGGTGAATCAGAGAAGGAATCACCTCTAAATATTTGCAGATCAGAAGCAGGTATGAGGTAACAGCCGAAAGGCCGGATGTGCATGGTTGGGAATGGTGTAGGAAGGGAGGGGCAGCTGGGTCCCAAGGCTGAAGCAATCCTTTCCTTCCTGTCCTGGCCAAGGCAGGAGCATATTGCCTCAGGAAGCATGGAGGGGCCAAAGCTAAACGCACCACCAACTCTCCTACCAGAAAGCTCTTAGGGTGGGGTTGCAAGCTGTGGAGCCCATGGGTTCCTTTGGGTCCTAATGGATCCATCCCTCTAAATTAAGAGACCAGACAAAGCCTCCTTCCTGGACCTCAAGGCTCAGCCAGCATCCAGCCCCCTTCCTTCCCTCCCCAGGGCCACAGCAAATAACCGCTTTGAGCTATGGAAGCTGGGCATCACCCACGTGCTGAACGCCGCCCACGGGGGCCTCTTCTGTCAGGGTGGCCCTGACTTCTATGGCAGCAGCGTGAGCTACCTGGGAGTGCCAGCCCACGACCTCCCTGATTTCAACATCAGTGCTTACTTCTCCTCTGCAGCTGACTTCATCCACCGTGCCCTCAACACACCTGGGGGTAGGACTTGGGGGTCTGAACCCATCTCCCATCCTGCTCAGCCCTGGGGGGATGTCCACTTTCCCCTCAAACACCAGTGGCCTCCCATCCATAGTTTTTAAAAAGGCATCAGGTTCTAAAAAGTCTCTGCTCAGTGTTCCAACCCATTATCCAACAGCACTGCTTCACAGATGGGGAAACTGAGGCTTAGAGTACAAGGTCATGCCACAAGTTAGGAGCAATGGAGCCAGAAGCCACATCTCCCAAACAACAAAACACTTCTTCCTCTGCATCCCTCAGCCTTGGGAAATTGCCATCTGGTACCTAGATGTCTGGTTTCTGCCGCAAAGTGCTTTCAAATGTTTGTTTTTTCTTCTGGCCATGCCCGCAGCATGTGGAAGTTTCCAGGCCAGGGATTGAACCTGTACCACAGCAGCAACCCAAGCCACTGCAGTGACAATTACAGATCCTTAACCCGCTGTGCCACAAGGGGACTTCTGATGCTTTCAAATGGAAAAAAAAATCCTCCCTTACCTCGGGTACAACAAAGGAGCCTGAGGAAGCTGGAGCCCCTGCTTTGTGTTCATCCTAGGTGACAGCCATGCCCCTTTGCTCCCTGAGCCTGGCAAAGCCAGTTGTCCCCTCCTGGATTCCATTTCTCATCTAGGTTATGGGAAAGACAACACTTTTCAATCCAAAGCATGTTGACATTCCTATCTTTATCCATTCATTCAACAACTGTTACCTCCTCTGTGCCCGGCACTGAGCTAGACACAGGGAATTCACCCTCAGGCCAGGCAGAGCCCTGGTGGAAAGATAGTCAAGATGTAAAGTGTTTCGAGTGCTACTCAGATGAGTGGACAAATGTGGATCACAGGGCAGGGTGCTCAATTCACAGGAGCGGGGAGGTGGGGGGACTCCCATCTGCAGCAGTACTCCACGGGCCACATGCAAAAAGGGTGAGCTGATCTGTGATTCAAGCGATACCGTGAGTGGCCAGGTAGGCATATCTCAGCTGAAACCTGACAGATGAATGGTAGATGTGAGTCAGACCAAGAGAAGGGGAAGAGTCTTACAGACAGTTGAAAGAGCATGGGGTGAGGCTAGAGGCCACCAGGGAACATGACAGCTTCAAGGAACGGAGAGTCACCCAGTGTCCCTAGAGCTGAGGGTTGGGATGAGACAGCCTGAGATGAGGCTGCAAGGTCAGCAGGGGCCAGCTCATGGAGGGTCTTGGAAGCCATGTTAAGTGGTGTGGACCCCATGCCAAGGGTAGACATAATAGGTGTCGATCAGTACACCCACTTGACAGATCATGAAACTGAGACCCATAAATGCTAAATGATTTGCCTGGAGTCACAGAATACAGCCACAGCAGAGCAGGGAAAGGAATTTTGGGTGCCCACCTCAGCCCGTGGGTGGGCCGGTTGGTGGGAAAGTGTCTTTCACCAGGCTGTCTTCCCCAGCCAAGGTCCTGGTGCACTGCGTGGTGGGGGTGAGCCGCTCCGCCACTCTGGTCCTGGCCTACCTCATGCTGCGTCAGCAGCTGTCCCTGCGCCAGGCGGTGATCACCGTGAGGCAGCACCGATGGGTCTTCCCCAACCGAGGCTTCCTCCACCAGCTGTGCCAGCTGGACCAGCAGCTTCGAGGTGCAGGCCGGAGCTGAAGGGCCAGGTGAGGGTTGGGCAGGGCATGAGGGGCCGAGGCTGGGTGCAGTTAGAAGTGAGCGGTCAGGTGAGGGCTGGGCAGAGGGCAAGGGTACAATTGGAGGGAAAGGGATGGTGGAGGGCTGGCAGGGGAGATGGATGGGACAAGTTCATAGGCTGGACATCAGAGCTGCATGTGGCCAGAGAAGAGGGTTGAAGGGGGCCTGGTCCATTCCACAAGCTGCTTGGCTCCCTCACTGACCCAAGGTCACACGAGGTCTTGGCAGAGACAACTATCTGGTATGTCCGTCTCTCTCCCCCAGCCCATCCAGGTTCTTCAGACCCAAAGAGGAAGGAAACATTAAGAAGGAAAGGGCTAGAAAACATAAAATGGAAGAGGTGAGGCCCTTCAGCCTGGTCCTCCTTGGCCGAAAGCCTGTGAGGTTCACCTGACCCCTAGCAAGGCAGCAGCACAGCCACTCCTGCACCCAAGGGCTGTCTGGACTTCCCCACACCTCCACACATCCTCCCTCAGGTCTGGACCCTGACCTCAGCTCTAGGGAAAAAGTGTGGCTGCCGCTATTGCTCCAAGCTTAGTTAACTCTCATGTCAGCCCTGCTGCATCCATTGCCACTGTGGGGAAGAAGAACAGGTGCTGCCGCCACTGTCCATGACCTCATCACACAAGCCCTGCTTGATATAAAGTTCTGTTGCCATGCCATTCAGTTCCCTGCCTTGGACCCAGCATCTGAATTTCTACCTTCACCCTGACCCAGTGTGATTTCAGAGATCTGCAGAAGGATCCTCCCTAAACTCTCTTCTTTTCTGGTTCTGGGGAACCCTTTAGGACATAAAGCCTTTCCTGACATCTACCCCTGCCTCCCTCCTGTTCTGTGTTTAGTGCATTTGGAGCAACAGCAGATCGTCTTTAAACTGCACAAGTGGAACAGATCCCCAGTTCCTCCTCTCCCCAAGCCACCCCCCCTTCTGCTGGAACCTCCAGTGTCCCCAGCTGCACAGTAGAAGGAGTTGGGCTTCCCCAGCAGCAATATGACTTCTCAGGCTCCCAGCCCACAAATGGTTGCTGAAGTACTGCTACACTTTCTTTGTCGGGAAGTGTCTCTTCCTGGGGGGGGAGGGCGGTAGTGGATGTGGGGGGCCCAGATTGTGAGGAAGCTGCAGTATGCCCACTGCCTTTCTTCTCCCACACTGCCCAGGCTGGGGCTCTCTCTGGCCCCAACAGCCCATCTTCCTCACATTCACATCCCCAGTGAGGGCCATCAGATGGAAGGTTAAACCTCCAGAGCTGCTCTCCACTCCCCCTATTCCACCTCCAGCTCCTATGACCTATGCTGCTCCTTCTTTCTTCTCTCCTCAACCCTGACTTTGGCTGTACCCTCACCACCCACTGGCTTGGAGGAGGTGCCAGCTGGGAATTGGGCACTAGCCTAGGCTCTCCTGGGAGTTGGAAGAACAGCAGGTTTCTCCTCCTGCCAAGAGCTTCCCTGGGGCATGGACTGAATCTCCCCTTGCCCGCCACCCATAAGAACTGTTTTGGTCTCTGAATGTATAGCCAGCCCAACCAAGGGGGGGGGGTACTTGAGCACATGCTCAAGCTATCAGGAGGATGAGCATCTTAGGGAAGAGGATTAGGGCAGAATGAAGGGCTAGGTTTAGAGTTTGGGGGTGAGTGTACTGGAAGAACATGAGGGTTATAGCTTGAGTTGGGATTAGACCTGGGGTGATGCTGAGGGGGAAACTGTTGTGGGGAGCTCTGCAGGTGTGGGAGCTGAGAAGGGGACAGCAATGGCGTGTTCCCAGCCTGTTCCCTTTCCTCTAAACAGGTTTTGGGAACACAGCAGAACAGCAGATCTCTGATCGTGCCTAACTACCCCACTTCCTTAGCCTGGGGCCCTTAAATACCCTGACCTCAGAACTCAGCGCTTTTCCTCAGGCAGCTGGCTTTGAGGGAGTCAGCTGGGTTACAGCATTGCACAATTCCTGGGGGTGTCATCCACCAAATAGCCTGTGTAGCTGGAGCCCCCAGCGTGCAGGAAGCAATCTGCATGACTGTACACAGCAGCCCTGGGGCTGGGGACTCTGAGAGATGAGGAAGCTGTGGCGAGAGGTCATCCCTCTTCATGAACCCTGGGCCCAAACCTGCCTCCTCATCTCTCTTGGCACCTGTACCCACTTGACCTTACGCTGACACACAAAGCAGAAGCAGGTTTAGCTGGCAGCTCTTGCCTCTGCCCTGATGAGTCCCAACCAATCTGAGCCTTGGTTTATCTGCCTGTAACATGGAGTTCATCTCTTCCCCCAGAGCTGGTCCTTAGTCCCCGCCACGGGGCTCTGCTGCTTTGCCACCCTGGCTCTGGCCCTGCTTGTGCTGAGGGAGGCTCTGGCCCAGGTGGAAACTCAGAAGATGGTAAGAGCCCAGTGTGGGGTCCGCCTTAGAGCCTGCAACTCCATCCGCTTCCTCCTGTTGCCTGCGGTCCCGCTCAGCCACTGTCTCCAGTTCTCACAGGTGGGAAGGGGCTCCACTCTCAGCCCAGCCCTGAGACTCCTTGACCAGGAACCCCAAGTTCCCTCAGGGGTGGGGAGGCATGGGAGGTGAGCTGGAGGGGAGTTTAAATGTTCGTGATAGCCTTGGGCCAGCAGCTCTCCCCAGGACTCAGGGAGCTGCGGGGGGGGGGTCGTGGGGTTGGGAGGGGGGGCGGCAAGCCCTAGCTCCCTGGAGTTTAGGCTTCAGAGACCCAGTGGAGGAGTGGCTGTGGTTGTGCATATGTCTGTGTGCGTCAGTTCTCTGGGAGTGTGAGTGGGGCAGAGTATTAAGGTATCAGGATATGAGGAAAGTCTCTGGGGGCCAGGGAGTGTTCTTAATAGGCCCCAATCCAAGGTCCCTAACTGCCCCATTAGCCTTGAAAGGGACTTTAAAGACCATCTCACTGGCCTCAGGGGACAGTGATACCTGAGCCAAGAATGCCTTCTGGAAGAGGGAGGAGCCTGGCAGGCGGCAGAGTGGTTTCTGGAAACACAGCTTCAGACTGCAGGCTGGGTATGGTCCAAAGCTCTGCTCTCAACTCCCCTTATATCTTTGTCCGTTTGTCTGCCCACACTTCTCAGGCTGAGTCTTCTGGATCTTAATCCCAGGGCATTCCTGTAATCCTTGGTTCCCAACCTAGCACCCCTGGGTCCAGGCTCTCGCATGGGCAAATGCTGCCAGTTTATGTGTGATTGGGGGTAGTCTCTCCCCTGTCTTCCTCCATGGCAGATCCTTCTAGCTTTAACTTTCTGCCCATGCTCCACATCACCCCCTCAAGGCCAAGGGAGCTTTCAAAACGCTGATGCAGTCTTCCTTCTTCCCGCCTCACAGTCAACATCCACACACACACACATCCCACAGGCAGATTCCTGCCCAACTGCCTCTGCTCCCAGCAGGGCCAGGTGCCTGACTGGGCTCGGCACTGACCATGCCAGGGACCAGGGGGTGAGTGGGGAGTGGCCCGAGGAGGCCAGAAGAGGGGAGTAGCACATCATACTTTATAATTAAACTCCCATCAAAAAATAGAAACAGCATCAAGTGTGCAGAGACAGGCGGCTGGAAGCCGGGAGCACAAAGTGCCCGTCAGAGAAGACCACGGCCCAGGCCAGATACCCTTGCAGGTGGGTGAGTGCCCCTATTTCAAAGGGGGGCTGCAGAGCATGCTGGGTAAAGAGGGGTGGGACACCTGTGCCTCTGTATATGTGTGTGTGATGGGGGAGGGGAGGACTGGGTTAGACTGGGGGAGAGACTGGGTCAGAGACAGAGGCACAGACAAAGCTCAGAATGACCTGGGCTTGAATCCTGGTTCCCATGCTTATTGGCTGTGTGACCTCTCGCATATCGCCTCATCTTTCTGAGCCTCAGTTTCCTCATCTGTAAAATGGGAATGATAATATTACCTGCCTCCTCTGGGTACCGTGAGAATTCAGTGAGAAAAATGTAAGCATTTAGCTCCTTCTGATCCATAGTACATCCTTAGTAAGTGGTGAATATAATAATTCTTGCTGGACAGAGCAAAAAAAAAAAAATCAAGAAACATGAAGAGATAGAGGCCAAGCCCCACCATTCTGCAGGGAAATTACTCTCTACCCACGATATGGCTGAGGCTTGAGGGGGTGAGAGTAATAATGGTAACGATAATAATAGCAAGATGCACCATTTATTGGGCATCTACTGGGAGGCAGACCCTGCGGGAGGTGCCTGACATTTTGTGTCTCATGGAATTCTCACGGCAGCCCCACTGAGAGAACTGGCTCAGAGAAGACCACACAGTAACAGCTCCAGGCCTGAGAACTCTGCCCAGGTCTGCCCTCCTCCCAGGCTTGAACCTGAGTCCAGAGTCCAGGCCCCACCTGTTCTGTAGCCACAGTCCTGGTGGGTCTGCCTGGGGAGGAGGAGGAAGCAGAGAGAGTGAGCAGGAAGGAAGACCTGGCGGGGGAGCACCTGGAGCGTTAGCAGAGAAGGTGGTGGCGGACAGCTGCCCCCTTGCCCTGCAGAGAGGCCAGAGGCTGCGGTGCAGGGTGGGGTGTTGGGTGGCTGCGGAGGAGCCTGAGCTCCTATGAGAGCGTGGGCGGCAGAGGCCACCAGCAGAGTAGCGTAGAAGGAAGGAGAAGTATGGACAAAGGCAGAAAACAAGTGTCTGAACTTGTAAACAGCAGCAACACAAGAGCAGGAAAAGCACTGCCCACAGAGGCAGCTGCTCAGCTTAGGCAGAAGCTGTAGGAAGGAGGCAGAATGAGCACCAGAGTGAGTGGGGAGATGACCAGGCTGAACCCCCTCCCCGCTGGACATTGGCTTTAGCCTGCATTGGCCAAGGACATGCGGGAGGAAGTGTCAGGCAGGGTCCCTGGCAGTTGAGGTCTGGGGATGGCAGAAACCAGGAGGCTGCTGCAGCCACCGACACCCTTCTCTGGGTGTGCCTGGAGCTTGGAGGATGAGGTGCTGGGTGGGGGCTGTGCCTAAGCCTGACTCTGGATGACAAGGTGGGCTGGACCACCATGGAACAGATGCACAGGGAAGGGGTTCATCCATGAGTATCAGGTGTGAAGCCTAACAAGAAGTACCTTAAGTCCAAAGGAAAAGGCTCCCTTCTCCGGACCTGGGCCCAGAGCCCCTAAGAATGGAGGCGTGGGCGGTGGCCTAGCAGCGCTTGGTCCCTGACCCCTCTGCTGGGTCCTTCTCCTCCCAGAAGCCTCCGGGAGGAACTCAATTTCTCTCTCAGCTCAGCTGAAGCCTGGCTGTCTGCTCCCAGGCACCGCTGGGCTGCGAGGCACCAACTGGCCACTAGGTGGCAGCCTTACCCCATCCCAAGCTTAGAGGCCTGGGCTGGCGCCTGCCAGGCTCCCCAAAGCCCCATTTCACTCTACCTGGGGCTCCAGCAACCCCAGCTGGTAGCTCCAGACCAGTGTGGCCGTGGGACTCTCCCCACCCCAACACGCCACACTGCGCCCTACCCTGTAGTGACTGCAGACCCAGCCACTCCTCTTTCATTCTCAGATCAGGCTCTCCTGAGACAGACAAGGCCAGCATCTTCAAGATGAGAAAGATAAAACGTGGCCCAGACAGGACCAAAGATTTGCTCTTGGCCTCAGAATGAGGTGTGGCCAGGCTCTCCACCCTCCCTCTGAAGTCCTCTTCCCACCACTTCACATAGCTGCCCATCTCCGTGGGGAGTTCCAGGGCCAAGAGCCTTTAATCTCAGAGATGCCAAGCAGAGAGGGGAACCGGGGCTTTGGAAAGACTGGGATTCAGTCCCCAGTGGCCTATGTCTGCCCTCAGGCCCCACCCCCACGGGCTCCAAGGGGAGGACCTGGAATTCTAGCCACTTCACAGCGTTTGTGTTCTGGGCGGAACCTGCCCCAGCTCCCCCGTTCCGCTCACGAGCTGAATCCTGTCCCTGCACCCACTCCCCCACTCCCGGCCCCAGACCATGCCCTAGGTAGGTGGCAGGCCGTCCAGCCTGCCCTGAGAGGTCACAGTGGGGGATGAAGGGGAAAGCTGGGTCTTCACTTCCGCCCTGCCCTCCCACTGCCCGCTGGCTGAGCTTGGCCAAGCCGGTGGCCTCCTGGGTGCCCATTTCTCTTTCTGGTCCTGGCACAGCCTACCCAAGAGCAAAGAAGTTCTTCCCAGTTTGTACCTTCCCTAGTTACTGGTTGAGGGGGCCAGGAACCATTAGCCAAGAGAAACCCTCCTTCCCAGCCCAGCACCAGACCCCGGTTCTGGTGCCACTATCATCCCAGCTCTGCAAGGTCTCGGACTCCCTCGGCCAGCTGACTTCTGACACAACCCACCCCACCTGGGTGCGGCCAGACCTGCAGCACTGGCCTGAGTCATGGGGGTAAGGAGGAAAATCCCAGGGCCTAGAGGCAGATGTGTAACAGCTACCCAGCTCTCCTGTAGACAGACGGGTTCGTGACCACTTTCTGGAGTCCCCAAAGGTAGTAACTGGAAGGCTTGGGGAGGGAACTGCAGGAGCACAGAACTGGACTGAAACCCCAGCCTTGCTACTTAGCAGCTCTACAGCTGCTTTGAGTATTACTTAAAAACAATTGTCTCTGCCCTCCAGCTTCCTCCTGTGTATTATAGGGACTGACCACAAGCGGGCAGTAGGTCCCTAAGAAGCATCGGCTCATTCAGTGCAGACATGCTAGCAAATGTCAGTTCAGGGCCCAGGCCCCTCACTCCAGAGATGGGCTCTGACCCTCAAGCACCTGAAAAAGGGAAGGTGTGGGGACCTGAAGACCAGCCCTGGAAGTAGTAGAGGACAGGACTTGAGATGAGCTGCCCGGTGGTGGGAGCCTTTCTAGGTGCCCTGGAAGGGCCACAGTCATCTGCATCCCCATCTCTACAAAGTCCCAAGTGACCAGTAACTTTAGAGGTGGGGTCTGCCCTGACTAGTTGCTGCAAACAGGGAACGCCAAGAGCCCCTTGGACAAATCTCCAACATCAGGGCCCTGTGGAGAGGGCAGGAGAGAGGGCTTCTCAGCTCCACAGTGGTGACAAGGGGTGGATTCCCATATTCCCTGCAGAAAGGGGCAAGGCTTCAGGCCCTGTTGAGCTGGCTAATAACTTCATCAGAAATAACAGAGGGGAGTTCCCATTGTGGCGCAGTGGTTAACGAATCTGACTAGGAACCATGAGGTTTCGGGTTCGATCCCTGCCCTTGCTCAGTGGGTTAAGGATCCGGCGTTGCCATGAGCTGTGGTGTAGGCTGCAGGCGGGACTCAGATCCTGCGTTGCTGTGGCTCTGGCATAGGCTGGTGGCTACAGCTCCGATTGGACCCCTAGCCTGGGAACCTCCATATGCCGCGGGAGCGGCCCAAGAAATGGCAAAAAGACAAAAAAAAAAGAAAAAGAAAAAGAAAAAGAAAAAGAAATAACAGAGGCTGGGAGATCCCGCTGTGGCTCAGTGGAAACTAATCTGACTAGTATCCATGAGGATGCAGGTTCAATCACTGGCCTCACTTGGTGGGTTAAGGATCCAGCACTGCTGTGAGCTGTGGCGTAGTTTGCAGATGCGGCTTTGATCCAGAGTTGCTGTGACTGTAGTGTAGGCCAGCAGCTACAGCTCCAATTCGACCCTTAGCCTGGGAACCTCCATATGCTGAGGGTGTGGCCCTAAAAAAAAAAAGAAAAAAGGAATAACAGAGGCCCTTCTCAATCACCCCAGAGGCACTTGGGCACTGCTTTGTGCCTGGGCCTCCCTGTCAGCTGGGCCCACCTGTGGGGAGCCTGTCCCTCGCCACCACGGTGTCCACTCTGTTCCAGGATGGACTCACTGGAGAAGCAGGACCTCCGGAGGCCCAAGATCCATAGGGCAGTCCGGGTGTCCCCCTACCAGCCGCCCACACTGGCCTCGCTGCAGCGCCTGCTATGGGTCCGTCGGGCTGCCATGCTGAGCCACATCAATGAAGTCTGGCCCAACCTCTTCCTAGGGGATGCGTAAGTACCACTCGTAGTGGGGGTGGAGCCTGCAAGGGGCAGAGATGACACCGGCTTTGCCTCCTACCCTCTCTTTCCACATGTTTCTTTATACTATTGTTACCATTTATACTATTATTTACTAGTATTGCTTTGTGAGAAAAGAACACACATAGGAAAGTACACGAAGCATACGCCAAGAGTTTCCCCACCCAGATCAAGCTATAGGACCTTATCATTTGTGCCTGGTTGAACCCTTCTCATTAAAACCCTTTTCCCTATAGATAACCACTGAGTATTAACACAATCATTTCCTTGCTTTTCTTTATAGTTTTACCACTTCTGGTGTTGCCTATCTTTTCAAGTGTTACGAATAGAATTGTACTGTGTATTTAGTGCCTGGCATTATTTGCTCAAAATTGGGGGGTTAAGTATAGCTGCAGTCCATTCATTTTTTTTTTTGTTGTTGCTTATATATTATCCATTTGTGTGAATACACCACAGTTGATGCATTCTATTTGAGGGGTTTCCACTTTGGAGCTATTATGCACGGTGATCCCAGAAGCATTCTCATACATGTGTCCTGGGAACACACATGTATTTCTCTATAGCGTATATGGAGAGAGCAGGAAGTGGAAAGTCACTTTCCCCGAGAGTTTTCTTAAAACTTAGAACATATGGATCAATATATATGAATATCAATATATGAATTTTATAACTTTTCCTTAATATTTAGAAAACATGGATCAATAGCTTGTTATGGTTGCTGTTTTTATTGGCCATGCCCAAGGCATGTGGAAATTCCCAGAACAGGGATTGAGCCCATGCCACAGCAGCGACCTGCGCTACTGTAGTGACAACGCCAGATCCTTAACCTGCTGCACTGCAAGAGAACTCCCAATAGCTTGTTAACAATATGATATGTATTCCCCCCACTACACTCAGAGATAACCAGTAATAAAGTCCTCATTGACTTTTTAAAAATACATACCACATACCTACATAAATGCTTTTTCACAAATTTTTTTAACAAAAATGGTATCACCTTACAATCCCATTTTGTAATCTGCTTTATATATATATAGAAAACTTTTAAAATGGAATTGCACAACATATTTTAAAAACCCTTTTACACAATGTTTTGTTTTATTCTGCATTTTCACAGGTTCTCAATGTAGCACAAACACCTTTCCTGTTCACATGCATCTCTCTACCATGTTTTAGTGGTCAGGTAGCATTTCATTCATTGACTATGGCTATACCACCGTCAGTCTCCTATTAGAGGATCATTAGTGATTTTCTCCCACATTTTCACTATCTTAAATATCATTAGATCCAGTTTACATATGTCTGTGGGTACACTTGGGATTCTTTTAAGTTCCTAGAAGGAGACCTGCTGGGGCAAAGTAAATGTACATTTTAGAGGCTTTTGATGCGTATGTCTGAACTGCCCTCTGGAAAGGTTGGCTTGATTGAAAGGAAGTCCTGAACCTCTACTGAAGGAGCCCCTTCACCAGGGCTGGTTCACTAGTTCCAGTCCCTTCCCTTGGAGGAAGATAGCAGAGGAGGCAAGGAGGCAAGTTCCAGTGCAGCCGGAGCTGATGCCGTGAGCTCTAGCTACCTCCCAACTCCCCCTGTGCCCTCCCCTCCAGGTGCGTAGCCCGGGACAAAACCAAGCTGACCCAGCTGGGCATCACCCACATCGTGAATGTCGCTGCAGGCAAGTTTCAGGTGGACACAGGTGCCAAGTTCTACCGCGGTATGTCCTTGGAGTACTACGGCATTGAGGCTGATGACAACCCCTTCTTCGATCTCAGTGTCTACTTCCTGCCTGTTGCTCGATACATCCGAACTGCCCTCAGTGTTCCCCGAGGTCAGCTGCTGGGGAAGGCACTGGGGTGGAGGTGGGGTACAGGCGGGACTTGGGGCTATCCACCTTTCCAGCAGCATTGATTGGTGGGGGTGGGGTGGGGGGGGGTCCTTCAGCAACCCTCTCAACCCAGGGAGCAGAGAGCTACTACCATTTAGTGAGTGCCCCTTTCAGGGACACCCTGGAAACCAACAACCATAGATAAAACCAAGGTCCAATGTGGTCATCATAGTAACTGTATCCCTCAGTAAGAGGCCAGGTCTTGGGCAGGTACAGGACCTAGCAAAGGCTCTTGAGCAGGCTCCTCTAAGATGAGGCCCCAGTGCAGAGCTGCAGCAGCAGGTGAGAGGACAGAACTGAGGGGAAAGGGAGGTAGGTGGACACCCCCTGTCATCTGATGTAAACCTAAGGGACTCCAGGACTACTGACCCCCCCAATGTGCTAGAGTTGCAAAGGATGCCAGAGGAAGCACCTTGGACCAGGAGAAGGGAATCCCAGCTGTCCACCATCACCCCACTACTAACTTGCTATGTGACCATGAGCCAGTCCCTTTCCTCTCTGGGCCTCTGTTGCTCCCTGTGTCAACAGGGAGGGCAGTGTTAGGATGCCGGGATGCTGTGATGGGCGGGCTGAGGGATGGAATGGCCAGAAGCATCTCTGATTCCCTAAGAGGACAGGTAGCTGATGCTAGGTTGGGTCTCCCAACAGGCCGCGTGCTGGTACACTGTGCCATGGGGGTGAGCCGCTCTGCCACAGTTGTCCTGGCCTTCCTTATGATCTGCGAGAACATGACACTGGTGGAAGCCATCCAGACAGTGCAGGCCCACCGCGATATCTGCCCCAACTCAGGCTTCCTCCAGCAGCTCCAGGTTCTGGACAACCGACTGGGGCGGGAGACGGGGCGGCTCTGACCTGGTGGGCAGCCAGGCTTCCTGACCCTCCAGCCAGCATGGCCCACCCAGCCAGCCTGGCTCTGGGGACCACAGGTTTTGCTGCTGCCAGTGAGCTTGTGATGTAAATAGCAAGTCGGGGATTAGCTGAGGCAGAGGCAGGGAGAACTGGGTGGTGACCTTCAGCAGGTAGATTCCCCTGACCCAATCCAAAGATTCTTTACGCAAAAGAGAGTTCAGTCTGTCTCTATAATAAAAGGTTCATCATATAAAGACAGGTGATATGGTGGTTTGTGGGGTAGTGGCTCACTCCCAGGATGATCATGAGGTTCCAGAAGGCTTGCCAACTCAGGGTGGCAGCCCAGAGTCTGAGTCCATTGTATGAATAAAGACCAAAGTTCAATGTGTCACCAATCCCCCCACCCCCCACCTTATCAAAAACCATCTACCTACCTAGAGACAAATGAAAATGAAAACACAATGATCCAAAACCTCTGGGATGCAGCTAAAGCAGTTTTAAGAGGGAAGTATATAGCAATACAAGCTTACCTCAGAAAACACGAAAAATCTCAAATAAACCATCTAACTTTATACCTAAACAACTAGAGAATGAAGAACAAACAAAATCCAAACTTAGTAGAAGGAAAGAAATCAAAAAGATCAGGGAAGAAATACATGAAACAGAATTTAAGTAAACATTAGAAAAGATCAATGAAACTAAAAGCTGATTCTTTGAAAAGATAAAAACCCACTATGAAAAATCTGCTGTGCACAAATATCCTGCATCATCAGTCTACTCATTTTCACTCAGCTTGCAAAAAGACTGACGAAAATTATAGAAACCTTATAGAAGTATTAAAAAAGAGGATCAAGGTTGGGGAAGAGACATGTCAGAAGTCCTGGCAAAGGGCAGTTATGTGATGGGGCAACATTTGGCTCTGAGTTTCATGCTTCTTGCCAAATTAATTAAAACAATATAAAAAGCCCCAGGTCCTTCACCTGTACATGAGTATGTGTGAGGATTATAGGGCTGGCTTTCCTTCTACCTCTCTGGCTGTTCCTATTTAACCCTGTCTGGCCCTTAAATGTCAAGGTTTCTGAGAGTGGTGGCCTCTGCTCTTTCTCTCCCTCAGGGTCTTGCTCTCACAGTCTCAGTTTGCATCTATAGGCTGAGGACTCTGAGATCCCTGATTCTCTCTTCTGAGCTCAAAACCTCTCTATCCTGCTGGCCACCTTCATGTGAATATTGCACTTGAACTTCAAACTGCACTTTTGATCAACTCCCATCCAGACCCACTCTTCTTCCTAGCTCCCCATTTGAATGAAGTGTTCTGACAGGTATTGTTGCCCAAGTCAGTGATGGGCATCACCCTGGACTCCTGCCTCCCTTCCAACTAGCCTACCAATTCCACTGGCTAAATAGGGCTCGGATCTGCTTGCTTAGCTTCATCTTTGCTGACTATCCAAGTTCAAACCATCCCACCTCTCACCTGGATTCTTGCTCAGGCCCCTGATGGTCTCTTTGCCTCTATCCTTGCCCCTCCAATCTCCACATAGGCCCCATCCTACTCAGATGAAAATCTGATCATGTCACTCTTCCACTTACGACCCCTGAAGGACAGACACCTTAACAAAACACAAGGAGGCTTCAGTTTCTGAGACCTTCTCATGTCTCCAGACATCGCTCTTGTGATTCTGTTCCTCTACATACTGCGTAATGAAGACATGGTAAATCCGCTGGCAGTTCCCAGAATGTTCCACTCTCTGGCTTCTTGGTGCCTTGCACGTGCTGGAGGTTGCACCACATGAATGCACATCTTCACCCATCATCACTGGGGTATCTTTGAGGTCTCAGTTTAGCCATCACTTCTGGGGATTTCCCTGGACCCTGAAAGCCTGAGTGAGGTGCTCTTTCTCAAGCTACCACAATATCCACCTGTCACTCTGAATGGCAATTGCCTGGTGCCTTTTCATTCTCTTCTACCTGACTGTCTCTCACCAGGTTTTCCCTGGGCTCAAAGTCCCCATGACTTCCACACCTTCTGCCTATGACCTTGCCCTCAGGTACAGTTCTGTGATATGGGGCCCTCTCTGCAGTGGCCACCAAAGGGAGTAGATCCCAGCTGGCCCCAGGACTTGGCCCACCTCAGAGGGCACCTCCTCTCCTCCCAACTCCACCCGCACATGTTTCACCATTTGGCAACCTCTGACCCCCTCTTCCCTCCCCACCCAGGTTTTCTGGGGACAGCCCTGCCCTCTTCTGGGGGCTTAAGGGGCCTTTGCCCTTCTCCACCATCTGCTCTGTTTCCGGAGGGCAAGTGCTTTTCCTTCGTAGCAAATCAAAAAAGGGGCCTCCCTCTGACCAAACCAGCCTTTTGAGCAGAAGCACTCCCAGGCACAGAGTTTGGTTAAGGAAAAGGCACCCCTTCCTCCCAAGCAGAGGTAGCCCCAGATCATGGTGTCCAACTCAGCGAGCTGAGCACAGGCTGGGTTTTAGGCCCCGCTCACCCCTGCAATTCATAAACCTCACCAGCATATACAGCTTTGTCTGAACTGTAGGGATTGACAGGCTCATTTTAGAGATGAACCAGTTGATGCTCAGAGAAGCTAAAGCAAGGCTGGATGTTGCCTCTTAGATCCAGGATTTCTGGCTCTGGCCTTAAAGGGCAGGTACCACCCAGCATCTCTTCTGCTCTCCCCGCTTCAGCACTTGGTTCTAACCCTGGCTGGCTGTTATTGCCTCAAGTGTTCTCTAGGCCTTTTCTAAAGGGTAAACATACCTCCTAGCTGGAGGATGGCAGAGGGGCTGGTGCTGCTGTACCCAACCAGGCAGGGCCCTTCTCCAGCCCCAGGGGATAGAAAATGTCTCAGTTCATCCTTGATTAGTGGGGCCTCTAATTCTCCAGAGCAGACAAATCTAGTCGCCACTCAGTAGCCTAGCCTGCCCATGCCCCGCTCCCTCGGATCCCCCGCTTCAGCCTGACAACTCAGCCCTCGTTGCTATTTCTTGCCCGTGCATGGTCAGCAGGATCCAAAATAGTGGCTCCAAAAGCTAGACTCTAAATCAACATCCGGGTCTATGAGTGTGGGCAGCCTGTCCCTGCGGGCTGGGGTGGAGTGCCCAGATCCTGGGGCAGAGCCGCACCCTGGGCCTGGGGTTTCAGCAGGATATCTTGTTGTGGTTCTGAGGGTTGGGCTCAGCATCTGGGGCTATAGGGGGAAGTGGAAAGGAAGCCCTCAGAAGACAGGGAAAACCAAACATTCCCCAGAGCACCCAAGGAAACAGAGGTTGAGCTCCAGAGGCACCTGAACCAAGAAGCCACCCTGCCTGCCACACTTGCCCCAGAGAGTATGTGATGATGCATCTGCTCCTCCTGTTCTATATAGCAGCCTTGTGAAAAGAGTAGGGTGTTGTTCAAAGCATGATTTTGGAGCCAGATGACCAAGTTCAAATTCTACATCTGCTCCTTACGAAGTGTGTGAACTCAGTTAACCTCATCATACTTCAGTTTTCCCCACCGGTAACATGGGAGTAATAACAGCCAACACATAGGACTGTTATAAGGACTAAGTGGGGCATATAGAAAGGGCTTCGTACAACATGTGACGAGTTCTCAAAAATGAGAGCTGTGACTACTTTCACGGTACACAGTACAAGGACCTCTGGCATCGCCGGCCGCACAGAACCCCAGGTCTTTGACTAAAAGTTGGCAGCGCTCTCAGTGCACTGAATGAATGAACGACTGATTAGAAAGGAGCTGACGTAAACACAGTGTGGTATCCCAGATGGATCTGGGATTAACAAAGGACACAGAATAACTGATGAAATCTGGAAAAAGTCTGTGGTTTAGTTAATAGTGTTACATCAATTTTAGTGTCTTTGATAAGTTAACTATACTGTGATTATATAAGAAGTTAACATTAGAGAATGTCGGGTGAAGAGCATCTAAGAAATGTCTCTTCGATCTTTCTAACTTTTCTGTAAATCTAAAATTACTTCAAAATAAAGTTTCAAAATTTGTTGACAATTACTGACTGCTTTGCATATGCCAGGCACTGTGCTAAGTGCTTTAGATATATCCTACATCTTCTCATTTCACTTTCATTGTGATGTTTTATTTCTTTAGAAAAAACACAAATCAAATATGTGTGTGTTTGTTAAGGTGTGACCACACTGAGTTGTGGGAATACAGGTGTCAGGAGCTGGGTTTTGTTTTTTTGTTTGTTTGTTTTTTTTTTTTTTGTATTCTTAAGATATTTCCCAATTTAAAAAATCAAAAATAAATTGACTAACTTTTAAAATTAGAAACATCCTAGTCTCTATAGCTAGGTTGTAAAATCCATTAGCAAATGGGTTTTAGGAAATATCCTGAATTTAAACGGTGCCATTATTATTGGTGTTTGGCCTAAAATACTGCAAATTCACATGTTATTCTTTTAAGACCATCAAGAGGCTTTATTATGGATAATCTTGCTTCAAGAAGAAAGTAATGATAACCGCTTTATAGTGTTTAGACCAAATAACTGTGATCAAAGAGAAGCTAAGCCAGTAAGTCAAACCTTGTACAATACAGGTTTGAACTGTACAGGTTCATTTAAACCCAGATTGTTTTCCATGGTAAATTCTATAGTACCACACAATCCACAGTTGGTTAAATCCACCCACATGCATCACTGATACAGACCCAGAGGAACCATGGATATGGAGGAAACATGTATAGGGAGAGTGAACTATAAGTCATACATGTAAATTTTCAACTCCGTAGGAGGGTCTGTGGCCCCAATCCCCTCGTTCCTCAAAGGTCAACTGTACATTTCATTTAATCCTCACATCCTTAAGGGGTAAGTCCTATTATAAACCCATTTTACAAAAACAAAGGTGCACAGAAGTTAAGCCAGAGAGCAGCTCACTTTAATTGAGAGCTTATGTGCCCAGGCATTAGTCAGGTTAGTGGCTCTGACAACCTTTTATTTCCCTCTTACAACTCAAGTTGATGGGTGGAAGAGGGAGCAAGCATGGAGGATATAGAGGCCAGATATATCACTTCCCCTCTAGTTCCCATGACCTCAGCTCAGTCACATGGCCACACCTAGCTGCAGAGGCAGCTGGGAAATGTAGTCTAGCGGGGTGCCCAGGATGAAAAGGAAACTAAAAATATTGATGATGGTGAGTAGATGTGTCCAGAGCAGGCTTTGCTATGAGATATAATCACTTAATTTTCATAAGCCATAGTGGTAGATGCCATAATTAATATTCCCATCTTAACAGATGTGAAAACTGAGGTTCAAAGGGAGTTTAAGTAAACTTTCTCAAGGCCACTTAGCTAGCAGCAGTAGAACCATACGGCAAACTCAGTCAGCAAGCCTGTTTTTTTTTTTTAATGCTTCCTGAGCCTTCATTTTGAGTTGTTTTTTAGTGACTTATTTGCCGATAGAATTTGGGGAGGAAGTGGCATTCTGGGACTTCCGAGGCTGGGTCATAACATGCCTTGCAAACTTCAGTCTGGGTCTCTTAGAACACTCTCTATGGGAGCCCCAAGCCACAATGCAGAAGTCTGACTCCCCCAAGACCAGCAAGCCAGGGAAGCCATGTGTAGGTGAACTGGTTGACAGGCCGTGCTGAGTCCAGCCTTCTGGCTTCCCTGCCAAGACCTTTGGCATGAGAGTAGTCTCTTCTTGGATCCTCCATACCAGCACACCTGCCAGCTGAATACCACTTGGAATAGGTGTCAACACCACATGGAACAGAACGGTCCACTTGAACCTATCTGAATTAAGGACCCACAATGGGAGTTCCCGTCGTGGCTCAGTGGTTAACGAATGTGACTAGGAACCATGAGGTTGTGGGTTCGATCCCTGGCCTTGCTCAGTGGGTTAAGGATCCAGCGTTGCTGTGAGCTGTGGTGTAGGCCACAAACGCGGCTTGGATCCCACATTGTTGTGACTCTGACGGAGGCCAGCAGCTCCAGTTCCAATTAGACCCCTAGCCTGGGAACCTCCATATGTTGTGGGAGCAGCCCCAGAAAAGACAAAAAAACAAAAAAAAACACAACATCATGAGATAAAAGACAACGCTCTTGTTTTAAGTCACTAACATTTAGGGTAGTTTGTTATATATCAATAGATAACAGCAGCAGGTCCAGGTCTGACCCAAAGTCCCAGGGCAATGCCAGCAGCATTTGGAAGTTCCCAGGCTAGGGGTTGAAACAAGAGGTGAAGCTGTTGGCCTATACCACAGCCACAGCAATGCAGGATCCAAGCTGCATTTGCGACCTACACCACAGCTCATAGTAACACCAGATCTTAACCCACAGAAAGAGTCCAGGAAGCAAACCTGCATCTTCATGGATGCTAGTCAGGTTCGTAACCCAGTGAGCCACAATGGGAACTCCCCAAAGTCCTAGTTTTTAACCACTAAATCAGGCTCTGCAGGAATAGGTAAATGAGAAAAGGCCAGAGGAGCCACCACATCGAGCCAGCACAGTGCCAAGTACATGAAGATGTCCTACAGCTACAAAAGAGTACAGATGACAATAGATCCCTTGCTTATACCTGCCCAGAGCCCCACTCTAAACCAGAAGATGGTTAGAGGTCCGAGGAGAATGTTGGTGGCAAAGGGTTTAGGGTGGGCAAAGTGGGGAGGCTGCCAGGAATGAAACAACCCCTCCTTTCCCAATCTCTGTTCTAAGCTCTGGCTGCCCTGCCTTCCAGGCCAACAGATTCCCACGGAGCAGCCCAAGACTTCCTGGCCACCAGGAGGCCCCTGTGGATCTGCTGGCCTTGGGCTCTCAGCCTGGCCTTGACACCTGCCTCTTCCATTTCCTCCCTCACCGGGGCTGGGGAGGGGAGCTGCTGCAATAACAACCCTGCAGCCACTGGGGCCTGGGGGAAAGCTGGTTTGAGGAAAGCTCAAAGGAAAAGACTCTGCCCCAGCCCTACCTACCTAGGTCCCTTCCTCCTTGGCAGGCAGAAGGAACCAGTGACTGGTGTTCTCCCCTTCCCAACACCCCTCAGCTCTTCACAGGTTAGACACCTATGTCTCAGCACTAATCTCTTCACCCCTGCTTCCTGAGCCATCTGGCGTCTGGACACCCTGGCCCCCACTCCTTGGCAGCTGCTGGAATGAATATGTCCTCCTCGGAGATTGCCTGCACCCCAGCTGCTACTTCAGGGCCTTCCATCAGTGCATCCAGACTTCATCTCTTCTACCCTCTGGGCCCACAACAGGGCTCTTGGGACCTACAACTGGGACCCCGTTAGACTAGTTTTCAAGCTTCCCAGGGCATCAGCTTAGTGCTGTTGGCCGCTCGGGCCATCTTGACTCTAGCAGTGACTAGGGCAGAGGATGCCCAATCAGGCAGATATAAGAAAATACACATGCAAGTATAAAAAATTGAGGACATGTTAATTTCCCCAGGATCATGTGCACACTTTAAAAGGGGTGCTGGGGAGTTCCTGCTGTGGCACTGTGGGTTAAGAATCCAACTGCAGTGGCTCAGGTTGTTGTGGAAACACAGATTTGATCCCTGGCCCAGTGCAGTGGGTTAAAGGATCTGGCATTGCTGCAGCTGCCACATAGGTTGCAGGTGCAGCTCAGATTCAGTCCCTAGCTTGGAAACTTCCATATGCTGTGGGTGTTGGCAATTAAAAAAAGGGAGACGGGTGGTGGGAAGGTAATGTTTCAATTGAATGTTGAACTTGCAGGCAGCACGACTAAGGGGAAAGTTGGGGGTGGGATGAGCGGCTCTCATAGTCCTTTATAGACCACACCACAAAGATAGCACTCTGTACAGCCCATGGAAGGCCCCCATCACACCAGTGCTCCTTTCTGAGGGAGTCCCAGTGTCACACACTACCATATGACTCTGCTGTCCTAGCCATAGATGGTTGCATCAGAATGGGCACGGACTTCTTGCTCCCCATATCCCTCCGCCCCTTTGACCTTGGTAATGAACCTCAATTGTTAGCTGAATGGCAATGCACCTTGCTCAAGCAGAACCTATCCCAACCTGCCTTGCGGGTAAGCGTGGCCATGTGCCTATGTTCTGGCCAATGAGATACACTGGGATGATTGTGTGGAATTGCTGAGAAGTCTCTTTAAAGGGGAAAGGATGCATACAAAGGATGTTCCCCCCACCCCCTCCTCTCCATGGTGCCACTTAGAGAGTGAATGGCATTGGCTGGACTTCCCTCTAGTCCTGGACTACTCGGCCTCCACACTTCCTTTACATGAAAGAGAAAGAAATATTTTCCTTGGTTAAGCCACTATTTTTCAAGTCTCTGTTACTTGCAGCCAAGTGGGTCTTAACTACTCATCTCCTGACCCACAGGCAGCCAGAGGCCTGGGTGGTCTGATGTAAGAGGCTGCCATTGATAGGTGATCTTGCCCTGGGCAAGCATAGGGATTCAGGTGGTGGTCACAGGGAGATGAGAAGCCAAGCAGAGAAGGACCGGGTCCCCGTAGAGCCAGAGCCTTGGAGGCTGAGGAGCAGCCTGTACCGGATGAGACCCCCACACGGACCTGGTCACCAGAGTCATGGTGGATTCCCATTCTCCAGGAGATTCCTTGTTTTCTAGTGTGTGAATCCCTGAGGTCACTTGATAGTTTTGTCTTTGAGCACCTCAAGGAACCTCTTCTATTCATTTCCTGAATTTCACTCAGACCACAGGCATGCCCTGACAAGAATGAGTTTCTTTGCAGGACAACAGGTCAGTGGATGCAGTCCTGTCCCAAAACAGCCACCACACACAGGGGCTGGCCTGATCCCACTCACTCTCAGTCCAGCTTTGTGCATCCTGGTGCCTTCTGGTGCCTCCTGAGAAGCAGCAGTACATCTCCAGGCGGGGAGATCACAACATATACCACTGTTGAGCTGGGTGGCTGGAATAGCAGGAGTCTTGGACACATGTGGGCTTGGGTTTTCATTCAGATTCCATCTTTTTTTTTTTTTTCCCCCTGCACCTGCGGTGTACAGCAGTTCCCAGGTCAGGGATGGAACCTGCACCACAGTGGCGACCTGAGCCATAGCGCTGACAATGCTGCCTCTTTAAATCTTGGACTCCATCCTTTAACCGGCTTTGCAAGCCCAGACAGATAGTCAGCTCCTCTGAACCTCACATTCCTCAAGTGTCAAAAGTGGGATGGATCCCAGCCTTGCGCAGGACTGCTGTGAGGATGGAGACAGAAGCAGCCCGTGCCTGACACATAGTAGGTCCTCAAGAAATGCTTGCATGTGTTTCCTTCCTGCTGAGAAAGCCAGGGGCTTGGGAAGAAAGCTCTCCATCTTTCCCAGGTGGGAGATAGGAGGACTGGTCACACAGACCCCAAGAGAGAGACGTAATTTTTTTCTTGCAGCCTCTCAGAAAAGCAGTGGGCACAGGGAGGTGGTCACAACAGGCCTGTTTCTAAAAGGCCGTCATCTGGATTTACTTTCACATTCTTTAAAATAGATGTATATGATTTATAAACTTTGCCAAGTAGTTTTACATATTTAAGAGGCTCTGCATTCTATTACCGGTTTCTTAGAAATGGTTGTAACCTTACATTAGGATATTAGACTGTAACGGCAAACGCAGCCCTCTTACATAAAACCCCGGTTCTCCAAACACGAGAATATTTGCTTAATGAAAAGAGTTTTACAGGCTCTCCAGACTCTCAGTTCATCTTTATTCTGGTCCTTAATTTAGGGAAGAGGAGAGAAAAATTAAATGTCACACTCTCACTCACACACACACACACACACACACACACACACACACACACACGCACACGCCTAAAATATGCTTCTGAGAAAAATCTGGAATGTCTTAGAGTTTTCTTTTCTTTTCAATTACAGCTCAATAAAAATGTCCTCATAAAAGTTCTAGGTAAGCAATAGCTTTGCCAGCAGGATGGGGCTCCCCACACCCCAGGGAAGCCTGCCGGCTGTGACTGGGGGGTGGGGAAGGGCAGGAAGCCAAGGTTGGTTGCTTCACCTTCTCCTCCACTTTCTTCATATAACACACACAATGGGCTCCTCTGAGGAGCTGGGAGCAACCCTTGCTAGGAAGGAGGTACGGGGCAGCCTCCTTCTTTCTGAGGCCCCTCTAAGTCTGTCCAGCCAAGAGGCCAGCAAGGACAAAGCCTTCTGTCAGGCATAGTATTTTGAAAATATTAAATAGCTGTGTTTTTCATTCCTCTCCTCCACAGTCAAGTTTCCTAGACGTTGGATTGCCAGGTATAATATAGGACAGTAGTTAAATTTGAATTTCAGATAAGTAACAAATAATTTATTAGTATAATCAGATCCCAAATACTGCAGAGAACATAACTTATACTAATTTTTTTTCTAGCCACACTCACAGCATATGAAAGTTCCCAGGCCAGGGATCAAATCCAAGCTGCAGCTGCAACCTATGCCACAGCTGCAGCAACACCAGATCCTTACCCTGCTGTGCCACAGTGGGAACCCCTACTGAAAAGGTATTTGTACGTCAGTCAACCCTACCTGGAAGTCACTTCACCATTATAGCCCCAGACAAATGGGGAAAAGAGGCCAAATCCAGTAGGAGGGGGACCAGAGGATGTTCAGGTAAGAAAGTAAAAGAAAGTGAATGACTGAAGAGAACAAGGGATAAGAGAGGGGCAGGTGGCAGTGAGGCCTCCAGGTGGTGACCTCCATTCACTAAGACAACATCACAGGGACAAAGTGAAGGGGTGGGGGTGCTTTCCTCTTTACCTATTTAGCCTTCTGGAAGGAGATCATTTTGTCCCACCAGAGCAGCAGCCAGACTCAAGGAAGCCCATGGCACCAAAGCTTCCCCTCGACCCCCCCAGCTTGGCTCTTGCAATAGACCCCGATGGGCCTGCACAACAGAGAAGGATTCTGAAGATTTGAGCTGTTCAGTGGGAAGAGGCTGAGTATCATTACTTAGCAAATTTAAGTGTCCGTAACTCCCAGCAGGTGGAGAGGGGCTTGTGAGGAAGGTGAGGAGAGCTTAAAAAAAAAAAAAAGTAAAGATGCTTCACTCTCTTGGAACATCCCAGTGAAAAGAACAACAGCAATATCCAGGCGGTGACTTAATATCACTTGTTGTTACCTTTCCCTTAGTTTTTAGAACACTGCCCAGCACGTAATAGGTGCCCTACTGGGATAGCAGAATGAGTGAATTTTCCACCCATCCCAAGCCAGCCTGACTGCAGCAGTGAGGGTTTCTCTCTGGGTCCTGGGCCTCTCTCACTGTCCTCTCTCCCTGAGAACTGACCACTCAGGCACAGTCTGAGACCCTGTGCACAGACACCAAAGCAGTAAGATGCTTAATAAAACATGAGCTTCTTTTTGAAGATCCATTTGCATCTTGGGCAGGGTGTAGTCACATCATCAGAGTCAGAAAACCTATATTAAAATGACAAAACAATGCTATGTGCTAAGGCCAGGATTAAGCACTTTACATAACTTCATTTATTCCTGAACACACAAATACCTCCAAGGCAAATTCACCAGGCAATTCTTTATACTTTGCCATCAAAACATATCTGGAATCTGACTCGCTTCTCACAAATTCTGTCTCTATCGTCTTTGGCCAAGGCACCAACATCTCTTTCCTGGACAGTAAAAGCAGCCCTCTCCCTGGTGCACTTATTGTTCATCATCTTTCATTCCCCAGATACCAGTCAAAATGTGCTCCTTAGAATGCAAATCAAATCATGTAAGCATCCTACTGTGGAAAGTAACGTCTTTTTTTTTTTTTTTTGGCTTTTCCGGGGCCAATCCCGCAGCATATGGAGGTTCCCAGGCTAGATGTCAAATCAGAGCCGCAGCTGCTGGCCTACGCCAGAGTCACAGCAACACGCGGGATCCGAGCCACGTCTGTGACCTACACCACAGCTCACGGCAACGCCGGATCCTTAACCCATTGAGGAAGGCCAGGGATCGAACCCGCAACCTCATGGTTCCTAGTCAGATTCATTAACCACTGTGCTATGATGGGAACTCCAGCATAATGTCTTTTCTATCAAAGGAAATCTTGGTTACTCCATTTTGCTCTGGTTTCAGTGGAAATGCCCCTGCAACCCCCTTCCTGTTTACCTCTTTTCCCAGCAACAATTTGTTTCAATTAGCCAACCGGGAAGAATGTGCGCCCTGACCTGACCAATGGGAAGGGGACAGGTAAATCACCTGCGTTAGGGATAAATAGGGGAGGGTCCTTTTTTCAGCGCACACTTGTTGGAGTACCCAAGCCCTCCTGCAGAAGTAAAGAGCCTTGTCGAGATTTCTCCTTGTCCATGTGTCTCACTTTCCGACACTGGCGACCTGAGCCAGAGTTATCTTAATTTCCAACACTCCCCAGAATAAAATCCAAACTCCCTACCACAGTCACAAGGCCCCATGGTAAAGGCCCTCATCTGCTAACGTTCTCTCCCTCCCTCTGTTGCGACCACCCATCCTTTGAATGTACTGGGATACAGGCTTAGGTTACTGCAATTGAGACTCCAAACACAGTGGCTTAAACAGATAGCTGTGCATTTCTCGCTCATGTCTCCTACCTCTGAATCTATACTGAGGGCAGTCCAGACAGATAAGGTGATTTGGCTCCATGAGGTCATGCAGGAACCCAGGGTCCTTCTGCCCCATTGCTATGCCACCCCTAAGAATGTTGTTCTTGTCTGCCTGCTTGAAACTGGGTCACAGCCACCTCTGTATGCCATGGCTTTTCGCTGTCACTGCATGCTGGGTGCTTCAGCAGCCCTTGTTTAACCCTGTTCACACTCCATGTAGTCCCTTCATTAACATCTTTTCACTGAAACCAACCTGGTGAATTCTGCCTCTTTTTGGCCCCTGACTGATCAGTGTCCACTGTACAATGTGTCAAAGTCAACCCCTTCTGAAAATTAAGCTCAGTCCAGCCTGTGTGTGTGTGTCTGTCTCTGTGGGTGTGTGTGTCTGTGTGTGTGTGTCTATGGCTGGGTGTGTGTGTGTGTGTCTATGGCTGGGTGTATGTGTGTCTATGGATGGGTGTGTGTGTATGGATGTATGTATGTGTGTTCCTCACATGATACCCCCAAAATCTAATTAGAATTGGGTCATGGTATTTGTCATTACTAAACTACCATGAATTGGCTAATGCTCATCCTTGAGCAAAAATATCCAGTTTGGAGTAATAGTACTCTCTGCAGCAAGTGTTGGCTGAGTGCCTCCTGGGCTCCTGGACGACCAGCACATTACCACAGGACAGGCTTTTCCCCCAGTGCCAAAGTCAGCCTTCTTGGAGCATCTTTACCAATTTCCCCGGCTCTTCTGGGCAACCTGGCCCCTTGTGCACCCCCATCACGGCCCTGGCTCCTTGAGCCACCAGCATGTGCTCAGAGGTCTGCTTCCCCACTGGATGGTGAGTTCCCCCAGGGCAGGCTCTCATCTCCTGCCTCTCGGCCCTCTGCCTGCTTCTAGAACAGGGCCTGGACCCAGAGTAGAGTATCGCTTCAGTAAGTGGCTCCTGAAACCATAGGGAGAATGCATCTCTCAGTTTAATGGTTTGTTAATTTAATCCTCTTTAGGGCCCTCTTTCATCTGTCCAATGGAAGTTAAAACAATGAGCCAGAGGTGGACGTGAAGGAGAAGAACAATAATGACTGGTATTGTTGCTTCTTCCAAGCCAAGAGCATCGCATGCATTATCTTATTCATCTGCCTGGTAACCCCATAGGTAGCTCCTGTTATTATTCTCAATGTACAGGCTCAGAGAAATTAAGAGACCTGAACCAGCTCAGAACTAAGTGGCAGGGGCAGGATTTGAACCCAAGTCCTTGTGTTTTAAAAGCACATGCCCGTCAGTCCTCTGCCCTCCTGCCTCCCACACACGAATAATCACACTGTCAAGCCTCATCAATGTCACTTTGATGTGCTAACAGGCCGTGAAGAGGAAACAGCCATCTATCTGCAAAATAAACAAGTCTTGGCATGCAGACAGAGGTGCTAATAGAGACACAATTTACCCATTTGCTGAGATCACTGACAGACTTGAGCAGGGCTCAAACAGCAGTCTCCTGGGAAAGGGGGGAGTGTGGGGGGATCCCTACTCACAGCCCAGGCCCTGGGTCCTAAAGGGCTCCAGAGGCCCCCAGCAGGGGACTGGCAGCAGGCACTCCCGGTGTTTTGACAGCCAGGGAGATAAACGGAGCTATCGATTTCAGACAAACATCCTTGGCCCTTAGGCCTTCTCTCCCAACACAAAGTCCTCACATCGCTAGGCCATCAGTCAAGAGTGACAGTTCCACAACAGACGTGGCCCTGCCGGCTACCAGCCAACTCCCTGGAGAGCCGTAGAAACCTCTGAGGCACCCACACGACGAGATGACTTGGGGCTTCAGGAACAGGGGACAAGTCAGGCTGGAAGGAGGTACGTCCCCCATGGGCAGGAGGACAAATGGAAACCCCCTATCCCAGTTCCTACCAGCTTAATGACTTGTCTCATCTTCAGTGATGTAGAGCTGGGCTGTCCTGTGGGGCTACTGAGCACCTGAAATGTGGCCAGTCCAAGCTGAGATGTGCTGTGAGTGTAAAATATGCAGATTTCAAAGGGAAAAAAAACTCAAATAGCTCAATAACTTCCATATTGATTACATGTTCATGGGATAATATTTGGGACATAGTTAAAAAAATACATTGTTAAAATTAATTTCAGCTGTTACTTTTCATGCCTTACTGTGGCAGCTACTAGAAAAAATTTAAATTGCATACATGGTTTGCATTCTATATCTATTGGACATTATACATCTGAAGGATCAAAAATAAAATGTAATCAAATTCAAAGTAAACAAAAGTAAATATCATTTTTATCAAAATGCAAATTAAATGACAACACAAAAACATGACAAGTATTTCTACATACATTTTCAAAAGCACTCTTTTTCTAAAATATTCTAAGTTTCCTTTAGAAGTAAAAAGGAATAGATAATTATTGAGTATCAAAGTTTTAAATCAGTATGATCTAAATATACCTCAAAATCTAAACTCACTTCTTTGAAAGTTTTGTTAGATCTTATAAACTACTGCTATAAAAATAAAATGATGGTGTCACACTAAGTAAGACAAAGATAAATATCGTAATGACTTCACTCGTAAGTGGAATCTAAAAAATGATGCAAATGAACTTATTTACAAAACAGAAACAGACTCAGACTTGGAAAACAAACTTATGGTTACCAAAGGGGAAACGGGGGGGGGGGATAGATAAATTAGGAGTTTTGGGTTAACATATACATATTATTATATATCAAATAGATAATCAACCTATGGTACAGCACAGGGAACTCATTATCTGTAATAACCTATGTGGGAAACAAATTTGAAAAAGGATGGATATCTGTATATGTATAACTGAATCACTTAAATACAACATTGTAAAAATCAACTATACTCCAATGTAAAATAAAATTTTTTTTTAAATTTTATTTATTTAGTTTTGCTTTTTTAGGGCCGCACCTGCAGCATATGGAGGTTCCCAGGCTAGGGGTTGAATCAGAGCTACAGCTGCCGGCCTACACCACAGTCACAGTCACAGCCAGAGCCAGATCCAAGCCGTGTCTGCAACCTACACTACAGCTCACAGCAACGCTGGATTCTTAACCCATTGAGCAAGGCCAGGGATCGAACCCAAATCTTCATGGGTACTGGTCAGGTTCGTTACCGCTGAGCCACGACAGGAACTCCCTAAAAATATTTTTCTAAAGTTGTATGATGCCATCATGTTGATGTGCAACAATTTATTTAGCTAATATCCCATCAGTAAATTGAGTATTTCCTTAAAATTCACTATAATAAACAATCCTGATTTTTTAAAAACAAAATGATTGACAATTCTAGTAGTCAATGTAAAGAACTGGCATTTTGTTACACGTTTTTTTCCTCCAGGCCTACACATACGCAGTTATAAAGAATCCTGAGAATTGTTTAATACAACAAAATATCCCTCAGCTGTAAACTATTGTGACTATCGCAGTAATTCCAGGTCATCTTCAGGACCCCGGAGCAGCACGCAGACACAGGGCGGGTGTTCAGCGCTCCAGGTCTGTGTGCTCAGAGGGGACTGTGGACCCGCTAAGTGGGATAAGCTGTCTGTTCTCTGGCCCCTGCGCTCCCACTGCTCAGATCCTCCTGGCACCTGGACAACCAGGTAAACAGCAATACCACCCATCCACCTTCCCAGAATTCAGATTCTGTCACCTTTTGTCTTGAGGACACAGAATAAGAGAAGGTTTGGAAACACATACTCTGTGGCCTGAACAGTGTTAGTCACAAAAGCACATGGAGTCATGGGTCCCCCTCTGCCAGTGCTGAAAGCCAGAGCCCGGATGAATGGGGCACCCGTATCCTTTTTGAATTTACACAGAGCAAGGTTCACGCTTAGTGTTACTGACAAACGCGTATAGCTGTGTGATGACAACGACCAAGGTATGGAACCGTTGTGCCCTCCCCCAAGTTCTTACCGGGTTTGGATTGGTGGGTTCTTGTTTTTTTCCATTCTGATGAGTGGTTAGCAGAATCTCAGTGTGTCTGTGTGTGTGATGTGTGGGAACCTCTTAAAAAGACAAGCTCAGGTCAGGGGCTTCTGTTTCCAGGGTCTGTGGATGATACTGTCTAGGGGGGTCAAAAAATTCCCCTCTTGGATTGGTGACTAATCTTGGTAGCTTTTTGATGAGAAAGGGAGGCCCGAGCTTAGCCTGATAGGGAGACTGAGACGAAGAGGGAGCCCACCTGCTTGCTCGGCCTAATCATCAGTGAAGAGGAATCTGGAGCCTCCCGAGGGAGCTCTAGAGAAGCGGGGAGAGATCTAGAATGGAGGAAAAGGAAAACTGCAAGCTTTGTATACACAGAGGGGAGACCCGTGAACATGGCAGGCGCAGGGACAGACCTCTCTGGAGAGAGAAATTCCCTGGGGAGGGGGCCTCGTCAACAATTTTCTAAGGATAAGGAGCTCAGACACTGAATTCGGAGTTGTCTGCTGCCCTGCGCTGTGGTCCCCTCTGCCACATGCAATGGTGCTGAGCAGGTGGTGCTTTGAAAGTGCAGATGGGGATGGTATTGAGCTTGGGGTGAGGTTTTGAAGCTGGGGGTGGGGGGGTGGGGCAGAGGGTGCCAGTGAGGGTGCAGTGGTGAGAAGGCTACAGGGTCGACTCAGCAGAAATGAAAGCCATCCTACCTGTACTCCCCTGGAGGAAAGCAGTCCTCCGAGATGCTGTGGAGGGCTCTGAGTGGCCTCCAGAACATGGGCCTTAGTCTGCTTGCCTTCTTTTTTTTCTTTTTAAGGCTGCACCGGTGGTATATGGAAGTTCCCAGGCTAGAGGTCGAAAATAGGAGCCTTTGCCACAGCCACAGCAGATCTGAGCCGCGTCTGCGACCTACACCACAGCTCAGGCAATGCCGGATCCTTAACCCGCTGAGCAAGGCCAGGGATTGAATCCACGTCCTCATAGTTACTAGTCGGATTCGTTTCCACTGAGCCACAATGGGAACTACCCGCCCCCCCACCCCCGTTTTTTAGATGTGAGAGAACAGAGAGCCCTCTAGGAGAGCAAAGGACTTACAGTCATTAGATCACACTCATCTGCTGCAGAGACCTGACCCTGGTTCACCAGGCTCTGTCCAGGAGGGCATCCTCTCCCCTGGGCTCTAGCTGGACTCTGTGTC
Source organism: Sus scrofa (assembly GCF_054392235.1). Taxonomy (NCBI): domain Eukaryota; kingdom Metazoa; phylum Chordata; class Mammalia; order Artiodactyla; family Suidae; genus Sus; species Sus scrofa. Next base: position 99,868,656 of record NC_139396.1, on the reverse strand, counting down.
CACGGAAACTCAGGTGTCCACAGAGCACTAGAAGCCCTGGATCTTTTCAACCCAGAAAAGTCTCGTATTAGTCACATCTCACATACTAGTTTCCTACTGCTGTTGTAACAAATTACCTCAAATTTAGTAGCTTAGAGCAACATGTATCACCTTACAGTTCTCTAGATCAGAAGCCTGAGGTGGGTCTCACTGGGCTAGAATCAAAGTATTAGCAGGACTATGTTCCCTCTGTAGGTTCTAGGGAAGAATTCGTGTCCTTACCTGTTTCAGCTTCTAGAGGCTGTTTTTTGGCTTTGTAGCTCCTTCCTCCATCTTCAAAGCCAGCAACAGGGAGTTGAGCTCTTCTCAAGTTGCATCATTCTAACCTCACCTTCCAATTTTAAAAACTTCTGTGATTACATTGGGCCCACCTGAATGGTCCAGGATACTCTCTATTTTAAGGTCAGATGATTAGCAATCTTAATTGATTAGCAACCTCAACCCCCCTGTGCCTTGTAACATAATATATTCACAGGTTCCAGCGATTAGGATGCAGACATCTTTGGGGGCAGGGGGTGGGTAGTCTGCCTACCGAACCTTGCTACTGGGCCTAAGTGGGATTCTGATCCAGAGAAGCTGAAACAAAGAGCAATGTCTACCTAGGTGTGAAAATGGAGAAAGTAGAGTCTTGCTAATAAAAATCACATGGGTCAGAGGGCGGTGTTGGGGAGGAACCTCTATCAAATGCTGCAGTAAAGTAAGTTCCTAAGAAGCTACAATGAAAATAACAGCTATTTTTACAAATGATACTTTACCTGCACTACTGTAGCTTTGCTGTTGCACAGAATCCTGGTGAACTATCCCTGCGGTGTGGAACGGCAGGAGACATCTCTGAGTCCAGATGATAGTTGCCAGGCTTGTTCCAGTTCTGGCAGAGTGGTATCTTTGCTGCGTCCAGACAGGCAGCTCTTGGGGCATCTAGCCATGGCCTGGGTTCTGCCCTGAAAGTTGTGCAGAGAAGGCTATTGTTTCTCAAAGATCTGCCCTCAATTACTAGAAGACAGCACAGGTGTCTCCTGCCACCACCACCACTCTTTTCTAGTAAACCCTTCCCAGGGCTTCCTATAGTTCCTGATAATTAACAACATGGTTTTTCTACCCTTCCCTACCCTTTGTCAACTTCTTTTGGGCATTCTTTAATTTGTGAAGGATTAGGGGCACATAGAGTGTGGGGATGGTCACCAGTCTTCTGGTCACCGTATCCAGGGGCTTCTCTAATGGAGGTGATAATCCAGTAACTTACCTCATTCTTTTCTTGGCTTTATTTATTAGACCATCCTTTAGAGTGTAAGATTCTGTCTCCCTCTCTTACCCATTATCTCTCTCAGAGGTCTTTTTTTTTTTTTCCTTTTTTTGGCTGCATCTATAGCACATGGAAGTTCCTGGGCCTGGGATTGAACCCACATCGCAGCAGCGACCTGGGCTGCTACAGGGACAACACTGGATCCTTAACCTGCTGTGCCACAAGGGAACTTCACTTTTTATTATTTTTAATTACTTCTTATTGTTAATTATTATACTATTTTTAAATTTTAAGGTTTTTATTTTTAAATTTTAATTTTTAATTATTTTTTAACGTATAGTTGATTTACAATGTGTTAATTTCTGCTGTACAGGGAAGTGAGTTATACATATACATATTTTTATATTCTTTTCCATTATTTAGATTCCACGTATAATTGATTATCATATGGTATTTGTCCTCCCCTCTTTCTGACTTACTTCATTTGGTATGATAATCTTTAGTTCCATCCATGTTGCTGCAAATGGCATTATTTCATTCTTTTTTATGGCTGAGTAATATTCCATTGTGTGTGTGTATGCCACATCGTCTTTATCCATTTATCCGTCGATGGATATTTAGGTTGTTTCCATGTATTGGCTATTGTAAATAATGCTGCTATGAACATGGGTGTGTGTGTATCTTTTTGAATTACAGCTTTGTTTGGATATATGCCCAGGAGTGGCATTGCATCATATAGCAAGTCAAATTTTTTGAGGCATCTTTACACTGTTTTCCATAGTGGCTGCACCAGTTTACATTCCCACCAACAGTGTAGGAGGTTTCCTTTTCTCCACGCCCTCTCCAGCATTTGTTATTTGTAGATTTAATGGTGGTCTTTCTCACCAGTGCGAGGTGGTACCTCACTGTAGTTTTTATCTGCATTTCTCTAGTAATTACCAATGATGAGTATCAGATGTCTAGATATCTGATCCCCACCCCCACTAAACTTACATCTTTGGCAGCAACTCTGACTTGGGCTGGGGTTGGGACCAGCCCCCCAGCCCCACCCAAGGCTCCCAGCCGGAAATCTTTCTTTAGTCTTTGTCAGCTCCAGCATCTCTTTTGGTTCTTGGGATAATTGCAGAAAAGCCTTTGATCCTGCTGTTCTGACTACAGCACTTGACAGCAGGGACATTTGGACCCTGACATTTGGACCTCCTTGTACACTTAGATCCTGAGCCTCTGCCTTGTGAATACGGTCTGCACCAAGAAATCAATAAAAGCAAAGTCTTTTTAGCAGTTTCACCATGAAAACTATTAGCAGAAATAATTGCTCTAAATAAAACCGGCAGTAGATAAACATGCAAATTGTGAGGAAGATCTTTGGTTTGTTGAATACAAAATTGCAGGGGACAATATAATGATCCCAATATAAGAAGATGCTATAAAGTGAAGGATGTGGGGAGACTGGTGATCCCACATGGAAGGATGCCCAAAGAGGGTGACAGGATGCAGAAGGATGGAAAACCACGTCATTCACTATAAGGAAGTGTAGGAAGACCTGGAAAGATCTTACTAGAAAACTAGAAGAGCCTGGACAGGATTACACCCTTCAGCCCTATGAAAAAGGATCACACTAGGTGTGGGGGTGGTGGGGGTCCTGGAGCAAAGAAGGCTGGAGCCAAAGAGGAGGGAGGTTGAGAAAAGGAACCATCAAGAAGAGAAATCAGGGGATGACTGCTGAATTGGGGATATTTTTGGCATCCTAACTCAATCCAGAATTTTTTAAGTATTTAGCATGTGCAGGTAACTATGCTACACAGGTAACTTTGTCTCATTTAATGCTCACAACAACATGAGGGCAGCATTGTGATTATTTTCCCTGCTGAAGCCCAGATGGGATGGACACTTGCCAGAGGTCTCAGGAAGTGGCACAACGTCAACGAACCCAAGTTTCCAGAGTTTCTCTGGAAGGCGGAGGTGCTTCATTAATCACCGTGCAATGCGGTATTTAGTCTATCCACTCTCTGGAGATGGCTCCCCAAACTCCCAGAAAAGACTGGAGTGGAGAATTCCCCAGGCTGTGTGCCGTCGACCTTCCCATGGGCTCTGTGCCAGCAGGCAAACCTTCCCGGTTCCAGCTGTTCCAGGACAGGGCTCCAGGCAGGGCCCCGCAGGCACCTGGTCTTGTCGATCCTGAGGAAACAAAGCTGGGAAATACCCCTGCCTGTCCCCACCCGGGTGGCTGCATGTCCTGCCTCCGTGGCTGAGCCAGGAACAGGCGTGTGGGCTCCGGGTACAGAACTCCCAGAGTCAAGGGTTTCAGGTCACACCAGCGAATCGTTTTGCAAGCAGATGCCACAGGTCTCTGCTCAGACCGGGCAGCACACAAGGTCAGCGTCAGCAGATCTGACCCTAAAAATAGGCTCTTAGATGCCAGTCGGGGTGGCTGGGTGTGCAGCCGCCACACGCCCCACGGCCCAGCACCTCCCGACCTGGCCAGGACCCGGTGTGCACAGGTAAGTTCCCTTTTGGGGGTAGACTGGCACCTCTTGGGTCCGGTCAAGTGTTCTTTGGGGGCCTTGGGGTGGGGATTAGAAGACCTCTTTCTACTCTGCTTTGGAGCAGCAAAGAACAGCTGACATCCTTTTAGCATAACAGGCTCTTCTTGCCCTGTCTTTCCCTAGAGGCGCCAAGGAATTTTCTCCACTTCCCTGCCTCTAAATCTAAGCTTCCAGTTCAATGACCATTTCTAAAGGATAATAGGGCGGATTAAAGCTCATCGGGCCCTTCTGAGGCCCTGGATGCTTTGTATCACATATCATATTCCAGCAAGGTTCCACATTTATCCATTTAGCCAGTAAAGGGAAAACTAATCTCAGTGGGAGGTGGGAGGGGGGTAGGGGGGCAGACTGGAGACACAGTGACTCATCTCATGCACAGGGCAGCACATGTTACAAGTGAGTTCTCAGAACTCAGGGATGAGAGCTCTTCCTGTCTCTTGGTAACACTAAGCATCGTGTGGACAAGGTGGCTCCTTTTGAAGCTTTTCCCAGTCCTGGTGGGAGGATGGGGCTGGGGGCGATGGCTCTGGTAGAGATGGGGAGACTGGGTCGCTAAAGGACAGAGACTCTGGACCGAGATGTGGTGTGTGTGGGCAGGACAGTGGGAAGATATCCTGTCTCAGACCAGGGATCTCCCACTGGACCCTGGGCTCCTGTCCTGTGGCCTCCATGGCCTCTCATGGGCCTGGAACCCAAGAGTTGGGAGCGGGGGACTCTGATGGTTCAGGAAATCGGAAAAGGTTCCAAGAGCAAAAACTCCCAAGTAAGAAGGGAGAGGACATGAGGTGTATGTGTGGAGGGGCTCCCTATGCCGGCCCAGCATCTGAGGGGCTCTGGTAATCAATGTTCTATTGCCTAGAATGTTCCATTGTGCCCCTCCTTGTTCTCTTCATGACAAAATCATTTTGGTCCCACCAAATGACACTTGCAAACAATGCTGGAAGGGCTTCTGAGCTGAGTATACAATGAAAGAGCCATGGACATGGGGGTGGGGATGGGCTATGGGAGAGGGTCTGAGTAAGGGGGAGCTCCGTCAGCCCTGAAGGCTCCTCAGGGGCAAAAGCAGATCTGTACTGAGGGTGAAAGGGGAGGTAATGGTCCCCCACCATCTGATCAGCTGGAGGCCCTCCCTGGGGACATTTCAGTCCAGGGGTGGTACTGGGCTGGAGGGGACTCTGAGTCCTAAGGGCCGAGTTCCTGTGGCTGTTGACAACCTCACGAGGGTGAGGAGCAGAGAGGGGCCCTGAGGCCAGAGGCTTGGTTGTTAGCCTTTCTTGTAGCCCTGTGGATGCCCAGTTGAGTCCTGTTGGGGAGGGGACAGCCTGCCCTCTATGGAGCTGGGGACGGCCTTCCCCAGACCCCGCACAACCCTGTGTGTCGATAATGTGTCCTGGCTGACAATGTGCCAGACATGGATCCAAGAGCTTTTCTTGTAAGCAGTAACTCAGGCACTTACTCCTCAGAACTTGGACAGCCCTGGGAGGGGTGCAACACAACTTCATTTCAGATGAGGAAACGGAGACACGAAGCAGTGGAGGGGTTCTCCAACATCACCCAGCCCAGGCAGCAGTGAGGCCAGTGTGCCTCTGAGTCCGCTGGCGGGGCCTCAGGGCTCCGGTGTGCGTCTCAGAGGTAGGGGCGGGAGGCAGCTCGTGCTCCCACTTCCCTCCCTGCCTGAACTCCAGCCTGTGCCCTGCTTCCCCCACCTCCGCCCCCAAGGAGGCCTGGGCCTGGGCACAGCCACTCCAGGTCCTGGTGCCAGGGGTCACCCAGCTCCGTCTGTCCTCTTCAGCCTGACTCAGGGCTGGTGGTGCTTGGATTGTCACTTCAGGTGACCCTTGATGGTTTGGGGCCCACCACTGTCACAGTAAATAGGAGCTCAAATCTCATGCAGCCTGGCATGGCCACCAGGCATTAACAGGCTGAGAGAGTCCCTTCTCCCCCTCCCAAAAGCCTCGCTGGTACTTCACACGTGAGCACACGAGCCGCATCACCCACAGGAGAATGTTCAGCCTTGTTTATGCCCCATCGTATTTGCCACAGCTACCCTGGCGAGACCCTTGGCGCACCCCCACCCCCCAGCCAAACTGCTCCAGTCTCAAGTCCTTACTCTTGGCTCAGAATTTAGCTCCCAACACAGCTGGGAATTCTCCACCTGCACCCCCCTTCCCCTCCCCCTTGTCTTCATACATGAACTTTCCCGAGTCCACGTCCACATGCTAAGGACTTACATGATCGCTTCTACGCAATAACCAGGGAGGCGGGTATGATCCCCATCCTACAGATGAGAAAGCTCAGCCTGGGTACATGAGTCTCCAAGGCCAGTGACAGCTCTTTCCCCGACTTCCCATCTCTTTGGGCTTTGCACAGGGAGGGGGGCCTAGGCCCAGGCCCGCCCTCAGGAGCATATACCCTGGGACCATGGATATAGCGACCTAACTGTTGACCTGGGTCGGGGATGCTCCGCCGCCTAGGTTGAGCCCCAGTTGCACCACTTACAAGCTTGGTGTCGTATTCCTAAACTCTCTGAGCCTCGTCTTTCTCATCTGTAAAGTGGGAACAGATATTCCTTGTCCAGGAGGTTTTGAGAGTTGATAATCACCAGGCACATGATAAAAGTCACCACCAACTATATAATCATTTCTCTGGGTCCTGCCAGGGCCTTGATTTCTCAGTGAGCTTTTGTGCCAGCTTTAAGACATCGGAGCTTGGCCTGCAGCTTTCCCAAGGCCTGGAGCCGCCTCTGTACAGCACCAAGAGAGAGGCCTAATGAGCAGCAGTGGCTGGGATGAGGAAATGGGGGTGGATGGGGAGCCACCGCACCCTCACAGTCTTGCCCCCTCCCATCCCGCCCCGTCCCGCCCCTCTGCACAAGGAAGCTTTATGTTCTGAGGCAATACATAGTTAGAAATGATTCTTGAGGGGAGTTCCCGTCGTGGTACAGTGGTTAACAAATCCGACTAGGAACCATGAGGTTTCGGGTTCGATCCCTGGCCTTGCTCAGTGGGTTAAGGATCAGGAGTTGCCATGAGCTGTGGTGTAGATCTCATACACGGCTCGGATCTGGCATTTCTGTGGCTGTGGTGTAGGCTGGTAGCTGCAGCTCCAATGCGACCCCTAGTCCGGGAACTTCAGTATGCCACGGATATGGCCCTAAAAAGACCAAAAAAAAAAAAAAAAGAGTTCCCATAGTGGCTCAGTGGTTAACGAATCTGACTAGGAACCATGAGGTTGCGGGTTCGATCCCTGGCCTCACTCAGTAAGTTAAGGACCCAGCGTTGCCCCAAGCTGTGGTGTAGGTCACAGACACGGCTGGGATCCCATGTTACTGTGGCTCTGTCGTAGGCCAGTGGCTACAGCTCCGATTCCACCCCTAGCCTGGGAACCTCCATATGCCGCGGGAGCGGCCCAAGAAAATGGCAAAAAGACCAAAAAAAAAAAAAGAAGAAAAGAAAAAAAGAAAGAAATGATGCTTGAAAGAGGTGGGCAAAAAGGCCCTCTCTTCTGAATTCATGAGCTGTGTAATTGCCTGCAGTGCTTCCACCGCAACTGGCCTGGTTAGAGGTCATGGCCCCTTGTCTCTTGTGCTAAAGCCTCCTCTTCCCTACCAGGCCGGCTGCAGAGGTCACGTCCATCACAGCCGGCTCCCTTGTCTGAGAAGGAAGCCGCATGTGGGCCTCCAGCCTCCTCATAGTTTCCGGGAGGCCCAACTCTGCCAAACCAAGATTGGAAAAATCAATTAGGAGTTCATAAATTACCACCCCGAAGCGCTCTGAAACCATTTGAAGAGTTAATCAAAGAAGTTAATGACATCAACGCCATCATAGAAGGAATATTAAATTACCTCTTTAAATGAAGGCTATTCTGTTTTTTTAAATAAAAGGGTTTTATATTAATTCATGTAATTGCCTCCTATTAACATACTTGCCAGAATCCAAAAGAAAAAAAAAATCTGTTAAACTTGGACTGTGTCTGATACATTAGGAATTAAATTATAGGCAACAAAAAATTCCTGGGGTTTTCACATCTAGGTTTAAATTTTTTAAAAAGAATCCCACAACTTTTATTTCCTAGTTGGGATCATTTTCGTAGATTTAAGATGTGTAAAGACAAGCCTGACTGGCGGTAAATTAAAAGTGTGTATATTTATACACGTATACGGGTGCCAAATTCTGCCCCTCTGTGTACCCCAGCAGTAGGTATTACTCTCCTAATAGAGTCATTTTCCCAACCACAATAACATTTTTCCTCTGCCCCTTCTTTCAAGGCACATTCCAAGCCCAACATGGGTGGTGTGACGGAAGAACTGCGGTCTGCATGCATTTCAGCAGAGACTAGCTTTCCCCCATGATCCTAATGCATTAGGAGCATAAATATGTGGTGTCCACAGATACAGAATCCCTTCAAAGAAAGAGGAGAATTTGTAAAAATATTAGATTATAAACTGTGCTGCTAAACCAAAAACTTCTAGCAGGCAGAGACCTCGCTGGCCCATCCCGTCCCTGGTGCCTAACAGAGGGACGTGTCAGTAAAGCTTGGGGGCAGGTGGGAGGGGGAGGAGAAGGCAGGCTGAACTTCTAAGGAAAAGTCAAAACCAAAACAAGGCCCCTTCCCAGGCCCACTCGGGACCCGCCAGGGCAGCCCTGATGTTGACTGACTTAGCCTGAACCAAGAGCAGGCTAAGGCAAGTCAAAGAGCCCCAAGGGATGGGGGCGGGGGGGAGGTTGCCCCCTCCATCTGAGGTCTGTCTCCAGTCAGAGGGGAAGCACATTTCCTTCAGAGGTGGATTTTACCCCAAAGTTTCAGAACCCCACCTGTGCCCCGGTCTCTTCTAAAGGCCCTGCACCGATTTGATTTTCTTTTAAAGAAATTACATAAACTTCAGGACCCATAAAACTTGATTCCCTTCTGATTTCCCAGGGAAGCTCGGAGAGACCAGAATGACTTTCTATTTATTTATTTATCTATTTATTTATTATTTTTTTAGGGCCACACTCGCAGCATACGGAGGTTCCCAGACTAGGGGTCGAATTGGAGCTGCAGCTCCCGGCCTACATCACAGCCACAGCCACATCAGATCTGAGCCACATCTGTGACCTACACCACAGCTCACGGCAATGCCAGATCGTCATCCCACTGAGCGAGGCCAGGGATCGAACCTGCAACCTCATGGTTCCTAGTCAGATTCGTTTCCGCTGCGCCACCACGGCAACTCTGGGAATGACATTCTGACACGACGTGGGCCTGGCTCTGCCACCAGAGCTGCTGCCTTCAGGGAGCTCGCAGGCCCAGGGAGGGCACTCGGGGATGTAAAGAACACCTGGGGAGGGCTTGTCCTGAAGGCCACCTTCCTATGCCTCAGCCCACAGGTTTAGGGTGAGTATCTACCACATCCAGAACAATTCTACAATAGAACTTTCCCAGGGTTTTTCCCCTCTCCACATACTCAAGTAATGTATGTTCCTCACAGAGATTTTAGACAAGATGTTTCCTTAAAAAGAATAATCACATATAATTTCATTATCCTAAAATAAGCATATAGCCAGTGTTAATATTTTTGTGAAATGTATCTCTGTATAAAAACAGACTCAGCTCTGACTCGACCCCTAGCCTGGGAACCTCCATATGCCGCAGGAGCGGCCCAAAGAAATAGCAAAAAGACAAAAAAAGAAAGAAAAAAAAACAGACTCACAATGGACATGTTGCTTCGTAAAGTTCTGGTCTCTTCTCCCCACCAGCGCAAGCCTCTTTCCTCTCAAAACTTTCAAAAAACACAGCTGACTGTCCTAACAATTTCACGGAAGGTCTAGGGAGACAAAGAGAGGCCTGACACAGCCCAGGGGCACCACAAAGTCAAGCACTGGGATCCATGTTCTCAGCAGTCCTGTGGCTCTGGCCTCTGGCTCTCCCTGCCTGTCTCTGGCCTCAAGCCCTCCTTCCCCGACCCTGCAGCAGAGCCCCTCAGACCCCTTCTGGGGACGTTCTAGAGGGTCCCCTTTGCTTTCTTTCTTTTTTCTTTTCCTTTTTTTCCTTTTTAGGGCCGGATCTGCGGCATATGGAAGTTCCCAGGCTAGGGATTGAATCGGAGTTGCAGCTGCCATCCCTACACCCAGAGCCACAGCCACACTGTATCTGAGCCGCATCTGTGACCTACCCCGTAGTTCATTGCAACGCCAGATCCTTAACCCAGTGAGAGAGGCCAGAGATTGAACCTGCAATCCCATGGATACTAGTCCTTAACCCACTGAGCCACAGTGGGAACCTCCCCCCGTGCTTTCTCGTACAGAAAAATTTAGCTTTCTTTGTTTACTCCACCACTTTCTGAATCATGCTTTAGGACTTACCGTTCCCCATCCAAAGGTCCTCAAATGGTGTTGCTGAAGCGGGAAGCCTGTTCTGTGGTTCACACTCCCGGGCATGGCTTCCTGGCCAGTCTCTGCAGGGGTCTCTCGAGGGGTCCAGGTAGAGATTAATTTTTCCCATTGAAATGAATGATACATCTCTTCGCCTGGCTTCTCCCACCCTCCACCTTAGAAAGCAAAAGAATGCAGGTTGGGACATTTGTTTGTTTTAAGAAGTAACTTTGCCTCTCTTGTCACAATTCCATTTTATCAAAGAAGAAAGTGAAGCTTAGGGAGGATGAGCCATGGATATCTGAGCATCCTCAGGGATTGCTGGGCTGTGAGAGAAGGGCCATGACCCAGTGAACATGGGGAGAGAGGGACAGAAAAGTAGAGGAGCCCCAGGAAAGTGACAGGTTCAGGGAGAAAGTTAGGTGGAGTAGAAATCACAAATGAAAAATCACAAGCAGCTTCCAGCCCAGACTGTTCTATTTGGCTAGTATAGTTAAAAACATAGATATGCTTATTCATTATAAAATATGACTGGAGTTCCCGCTGTGTGGCTGTGTGTTAAGAATCAGACTGTCGTGGCTCAGGTTGCTACAGAGGCACAGATTCGATCCCTGGCCCAGCAGAGTGTGGGTTAAGGATCCTGTGCTGCAGCTGTGGCTCGGATTCAGTCCCTGGCTTGGGAATTTCCACATGCCACTAGTGCAGCCATAAAATAAAAATAAAATATGATTATTTATTAAAAGAATCTCAAGACAGAAGACAGAAAGAAAAAAGTCTCCCTGAGTCCTTTCATTTACCCACAGTATCGACATTTTGATTTTTTTCTTGTTAAAAAAAAAAGTCTATATTTTTTTACATAAAGTTAAATCACGGTGCCAAAATTATATTTTTGAATTCAGATTAAAGCCTTTCCTCAGAGTTCCCGTCATGGCTCAGCGGTAACAAACCTGACTAATATCCATGAGGACATGGGTTCCATCCCTTGCCTTGCTCAGTGGTTTAAGGATCCAGCGTTGCTGTGAGCTGTGGTGTAGGTTGCCGATGTGGCTTGATCTGGCACTGCTGTGGCTGTGGTGTAGGCCAGGAGCTATAGCTCCCATTCGATCCCTAGCCTGGAACCTTTCACATGCAGTGGGTGCAGCCCTAAAAAGACAATAAAAGGGGGGGGAACCTTTAACCAAAGGCAAGCTGAAAAGTCTGAAATGGAGTAGGAGTTAATGAGGGATCCCTGTTTTGATTATTCCTGGAAATAGCTCCTCAAGACAAGGCCACTGTTTCACAGAGGGAAATGGCACTCCAGGCCTTATAGGTCAAGTACCACTTGGCCTCTGCTTTCTCTGTTATTACGGTATATTTAGATGTTTTAAAATTAGCAGTATCTTGGGAGTTCCCATTGTGGCTCAGCAGAAATGAATCTGACTGACATCCATGAAGATGCAGATTCGACCTCTGGCCTTGCTCTGTGGGTTAAGGATCTGGCATTGCCTTAAGCTGTGGTATAGTTCGCAGATGCGGGTTGGATCTGGCATTGCTGTGGCTGTGGTGTAGGCTGGCAGCTGAAGGTCCGATTCGACCCCTAGCCTGGGAACCTCCATGCTGCAGGTATGGCCCTAAAGAGCAAAATAAAATAAAAATAAAAATAAAAATAAATAAAATTAGCAGTATCCTAGTGTGGGTTCTCTCAAGGGCAGACCCTGAAATCAGGGTGTGGAAAAAAGTTGTTTGCAAGCTGGTCCAGGAAGCTGGTAACTCCCTGACCAGAGCAAAGAACAGAAAAAACCCTCAAGCCAGGAAATACAGAGGGGTTTTTTTTAATCATTTATTTATATATATATATTTTTTTTCTACTGTACAGCATGGTGACCCAGTTTCACATTCATGTGTACATTCTTTTTTCTCACATTACGTGTTCCAAGGAAATACAGAGGTTTGAAGGAGGAAGCCATTTGTGCAGAAGGGAGCTGTCCACTTACACTGCAGGGATCTGAGCTGAGGAATGGTACAGGATAAGGACAGCCCCTGCCACAGGTGCCTACTGATTTAAAATTTTAAAACCAGTACATTTCTCATGAAACTCTGGCTTTCCGTTTTTTCATAAAGATACCTGACCATCTGGGCTTGCATTTCCTCGTGGAATGGCAAGCTGCTGTCTCCTTCAGTAGGGGCATTTGTTCTCTACTGTGCCACAGTCCCCACTACACCCTGATGTCTCCTGCCTGAGGCCAATAGTTAGGTTTTTTACTTGTTAGTTTTATTCTTTAACACCCAACCCACTTTTCTTCTCTGTGACCTGCCTGGTCCCTCTGGGAAGAAACCCGAATCTGCTATCCTTTGAGGAAGAGGAAGGCCGATGCTGCACATATAGGCCAAGTAGCCGTCAAGTTGGCATTTGGTTTCCTGGGAACAAACCTTTCAATATGAAGCTGTAAAAGGAACCTGGAGGCCTCTCTTGACAACCTGCCCAGCTCTCATTATGACATTTAGCCTGTGATTGATATTGTATGTGTCATCGAGACCTTGGCAGTTAATCTCTAGGTCGAATCTATGGAAACCAAACAGAACAGACTTGTCTTCCCCTTCCATTTTGGCTGTGATCTGGGAAACAGACGCTCCCAGCTGCTCTGAGATTCAGAGACTGGGGAGCCGTGCAGAGAGGGATGCACACAGGCCGCCTTCAGGATTTGGAAAGATTACAGGTCTGTGGTTTCTGGACGGCTCTGCACTTTGTTCTCTCTCCCCATCAAATCTGCACGCTGGAGGATAATAGATCCCAGAGCTCCCTCTGCATGCCAAGCTGCTCGGGGTAGACCACACCACTTCCTCTTCTGTCTGGAAATCCAGCCGAGGCTTTCAGTGTGGAGATGGGGGTGGGGCTGGGGCTGGTTCCTCCCACAGAATAATGAAGGAGGACCAGCCTCAGCAAGGGTGAGGTCAGTGTCAGTGATCAAAGGAGGCAGACAGGGGGTTCAGAATGTAGTTGCTCCAGCCTCTCCCACAAAATCCCTTCTTCTGAAACCTCCTTTGGTGGCAGGCAGGGTGCAAAATGGCCCAAACCTCCATATTGAGGTAAAGGGTGCTCAGCTTTGACTTCCTTAGAAATAAGAAGAGCTGGTGCCATGAACGGCTGAGCGCCAGATCTCTCAAAATGAAGGCGCCTTGGGCCTGCAGTGGGGAGGGTGTGACCATGCTCTTAGGAGCCTGAGGTGTCTGTGCCGGTTCCCTCACAGACGTTTCTGGCCATCCCTTGAAATGACACCTTGCTTGATGACTACAAATGCCAGCACCCAGACTCCAGAGTAGAGGTCGGGCCTGAGCAACTACCTGCTAGAGGGGACTGTCCACCCTGTATTCTATTGTTTGTGCAACCTCATTCCTTCTCCAAAGAAGCCCAGAGGCTCCATCCTGCTTCATCAGCTCTGGCTAAGGCCTTAGAACTGGCATCCCAGTCTTATTCCTTTATCCCCTCAGGCATCTAGTCACTCATTCCACCCATTCGCTAGGCCGTTCCCTCATTCAACCAAGCACCTCTTACACGTCAGACACTGAGGCTAAAAACGATGTGAAGGAGCGGCCTTCAGGGAGACTTGAAGAAAGGCTGTCCAGCCCCTCCGTCCCAGTCCCACACCCTTATTCTAGGCTAAAGATCTGGGTCTCTGCTTCAATGAGAAGCTGGAAAGCATTTCAAGCACCTCTCTACGCTTCTCTTGACTCAAGAGCTCCCTCTTTTTTTTTTTCTATTTTTAGGGCTGCACCCGTGGCACACGGAGGTTCCCAGGCTAGGGGCTGACTCAGAGCTGTAGCTGCCAGCCTACACCACAGCCACAGCAATGCTGGATCCTTAACCCACTGAGCGAGGCCAGGGATTGAACTCGCATCCTCATGAATACTAGTCGGGTTCCTTAACTGCTGAGCCATGATGGGAACTCCAACAGCTCCCTGATTCTTGCGTCACACTCTTGGGCAATTTTTTAAATTAATTAATTTATTTATTACTCAAATGAATTTATCACATCTGTAGTTGTATCTTGGGCAATTTTAAAAAATTATTTATTTTAAAAATTATGGTTGATTTATGATGTTCCTTCAATTTCTGTTGTACAGCAAAGTGGCCCAGTCATACACACAGACATTCTTTTTTTCACACTATCTTCTACTGTGGTCTACCCCAAGAAATTGGACATAGTTCCCTGTGCTGCACAGTAGGCCCCCATTGCCCATTCATTCTAGATGGAATAGTTTGCATCTACCAACCCCAAACTCCCTGTCCATCCCACTCTGTGCCTGCTCCCTCCTGGCAATCACAAGTCTGCTCTCCACATCCATGTCTGTGATCTGTTTCTTTGGGTAATTATTATCAAACTTGAGTCCGCCTCAGACCCACTGGGGGGCTTATTAAAATACAGACTCCTAGGTGCCATTCCTGGTCCAGGGTGCAACCCAGGAATCTGTTTTTTCAGCAAGTGCCCAATGCTTCTGAAGGAGGTGGTCTTTAGATCACATTTTGACAGACTCCAAAGAAAGGTCTCCTCTGCAGCCATTGCCCCCCAGCCTCTCTCAACTTAGGATTCTGCAGGATAAAGTCACAGATCCTGGCTTCCCAGGATCCCCAAAGACACTGTGAGCCAGTGACTTTTTAATTTATCTACCGTGAACTTGGGAGAATCAAATTTCCCAGAGCCCCAGAGCAGTGGTTTCAGCCCTTTCCTTTTCTTTTTAACAAAAGATAATGGAAAGTTTCAAACACACACAAAGAGGAACAGTAATTACCTGGCAGCCATCATCCCTGGCCAATCCCGTCTCATCACACCTCCACCCCTACCCCCCACCTCACACACAATATATTATTATGTTTTCCAATGGTCTTATTTTTGAAGCAAATCCCAGACATGATATCATTTCATCTGTGAACATTTCAGTATGTATTTCTAAAAGATAAGGCCCTGAGGTATCATTTAACTGTCCTCTGAATCTCCTGAAAATTGCTGGCTAGATCTAGACTCTGAGGACTCTGATCAAAGAATCAGGTTTTCCTTTGACGAGACTGCTTTTGTGATCGTGTGTTCTGGCATCAGAGCACCCGTGATGGCTGACGGTCTCTTCTTATGTTGCTAGCAGTCAGTGTTCAGTGCCCCCTCCATGAGCTCATTGGGTACCGTAATATGGTGCTTGCTTCCTTCTTTATTATCTGGAATTCTTTTTTAAAAAAATTAATTAATTTACTTTGCAGCGGCACCTGTGGCATACAGAAGTTCCCAGGCCAGGGACCGAACAGCACCACAGCAGCAACCTGAGCCACCACAGCGACAATGCCGGGTCATTAACCATTGTGCCACCAGGGAACTCCCTGGAATTCTTCTATAAAAGACAATTCCCCTCATCTACCCTGCAGCAGAGTTTGCATCAGGGAAGAACAACAAATACTAGATTCTTTCCCTTTACTGACGTGTCCTCATAGGGAGCTGGTCCCCTAGCATCTTTCAACACTGAATAATTGTTTTCTGTATCTTTATGATTTAAATGTGATGTGTTTCTATCAACCACAGTTATTTTTATTATCCATGTTCAGACGGTCCCATTTCTGATAACTGGGAGTGCTGAGTTCTTTCAATAGGATCCTGGTGGGCTTTGAAGCTACCCGTGCTTATTTACATTCACGTCCCTGGCCTGCCCCTCCTTGTTCTGCATACCCCACTCCCACCCTCGCCCTCTGGGCAATTATTTTTTTTCTCAGAAGACCAAGACCATGTGTTACAAACATCCTCAATTTCCAGTTTCCCCCCCTCCAAAATGGCGATCAATCATGGCGCCAATCTCTTTGGTTAAGAAGATTACATGAGTTTATCATCGTGAAGCCCTTGCAATGGTGCCTGGCACATGATAAGTACTACCTAAGTCTGTGTTAAATAAATGAGTTACCTCCCCACTGCTCACCTTCACTTTTCTCAGTCACTCCACCCTTTCCTCCAATCTCTGAGCACGATGGGTTAACCTCCCTTTCCCAGGCTGCCCGAGTGTTTTGGTCACTCAGCTCACAGAACACATGGTGCCCAATTCCACAGTGAATTCATTTCCTTGGGGACAATGGAAACAAACACTTCACCCACATTCCACTCGCAGAGCCTGACAAGCTCTCCAAATATACATTCCGATCTGCAGACATAGCTTTCTAGCTTGGAATGCCTCTCCGGGACCCCTGGTAAGTTAGCACAACTGCCGACCTCCTAGTGAGAGCAGCCAATGTTGACTCCAACTTCCTAACAAGCTGACAAACCCTCATGCAGCCAAGTTTCCTTCTATCCCAAGACTTCCGAAGCCCCAAGAATACGCCTGGCTGCCCAGACCACACAGGCTGTGGATTTCCAGGTGTGCCCTTTCCACTGGATGGCAGCTTTCTGCAGACGCTGCCTACCACAGGCCTGGAGTGGCAGGGACCTTCTGGGCTTTCTTATTTGGGTTCAAAATGACCCAAGCCAGCAGATTCCAGCCACATAAAGGAAAGAGTAGGCACCAAAAAAGG
Organism: Sus scrofa; assembly: GCF_054392235.1. NCBI lineage: Eukaryota > Metazoa > Chordata > Mammalia > Artiodactyla > Suidae > Sus > Sus scrofa. The sequence continues at coordinate 99,851,958 of NC_139396.1, read as the reverse complement.
GGTAAAATCTGAAAGAAAGGAGGCAAGAGACAGGCTGCCAGCAGGGATTTCTTAGACCCAAAGCCTGTCTTGGGTCTGCAGCAAACACACAGTGGCCCAAGTCAGAGAGTGCCCAGCACGCTTGCCCTGCAGAAAACTGGAATGTTGGTGAAGTGTTGTTTAACTGCCACCACTGCCTTCTTTGTCGACCTCTTTTTCCTGGGAAGAGGAAGCAGAAGCAGAGCAGACCAGGGAAATGACTGCCAAATCTTCAGATCAGCCTATACCCACCTCTTTTGGTAAAGCCCATGCCTTTCCTCCAATCCTGCTAACCCCAACCCTGATGCTCTCTCATGACCAGCTGCAGAAAGGAAAGAAAATCCTTTGGCTCCAAAATGACATCCGGAGAATCAAAGACAAGCCTCAAGAATGCCTACCCGGCTGCCAAGAAGCTGCTGCCGAAGGTGGAGGAGGAGGGGGAGGCTGAGGAGTACTGTACCCCAGGAGCCTTTGAGCTGGAGCGTCTCTTCTGGAAGGGCAGTCCCCAGTACACCCATGTCAACGAGGTCTGGCCCAAGCTCTACATTGGTGATGAGTAAGTGCCCATCTTCACCTTTGGCCTCATCCAGGAGAAGACAGCCAGCCCTCCCCTGGGCACAGCCCTCCCCACCTTCTTGCCATGAGCTCTTGCTTTTTAGGTTGGTTCTATGAGAACTCTACTAGTTAAGGCTGGGCTTATTTTCATATTACAGCAAGATCAGGAAAGGTGCTGAAGCCAGAGAGAGGTTGGTTTCTCACCTACATACAAGAAGGGCAGAGGCAGGCAAGCTGGGTCTTGATAGATGACACCATGGCATCAGGAGTTCTGGCTCCTATGCTTGGGATCCACCATCCCTAGGGCATGGCTTCCTTCTTCAGGGTTGTTTCATGGTCTGACATTGCTAGCAGGGCTCCTGCTGTCAATTGTAGGATCCAGACTACGGGAAGCTAGAGGGAAAGGAAGAGCAAAAGGATATCTCCCCAAAGGGTGGTCCCACCCAAGACTCTCCCTGCCTCTAGCTGCAAGGGAAGCTGGGAAATATCATCTTGCTAGGGATAAAACCAACAAGAAAAAAGTCAGTTCTCAGGTGGATGGCTCAGGAGCACACCAACCTATGTGTCAGGAAGCATGGCAGACCTAGAAAAGCTGAGGTCACTGTCCCCATTTTTAGAATTTTATAGCCACCATTCCCCACTCTTCAAACAACTGGGAAGTGCCTACTGTAAATAATAATATCATGTACTGAACACTATGTACTAGACATGTTCTCACTTTATTTTCACTACAATCTAATGAGAGAGGTCATCTAACGACTCCCATTTTAAAAATAAGGAGGAGTTCCCATTGTGGCTCAGTGGTTAGCAAATCCGACTAGGAACCATGAGGTAGCGGGTTCGATCCCTGCCCTTGCTCAGTGGGTTAAGGATCCGGCGTTGCCGTGAGCTGTGGTGTAGGTTGCAGATGCGGCTCGGATCCCGCATTGCTGTGGCTGTGGTGTAGGCCAGTGGCTATAGCTCCGATTCGACCCCTAACCTGGGAACCTCCATATGCCACGGGAGCGGCCCAAGAAATGGCAAAAAGACAAAATTTAAAAACAAAAATAAATAAGGAAACCAAGGAGTTCCATGTGGCTCAATTGGTTAAGTATCCAGTGTTGTCACTGCAGTGGCTCGAGTTCGATCCCTGCCCTGGGAATTTCTGCCTGCCATGGGTGCAGGCAAAAAAAAATAAATAAATTTTTAAAAATAAAGGTAAGGAAACCAAGGCACAGAGCAATTAAGTAACTAGCCTAAGGTCCACAGCTCAGTAAGTGTCTGAGAGCTGGGATTCAAATGCAGTCTTGCCCAACCCAGAAACTTTCATCCTGACTAGCACTTTTGCTCCTTCCTCCATCTCCCAGGATTCCAGCTCACGGGTCATCTCTCCAAGGAGCAGATGGTGCAGGACTCCTGCACGTGTGATTTTTAGTAAACACCTTGCTACTTAAAAACCTAGAGATAACTGTCTAGTGATGGGAAACCCAGGGGCAGCATCCCTTTTCTTTTTTATTTATCTTAATACTTTGAAGTGGAAGTTACAAAAATGATATGCCCTTTTGTACTAAATTAAACTAAACAGAGGGTTATAAAAACCACCTGTATGGTAGTTCCCTTGTGGCACAGTGGGTTAATCACTCAGCATTGTCGTTGCAGCAGCTTGGGTAGCTGTTGTGTGTGGGTTTGATCTCTAGCCTAGGAACTTCCACATGCTGAAAGTGCAGGGGGGAAAAAAAAAACCACCTGTATAATCTCCCTTTGTCCTGTCTTAATTCAGCCATTGAGTAACCAGGGTTATGTTTACTTTATGCATGTTACTGCAAACATAAGGAAGCATACATACATTTAAAGAAGTTTTTTTCTTTTAAATAATTTTTAGCAAAAAGGGTGAATTATACTATTCTGTACTTTCAATATTCCATAGCATAGCTGTACCACAATTTATCCAATCATTTCTCAGTTGTGAGCATTAGGGGAACCCAGGTTCCCCTAAATAGGGACTCTGCATTATTTACCTTTTAAAAATAATAGCTTGAATTCCTGTCATGGCTCAGCAAAAATGAATCTGACTAGTACCTGTGAGGATGCAGGTTCGATCCCTGGCTTCGCTCAGCAGATTAAGGATCTGGCGTTGCTGCGGCTCTGGCATAGGCCAGTAGCTACAGCTCCTATTCGACCTCTAGCCTGAGAACCTCCATATGCCGTGGGTGTGGCCCTAAAAAGACCAAAAAATAATAATAATAGCTCTATTAAGATATACCATACAGGCCATAAAATTCACTGTTTTAAAGTGTACAATTCAGTGGTTTTATTATATTCAGAGTTGTACAACCACTATCTAATTTCAAAGCATTTTCATCACCTCAAAAGGAAACCCTGAACCTATTAAATAATCATTCCTTGTTTCTCATGTTCCACCAGCCTTGGCCAACCACCAATCTGCTTTCTCTTTCTATGGATTTGTCTATCCTGGATATATCATGTCAATGGAATCATAATAAATGGCCTTTTGTGCCTGGCTCTGTGCACATAGCCTAATGTTTTTGAGGTTCATCCAAGTTGTAGCATGTACCAGTACTTTAATCTTTTTTTTATTGCCAAACAATCTCTACTATTTCTGCAACTCTTCTGTAAGTCTAAAATTAGCTGAAAAGAAAGCAAGGTAAGGATCCAGTGTTGTCACTGCTGTGGCTCAAGTCACTGCTGTGGCGTGGGTTCAACCCCTGGTCCAGGAACTTCCACCTGCCACAGGCATGGCCAAAAAAGAAAGAAAGAAAGAATACAATTAGTTGAAAATCAAAAAGGTATGCATATACTTTGACCCCAAATATCACTGTAAGAAATGTCACTTACTGAAATAAGAGTACCCATACATAATGAAACATGTACAACAGTGTTTAACACTGAAGTAGCAAAAAAGTAGAGGGAGGATATGAATTTCTTACCTTTTAATAATGAAATATTGAATGTAGTAAATATATTGTTTTATTTTCAAAGTAACACAAACATTGTATAAATATAGACAACTTAGTTTTCCCACTTGCAACAGATTAACAAGAGAACCTTTCTCACAGGATTGTATGGCTTGAGATAATATATGTAAAATACTAGTGCAGCGCCTAGTACAGAGTAGGTATTCAAAAAGGTTAGCGATAATAATAAAACAGTGTGACCGATGGAAGGAAGAAAAACTTTTAAATCTTCCCAATGACCAAAGCCCATCACTCCAAAGCTACTCCTACTAATATCCGTAGTACATTTCCTCCTAGACTTTCTACATGCTATTTTTGGTTTAAAATGCTTTTTATATAGTTGCAATCGTATTGATTGTTCCTTTTGTGTTTTTTCTACATAGAATCATTCATAAACATGCCTCTTATTCCATACTTCTCATACTTACATACTTCTCATTTAATGATTATAACTATACCAGATGGATATAAGACCATTTACTTAACAACTGTCCCTATTATTGGACCTATCAGTTATTTCCAGTCTCACTTTTATAAATAATGCTGTAGTGGACATCTTTATCTTTTATTTTCTTTTTTCTTTTTAGGGCCACATTTGCAGCATATGAAAGTTCCTGGGCTAGGGGTCAAGTTGGAGCTGTAGCTGGCAGACACCACAGCCACAGCAATACTGGATCCTTAACCCACTGAGAGGGGCCAGGGATCGAACCCACATCCTCATGGATACCAGTCGGGTTTGTGACCGCTGAGCCACAACAGGAACGCCTTTAACTGTTTTTTTTTTATTATTATTATTACCTTTAGGATTATTTCCTTAGATCTGCTCCTAAAAATCATATTAATGGGGAAAGAGGATTAAGATGTAAAGATGTGCACTGTCTCTGTGTCTTTATCTATGCCATTCCCTTTACCTAAAATGCTCTTCCCTTCACCTCATCTCTGTGCCCAGATTCTATGGATTCTTCAAAGTCCACTTAAGTCACTTCTGCCATGAAGTTAGCTTTCCCCAACACCCATGGTGAGAAGTAAGTTTTTTTCTCTCTGCATATTATATACTTTATTTACCTTTCCTACAGCTTATAACAATCATAATTTGTTTGTTATGACTGGCTATAAATAGCTAAATTAAGTTGGATCCTTACCATGCGCCGTGCCCTGTGCTAGACATCTTTTAAATTCCCCAACAACACTATGAAGGAGGCACCATTATTTTTTCCCATTTTAAAAATGGGCAAACCAAGGCTCATTCCATCAGTCTGTCAGTATTTACTGGGCACCTTGCTAGGTGCTTTGGGGGATACAAAGAGGAAACTGGGGCTCAGAGAAATTAAGTGACCAGCCCAAGGGTACACCACCAGCAAGTGGCAGTAATTCTACTCAAATCAGGATCAAGAAGGAGTTCCCACTGTGGCTCAGAGGTAACGAACCCAACTAGTATCCATGAGGATGTGGCTTTGATCCCTGGCCCCACTCACTGGCTTCAGGATCCGCATTGTCATGAGCCGTGGTGTAGGTCTCAGACACGGCTTGGATCCCACGTTGCTGTGGCTGTGGTGGAGGCTGGCAGCTGCAGCTCCAATTAGATCCCTAGCCTGGGAACCTCCATATGCCACAGGTACAGCCCTAAAAATAAAATTTAAAAAAACTTAACAAAAAATCAGTATCAAGAAAATGTGGCCAGTCAGATAAAGAAGCTGTTTTCCAGTTGAGAAGAAGAGATGTGCAGAAATGTAACAGGGAACAGAAAGAGGAAAAGGTAGTGGGGTGGAAGCTGTGTGGGGTTTGAGTCTAGGCTCTGCCATTTACCCACTGGAAGATCTAAGACAAATTGTTTGACCTCTCGTCACCTTCTATGGCAACAGTAACAAGGCTTATTTCATTGGGGGCGATTAAATGAATTAAAACAAGTCAAGTGCTAGAGCAGTAGCTGCCACACAGTAAACGCTCCGTAAGTGCTCTGCATGACAGCTCTAAGAAAGTGTCACCAAAGAGGCGAATTCCAAGCCTGGCTTTGGGAGATGGGTGGGATTTCACCAGAATTCCAGGCAGAGGGAGCAGGGTTAGAAAAGGCATAGAGTTGAGAACAGACAGGGTGATTTCTCTGGAACACAGGGGATGAATGTGTTGGAAAGTATACTTTCAGAGGGTCTGATATTAGGCCACTGTGGAATCAGCTTAGACTTAGCTGTGCTGTGCTAACAGGTATCCCCAACATCTCAGAGCCCTGCCACAGCAGTGGTTTGTTTCTCACTCATGTGACACGTCACAGTGGGCTGGTTCCAACTGTACTCCGCATCCTCTAGACCCCAGGCCTCAGGACTCGGCCCTTATGTGGGATATTGGCAGGCTCCTGGCAGTGAAAAAAAGAGACATGGCAAACCACAGGCTGATTCAGAAGCAATATAAGACACTTGGGCCCATGTTTCACAAGATACAAAGCCTCATGGCAATGGGGCAGGAGAGTGTAGCCCACCCCTCAGGTCATGCAAATGTTCTAAATGATGACACTGAACAATCGACCAGAGCTACCATCAACTCCAGGTGCAGAGGCTTTGGGCAGGTCCTTTGACACCGTTCTGGCCTTAGTTCTAAAAGTGGTTACTGAGAAGAATCAAAGAAATAATGGAATGTGAAGCATTTTGTAAATTACAAAGTAACAGACAGGTGCAAATATCATTGTTATTATTGCTACTCATTGAGAAAGAACCCTGGGAAGGTAGGTCAGAGCAAGGGGCTTTATTCAGGCAGCCATTGAGTGTCCGAGCCAGGCAGAAATGGCCTAGTTAACAGGGTGAAAGGCAATAGAGTTGGATGTGGAGTTCCCGCTGTGGCGAAGTGGAAACCATGAGGATGCAGGTTTGATCCCTGGCCTCGCTCAATGGGTTAAGGATCCATCATTGCCATGAGCTGTGGTGTAGGTTGAAGACGCGGCTCAGATCCCGCATTGCTGTGGCTGTGGTGTAGGCTGGCAGCTGTAGCTCAGTTAGACCCCTAGCCTGGGAACTTCCGTATGCCATGGGTGTGGCCCTGAAAAAAAAAAAAGTTGGATGCAATAAGATATGCTTGCCTCCTTGACATCTGACCAACTCATTTGCTTCCTCCAACCAAGGAAATGTCATAGCCCATTCAATCCAGCTCAGTCTAATGGAGCCCACACCCACCCCACCACTGCCCACAGGCACAGTCTAGGCAGGCTCCATGGCCAGTGTGTGCGACCTGAGCACTCAGTGCAGGGAGAGGACCAAGATCAGCACGGTGTGGTGCTTGTCCCCATCTCTGCTCAGCATCCCTCCTAGACACCCACTTGCAAGGTTAACGAGACTCACAGAGGCTTATTGAGAAAGCTGTTAATTCCACTGCCGATGCAACCACGCTGAGCTTACGCCCCAACTGAGAGCAGGCACAACTCCCTGTGTTTCTCAATCTCTTTGTAGGTTTTGCCCAGAGCAGGAAAAAGCTCAGCCCCATGCACTGAGGCTCAGTTTAATTTGCTATTTGCATTTAGGTTGAGCTTTTTCTTTCCCTAAAAGTGTCTAAGATTTTTAAAAGCCAAGGCTCTGGAAATGAAGGCAATCAGGACCTGGGAGTAAGAATGGGTGTCCTGAGGCAGCCAGAGTCACTAGCTGTTCCTAAAGTCTAGACCAGTGACACCTGGGGCTTGCTGGAGACCAGACTCACCCCCCTGGAAGAAGCTCACTCTTTTTCCCTCCTCTTTCCTCAAAGACAGAGAGGCGGGCATCTGCTCTGGAGCCACAACATCTGGGTCAAATCCTGGTTCCCATGTGGCCTTGGGCAAGTCGCTCAAGCTTTCTGAGCTTCAGTTTCTTCCCCTATAAGATGTGGATCCATGGGTTAATACATATGATGCTTAGCACAGTTCCTGGCACACTACTGAGTGGGAACTGTCAGAGACGGGGCAGGTTCTGGAAATGTGACTCATAGTGTGAGAAGAAGGTTAAAAAAACAGTCACTAGGGGCCCTCTGTGCTAAGGGCAGCCCTGGGACAGAAAATAGCCCTGGTCTAATTCCTCCCACATGATGCTACTGTGAACCCAAGGCCAGGAAGAAAGGAAGGTCCCTTCTAACGGGCTTTCTCCAGCCAACTCCTTCTGCAGAGTTGTCTGGTCATTGCAGGGGACGCGGGTGGTCTAGAACCTGAGACGGTAGTGCAACATCAAAGCCCTACGCACCTGTGGGTTTCAGAAATTCTAAAACATTTTCTCAATCCCAGCTTATCCCAGGGGGATCCTCAAATGGGGTGGTGGTGACTCTAAGTTACCACTGCTTACCAGCCTGGGGAGGATAGAGATGCTGCCTCCCCCAGTTCACAGCCTGGTGAGAAGAGGGATGTGCCTGGGGTTAAGCACCCTGGGTCAGTGGAGGGGTTCAGTGCAGGCCAGGCAGTCATCTTCTGGGTGTCCTCACGGGGAAGCCTTCCTCGCTCAAAGGCACGGCCACCCTCTCCCGCCCACTTCCCACAACTTGGTAGGGAGTCTGAATCTGCAAGTGGGAGCTGCAGGGACAGCGAGGAGTGGCACAAAAGTCCTCCCGTGGCCACTTTGGGAGCACTGAGTTCAAGCCCCAGTGTGGGTGGCCACTCTGTGTGGCCTCTGATGAATATCCTATTGTTCTGGGACTCAGTTTCTTTATTTGTAAAATAAAGGGATAATTTCAAAGGTCCCTTCCAGCACTAAAGTAAAATTCTTTAAGAAATGTCCTATTAAATAAAATTAGGCTCTATTGGGTTCAAGCACATACTTGTTTTATTACTTTTAAGTCATTCAAATTAGATTCAAATTAGGTTAACCAAGTGTTGCCCTCCAGAGAGCCAGGGACTGGCATCAATGATGAGATAAGAATAATTCATCACCTCTTATCAATCAGCAGCCCCTAAATGGGTGCTTCAAAAGCACTTGAGGATGCTTGAAAGCACTAAATTTCTATAATTTAAATATCCTCACTTTAATCTCATTCACATCTTTCATTTGCTTAGCAAAATCTTTTCTTTCTTTCTTTTTCTTTCATTCTTTTTTCTTTTCTTTCTCTTTTTTTCTTTCTTCTTTCTTTCTTTTCCTTCCTTCCTTCCTTCCTTCCTTCCTTCCTTCCTTCCTTCCTTCCTTCTCTCCTTCTTTCCTTCCCCCCCTGTAGTCAGCAGGAGGGGAAATATCCTGCCTACTGTCAGAGTAATTGTAAATTCCCAGGCAGGCCAACCTCCACGTAGTAAGGCTGAAATAGGGTAACCGTGAGATCTCTTTTCCCTCTCGTGATAGAGGCAGCCCTGAAGGCCAGCACCAGGCTCTGCTAAGCCATTCTGTCACTTGAACAGTGGGGGCCTAAGCAGCACCCTATTTCTTTTTTTTTTTTTTGTCTCTTTAGGGCTGTACCTGTAGCATGTGGAGGTTCCCAGGCTAGGGGTCTAATCGGAGATTTTGCTGCCAGCCTACGCCTCAGCCACAGCAATGCCAGATCCAAGCCTCATCTGCAACCTACACCACAGCTCAAGGCAACGCCAGATCCTCAACCCACTGAGCGAACCCAAGGATCGAACCCGCAACCTCACGGTTCCTAGTCGGATTCGTTTCCGCTGCACCATGACGGGAACTCCAGCGCCCTATTTTTATGAAAACTATAGCTGCCTCCAAGGTCTGGCTTTGAGGGGGGGTCACTGGACAGCCAGCAGCCAGGGGTCTGAGCTCACTTGCCAGGTGTCTCTCTGTCTCACCCTTCTGTTTTTCTGCTCCCAACCAGATCAACAGCATCAACGGCTAGTGGCATCTCCAGGTCTGGACTATAGTCCAGGAAGGGGGAAAATGAGGTAAAGGCTGATCAATTGCTGAGAGAGGATCTCTCCCCACAAAGCAGAAATAACTAATTCAGCCTCAATGCACCAAGCAGAGCTAAAACTTGACTTGCGTCTCCAGAGTGGGCTGAGGCTAGTTTAGGATGCAGCAAAAACCCAGTCAAGGTTGACAATTAAACACATTGATTACTACCTGAAAGAACTAGAAAACCTGGGCTCTGAGCCTCCAGTTTCTGAAGGTGACTAAGGTACAACTGGGCATAGTCACGAGCAAGGAGGCTGGGGAGAGAGGCTGCTGGTCCTGGGCTGGCTGGGTCTTCTCTTGTTGGGTGACAGCTTTTCAGCAAAGACCTCCAGCAATGTCAACCGTTTCCTTTCACAGTTGGCCAGAAGACTAGTCCAATCATTAATACAACAGCATTTCTTGAAATCTGGCCTCCCATGCATTGTCTTTCTACTCTTAGCCTCCATCCTTGGAGGACTAGAAGCCTAGGGAAGTGGGGCAGATAATGAAGAGGTTTCCAAGGAGTTAAAAACACTGAGACCAGGAGTTCCAGTTGTGGCTCAGTGGTTAAGGAACCCGACTAGCATCCGTGAGGACATGGGTTCAATCCCTGGCCTCACTCAGTGGGTTATGGATCTGGCGTTGCCATGAGCTGTGGTGTAGGTGGCAGATGTGGCTCGGATCCTGAGTTTCTGTGGCTCTGGCGTAGGCCGGCGGCTACAGCTCCGATTCCACCCCTAACCTGGGAATCTCCATATGCTGCTGGTGCGGCCCTAAAAGACAAAAAACAAACAAACAGACAAAAAAAAAAAACCACTGAGACCACTTTATGTCCTTGCCATAGTCAGTCTCTCCTGAGAACTAAGGACAGAACCTCAATAAAAATCATGGTAGGGAGTTCCTGGATGGTCTCGTGGTTAGGATTAGGCACTTCTAGGTTCAATCCCTGGTCTGGGAACTGAGAGCCCACATAAAGCTGCTGAATGCCATGGCCAAAACAAAATAACAGCAAAAAAAACCCCTGATCATAGTATATATTTACACATTAAGTGAATCTATCATGTTCATTACTGATTACAAAACACAGACAAAAAGAAGAAAATTAAAATTCCCTATAATCCCATGACTCAGAGATAACCACTGGTAACATTCTGTCATACTGTCATACATCTTCCTATTGCTTTTTCCCCCTAAATTTGTCTTTTAACCTTTCAAGGAAACTTGAATACTGCAGCACTCAACTTTACAAGAATCTTGGAAGGAAAGTACTGCCAATGTAATTAGTTCTATTTAACAAATAAACCCAGAGGTTCCATTGCTTCAGTTCATGCAGCAGCTTAAGCTTCAAAGCTACATCCATGAGCCCTATGTTCTCTGAGAGACCTCATAAACAAACAGCTTCGTCATCAGCAAGTAACAGGAACACCTCCAAAATTAGAGAGCGAGTGAATTTCACTTTTGTTTCAGGTGAACTGACCAAGATCAAAAGCTAGAAATGTGCCTGCTGTTTTAAAATTCACCTGCAAGGAGTAGGTGTGGTCAAGATTCCAGAGAAGGAGAAGGGTCCCTATCAGGGTCACCCCCAAGAAATGATGTGCCACCACGACAGTGTCACACGCATCGGAATAAACAAAGTGCCAGATCACAGGATGCAGGTCATGGGTGACGAGTCTACGATTAGGCGGGGGGAAATCAGCAGTTCCTCACAGACTGGAGGGTGTAGAGAACCATCCAATCATTGGTGGATCTTTGTTGATGCCCAGTGCAGAATCCTGGCAACAGAGGAGCAGATGGCTTCCCACTGCGAGGCAGCTGGTGGATGGCTCATACAGACACATACGTGCATGTCCCCCCTCCCCGCTGTGCGAGAGCACTCACCTGGGGGAGACGGACTTCCCAACAGGTGCTGAGGTGTGTAGAATGGGAATCAAGAGGGCCCCAAGGGGTCCGAAAAAGGGGAATGCCAGGAGCTCTGACCTAGGAGACTGATCTTATTTGCCACCCCTCAGGGTGGAGGGAACGCCGGGTAAAGCACGCTTCCTGGAGGAACTCCATGGAGGCTGGAAGGAGGCTGGACCAGGCCAGAAAAGGAGGAGGGAAGGGAGGGTCTCTGACCGAGGAAATGGGGCCTCAGGAGAAGAAAGTCCCTTCCTTGGTCCTCGAATCCAGAGTCCAAGCCCACAGCAAGGCCAAAGGTTCATGGAGAGGGAGAAGAGCTAAAGAGAATTGGATTTTGGAGTTCCTGCCTTCTCTCAGTAGGTTAAGAAACTGACTGCAGTGGCTCAGGTCACTGCAGAGGTGTGAGTTCTATCCCTGGCCCGGCACAGTGGGTAAAAAGGATCTGGTATTGCAGCAGTTGTGGCTCAGATTCAAACCCTGGCCTGGGAACTTCTATATGCTGTGGGTATGGCCATAAAAAAAAAAAAAAAAAAAAAAGGAGCTCCCATTGTGGCTCAGTGGGTTAAGAACCTAACATAGTGTCCATGAGAATGTGAGTTCGATCCCTGGCCTCACTCAGTGGGTTAAGCATCTGGCAATGCCACAAGCTGCACTGACGTTCACAGATGCGACGCAGATCTAGTGATGCTGTGGCTATGGCGTAGACCGGGGGCTGTGGCTCTGATTCAACCCCTAGCCTGGAAACTTCCATATACTACAGGTGCAGCCATAAAAAGGAAAAAAAAAAAAAAAAAAAAAAAAGAGAGAGAGAGAGGAGAGAGAGAATTGGCTCAAAACAGGGATATGACAATGTCTTCAAAAGTAAAACTGTACAAGTCCAACAAATGTCTGAGAAAATGTCCAACCTCATGGCTAAAATAAATTCCTGAAAATAAGACAGCTTTTTTTTTTTTTTTTTTTTTTGCCTTTGAAATTAGCAATGAAGAAAAATCAGCATGTACATTTGAGCAAGCTTTTTCTGGAAGACAGTTTAGTAATGAGTATCAGGTTGTTGAAAATGCTCATGCCTGTTGACCCAGCAATTCCACTTTAAAAAATCTCTCCTAAGGACACAGAAATGTTCCCAAAGAAACAGAGCAAGTTGTTCATTTACGGTGTTTCTTCTTGTGATACCCACCACTCACTCTGCAAGAGAGAGACAGAGAGAGAGACAGGCAAGAGAGAGAAGGAACACAAATGGCCAAAGCTAGGGGCTCAGTGAGGTAAAACACAGATAAAAATCTATACGATGGAATAGTATGCAGCTCCTGAAGGCCATATGTTGACACAGAAGCTGTTTACAATATATCACCATGCAACATTTTTAAAACTGTCTATATAGTATCGTAACCCCATACCACTCTTTCTATAAAATATAAAAATCTATTTATGGAAAAACAACAGATCTATTCAGAAGAAAATCTTTTATCAAAGGGCCAATAGGAGTTCTCATGTGGCTCAGCTGGTTAAGGATCCGGCACTGTCAATGCAGCGGTTTGGGTTGTTGCTATGGTGTGGGTTCAATCCCTGGCCCAGGAACCTCCACATGCTATGGGTACAGCCAAAAAAAAAAAAAGGCAAAAAAAACAAAACAAAACAAAACAAAAAAACCAGGTCCAAAAAGTCTTCATCTCTAGGAAGTAGAAATCCAGGTATTTTTGTTGGGGGCTTGGGGGTGTCTGTTTCCAACATTCTGCATAGAGCACGTATTATTTTTGTAATTGGATGACATATTATTTTTTAAATGAACAGATTACTTACACATTATTTTTTAAATGAACAGATTGCTTACATGTAGGATTACAAGCAAAAACTAAGGCTCCTGCATCCCCTAGATTCTAGAAAGAACTTGACAACCCTGTTCTTTTTCTGTGCTTTTCTCCTTCAGCAGAGGCATGTTTCTTAGTCTCTCCCACATATCTGAGCAGGGGGCCCTGAATGTTAAGAAAATAAAACAATGCAGTGCCAGGCAGCACCCTCTGACCCTACTCCACTGCCAGCAATTGGCGAGCTAGGTGTCTGGGCCAACTGGAGATCTGCCTCCCTAACAGGCGTGTATTTGCAAATCCCCAGCCTGCCCTGGGTACCCTCTGGAGCCCTCAACTGGATTCTGGGTCAACCAAGCTGGGGGACAGCCTTCGAGCAGTGTGTGAGGACATCACCTCCCTTTCCCCACCCAGGTAGCTGCAGAACCCAAAAACATGCAATAGGACTTAGGGCTCCCACCAGGTCTAATTCTCCCAGGAGCCCCTTTCTCGCCGTCAGACACGGTCAAAACCAGCTCAGAGGGAAGTGAATTTTCTCGCCCTCAGAGTCAAAACCAGCTCGGGGGGGTGCGGGGGTAAATGTGGAGGGGTCATGCAATGAGTCTTGTTGCATCTCCACCCCGATCCTTGACCCCCGAGGCAGCAAAGTGTAAATTGTTATTTATTCAAACTGCCATTTGATTATGTTGAAACGCAGCTGCTGAACCCAGAGAGAAAAGTCTTTATGGTGGGTAGGAACTTCCTGTCAAGGACAGTTAATTTTAATTTTTCCACTGAGCTCAACCTCAAAGTGAGGTTGATTGCTACTCAGCAAGATGGACTGCATTAGTGGAAGCTTTAATTGAGCACAGATCCATGTCCCCAAAGCATAATGTTTGTTGTGTACATACTTTGGGACGAGGAAGAAAATGAAAAACAGACCCTTCTGAGGAAAAATTGAAAGCAGAATGTGTTTCATCGTCAGGATGGCAGCCCCAAAAGCCAGCTGGGGGGCTTGGTGGAACGCCCCACCTCCCCACGCCTCAGTTCCCATGGACTGTTTGCAAATGTTTCTAAAAGCTCAATGCCTGTGCTCAGGTCTCTCTTTCCTAAACACTGGGCTCCACTGTGGCTCCTCTCACGACCCACAAAAAAACCCCAGGAAAGCAGTGATAGACAAGGCGCCCTGGGCCAGGGGACCATGGTATTTGTTTCTGCTGCACGGGGCCTCCCATCCCAGGATGTGGATCCATGTTGGCATCTAGTATGTCCACTTCTGCGTCCACAGCTGGAGCACACTGCCACTTTTGGCCTCTTATGGTTGTGGTTCCAGACCCTTGTCTCCTCCCCCTGAGCTATAGAACTAGCCTTTGGGCTGTTGGGGAGATGTCATCTTAAAGCTCAAATGGTATCACCCTCCTCAAACAGTGTCAACAGCTCTCCTTGACCCGCAAACCCCAATCCTGACATCCAAGCGCTTCCATGGACAAATCCCACACTCCTTCTCCAAACCTTTGTCGACTTTCCTCTCTCATCCTATGCTCTGGCCAGACCAGTCCCCTCCTCCCTAACCCCACTCCCAATCCATGAGCAAGTCCTCTCTTGTCCCCATGACTGTGAGCCTCCGCAGGGCTCCTTGTTTCTATTCTTTGTTCCTCTCCATCTCCATGCATCCACCAGACTGATCTTTATGAAAGTAAACAATGCTCACCCCTTCCTTAAACTCCTCTGTGGCATGTGGCGTTCTGCCATATTTAGACTAAAATCCAAACTCTTCCCTACGGCCTACAAGACTCACCATGGCCCAGTTCCATTTTCAGCTTCCTCTCGTCCCACTAATAGCCATACTAGTCTCCCTTCTGCTCTTAGCACTTGTTCCCTCTGCCTGGAAGAAATACTTTGCTTCCAACTCTTCCCCTGTCTAGGCCCTGACTAATCACCTCTCAGTCTTAGCTTATATGCCACCTCCCAACAAACGCCTCCCTGACTATTGACTACCGTCATTCTGCACAGCTCTTACTGGTATCTGAAATTATCACATTTATTCACTTCTTTGTTCTCCCCATCAGAATCTAAGCTTCCTGAGGGACCTTGACCAACCTGTTCATCGCTGCATCATCAGTACCCAGGACAGCGTTTGGTACATAACAGATTCTAAATCATTCATTTGGGGATAAATGATTGATTATAGGAAAGAAACATTTCTTGAAAGGCCTACATTATGTCTGCCTCCATCCCTTAGGTTGTGCTATTTCTTCAGCTTAGCGCCTCCTTCTTCCCCTCCATCCCTAAGTGCTGACACTTGCAGTAAGGCAAGTGCAAAGCCCCATCTCCAATAAAGTATGCCCTCCTCCCTCTAGGCAGAAATAACTTCTTTGCCCCATGCTCCTGGGCCACCTACTTTATTTTAACATGAGTTTACTTTTTGCTCCTGGAAATTCTTGCCTAGAAAGATGAGGCTATAAACCAGAAAATCATCTCACTGTTGGTTTCAGGAACTTCCTAAGATCAATTCCAGCAACAGAGTGCTCAAACAGCTCTTTCTCAGAACAATGCTTTGCTCAACTAGACAGTGATTCACTTATCAAAGCAAGTGTTTTGCTTTGTGTTCTCCGATCTCTTGAACAACAAGATCAATCAAGAATTTTGCCAAATCCCAACAATCAAAACATTGTACTGAATGACCCATCTTAAGCTACTCTTTCACTCCCAACCTCCAAACCCTGTAAATATCCAGAGGATTCAGAGAAGAAGACACTTTTTTTTTTTCTTTTTTTGCCACCACGTGGCATATGTAGTTCCCTGGCCAGTGATCAGATCCAATTCCCAACTGCAACTTAAGCCACAGCTGCTGCGACACTGGATCCTTAACCCACTGTGCCTGGCCAGGGATGGAACCTCCATCCCAGTGCTCCCTAGACGCTGCAGATCCCACTGCACCACAGTGGGAACTCCAGAGAAGAGACCACTTTAAAGGGTATCCTGAGACTCTGAAGGTAGCCCTCTCCCTCTCATTTGGCTTTGCCTGATGACCAGGTTATTCTGATGGCCCTAAAGGGGCTCTGGCATCTGACAGTCCACTCCAGCGACCACTGCAGTGTCCAGCACCAAGCTCTGCCATATTTAGTGAATGATGAAAGAATCAAAGGACAAGTGAATAGCTTGCCTTCCCTCTCCCTTCTCGAAATGGCTGAGCCGGGAACATTAAAAATGGCACATTGGCCAAGAGACCAATAACAGCAAGGCTTAGACCAGGGAAGTCCTTCATTTCAATGGCTAGGCCTTATCTTGGAAGCCAGAATCAAGGGCAGAAACCCATGGGCGGTGCCGGCGTTTCCCCCAGATCCAGGCCAAGCTTCCCAAGCTGGATCAGCCTCTCTCGCTCTCACCCAGGGCGACTGCGCTGGACCGCTACGGGCTGCAGAAGGCAGGCTTCACGCATGTGCTGAACGCTGCCCATGGCCGCTGGAACGTGGACACCGGACCCGATTACTACCGAGACATGGCCATCGAGTACCACGGCGTCGAGGCCGATGACCTGCCTACCTTTGACCTTAGCATCTTCTTCTACCCAGCGGCCGCTTTCATCGATGCTGCGCTCCGCTATGAACACAGTAAGAGACCTTCCGCCCCGCCGCGCCCCTCCCCCCCCGAGGCCCCGCCCCTCATCCTGGTGGGAAAAGTCATCTGCGCACTCACCTCACTCTCAAATCTGGCACTGCTGGGGTTGCTGGAAATGTCTGATCCCTTGGAAGCTGTGAGCCCCACTGAGCTTGCAGCTGCTCGAGTTTGGTTCCATGGGTTGTCGCTATGGGAAATCGTCTGGGAAATTGGAATCAGGAGAGCTCAGAGGGGAGGCCTTTGGCCTGAATCTCTCTCTCCTAAGGCACAGCAGTCATCCTCCAAATGCCTGGGGTAGTTTGGGAGCCCTCAGAGCTGGGATGCTGCCTAAATGCTAATTGTGCCTGGGCCCAAACCATACTAACAGCCAAGGGCCTCCATACTAGAAAACCCTCAGGGAGCTAACTTGCATGGCAATCTAGGGAAGACTAGATTCTCCTGTCAGTCAACTAAGCTCATATGACCCAAACCTCCTCCCATCCCAGTCATATTCAGTCTAGTGAACCCTCCTGTAGAAAGCTGATAGCCTATTCTTTTAAGTGGCAAACTATATTGGAGAATCTGAGTTTTGCACTCATGATGTCCAAGTTTCCCAAGGTTAATTAACCACCTTTTAAATCACAGTGTTAGTCCTTGTGCTCAAAGTGCAGTTTTAGCTGCTCTAATGCAGGTAAAGGCTTCAAGGCTATTATGGAGAGAAGGGCAGTGCAGCTATGCATCCAGGTAAGACAATATGCTGTGATTGCCGCAGGATGTATTTCAGTGGCATTCCATAGAGGCCAGGGGGACTTCAACTCCCTGATCTGTGTTGTGACTTCAGCCCCATGTGTCACACCCCTTTATGGGGCCATCACATAATTCAGGGTATCCAGTTACTGAAAGCCTTCTTGCCACAAGTGGTTGGGATTACAAGGCTCATTGATGGTCCAACTGGCCTGCTTTAGGAAATGCAACCTGCAGGTGGGCCTAGGCCATGTCTGCAGGATACTCCCAGATCTTATCTTTATTTTGGTTCAGAAAGCAGTGTCATAATGGGAGAAAAAAAAAAAAAAAAAAAAAAAACCATAGAGCTGAAGTCCTTGTCTTAGGCAACGCCTCATTTCAAAGTCATCCTTTTTATGAGTCTATTTATGGACCATCTTTTGTGTTAGGCACATTCTGGGTTTCCAAGCAGGATCAAAAAGCAACTGGACTCTGACTCATCACCATGAGGTGAAATTCGCCTCATGGTATTTGAAGTTAACTGAAAACAGATCTAACACAAAAAAGCAAAAAGCTACAACCACCCAATCCTTCTGATTCTGTTTAATGTGTTCACTTGCCCTTACTCTCTATATCTTTAGCCTCTTAATGGAAGGGGTCTGGTAGGCTTTGGAGAAGACAGGGTTGGGTTCAAATTCACGTTGCCCAACTTAATAACAAGGTGATTTCTCTGAGCCTTGGTTTCTCCATCCGGTGATGAAAACACTTACCTTGAAAGGTTATAATGAAGATCAGCAGTAACCCACATAAAGCACTTAGCACAGACCCTGGTGCACAGCAGGCTCTCACATGTGTTTGATAAAGAGAGGTCGCGCACCACCAAGCATATAACCTCACCAGCACGTGCTCATCATAATAATAAAATTTCCAATCCCTAAAGAAAAAAAAAAAAAAAAAAGGAAAAAAGACATTCCAACTTTGAACTACAGTGGTACAATATACACACATGACAGCTTGTCTGGTTCCTGGCACATCATTTTAGAGTCTGCGCCCACTGCTGGATTAGGAAAGAATGGGCTGGGCAGGTCACAGAGCATCCATGTGGTAATGTCAGGCGGGTGTGGATTGTACAGGTAGACCTGGTGGCTGAAAACACCTAGCAAAGAAAAGGTCAGGAGGGGAAAGTATATATACAGGGCAGAGGACATGCAGGCTAGACCACTTGGCTGGGGGTGGGGAGCAGATAGAACCCTGGTGCCAAGTGGGAGGCTGGATTCTCTTCTCTGTGCGCTTTGCACTTGTGTATCTAAAGACATCCTCTGAGTTCCCGTTGTGACTCAGCGGCAATGAACCTGACTGGTATCCCTGAGTATGTGGGTGCAATCTCTGGCCTCGATCAGTGGGTTAAGAATCCAGCATTGCCGTGAACTACAGTGTAGGTCACAGACGTGGCTCGGATCCCATGTTGCTGTGGCTGTGGTGTAGGCCAGCAGCTACAGCTCTGATTGGACCCCTAGCCTGAGAACCTCTATATGCCTTGGGTATAGGCCTGAAAACATTCATTCATTAATTAATTAAATTTAATTAAATAAAGATGTGCTCAAGATGAGGGTTCAAGGGCCAGCCCTTCAGGACTGGGCAGAGGCCATTGATGGGTGAAGCTGGCTGTGTGTTAGGCCAGGGTTGTGGCTAGGGGGTGCCTGTGGCTAAGCTGAGAGCCCCAAATCCCTTCCCAAGGGGGCAGCTGCTACTCAGTCCCAATCAACGATTGTCCTGTGAGAATCGTGCCAGGGCGGCAGATCTCACATTTCGGGAAAAGTCCCCAGTCGGGACTTTCACATAACATTGCTCAAATTTTAAGCCTTGGCCACAAATCGAACATTTCTGAAAATGCAGCCAAGTCCAAACCAAAGAAACTCAATGGCTGTCCGTCTGTAACCTGTGCCCTGAGTAGTCAGCGTAACAAAATAAAACACTCGTTAGCTCAGCAACGACATCGTCCCAGACTCCATTCGTGATGATGGCAGGTGCTCAGCCCGCATGGGTCCAGTCACACTCTGGAAAGCCAAGGGACACTCCTGTAGCACGGTCGAGCCAGATGCTCTCGTATGTTTCTTATTATACTCTTGATGTCAGAGGTGTCAGCGGACAGTCTGGCCAAAAGGCAAGACCTATCTTTTTCCACTCTGTCTTTCCTGTTCTTCCTTGGCTCCTTTCAGCCTAGTGTTCACTGTTTCCCACCACTGCCCCTCAGGGCCAGTCTTGATCACTCTTTTTGAAAGGCAACCTTTGCAGTGCTATAGAGCTGCATGCGTGGTCTGTAACCAGCCCCAGGGGCCCATGGCTATATCTACCCTCCCCTGACCTGAGCCTTCCCAAAGAGCCCACCAGGCAACCTCAGTCACTCCTGAAAAATCTTAGAATCTAATTCTGTGTTCTACCCTGAGCGCTGGGGCAACAGAGACCCAGGGAAGCCAAATGATGGGTCACAGAGCTCATCAGAGGCCAGTGGGAATCTCTTCTGTCACTCAGGCCTCATGGAAGAGTCCATTGTCCTTCCTTGGAGCATCTGGTGACTTTGCTATATACGGGGTCTCCAGATATTATGGAAGGTGAGACACTGCAGCTGGTTAGAGGATCTAAACAACCGACCTAGTCATTCTTCATCAGAAAAAGAAGTACTGACGAAAATACTGCCACGGGAGCCCCATTTGGGCTGCCATCCCTGCTCCTGGCCTGGCATCCTCCGAGCTGAATTACCGTGGTTTTAATTTAATGAAATCTTCTAAGAAATCCCAGGGCAGCTACTACGAGGCTCTAAACATTCAGCTTTTAGTATCACCACTCTCCTTTCAGTCTTTCTTTTTCTTAAACAAACAGTCCATAGGCTGATTTTGAAGCCATCTTAAAATCTATCACGGATAAGGTAGGTATGAATAAATAAATGAAGTCTACGTTTGAGCAGGAGGTTGAGTCTCTGGTGCCTCTAAGCTTTAACCAGACCAGATTTTCAGGGTGTTTTAAGGGTCTCTTGACCCACTATAGCACCCACAGGCCTGCCCACTGGCAGTTTAAAAACACACCATGCATCCTTTTTCCAAGGACTTCTGCATGTGCAGAGCTATTTGGGTAGATGTATGAACCTTGCCTTTGCAGGCTCCCTGGCAGTGAGTGGAAGGCAAAGGGCACCCCCTAAACCAAGGAAATGGGTCTGGGTGGGTTGGTGGATAACAGGCTTGACCTACAAGTCTGATTTGAGTGATAGAGGCCTACCTTCTGGTCACCAGGGAAGACGTGCCAGTAGCAAACAGTAAGATTCTGGATTCATCTTTTCTTTATAACACTGTGGGAGTCCACCTTTTGGTAAAGACCAAAGGAAAAATAGTTCATCTTTGAAACCTAGTTTGTGGCCTATCAGTGGGTTATAAAATCAATTTAGGAATTCCCATCATGCACAGTGGTTAATGAATCTGACTAGGAATCATGAGGTTGTGGGTTCGATCCCTGGCCTTGCTCAGTGGGTTAAGGATCCAGCATTGCTGTGGCTGTGGCATAGGCCAGCGGCTACAGCTCCAATTCCACCCCTAGCCTGGGAATCTCCATATGCCAGGGGTGCGGTCCTAGAAAAGACAAAAAAATACAAAAAAAACAAAAACAAAAAGAAATCAATTTAGTAGCTGCAGCCAGCATTTCTTTCTTTTTTTTTTTAATGGAATAGATTAGAAAAGAGAAAATGTCAGCATGCATTGCATGTAAGAAAAGCACAAATTATGTGGTGAAATTCTTATCTGATATACACACACATGTGACGCCTTAGTATCCAGGCCTCTGGCATCAGCGGCCTGGGCTTGAATATGGGGGTAGGGTGAGCCCAGGTACCATGGAGGGAGCCGTGAATTTTATGATTTGTGTAGAGGGGGTCACACAAAAAAAGTTTGAAAGGCACTGATCTACAAAATGCCAACCTGGCAATACTCCCCTGGCTTGGGACCCTACCCCTGGCCGGCCTCTAACTCCTAGAGAGCCTCTGGCTTCCTCTGCTGTGGGCCATGCTGGGAACAGGCTGAAGGCAGCCCATGCAGTTTCTCACCATTCAACGCCCAAAGGGTGGTCCTTAGCAGAGCCACAGAGCAAAGAGGGAGCAGTGCCTTGAGAGTCTCGGGACAAACCCTCTGCCCCAGGGAGGCCCAGCAAGCCATGTAGCCCATGGCACTAGTGCTGCTGTCTTAAAAGCAAAATTCAGCCAGAAGGAGCGAAGCCTCCCACCTCCTTTCCCTTTTCCCTGCCCACCACCTACCCCCCCACTTAACAGACTACAGGCTCCCCGAAGACTTAATGAACTACAGCTTTCGTCTGTTTTAAGTTTTTGGTCATGACAGAAAGAATTACCCTTTTTGCCAGGGGAGGAAGAAATGCTTTAGTTATCAGAAGAGCTGGCAAGGGGCCAGGCAGCCTCTGGAACGGTGTGTGGGGATCAGAATGCCAGAGGTAAACATTCCACTCCAGGAGGTAGCCATGCCCAGGAGAGCTGGGCCAGCACCCCCCGAGCCCCACCCAGCACCCAGGAAGCCGGCCCTGCTCCTCACCCTCTGGCCTTTCTGGCCAAGCTGCCCAAGGAGAAGGTAGGGGTGGGAGTTCCCTTCATGGCTCAGTGGTTAACAAACTCAACTAGGATCCATGAGGATGTGGATTCAATCCCTGGCCTCGCTCAGTGGGTTAAGGATCCGGCGTGGCTGTGAGCTGTGGTGTAGGTTGCAGATGTGGCTCAGATCCTGCATTGCTGTGGCTGTGGCCAGTAGCTGTAGCTCTGATTCGAACCCTAGCCTGGGAACTTCCATATGCTGTGGGTACGGCACTAAAAAGACAAAAAAAAAAAAAAAAAGGTGGGGTGGCCACACTCTTGTATCTCAGCAATGGGGACTGGATGCCAGCCTGGTTAGCTTGTGGAGATTCATGAAGACAAATCGTGATACTTAATAGCTCTCTATGCGGCACCTTCTGTGTCAGCTCTATGTGTGTGGACAGGCCATCCGGGGGGTCCTCACCTTGGGGGAGGGTGGGCGGCCAGAATCCCGGTGCCTGGTGTTCGACCCTCTTGGATTTCTCCTATTGCTGTGGCTGTTAACCGTCACCCGGTTCTGGGCTTGGTCCTGTGAGGAAGGGGTGGGAGGGAGAGGGAGACAAGGTCACCACATGCACTCAGAAGTGTTTACCAAATTGCTCCACCAACCCAGCGACCTTCATGAGTGTCTCCTTTCTAATCCTTCCAGGCCTTGGGCCTGAGATTCAGGAACAGGGACAGTACTGGGGTCACACAGCTGAGGCTGCTCCAGCCAGCTTGTCCCCAGCAAAGGGACCCCACTGCCACAGGAGAGGAAACCACTGGGATAGCAGCAGTGGTAGTGCTGGGGACAGCCAGAGAAGCAGATCTCCTTACTTAGCCTGTTCCCAGAGCACAATGGCATGTTGCCAGCACACAATAGGGCCTCTGTAACCAGCTGCTTTGAACTATTTCCAGCAATGGTACCAACTTTCCGGGTGACCTCTGGCAAATCATTTCACTTCTCTGAGCCTGTTTCTTCATCTGTAATCAGGAGTGAGCATACTGAAACCTTGAAGAGTATATTAAGGGTGACGTTATCTATGTGAGTTCTAGAGCGCCATCTAATGGACACCCGAGGGATGGAACGCTGCTTCTCATGGTGGCTTCTCATTTGGTCCAGCTGTTGCCATGATAGTGGCCAAAGGGAGCTTTTTCTTGTGGAGATTCTTCTAGATCTCCAGTTCTCACACTTTATGGTCTCAGATCGCTTTTACACTCCTATAACCTATTGAAAGCTTCAAAGAGCTTTTATTTATGTAGGTCTGCTCTGTCAATATTTACTCTATCAGAAATAACTCAAAAAATTGAAAATATGGATTCATTTAAAAATAATAAAGTAAACCCACTGCATACTAACATACAGGTTTTTATGAAAAATTATATTTTCCAAAATAAAGCTACAGAGCGGCATGGCATTATTTTACATCTTTGCAAATCTCTTTGATGTTAGGCTTATGAGAATCCAGGTGGATTCTTACATCTGCATTCAACCTGTTGTGATCTGTTGTTTTGGTGGACGTATATGAAGAAAATCCAGTCTTACTCAGATATGTAGCTGGAGAAGGGAGGGATATTTTAATAGTCTTTTTAGATGATTGTAGCTCTTCTTCTTTGATACCACACCAAAGCTTAACAACTTTTGTTATGTGAAATCTGAAAACATATCAGTAAACTTTATACTCTGTTACATAAAAATCCATCGGTCTGCCTTGCACTTTGAATGGATTTTTTTACCCATATATGATTTTGTAATATCTCACACTGTCATGTGGAAAGCATTGGTTCACTAAGTTATACAGATCTTCCCAAAGTTGACGTGCTGCATTGTACATTATCAAAAAATATATTTGTTAATACCACCGCTGCTCTTAACAGGAAAATCTGAAAAGTACTGCGAAATTATCAATTTCAGTGGTAGATACAACTTTTCCAAAATTCTTTTTTTTGTTTGTTTGTTTTTGTTTTTGGCTATTTAGGGCCATACCCATGGCATATGGAGGTTCCCAGGCTGGGGGTCAAATTTGAGCTGTAGCTGCTGGCCTACACCACAGCTACAGCAAGGACAGATCTGAGCTGCATCTATGATCTACACCACAGCTCGTGGCAACACTGGATTCTTAATCCACTGAGCAAAGCCAGGGATCAAACCTGTGTCCTCATGGATGCTAGTCAGATTCATTTCCACTGAGCCACAATGGGAACTCCCCAAAATTCTAATTTTGGCTTGAAAGCTTGCATTTTATCACTGGGGACAGATACTGCCAATTGTTTTCTTTCCTGTGACAGGCTCATTTTTTTCACTTTTGAGAAATAGTTTGTCAAAAACCCAAGTTTGAATTACTGTGGTTTTTCTGTCATTTGCTCCTCAAGTCAAAATAGTGTTTCATGAAACAGTGGCTAATTCAGCTTGCAACTTGATCTCCCATTAGCTTCTCCTTGAGATTACGATCCTGCTTTGGCCTGAAGCCGAAGTGCTTTCTGTGTACATTCCATTTCATCACACAGAATATTAAGAAGTGGTGTAACCAGGGGCTGAAATTTGATAGTATTAATTTTTACTGCTTCACCAAGGATATTCTTAAGAGAAATTGGCTTGTTTTTCCACTAAGAGTGCTTGGTGGTGAGTGCAATGATTACTAGCACAATGTGGTGCCCCTGCCATGATTCATGCTAAGGCACCAGCCGTTCTGTCCACCGCTGCATTTTGAACCTCAGTGAAAATGTCATCATAGTGAAAGAGGCAAACGTCACCATAGTGCTGTTTACAAATTAATGTTAAGCCCAAAGCTCTCCTGAAACTGTCTTGGGAACCCCCAGGGTCTTGGATCATGCTTGGAGAACCTCTGGTCTAGAAGACAATTTGGTCATCTATGTCGTAAGAATATTCAACCCCTGGTTTTACCACATGGCACAGTAAAACTATTTTAATTAAAAAAACAAAACACTGACCTTGTGATTTTTACCGAACTGGTTTTGCTCATGGCTGATGTGATGTTGCTGCCCCATTTGACAGTTGAGAAAGTTGAGGCTCCACAAGCCGAGTGACTTATCCTAAACCTGGGTGGTTGGTAACGGAACTGACTCTGGAACCCAGGTCCTGGGTGCTCACAGACTCCACTGCAAGCAGACCATGCCCTCTGTCTCAGCAGCTTGAAGGGTCTTTGGGGACAGTGGGGAGCTCTCTCCTTATCCAAAGTCAAATGCAGCAGCACTGCAGTGGTGCAGAAAGCATGCGTTCCTGTACAACCCACCTTCAGCCATGGATGGAATATAATGCAACCTGTTTAAAGTGGATTATGGCACATCCACACAGAGGAACTCTGCAGCCACAAGAAAAAATAACTGAGAATTCTTCGTAGACTGATATACAGAGTTCTCCAAGGTATATTGCTAAATAGAAGAAGCAAGGTATAGAAAAGTGTGTAAAGCTTGCTACATTTGGGGCAAGAAGAGAAAAAATACGTTTTTGCTACGTACATGCACAGAGTCTTCTGTGGAAGAAGAAACTGGTAATACTTATTGCTTTGGGAATTGAGGAGCTGGGTGGGAGAGAAGCTTTTCTTTTCTTTTTTGCTTTTTAGGCCCATACTTGCGGCATAAGGAGGTTTCCAAGCTAGGGGTCAAATTGGAGCTACAGCTGCTCACCTACGCCACAGCCACAGTAGAATCCAAGCTGCATCTCCGACCTATACCACAGTTCACGGCAATGCCAGATCCTTAACCTACTGAGCGAGGCCAGGGATTGAACCCACAGCCTCATGGATCCTAGTTGGATTCATTTCTGCTGCACCACAATGGGGACTCCGGAGAGAGGCTTTTCAATGGGCATCATTTTATACCTTTTTCTCGTGGCTGCCCTATTCAAAATAAGCAAACATTAAGTAAATAAATAATATGAATATGTTGTAAGTAAGTAGCATTCAAAAAACCTCACAGCTCTTTCTCCCGTACCCTGACAGAGCTCTCACTTGGAGGTACTTTGGCAGGAAGGAGGCGTTAGTTCCATCCCCCTCTTCCTTAGTGAGACAACAGTAACATCTGCGGCTTATCGAACCTTCGATACCTCCAAGCAGTGGACCAAATGCTTTACACAAATTGCCTTCTTAAGCGCCCCAGGAGGGAGATACTGATAGTGTTCCCATTGTACAGATGGGGAAGCAGAGGCTCCCAGCCCCTCAGTAACTGGCCCAGGATCCTCCAGGAGCGGGAGGGAGAGTCAGGATTTGAGGGGGCTCCGCTCGGGCCCAAGCCTACACCCCAGCCCTCAGGCCACCCTGCCTCTCCGGTCTGAGTCTTTGTTCTCCCTGCACCGTTTCAGATAAGATCCTGGTGCACTGCGCTATGGGCCGCAGCCGGTCGGCGACTCTGGTCCTGGCCTACCTGATGATCCACAGGAACATGACCCTGGTGGATGCCATCCGGCAAGTGGCCAAGAACCGCTGTGTCCTTCCCAACCGGGGCTTCCTGAAGCAGCTCCGGGAGCTGGACAAGCAGCTGGTGCAGCAGCGGCGACGCGCCCAGCACGGGGGCGAGGCCGGGGAGAAGGCTGGTGAGAAGGAGCCATAGCGCCCCCTCCGGGGCGAGCGGGACGCTGGGGAATGGAGGGCTAAGGCTGGCAAGAACTCTGGCCTGTGACTTTGTCACGGAGAAGGGTCGCGAAGCCGAAGCTCGACGCCTCGCAAACGATCGTAGGACTTCCAGGGTGCGTGCTGGTGAGCAGGGGAGATCACAGTGGCCTCCGGGACGAGTCCAGCCCTGGGCTTCACAGCCAAATGGGGAAGACGGGCTTCCCAGCAGAAGTGGTTACAGATGAGCTCACCAATCTGCACAAAGGCGCCGTTTTGTTTTGCTCCTTTTTTTCCTTTTTTTCTTTTTTTGGGTAAGATGGAAGCAGAAAAGGATTTAAAACTGTGTAGACATTGTGCTGTGATTAAACATTGGCTTTGTCTGAAAGTCACATTCTTAAAAAAATAATTTGAAAATATAACTTTATTTTCTAACCACTTAAGAGTGCCTGGGAGAGCCGCGTTACAGGAGAGTCTGCATCGCTTGTTAGTGAGTCTGCTCTCTGGGGAGGGGGGTGCGGGGGAGGGGGGGACCCACATTTCCTCACCACATCCTGGCTCCTCTTGTCCCTGGAATCCCCAGGCTCGGTCTCCATCCACACATGCTGCTTCTGGAAGCTGCAGAGAGCAATTCATTTGGTAGGGGTGGGGAGTGGGGGGACTGAGCCCTTGCACAGAGGCCTGGCTTTGGGCTCCCCCACCTTACTCAGGGAGCTAGAGCTGCCAGTACCCAGAAAAATTCAACAAATTCTGGTAAACTGGGACAAGATTGGACTTGAATTTTTTTTTTTTTTTTTTTTTTTTGGTAGAGCCACACCTGTGGCACATGGAGTTGAATCAGAGCTGTAGCAGCCGGCCTACACCACGGGCATGGCAACGCATGATCCCAGCCACATCTGCAACCTACACCACAGCTCACAGCAACTCTGGATCCTTAATCCACTGAGCAAGGCCAGGGATTGAACCAGCATCCTCATGATACTAGGCAGGTTCTTAACCCACTGAGCCACAATGGGAACTCCCTGGACTTTATAATTTTCAAGGGAGACACTCTGTGGGGCAGTGAAACTTGTGGGGAAGCTTCTTTCATTCTGATTCAGTCCAAGCAACCTGGGCAATCCCAGCAGAGAGTATTTGCAAAGGTGCTTGCACTGGAGTGGGAGAAGCGGGCAGCCTAGGAGCTCAGGTGCGGAGTTCCCCTGGTCCTGAGAGCTAAGACAGGCACCACGACTGACTGTGTGAGTCTCATTCTTGAGGAGAAAACAACAGCAGGCACTGAGTGGGGAGAGGTGGCTTCTGGAACCAGGAACGGGAAACCAGACAGAACCCAGAGAGATGCTGATGGAGATGTCACAGACTGGAAATCAAAACTGCCTGGAGGAAGCAGAAAGTATGAGAAAGGCCTGGGGGAAAAATAGGCCCTATCCACCCCTTTGGATGTGGTTTTCAGCAGAATGAAAGAGAAGATCCTTGATGGAGGGAGGATTGTGTCCAGAGATTTAGCAGGTATGTAAAGCCACCTGAGGGTCACCCGGAGACCTCTGGTGGGCTGCCCTGCTTTGGGGCCAGAGGGAAGGACCTGTGGCCTGGCTCCCTGTGGCTGGCAGGGCTTCCTGGAACTGCCCAGAATCCCTTCTGGACGAGTCACCTTGGCCCAGGAAGCATTGGGTCCTCACCACGAGAGGAGCCACGTACACAGGCTCTCGGGAAAGAGATGTAACCAAAAGGGATTCTAGGGTCATAGTGGCCCCTACCTAGACCTTCCCATCATAGGATCCCAACAGCCTCCTTGAAACTCACTTATCGCCTAGCTCTGATCTATTCCTTATCCAGAAAGAAATATTTCCATTTTAATGAAATGTTACTTTCATACATTATAATGAAGTATTTACATTTAAATGAATCCACACGTGGGGAGGATAGGTCTGCTCCTGGGGCTCTTTGGAGTGCTCTTTGGGCGCTCTCTCTCCACCTTCCCATGGGTTCCCACCTCTTTGTGGGGCTGTGAGTCCTGCTAAGGGAAGCAGAAGCAGAGAACTTTAGAGATCTAGTCTCTTCAAGATGGCTCCTGGTGGGAGTTCCCGATGTGGCTCAGCGGGTTAGGAATCCGACTAGTATCCATGAGGATGTGGGTTCCATCCCTGGCCTTGGAGGAAGGATCTGGCGTTGCCGTGAGCTGTGGTGTAGGTCACAGATGCGGCTTGGATCCTGCATTGCTGTGGCTGTGGCTGTGGTGGCCCTAAAAAGCAATTAAAAAAAAAAAAAAGGGTGGCTCCTGGGAGCCAGGGGTAGGAGAAAGGAGGAACAGAATTTTTGTAAAAGCATTTCAGATCTTGAGAAATAAAACATGCATTTGGTCAACACGCATTTGAGAACCTACCACATGCTGAAACTTAGGTTAGGAGGTCAAAACAAAAATGCATGTTGTGATAAAGTGGAATGAGGGAAGGCAGGTGGTGAGGTGGAAACCTGGGGACAGGGTAGAGGGAAAACCCATTTTAGACAGGGTGGTGAAGGAGATGGGGTGAGCTAAGACCTGAAGGAGACCACCTTCCGCGTGGGGAGGGAACATTCTAGCTGAGGAGCAGCACAGGTGAAGTGGCCCTGAGGCGGCAAGGAGGTGTGTTTCTGAGGAAACAGAACCCGAGGCGGCGTGTTTCAGAAACTGCCCATCTGTGAAGCTGGAACTTGTGGGTGAGATGGGAGGTGGAGACAGAGGAGTAGAGAGACTGAGTTTATTCCAGTTGCAAAGAAAAAGCACCAAAGAGCTTTAAGCAGGGAAGCAGTATGATCTATGTTTTAAGAAGATCACTCTGGAGAGAAAAAAGATCACCCCGGCTGAAGTGCAGAGAACGGATTATAGGAGGCAAGATGGGAACCACGGAGGCTGTTGAACGGTCGACAGGAATGATAGCGCCAGGGGACGGGAGTCTTCAAGGTTACTTTGGAATTATCCTGGAGAAAGGACAAAGCCTGCGGGGAAGGGTGGGAGGTTTGGAAGATATTCAGTTTCCTGGTGGTGCCTTAATACTGAGATGGGGTTGACCAGGGCAGAAATGAGGAGAAGACGGCTGGAGAGATCACCAGTCCTTCATGTCTAAGGCATATGAAAGGTTTCCTGTCATTTCACCTTGAATCGAGAGAGTGCTCAGAGGAAGGGCCACCACCAGTGATAGGATTGTGGGTGTCATCTGTACAGACCTTTGAAGTCATTGTACTGGGTGAGATAATGAGAGAAAAGAGAGAGGGAGCCCCAGGCCTGGGTGTTTGGGTGTTGGGGGGAGATTCAGGAAAGAGGATAGAGAGGGAGGAGGAAAACCAGGAGTATGGGCACAGAAAAACTGAAGGTCCTGCTTGTTAACGTAACAGTAATGGTAAAAACCCCGAATCACCCGTATCATAAATCACCCAATCTCCAAGCCCATGAAACTTAAAAATAACCTTTTCTTTCTTCAATGCATAATAAACTATACAAAACCAGTATAGCTTGTAACCACAAGTAACCTAACTTTGGATAGCACTGAACAGTTCTAAAAGCATCATGGAGTCATTAGCCAAGCTTTAAATCAGAGCGAGGACAAGTTACAGTCTTTTCACAGAGTCCAGTGTTCCAGGAAAAAGAGCTATGATTCGGAGAGACCTGGGTTTGTCTCAGCTTACAGATTTGAGCTGAATGTGTTTGGAGCAATTAAGTGAGCTTCCCTGAGCCTCAATCTCCTCAGGTGTAAACTGGAGAAATGGCCCCACTTCCTACACAGGGTGGGTGTGTGGATCACGTCGTCGGAGGACTGTCCGTGAGTGATCTCTTGGAATGGTATTTGTGGCGTTATGTGTGAGCCATAGTTTCTGAAATGGAATGTTGCTGAGAAAAGCCAATGCTTCATGCCTGGGTCAGCACCCTACCTGCCACTAAAAAGTAAAGGCCCCAAACTGATACCTACTTGTGAAGACTTATAAATGAAAGAACTCATCACTGGGTTTAAAGGATGTGGCCGGCTAATGGAGCTTAACCAACAGTGACTCTGTTTCAGTCCCGATGAATCCAAGATCCTGTTTTTCCAGGCTCCCTGGTGTCACACTTAGGTCTGAGCTGACTTCTCTCAGTGAGAGCAGTTAATTGCGGAGCAGCGACAGGGGGATCTGAGGCCACCTCAGCTCAGCAGTTTCTCTCCTCCACCAAGCCCTTTTGTCCATGAACATCAGGACTTGGGGTGAACAAAGTGGCTCCCATACCCGGCTATGCTGCAATCCCTGGGAAGCCTGTGAAATACTAGGAGTTCCCAGCACTGCTCTTAAATTCTGGTGTGGGGGGTCTAGGCTGTGACTGGGACGTGTCCTTAAGGTCCCTGGAGGACTGTGGGAAGCCCAGGCACCACACAAACCGTAGGGTATGGTTACAAGTCATTGCAACACATCGAACCAAGGACAACCTCAGGCCCCAAAGGACCTTGCTTAACACCAGAGGAAAGAGAATAAATATGAGGAGGTGGAGTTCCTGTTGTTGCTTGGTGGTTAACGAACCTGACTAGTGTCCATGAGGACGCGGGTTCGATCCCTGGCCCTGCTCAGTGGGTTAAGGATCCAGCGTTGCTGTGAGCCGTGGTATAGGTGGCAGAGGTGGCTCAGATCCCTTGTTGCTCTGGCTGTGGTGTAGGCTGGCAGCTGCAGTTCCGATTGGCCCCCTAGCTTGGGAACCTCCATATGCTGCCTGCAGCACTAAAAAGCAAAAATAAATAAATAAATAAATAAAATATACGTATATGGAGGAGCAGGTTTCAAGGTGGGGCCTGGGGGAGGCTCTTCGTGGTTTCAGACTGGCTGGTGAGGCAGGTCCCCACCTCTCCTCCTGGGCAGGGGCAGCCTCTAGCCTGAGGTGTGTAGCCAACGGGTTGCTAAGATTCTTGGCAGCTTCTGAATGGATGACACCAGCAACTGACTCCAACGAGAAGCGGCGCATCATCGCTTCCCCCTCCGAAGGCAAGCATCTTAAAGGCTCTTTTCTCCCCTTTGCAACAACAGCCCTGGTAGAAGCATCTTCTCGGAAGCCACCATAGACATTCCCCCACTGCCTATGCAGTTGTGGGGAGAAGGGACCAAAAGATTTAAATCTTGACACTAAGCCCAGAAGGTCTGGTGGCCGTAGGAAAGAAGGAACAAGGGTGCGGGCACCAGGCAAAACCCTGCCAGGCATCCTCCCTCCATCAGAACTGATTCCGGGCCGTGTGCACCGTCTTCCCTTCCACGTGGGTTGTGGGTGCCAAGTCAGGCATTCAGTCCTAGGCTTGTCACTTGAATGATCAAATGTTCTAACAGGCAGACGGAACTTTCTCTGAATGCCACACGATAATGTTTGTGAACAATGACTTTTCCCGGTCTAAACTTTTAGTCTAAAAATAACATCCAATCATTCACTCACAACAGAGCAAAACTTGCACGCCTTTGCTAAGAAAACGATTTTTCAAACATACAGTTCCAAATTGGGTATTTTTTTTGCTATTATTCTTTGCAAAAATGAAGTCTGCTACCACTGGACTAGGCCCTAAGGGGAGTTTATACAGACTGTATAAATGAGGCAGCCGGATATTTGGGCAGGATCCCTTTGCAAATGAAGATCAAAGTCAAAAAGAAAAAAACAAATTCACTTTATTTTAAAGACAATGATTGGCATACAGAAGGTATGCACTCGCATAAAATAAACTTTCATGAAAAGCATTAAAATCCATTATAAATTAATTTATTAAATAGGTATTTGGTATATGTGATGGTTTTTATTAGATATTACTCTTATTTATTGCTGACCCCCTCCCACAAAGTCAAAACAAATCAGAAAATCTCTTAACTCCGATTTACACTAAATAATTTATTTTCCCAAAATGTGTATGTGTTCTGAGATGTGACACATGATACAGTTCAATTGGTCATTCTCTATCAATCATAATATGACAGGACACAAGAGGCTAAAAATGGCTCATCATAATTTATTTTATGTTAAAATGTACAGCTTTTTTTGTTTATTTTTTTTGTTTATTTTTTTTTTTTTTGAAGTGACTGACTAAAAAGAGAACAGATAAATACAAGAGTGTCGCTGGCTCCTATTTTATACAAGGATTACGCCTCTCCTGCTTGGCCCTTACAATCACCCTGTACAGGTACAAAGGCTACAAAAAAGGAAGCAATATAAACAGACACAAATAACTTTTTTGCTTTTTTACATGCGATTTGTAAGCTTAGTTTGAGCTATTCACAAGCTACTTCTCTATTTTTCCTTAAAAAATAACTCCAATATTTTATAAAGATAGAAAAATCTACAGATGGAATGAAAATGTAAAGTTAGAGGCATTTCCATAAAATAGCAACTTTACACCAAATTCACTATTTTTTTTTAAATCCTGCCAAGTATTTGGACATATATGAAATGTTTCAAAACCTGACAGATAAACACTGAGATATGCTTCATTCAATAAACAGAAGTCGGCATTTATAAAACAGAAAGCTGCCTTTTTTTCCCCAAAGAAATCTGTCACCAAAATGGAAAAGGGTCTCAACTTTACACCAAACATTTAGCAATAAAACCCTTTTGACTAACCAAATGGGAATAGCTTTTATAGCTCTTTACAGTTTTATAATTAACAAAAATATAGTTTTTTTTTAAACCCTCAAATTAGGGCACCCTAATCAAGGCAAAAAACTTAAGAAATGGCTTACTGTTAGCACAACACTTGTACAGTACTACAAAATGCACTGTCACTAACAAAGACATTAGCGGCATGCTGAAGTGTCACCTCAAACAAAATATACAATAACTGAAATGCTAAAGGCATTTACATGGAGTGGACAGGGAAGAAAAAAAGCTCTAGGTTCAGTATTAAAACAGATAATTGGGGGGGCGGGGCTTGATATCCACACTGTTTAATGGAAGCAGGCACAGCAAGTGGCTGCCTCCAAATTGTAGTCCAAAGAGAGGCCTTCCTTTGCAGAGAATTTCATATAAAAGTAACAGAAACAAAGGTACCAAAAAAGAAAAAGAAAAAAAAAAGAAAGAAAAACAACTTGTATAAGGCTTTCTGCTGCATACAGCTTTTTTTTTTTTTTTTTAAATAAATGGTGCCAACAAATGTTTTTGCATTCACACCAATTGCTGGTTTTGAAATCGTACTCTTCGAAGGTATTTGTGCAGATCAATCCGAGAGTGATGCCCAGGGGTATTGTGACTGCCCGCGGTGCCTATCTTCTCATGTAGGACCCATTGAGAGACTGTTTGGACATGCCCGTGTTCATGTAGCCGTGATGTCCGGGGGCCGTGTACATCATGTTACTGTGGGGCGGGGTCTGCATTGGCTGCTGGGCGTATGGCTGGGTTCCCATCATGCCCATCTGCATCTGCATAGGGTACTGGGGCGTTTGATTCATGTAGCCATGATTGCTGTGGTAGCCACTGTTCATCATCGGCTGGGACATGCTGTACCCATTCATGGCGTTGAGAGTGTTCATGTTCATGTTCACGGAGTTGACGTTGTAGGCTGGGGAGGGCATCAGGTTCACACTCATGTTCATGCCTCTCTGCATCGTTAAAGTCCGTGCGGGACCCTGCATGGCTACGGTCTGGGAGCGCCCATAGATTTGTGACTGATGGGTGGCAGCGGCTGGTGACAGAGATGCCGATTTGGTTCTCATGGAGACGTGGCCCTTGCTGGCAATCTGGGTTTGCAGTCTTTGGCTGTGGGAGATGCCAATATTTGACGCAGCCATGTTCCGTTGCAAAAGAGGCGGTGGCAGATTCATCGGAGGAGGAGTCAGATTGGGGGGTGGGGTCATGGTCGCTTGTGCTTGGGGTCCCCCTGGGACGGAGTGTGGAGACTGAGAAAGCTGAACAAGCCCTGTGTTACTTAATGGTGTGGACAAAGAGGCACTGTTTGCATAGGAAGTTACAGCAGCGGAATGGCTGTAAGGCAATGAATGATCAATAAGTGTATTAGTTAACTGCTGTAGTTTGGCAAGGCTGAAGGTGGCTGACGGCTGTGGGTAGTGCCCAGCCCCAAAATCACTCTGACCCATTCGTTCATATAAGCCAAGGTTGGCGTTGCCGGTCTCGGGGATCTCAGCCAGTTGCATGGGTGGCGTGAAGTTAGCGGCCATGCTGCACTGGGCCAGCTGCTGGCTGCTGCTCGGGGGCCTCTCCACCACGCAGCCCTGAGGAGACTTGACGCTGCAGGTCGGGGGCGAGCTGATGCTGGTCTGCTGCAGCATGCTGCAGCTCCCACTGATGTTGGACATCTGCTGGGTGACAGCACAGCTGCTCTGTGTCAGATTGCTGGAGGTGAGGTTGCTATAGGAGCAGCTGTTCTGGGAAGAGCCGTTTCCACAAATGCTGCCACCCATAGTAGAATCATAGCTGCTCGGGTTTTCGTAGTTCTCGGTTGTGCTCTCGATACTGCCCAGGTCACTAAATCCGCTGTCGACGACTTGCTGAGAATGATCCGAAACAGATGGGACATCCATCATTGGACTGGTTTCCATGTTCTGCAAAGATGGCACCGAGATGGCACTTTGATCTGGGCTGATTTGGGCATAGCTGTTTTCCAGGGCGGGGACACTTGGACTGCTGACAGAACGCACTGACTGGCCGGGATGGGAGTGGACAGAGGACACTGGGCTACTGTGATCTGACTGCTGGCAGTCGTCTAGAGCGGTGGCAATCTGTGGGCTTTGGTCTGCGTGGTTGTAGTTCTGGAGGCTTCTACAGGCCTCTTGAGTCTCGGCACAATCCTGAAAGGTGTCGTCCTGTTCTCTGTTCTCCTGGGTCAAGGACTGAACCGCTTGGACGGTCTCAGAGTCGATTTCCAAGGTTGCTGCATTTCCCTCTTTGAACTCAGGATCTACGTCTTCACTGCTCTTTTGGTCCTGCTTCTGGGCCGGGTCTCCTGGAGGCTCCTCATCAGACTCGGGTGCAGTTTCAGTGGCTCCAGCAAGCTCCTTAGGGTCACTGCTGCAAGAGGCTGTGAGGTCTTCAACACCACAGTCCATGAGGACCTCTGGGTTTGAATGACTAGGCTGGACACTAAGGTCTAAAAAAGCCTCCTGGTTTTCCAGTACTTCTTTGAAGGCTTCTCTCGGGCGCTCTTCCTTCTCGGCTTCGGCAGACTCCGTGTGACTGTCGTCCTCATCATCTGCATCATGCCCCTCGTTGTGCGATGGCTCTTCATCCTCTTCTTCCTCCTCTTCACGGTCATCCAAACGCACAGGATCTTCTTTGTCTGTGCAGGCTTCTGGTGGCTCTTCTTTTTCCTGACTTTTGGCACCAGCGGGGTCTTTTTCTACGTTTGCTTCTTCTTCTTCTTCCTCTTCCTCTTCTTCTTCCTCCTCCTCTTCCTCCTCAGGTTTGATTATACCATCTTCTGGTTTTTCACATGGTGATTTATTTGGACTTATAGGGGCACACGTTTCCTCCCTTCTGTTTTCGTCCTGAGGCAGCAGGGGTTCCATGGCTTCCTTGACCTCTTCCTCAATCCTGGTGGGAGTGGGGCTGCTTTTGTCCTCCGGGGTCTCCTTCTGTTCTTCCACTGTTACCTGGTCATCGGGTTCCATGGGGGTTTCTGGTGGGGTGTACAAGTTCAGTTTAAATCCAGTCTTCCTCTCTTTGTTTGGCCTCCACTTAGAGAGACCACGCTTTGCTCCTTTTGGCCATTGCTTGCACTTTAGAGGTTCAGGATTGTCTCTGCTGGCTTCTTTCAAGTTATTTGCATCACCATCCATATTGTCTTAGCGAGGAGACAGAGAGAAAGGGGAAGGAAGAAAAATAAATTCTTAGAAGGCAAAACTATGAACAACTTGAATTCATTCTTCTGAGTTATGTAGTGAATGCTGCTTGCAATTTACATTTTAAGAGTAGATGCTAAAGGCATGATCAAACCTAATACAGAATAATATTGTGGTAAAAGCTGAGTAAATAACCTAGGCCTGGAAAAGAATATATGTTGCACACACCACACACCCACCCACACAACCCACTCTTGACAGAAAGCCGTGCTTTTTATATGAAGCACATGGATATAGGCAACTACAATAAACTTATTTGAATTTAACAAACAAGACATGCGCTGATGCAAAAGCCTGGAATTCCACAATATAAAAGAAAATCAATTTGAAATATTTGCAAATTAGGAACTACAGGGGAAAGGGGTTAAAGCTAGCTCATATCCAAAATCACCACTGTACTGCAGAAATGAATAGAAGCCTAACTCACATATTTACTCTGAGAAAGTGAATTCTTTTTTTTTTTTTTTTGGCTTTTTAGGGCCGTACTTGCAGCATATGGAAGTTCCCATACTAGGGGTTGAATCAGAGCTACAACTGCCAGCCTACAGCACAGCCACAGCAACACACGATCTGGTTGCCTCTACAGCCTACACCACAGCTCACAATAATGCCAGATCCCCGACCCACTGAGTGAGGCCAGGGATTGAACCGCATCCTCATGGGTACTAGTCAGATTCGTTTCCGCAGCGTTACAATGGGAACTCCGAGAAAGTGAACTTCTGATTGTGGACGTTTACTGGATTGCAATGATCTCAGATGACATTATTTACTTTGATGTGAATGTTCTCTCTGGCATGAAATAAACTATGTACCTCTGAAACAAATGAATAACTAACTAAATGCTCAGAACATAAATACATCTGTAATCTATTCTAGGATCATCATTTCTACATGACAAAAACTATAATGTAACTACCATGAAATTATTGAACATTTAAAATACAGGCATTCTTTTTATCACTAATGCTGTCCACACTGCATCTGAGATCAATGTGCAAATGGATGGTTTGAATATTAAAGTAAAACAAGAAACAAACCATGATCATCAAGCTCATTTTAGCTCAGCTAATCTTATTTTCATTGTACCTGTACATGCTTATGAATATAAATAAACAGGAAAATATATTTACATACGTATAAGTAAATATATGAATAAATACAAGTATAAAACACCGAAGTCTTAGATTGTTATAAAATTCAAGATCATACTGATCTTCTGGAGGAGTCAATCTAAAGAAAAAGTTTCACCAAGAGAAACAGCCTTACTAGAAACAGTATTTTGGAGAACAAAAATAAGATCTAATAATCAGTGTGGAACAGAGATCCCTTTTGCCAGAATGGAGTGATTTCTAATCCAGTTCTAATCCAATCAGTACAGAGCAGGGTGAGCTCTTAGCTCATTTATGTAATAAAAGGACTACACATAAACTTACCTGTAAGTATTACGTTCAAATAGGCTAGCTGAAAAGATATGTGCTGTAGACTGAAGTGCAAAGTACAACACCCCGTTAACAGATGTCTCAAGATGTTCAAATGGATTCATTTCTATTCCCATGGACAGGGAACAGGCATGCAGTGACCCTGGACTCCACATGGAGCCAGACCTACCAGCATTTGTAAGAACACCCCTCTAAAACCAGAAGATGAATTTTGCAATAATTATTTTTTAAGAAAGAAGATCCTGAAAGGAATGAGGTGTAATATGGCCACTTGGAATTTGTAAAGGCAAACGGCACTAGTGGAAAATGAAAGCAGTGGTGATTCAAGGACAGGCTCTTGAGAAGTCAGCTAAGAAATGGAAATAAGGCTCGATTTCCACACCAGGAAATGACCTCTTTCTGCAGTTTGTTGTTGTTTTGTCTGTTTATGTGTTTAAGGAAACTCATGAACAAGGCTTGGTTCCTCTATACCCAGGGTGAGATGTCTCGGCCTCAGCAAAACGTACGTGGCAACAGTACATTAATTAAGACGCTGTTAATTAAGAAAAGGAGATGCCCGTTCATGTTCTTATAATTATGGCTTTTCAAAGGCAAGAGTGATAACCTGTGGTTTCCAGGAAAGTGAGATGGGCTGTTCTTTAGACTGAAATGAAGTAAGGTTTTGAATAGTCATTTCAACTATAGAGAGACCATCCCACAAACCCGCACGGTTTAGCTGGGAGCTCAAATTTCCAGCCCAACAGGCAAGGGGTGGTTTCTTCTAAACAGGGCATCAAATAGGAGTCAATGGTGTTTAGTACCTTTTTTTTTTTTTTTTTTTTTTTTTAAATTAGATAGGGCTGTCTCTGCCAATAGCAACTGTAGAACAGCAGAAAGGAAAGGAAATTCCCTCATTTCCACATTATCCTATATTATCAAAGCTAATAGTGATGGTGTGGGTAGGGTCAGATGATTCTTAAGGAGAACATACCCAAAGACACCACGGATTATAAGATGCATCATCAACTTACAAATATTTGTTTTTTGGGAAAAAAGAAATGATTGCATTCAATGTTCACATCAATAATAAGATATGCTCTGACTTCAGAAATATTAAATGTGGAAAAAAGTACATATTAGAATCAAGGAAGTGAAGTGTGTTTCTTATTGACAGACTTCAAAGTTTCTGAGGATAAGCTGATTTCTGGAAAGTAAGGTGAACCCACCTAGAGGGATGTTCTTTCTGGCTTTAGAAGTTGTTTAACATAAAAATCCAATTCCAGGAAGAAAAGCTAGAACCTTTTATGAATGAGAAAGGACAGAGGAGCACTTATTTCTGGTGGGTTGGTACACGGCAGAGATGCCTTTGGGTAGAACTCAGGTGCCTCCTTTTAGGCAGTAATGCACAGATGTCTGCAAGGGCAAGGGCAAGGTTTTTATAATTCCTCCACTTACTTCTACAAGGGTCAGCATTCTTAAAGCAATGATTGTCTTTTCCTTCCTCTTCCTCTGTCTGTCTTTTCTTCCCAGGCTGGTGTTGGAATGCTTTTCGCAGGACTGGCTTCCCGCCGTCCTCCTCTACCTCAATCTCACAGGTAGGCTCCAGCTGTGGCATTGGCCTCTCTTCGTCGGAGTTGTCAAAGGGCTCATTCAGTACTTCTGTCGTCTCAGAAATGGTCTCGGTTGTTACACTGCTGTTGATCCTCCTGCGTTTCCGACCCCTTTTCTTCTTTAGTACAAAAGGCCTCTGAAATTAATTCCAAACATAATACATCAGAGCTCATGAGAAATTAAATTGCTGAGTCGATATGCTGCAAACATGTACTGCACACGAGTCTGAGAATCTTACACGTAAAGGCTCCTGTAATGCCTTTGTACTTAACCTTCCATTTGATGTTTAACAT
The DNA here is from genome assembly GCF_054392235.1 of Sus scrofa. Classification (NCBI taxonomy): domain Eukaryota; kingdom Metazoa; phylum Chordata; class Mammalia; order Artiodactyla; family Suidae; genus Sus; species Sus scrofa. The sequence goes on along the minus strand of NC_139396.1, from coordinate 99,812,315 downwards.
CCCTCTTGGGCTCCTACTACACCGGCAAGTGTTTTCCAAATAAAACAGTTGTTTACTCAAGCAGATGCTTTGAGAGGGAACATCTCAGCAGCTGAACTGTAGATTTTAAAAGCTAAGGTTTGCTTGTATTTTTCAAGAGTATCTGCTGGCTTCGGGGAAAAAAAAAAAAAAATCCTGGGGAGTTCCCATTGTGATGAAGCGGAAATGAATCCGACTAGCATCCATGAGGATGAGGGTTAGATCCCTGGCCTCGCTCAGTGGGTCGGGGATCTGGCATTGCCGAGAGCTGTGGTGTAGGTCACAGATGTGGCTCGGGTCCCGCGTTGCTGTGGCTGTGGTGTAGGCCAGCAGCTATAGCTCCTATTTGACCCTTAGCCTGGGAACTTCCATATACCATAGGTTCGGCCCTAAAAAGCAAAAAGAAAAAAAAAAAAAAGAAAAAAAAAATCCTTTACATCGTAGTTATTAAGTCATCATGGACACCAATGTTTCTATAGATATTTCTATAATTAACTAGCCACCATGTCCCTCATTTTAACACTTGATAACTGTTCAAGGAGCACCTACTTCATGTAAAGCACTGTTAAGACATATGATGGTGTACAAGACTAGCCTACTCGTTCTGAATTTCATAGGACTTCAGGGCCAACAAAAAGGAAAAAGGAAAGGGTCCCTGAAGCAAGAATTACCCTGTTTACAATGTCAGAGTCACGTATTGGTGGCTGCAGGGATGTCAGATACTTTTCATTTCACAAAATACTTTAATACAGAAGGCATCTAAAGACAATTTATTTATTTATTTTTACTTTATTTTATTTGTTTGTCTTTTTGCCTTTTCTAGGGCTGCTCCCTCGGTATATGGAGGTTCCCAGGCTAGGGGTTGAATCGGAGCTGTAGCCACTGGCCTACACCAGAGCCACAGCAACGTGGGATCCAAGCTGCATCTGCAATCTACACCACAGCTCACAGCAAGGCCGGATCCTTAACCCACTGAGCAAGGCCAGGGATCAAACCCACAACCTTGTGGTTCCTAGTCGGATTCGTTAACCATTGCGCCACGACGGGAACTCCTCTAAAGACAATTTAAAGACAGGTAGAATGTGTCATATATAGAAGATATTAAAGTTTTTTTTTCTAATTGCACTGGAGGTTGGCACAAATGACTCTCTGTAATTGCAAATATAAAATATTTTTCCCCCAAAAGAGTACACAATGATACAGAATTCAAATATACGAAGAGCAGGTGGGAGTTCCTGTCCTGGCTCAGTGGTTAATGAACCCGACTAGGATCTATGAGGATATGGGTTCAATCCCTGGCTTTGCTCAGTGGGCTAAGGATCTAGTGTTGCTGTGAGCTGTGGTGCAGGTCAAAGATGCAGCCTGGGTCTGTGGTTGCTGTGGCTGTGGCGGCAGCTATAGCTCTGATTGGACCCCTAGCCTGGGAACCTCCATATGTAGTGGGTATGGCCCTAAAAAGAAGAAGAAGAAGAAGAAGAAGAAGAAGAAGAAGAAGAAGAGCAGGTAGATTTACTGCTAAAATGTAATCTGTCAATAATAGGCCTGAAAAATTATTAAGAACATACTGCAAAGAAAGATTCAATATGCTTGGTTAAAACTCAAACTCTAAGTAAACTCTACCCAAGAATTATTGTGTCTCCCATTTTTAACTCTCTGAATGTTCACTGAAATGCACATGTAAGCCTGAGAGTCATATTCTGTAATTTAACATTTATGATTATTAGCACTCCTCCCCCTCAAGCTGCCCTGCTCTCCCTAATCCGCTAGAATTTTCCCAAACATGAGTATAGCCAACATAAAGAACTGCTTTTCTTTAGATTGAGTCCATTTTTATGACAGTAGGCATTTATCATGTCTTGGATCATTCCAGTTTTTGATGTCTTTAAAACAAATTTCTGGAGTTCCTGCTGTGGTACAGTGAGATTAAGAGTTCAAATGCAGTGGCTGGGATTGCTGCAGAGGCATGAGTGCAATCCCAAACCCCAGCACAGTGGGTTAAAGGATCTGGCATTACCGCAGCTGCAGTGTAGGTTGCAGCTGCTCCTTGGGTTCAATTCCTGGCCCGGGAACTTCCAAATGCCATGGGTGTGCCCATTAAAAAACAAAACAAAACAAATTTCTTCTGTTACATAAATAATACATGAACACATTATCCTTATAAGAAATCAAAATATTATTTTTAAGCTAAAAGTCCACTTTCTGGAACGCTCCTTTCTAGTACCTCCCCACAGCTGCCTTTCCACGAGAACTGTCAGGCTTAGATGAAACCGCTTCTAGCTGGGAGTCAGAACAGCAGGTTCTTTGACAGACACCACATAGGATGGCCTTGGGGAAGAGCCTTAATCTGTATTACCACTCTTAAGTCTTGGCCACCCTACAATATCTGGCCCCTCTCTATGTCACAGATAGACTGGAAGACAAAGATATCAGATCTGGGTTGAGCACTGACTTAAAGGCAAAAATCAATTTTTCACCTTCCACACAGGGGATGTGTATCTAGAAAAACCACCAGGCTACTAAGATATGAGACATTTCAGAAATGTGTACTTGGCCATAAATGAAAAAAATCAGCATCAAAAAGGAAGGGCTTATAATACCTTCTACCAATTCTATGCCACCAAGAAAAGGAAACAGCTTCCAGAGTGCTGGCCTTGAATCTGAGCACTCGTCTGGTTCTGGCTCCATCTCTAAGGAGTTGTGTGACCTTGGACAAGTCTCCTAGCCTCTCTAAGCCTTGATGTTTTCATCAAAATTCACTGAAGGGTGGTTTAAGGGCTCTCCTGGGCTCTTTTCTCTTCCCATAGCCTGATTTACTCTAGTCCCACACACCAGCAGGTGGCAGTAAGTACCACATGACAAAGCCTGCCTGCCCCAGGTTTTCTGTCACAGCAACTAAAAACCTCAAAAAGTAAACACAATCATGACTGTAAGATAAATGATGGTGATATATGATCTGATCAGTGGGACTGGATACAAATAAACTACATCCTAAAGAATGGAGAGTGAAACACATACTAATAGATAGAATGTTTGCAATGACAAGTAAGATTTGATTGAAACTGACTCACAGATGGAAAATCTAAACAGACACATACCTTTCTCTTTATGGCAACTGACTGTGGTTTAGTCAATCTTGGAGGAGAGCTCTGAATATTTTCTTCTTCCTCTTCCTCTTCCTCCTCCTCCTCCTCCTCTTCTTCTTCCTCCTCCTCCTCTTCTTCCTCCTCCTCTTCCTCCTCCTCCTCCTCTTCACTGCTCTCCTTAGAGAGCTCCATCAGCTGCCCTCGCTCCCCTGCCACTGGCCGGCTCTCCGGGGAATGCAAATATTTATTTTTCGATTGTACTTTTGCAGGTGATTGCCTACTGTTAGCTCTAGATGACAGGATTTCTTGCTCCTCCTTTTCCCAGCAGCTAGCTTGTTCCATTAGCCGCTCGGCCTAAGGAAGGGGGGAGGATAAAAATGGCAAGCCAGTGAGAGGGCAGTCAGGCAGCCAGAGCCTCTGAGGATCAAAGGCGAAGGATATCGAAGTCATTTCTGATCAGGATAGTCAGCCAGCCAAGCGGCATTCCAGCTGCATCATCTCAGAACTCTTTTGCATCAGTTAGGATAACAAATCAAAGAAGATTGGGTTTCATGGGATATTTAGCAGTATTAATGATGCAGCGAATTGATTTGAGTCCTTTATCACTACATTACATGCTCACTGGCATGGAGCACTTTAAGCAAGTTCATAAACACAAAGAATCGATTGACACTGCAGCCTTGGAGCTCAGCACCAAATTTGATCTGATTACATGCTGTCAGTAGTGAAAAATGCTGCTTTGTGATCAATGATAAATGTTTCATTTTTCATACTCAATTCAATAAAATTATCATGTCTTACCATGCAAACCTCAGTTAGGATAAATTAGTGCCATATCATTTCACAAGCTCGCGCTACATAACCAAGCTTTTGACAATGATGTTAATGACTTCCTTAAGAATGCTGCAAGACTGAGGTTCCACGGCTTAGGCTGATGAAGCCAAATTACCTCTTTTTCCGCTTCCCGTTCTTCTTCAGAAACCGCAGCATTAGAAATTAAAATTGGGGTCCACCTTAGACTCTCTGGATCAAGTTCATTGGTCCGGGAACAGGTTTTCAACTTTTCCATGTGGCCCAATATCAACTTTTCCCGTCTAATGATGACAAATCTGCAATGTGAGGAGGCAGAACAAAGGGCAGTCAAAAGCTGAACTTTCATTTCTCCTTCACATATGGATCTATTACTGGCGCTAATAGTACCTGGGCTAGGAAGAACCGAAAGCTCACCAACAAAAAGATACAGCAAATTGAAATGTGATCAGCAAAAAAAAGTGTCATTTCCTATTTCCCTTTTAGGAGAAAAGTTTTGGTGATACTGTGGGGGCGGAACCTCTTATCTTTAACTGGAATGAATCTGCCTAATGTTAGGGACCCTTTCTGGTGTGAGATGCTTAAGAGGCAGCTGGGGTTGCCTGGGGCCCGTCCCTCACCTGCCGTCCCTTTTGTCAATCATGTGGAGGTGCTGCAGGGTGGTGGCGATGTCATGGGGGCACATGCCCGTAGCTCTGCTGATGGCCTTGATGCTGATGTGCCTCTCATGGTGGTGGTAGAGATATTCTAAGATGACACTCTTCCAATAGGCCAGGTAGGAGAGACGGCCCAGGTCAGAGAGTGGCTTTTCAGGAGACCCTGCTTGGCCTTCTCTTCTAGAAAGCAAATAGCCTAGGGCAGAAAAAGCAAGTTGACCTCACCATGGTGTTTTCAGACCTTGGATCAGGGGCCACTCGAAATAATATAAGTAGCAACAAGGTAAAAAAAAAATAGCACGTCAGAGAAGTGCAGTCATTTTAGGTACAGTCTCTTCCCGGCTCCAGTGATTTGCTCTCCACGAAGTTTACGCTCCCAAACCTTTTGTAGTGGCACTGTGAGCCAATGCCCGTAGCTGACAGCAGCATTCCTAACATACATCAGGGCATATTTAACAGAGCTAAGGTTGAACACTTTACTTCTGATAAGTCAATGTTCAAGTCCCCCAGCTTCAGATTCTTTCCAAAGCTAAATGTCAGGCACTTACTCAGAAATCCTGTTGAGGACCACCCTGAAATTAATGGGCAAGCTGTTTTCCACAGGAAGGACCAAATGACCCTTTGACAGCTGGGTCTTCATAAAAGAGAAGGGCCTCTGTTGACTGAGATTCTATATTGCTTGTTACATTTAACTAGCGGTTGATCTGAAGCTTTGTTTTAGGACTAATGAAAGAATGTCTTTTAAGTCAACTGCTGCAACTCACAGCAGCTCCACCAGCCCTATTTTCACCTCTTTCATGGAAATTAATTTATAATCCAACCGCTGCTGCTACACATTAAAACAAAACAACCTCCTTAAAACAAACTGTTTCATGTATACGCAGAAAATCCCGAGCATGGTAAGCTTTGGAATGTGCATTTGACAGCATTACTGTGAAGGTTCCTTGGCAAGGGAACTTTAAAATGAGAAAAACTTTCAACCCACTTGAAGGTAATGAATGAAAGCTGGCGGCTGTCTCGGTAATTAAGAGCCACTTATGGAGTAGCGGAGAAATGTTATAAACTAATGATGTCTACCTTGCTCTAATTATCTATTTCAACAGCCTCACCTTCATGAACTTCCTAAATTTAAACAAACATCAACCACATACAGTAGGTGGCAGCAATTACAAAATCATGCTGCTCTGTAAACCACCCAAATCTTCAACATTTTTCTTCTTTATCTACATTTCCAAAATGGCTGCATTTTTCAAGAATTTTTCTCAATTTTGGATTTTTTTTGTTGTTGTTGTTAGAAGGAGAAATCAGTGCCTCTGATGCATTTTCCTGCCTCTCAAAAACACTGTAAATAATGCAGAAATATAGAACAGGAAATTCAACCTGACCCTTGAAGGGATATAACCACATTGTTTTGCATTTTGATAGTTTTAATCTGAATCCCATTATAAAGAATAGGCATATATTTAACTTTAGGTTTTGCTGAAGTCTTTTGACTTGTCTCTTTAACTCCTATTTAAAAGCGAAGTATGTGACTGAATGCAAACAAACACCACAAAATTTTACAGTCAAACCACTGTCGACACGTCATTCGGCTGCACACAGAGGCTTTCAAGAGCAGTGTGTCAGGAATGCTAACGGTGATGGCCATTCTGCCGAATCCAGCCCAGATCAGGCCCTGTCAGTGTGGAGGAGAGCTTTCTGTCACCAGAGTACAAAGGGGGCCCGAACCTCAGAGCGCAGATAATTGGCACATCCGTCACCTGCCTCCAAGGTGCTTGGCACCTGCTGAGAAATTTACTCAGTCGGCTGGAGGTCCCAGCTCTGTACTTTGTGGGTGGGGAGTGGGGGAGGGGGGAGAGCATGGGGGGATGAGAACCACAGTATCATGAATATGGAACAATCCCCTTCTCTCCAAGAGACCCCACAATTAAAAGTCTCCTGCAGTGTCTGTGAAATTCCCTAGCCCCTCACTTGTTCTTACATGAACCCCACAGTTGGGGACAGAAAGCCCCTCATCATCCCCAGCCTAGCAGAAAGATTTCTGTACAACCAATGTGGTCACAAGGTGGTATGTGCCCTCCCCACCTTATGTCCCCTCCTTCCATGAGCAGCTTTGCCCAGGAAGCACATGTACTTCTTTGTTCCGTCTTCTTTTCCCGCAAGCCCTGCTCTGGGCTAAGAGGAAGCAGCCAGAATCCCCCCAAAACAGAGTTTACAGAGCCGTTCATGTTTTCACACCCTGAGGTAGTGCGCATACACCTTCTCAGGGCCTGGGACCACGCTGGTTAGGCCACGGGAACTCTCAGGCAACCCGGGATCTGTGGAGAGCATCCAGGCAGAAACCTTTCAGCACCTGCTGTTCCCACCACGTTAAGTGGCTGTCTCCCAGGACTCTCCCTTGGACACAGGCTGAGGTCTGTGACTGACTGTCACAGAGGAGTCCTGGGGCCTGTGGGGTGTCGGGGAGGGGGCAGCAGGACCCTGAGCATGCATATACCAAGCCCATCAGACATTCACAGCAAATACCTCTGTGCTGTGCTGTGCTAGCAAAGGTTACAAGGCTACCAACACCTGCCAACAAGGGACACTTTCTTGGGTGCTAGAGAGAAAAAAACTGCAGCCCCCAAATCCAACCAGAAAACATCAAACAGGTTTTCAGGGATGATGGGTACCAACACTGCAGACCCCACAAAGCCACTGTCTGAAGATATCACCGCATTGCCGGCTGTTAGCTTTTCCTTCTTTCTGATTCAGGAGCCCCTCAAGGAGCTTACACCAGTGCAAGGAACTTACACTTATGCTAAGAGCCATTTGTAAGTCCATGGTCTCCTCCTGAAGAACACGTTTTTGGTTTAAATGGAATCCATCCTCAACAACCAAACTGACCAAGGATACATTCCAGATTCCTTGCTAGTTAAGTAAAACCCCTGGTAATATGTCAACATGTATACATTAGCTCAGCAGAAAAAGTTATGCCATGTCCACTCGACTCCATTTGTGCACTAGGTTGATGTAATACATAGTTTAAATTTTACCTGGGGCAGGCACTTTCCCACAGAAAAGCTGTAGCTGGTGGCTTCTCACTGCTCTGACCTTCATGACATGGGATGTTTTAAATAATGAATTTCTTGCCATCTTTTGTCTCCTTTTTCTAGGCTCCTCAAATCATAACTGCTCTAGAACCCACTGACAGAATAATTTTTGGTAAGGACTTTTAACTTATTGAATGATTAATGAGAGGTTGTGGCTTAAGTTACAGCTCTTTTTTTTGTCTTTTTGCTATTTCTTGGGCCGCTCCTGCGGCATATGGAGGTTCCCAGGCTAGGGGTCGAATCAGAGCTGTAGCCACCAGCCTTCGCCAGAGCCACAGCAACGGGGGATCCGAGCTGCATCTGCAGCCTACACCACAGCTCACGGCAGTGCCGGATCATTAACCCACTGAGCAAGGGCAGGGACCGAACCCGCAACCTCATGGTTCCCAGTCAGATTCGTTAACCACTGCGCCACTACGGGAACTCCTTAAGTTACAGCTCTTAACTTACCAAAAAGATTCCATATAATTGATCTAAGATGCAGGGAAATAAAAAAAACTTATCTTGGAAGCCGGTGTATTATTCTGAAGCATCTGAAACAAGTACAACACACCCCTAGGTGAATAGATTCCTGTGGTGCTCTAACACCTTTCCTTAACTCAGGACACTTTCAAACAGAAAACCTGAACTACTCCTTGGGAAAGGAGGCTGTCCAGAGAGAAAATAAATTGATGTTTGGAGGACAAATCCCAAGTAGCTGCAGTATAATTAATCGCTGGTGAAATCATTCCCTTTACATTACCTGTGAACCAGAGGTGCTGGTGAACAGCATCTGGAGACTTGGAACTGAAGGCTGATGGGCTCGTAAACCCCTCACCCACAGCTATCTTGCTAACTACCTTGAGGAAGCTGGCTTCCTCTTTTGCTTCACTGGAACTATTTACCCAAGAATAAATGAGGTCTGAGATTCAGTGTATGGACCACACACTAAATTCAAAAGATAATCGGAGTGTTTGCTTAAAGGGAAAGTAAGACAAGGCAATGTCTGCAAAAAAAAGCAAACATTTCTAAGTTGTACTGCACAGGCCCCAAATTTACTTCACTTCTGTTAAGGCCAACTTACTTAAGAGTCAGATAATCAATCCCCATGTCAACTAGCTGTGATCCTTAGTGTTTTTTTCCCTGGGGGAGGGAAAAAAAGTGGTAGAGAGCTGCCTTCCTGTAGACAGATCCATTAGGACAAGGAAGGAACCATCTACACAAGGTCAAGATTTGTTTTTGCAGCCTAAATTCCCAAATTAACTGAACTCCCAGCATATTAACTGCAAGGTTAACCCTTGCTTAATATGCAACATTCCTTCCTTTTAACCTAGTCCTGTTTTAAGTGTGTCGACTGGACCAGAGTGAGTAATGTTCTTCAAATTCAGCACAGGGGTAGGGATTGTCCTCCCGGAGGCAGCCACCCTCGAGCTGCACACCTTGATCTTCTACCACCTGGGGCCAAACCATATGAACTTCCTCATAAAAGGGCAAACTCTGGCAAGCTACTCCCATCTCCCATCTGTCCGGATTATGAGTTTGGGGTAACAAGCTGCTTTTAGGGGAAAATAATCTTCAAGGATTACACACTTTTCATCAGACACCTGTTTAGCTCAGCAAACCCCGCAGCAGGGTTCCTATCCATGGACAGCACTGGGTTTGCAAGCCTGGGAACCGACACCAGGCCAGGGATTTATGGCAGCTCTTGATCGGAGGAAATCCAATGGCTCTAACCATGTATCTCATGATTGCGGACGGAAATTCACTGGTCCACGCTCATCTGTTACTGGTTTCTGGGGTTAAGCAGCTCTGTGACAAGTGGATGAATGGCATGTTATCAGTTTAAACAGTAGAGATAAATGAATTTGACAGGCCATTTATGTCTCCTCACTGACATTTTGTGGTGATGTTGCAATTACTAAGAAGGAAGTTGAACTTTAGCCTTCCCACTGTTTTAAGAGAATAGGAGCATTCTAAATGACCTGTGACCCATCTGAATTCTTACTGCTTTCCATTTATTACAAGATTCAGGTGCATCCCTAGGAAAATTGGAAAATTTGAATTTTTGAGATATTTTGTGTTTTAAGAGATTTGGTTCTGAAAGCCCATAAGTCTACGGGCTCGAAGTAATTATATAACAACTTGAACAAGCATTGCTTGACTTCTCAATCTACTGCCTACAAACCAGTGGTTTTCAGAGGCTGGTCCCGCAGATCAACAGCATCAGTATCATGTGGGAACTTGTTAGAACTGCAAATTCTATGAACCACAACTTGTGGGGGTGGGACCCAGCACCTGTGCTTTATCTGCCCTCCCCAGTGATTCTGATGCAAGTGTGACGACCACTGATATAAACTCTGCTATAGGGCTGCTGGTTGTTTTTGTTTGTTTTTGTTTTTTGTATTTTCAGGGCCACACCTGTGCATATGGAGATTCCCAGGCTAGGGGTTGAATCAGAGCTGTGGCCGCCAGCCTACACCACAGCCACAGCCACGTGGGATCCAAGCCCTGTCTTTGAACTACACCACAACTCACAGCAATGCAGGATCCTTAACCCACTGAGTGAGGCCAGGGATCGAACCCGCAACCTCATGGCTCCTAGTCGGATCTGTTTCCACTGAGCCACGATGGGAAACATGGTTTTGATGAGGATGTGAAAACCACCTTGTACAGGAGGAGAGCCAATGAAGAGACAGTAGGATTGAAGAATCTCTGGTGAAGGGGCCTCACCAGATCCTTAGTGGTAGACAGTTGGGGACAGGAATCTTCAAAGCTCCAGCAGACTGAAATTTAGCCAAGGTCACTGAGTGGCAGACTAGCTTTGCCCATAGCTTCTAGGCTTGTGCTTCTCAAACTTCATTGTGCAAATAATCACCTCTTGATACCACTAGACTTTTTTCTTTTTTTTTTTTTTTTTTTTGCTTTTTAGGGCCACACCCTTGGCATATGGAGGTTTCCAGGCCAGTGGTCTAATCAGGGCTACAGATGCCGGCCACAGCCACAGCCACGCCAGATCCGAGCCGCATCTGCAACCTACACTACAGCTCACGGCAATGCCAGATCTTTAAACCACTGAGCAAGGCCTGGGATCGAACCTGCAACCTCATGTTTCCTAGTTGGATTTGTTTCTGCTGTGCCACCACGGGAACTCCAGATACCACTAGATTCTGATTCGACAAGTCTGGGATGGGGCCTGAGATTCTGCATTTCTAACAAATTGCTATACCATGAACCACACTTGACTAGCAAGGGTTTATATATTAAATATGTGTGATTCTCAAACTTTTGCATGTTAGGATCTCTTTACAATAAAAACAAATTATTTATGAGCTTCTGTTTATAAGGGCTATATATATTAGTTTTAGGGAGAAATCTGACAAATACTTATTTGTCAAATAAATACAAACATAATTATATGTTAACATAATTTTCTAAAATAAAAAACAAAACAAAACAAAATGGTGAGAAGAGTGGCACTGTTTTACATTTTTGAAAAACTTCTCAACAACAGGCTTAAGAGAAAACAGCTAAATTCTACTATCTATTTTGGTATTCAATTTGCTGTGATATTACAGGTCATGAAATTCTTGACAACTCCACTGTACACTTGGGGGAGAATGAGAATGAAAAGGACAGGGAGTATCTTAGTATTACTTTGAAAACTCTTATGACCTTGCAGACTCCCTGAAAGGGCCTTAGGGATCCCTAGGGGTACCTGGACCATACTTTGAGACCATCTGTATTAGATAAAAGATGAAAAGAATTTTTAAAAGATGGGCAGCAAGACCGTGACTATTTTAAAACAATATGGCACTTATTGAATGCAGTGTAAGAGATCATAAGAGGCACTATAGGTTGGTAGGAAAGGGGACCTCTTCCTTCTGCGGTGCTCTTGTGTTGAGGAGAATGAACATCCATGATCGAGTTCCTAAGTTGGGGGTGACCAGGGCTAGAGAAAAACCCCTGTGAGACAGTGCAGGCCAAAGATGAGTCAATGGCATTTTGATAACCAATAATCTAATTGAGTGACACTATCTCTCTTTATTTGTCCTTTTTCTATCCTCTGGTCTAGCCCATTGGTTCTCAGCTGTACATCAGAGATGTCTATATTCTAAAAACTAGAGATGTCCGTATCCTACCCAATCTCAACTCTTGTCTCTCAAGCCAGTCTGGTCTCAGATGCATCCGGGATTATTTAAGGCAAAGGGTCTTGGGCACTAAACCTTGGTCAATATGTTAAATGGGGGTGCAACACTTCTCCATTCTGCTGTCCCACCTCCATCCCAAGGGCTGTGGTGGCAGCAGTGGTGCCTAGTGAGAGATCCAAGTGCAAGGTGAATCTTGGGGGAAACAGAGATATCTAAAGAGTCGAGGTTTCGGAGGAGATGGTCACTTGGTAGACAGCTCCGTGACAGACTAGCATGTCACTGATCATGACCTTGTCACTAGGCGGGTGCGTTTTTCTTTCTAAGAAGAGGACCATATAGGAAATAGATTATCTCATTTTCCTTATTAGGAAAATGGGGCACCTCTGATAAAGGATAAAATGATCAGGGAATGAGAGATGATATTTATATATACTCTGCCAATTTCCCTTATTCTCACACTAAAATCATTTGTGAAAGGCAAGAATTTTTTTTTTTTTTTTTTTTTTTTTTTTTTTTTGGTCTTTTCCCATTTCTTGGGCTGCTCCCACGGCATATGGAGGTTCTCAGGCTAGGGGTCTAATCGGAGCTGTAGCTGCCAGCCAGGGTCACAGCAATGCAGGATCCGAGCCGCGTCTGTGACCTACACCACAGCTCACGGCAATGCTGGATCGTTAACCCACTGAGCAAGGCCAGGGATCGAACTCGCTAACCACTGTGCCACGATGGGAACTCCGGCAAGAATTTTTTAAAAATATCTCTCCTTAAGTATATTTGGGAAGTAACCAGATTCTTTAAGTGGCCCACTGCCTAATGCAAATTAAGTAAAGCTCTGATTCATCACTCAGAGGCACTTCTGGTTAGGTAACAGTAATATAATACCAGTACTGTGACCTTTGAAGTAACAAATTAAAAGACATGTCAGAAGAATGCCCTCCTCTTTGACCTTTTGTCTGTTTCCACAGATCAAACCACTTTTAAATTCCGGAAAGTTTTAGGAAAAACACATTTACCAAAAAAAAAAAAGAAAAAAATTTCACAAAAGTTCACATTAGAGATTCAATCTGAAAAATTATTTCAGAAACTATTTTACTTCTTCCAAGTTGAAACCTGGATAAAATTTTCATATGTAAGTTATAAAATCCCAGTAAGTTACATTGTAAACACACTGCATTAAACCCATACACACTTGAAATAAAGCATCTGCTCCGAGCAAGTAACTATATGTACTTATAGTGCTTCACCTGTGAAACATTACAATTGAACTCTTCCTTTTTTTTTTTTTGGCTATGCGTGTGGCATGTGGAAGTTGCCAGGTCTAGGACTGAACCCGTGCCACAGCAGTAACAATGCTGGATCCTTAACCTGGCTGTACCACAAGGGAACTGAACTCTTCTTTAAAGAAAAGACTAAAAGCAAAAGCTGGACTTACTTTTGACCACTGAGCTTCTGTGGTTCCGGGGGTTGGGGGGTGGCTGAGACAGGTCATTCTAATAGCTAGTTGTCTAGTCTAATCCTACCTGGCCGACAGAGTGGGAGCATTTAGATCAGCATGGCCACTGGCCACTGATTTCAAAACCAAGTTTGGGAGGCAGGACAGTTAGAAGAGCAACTTGCCTTTTCATTTTGCTCTCCCGTACCTTCCCTAAAATACTGTGTTTGTGTGTGTTTACCAGCTATAATTTTCAAAAATAGGACCAAGTGATGTTGTAATTTCAATCCTGGCTGATGGGCTTCCATAGCAAACACAAGAACACAGCAAGCCTTAAGAAAGAAAAAAGTGGGAAGAGAAATATCTCTAAAAATTCTTCTTTGTGTTGAAAGTGCATTTCAAAAGGGATTTGTCAGTCTTTAAGATAACTTTCCAACATCAAAGCACAGCCCATCACCCAATCTGACCAACTAATGTTGAAAATGTGAAGCAAAGAAACCATCTCTAGCTGTCCTCGGGTCATCTAGAAAAACAGTCCTATTCCACTGGCCTATAGAAGTTGAAAATAATGCTTTTCACTGATTTTTTATTTATCTCCCATAAGCTTTCAAACAAGATTTGAGGCAAAAAGCCTCTGGCAATAAATGGTGGTGTCCCTACAGGGTTACTGATGAACCCCATTTTGATTTTGTTTTTTGGCTGTGCCAATGGCATATGGAAATTACCTGGCCAGGGACTGACCCTGCGCCACAGCAGTGACAATGCTGGATCCTTAACCGCTAGGCCACCAGGGAACTCCCCTGATGAGCCCGTTTTGACAGTTGTGCAGCAAATATATAGGCTGGGGGTAAGAGCTGGGCTGATGATGTGTTCAATCAAGTGACAGGCTGGTTTGCCAATGGATTTGATGTCATGTAGCTATCCAGCTTTTAATACTACTGGGATCTTAAAAGTCCAAATTGGCTACCATTAGAAGTTAGGTGTTGGAAAAACAAAAACATGAAATACCATGAGTAGCAGTATAAAAAGACATCAGCGATTACCCCTTCAGTTAGTGAGCGATGCCCCTCTCAAAGTCCACTGTTCAGGGAGTTCCTGTCGTGGCTCAGTGGTTAACGAATCCGACTAGGAACCATGAGGTTGAGGGTTCAATCCCTGGCCTTGCTCAGTGGGTTAAGGATCCAGCATTGCCATGAGCTGTGGTGTAGGTGGCAGACGCGGCTCGGATCCCGTATTACTGTGGCTGTGGCATAGGCCGGCGGCTACAGCTCCAATTAGACCCCTAGCCTGGGAACCCCCATATGCCACGGGAGCGGCCCTAGAAAAGGCAAAAAGACAAACAAACAAACAAACAAACAAACAAACCCTCCACTGTTCAGATTGGCTTCCTAATTCTAGCAATACTTTGTGTTGAGACTTCAGTAACAATACAGTATTATGAGCACAGCTTTTGTCACAATATACTAATATTATTCCCTGGTCACAGTTAATCAAAGAATGTCCATTCAACTTTCAAAGGGTTAGAATGGTTTAGCAATGTGTCCAACAGCTGAGTGCCTACTGTGTTCTTGGCACTTTTCTAGCTAGGTTGTATGCAGACATTCTGTTTTCCAAATTTAATAAGGAAAAAAGCTCTGAGAGTTTAATTTGTTAACTAGTATGCAACTGCTGAACTCAAGAACCACAAACTACGTAAATAACCGGAACTCAAAGAGACATGTTAACAGCTAAAGTTCATTTTTAAGAATCAATTCAATATGCTACATGCAAGCAATCAATTACACTGCAATCATCATTTACAAATCAAAGTACACTCGGATACTCATGGGGTATATACAACTAGGTGGAAGTATGTGATTATGGACAAACAGACTGAAACTGTAAATTATGTAACTGTCTCTTGTAATTACCCGGCTTGAGAACCAAAAGAAATTTCCTGTATAATTTTGCAGGGGAATGGGGACTGAGATACAGAATCGCTTTTTAGTTGACTTTAACCCTTCAACAGCTATTTAATTATGTGTGATGAGGTCAAAGAAAGTTTATGCTTAATTTATGAAAAGCTGGCAGGGAGATATTTCAAAGTAATCCTTTAAAAAGCTCCTGATTATTCACGAAAACTAATGATTTCTCTTCCTTGTCAAGAAAGATTTATCTAAATTATTTGGTAAAATAACATTTAAAACAAATTCACAGGCATCATTCATTTATTTCTTCTCTAAAAACGTTCATTATCGTCTGAAAATTTTTAACTGGATGCAACTGAAAGCTGCAGGGGTAGAAAGCTGTCAGAGTCCTTAGACACGTCTTCTGCTTTGGTAGGAAAAAAATCTCATTAGCTTCCTTAAATTCAGGGGGAAAACTCCAACACTGGGCAAACCACAGGGCAGGGCTTCTAATCTACAAAGAAGCATCTTCTTAAGAAGGAGGAAGCCTGTTTTTGCAATAAATAATCAGCAGAACCTCATTTCAGCATATTTTAAGACATGCTAGCCTTTTTCTTTCCCTTTTTTAAAATCTAACTTTTTAACATCATTTTTCTTCTGTAAACACTGTTTGCAGTGCCTAAAGATCTGCCCCAAATATTAGAACTGCTGAACACTGGTATCCTAGGCGGAAGGAAGGGGAATTTCTTACATTTACAGTGTCTGCCAGTATGGCGTTGCCTCATTTTGGATTTAAAAAAAAAAGCGAGTTCCCCTTGTGGTGCAGCGGAACCTGTCTGTGAACCATGAAGTTGCGGGTTTGATCCCTGACCTCGCTCAGTGGGTTAAGGATCTGGTGTTGCCATGAGCTGTGGTGTAGGTCACAGACGTGGCTCAGATCCTGCGTTGCTATGGCTGTGGTGTAGGCCGGCAGCTGTAGCTCAAATTTGACCCCTAGCCTGGGAACCGCCATATGCCGTGAGTGCAGCCCTAAAAAGCAAAAAAAAAAAAAAAAAAAAAAAGGAAAGAAGAGGAGAGGGAAAGAGGGTGAGGAGTAGGGGAGAAAAGAAGGGAGGGAAGGAAAAAAGAAAGACAGAAGAGAAGAAAATTAAGTCCCAATACTGAAGTGTTTCTATCTCTTTATTCTCTCTGTTCCATATTTTGCATCCCTATTCTGCACAGCCATTTCTCACCCAAGTCCTCAATTTTATCACCTATGTTAACATACAACCCTTCATTTATGTTTCTCTGGGTTTAAGAGTGGAAGCATAATTTACAGGAATACTGTTTTTCTAATGGACTCGACTCAACACTTGGGAGGATATAATCCTAGTAAATTTTAGTACATTTCCTTCACATAAAAGTGATTCTGCAAAGCCTGACATAAAGGTGATGCCAACACACCAAATACCTTGTACTCATGCTTTGATCTTAAAGCAGTAAAGGTAAAAAACTCTATCTTTTTTCTTTCTTTTTTTTGTCTGAACCCACAGGATGTGGAAGTTCCCAGGCCAGGGACTGAACCCATGCCACAGTTGCAATCTGCTTCAGCAATACAAGATCCTTAAACCAGCTGTGCCACACAGGAACTTCCTATATCTTTCTTTTAAAAACATCATTAATATAATGCCACCAGTAAGTCAAAAAACTTTTCCAGTTTTAAGAGTTTCAAGAATCTAAGCTCTAAAACAAATACCACAGGGCATGACCTTCCATTTTAAGACCCTCACTTTCTTAAAAAGAACAAACAAAAAGCAAAAATAAAACAGAGATATAGAAAACCACACTAAACAAATATATAGCTTAAAGGATTATAAGGCAACCATGTTTGTAACCACCACCCAGGATCAAGAAATAGAAGTTGAAGGGATGTTCCAAAGAACCTTTCCTTTGTCCCATCCCATTCACCCCTCCTTTCTCCCTCATGAGTAACCACAATCGTGACTAATACTAATCCCTCATGTTTCTTTATACACTTATCACCAAAATATCCCCAGGCAGAACAGTATAGTCTTGTCCATTAAAAAAAATAAATAAAGAAAGAATGTCTTTTAAGTCTCTTTTAATCTATGGGTACCCCCACAACCCCACACACAATCCTTTCTTTTCCTTATAATTTATCTGTTCATGAACAGGAGCCATTTGACTATAGAGCTTCCACACTCTGGATTTTGCTGATTGCGTACACACAAAGCAGTACAATTTGCTCCTCCTTCCTCTGTGTTCCTGCAAAATGGCAGCTGGATTCAGAGATTCCATCAAACTTGGGGTCCAGCGATGTTGCTGTGGCTGTGGGGCAGGCTGGCAGCTGCAGCTCCAATTTAATCCCTAGCCTGGGAACTTCCATAAGCTGTGGGTGCAGCCCTAAAAAGACAAAAAAAAAAAAAAAAAAAAAAAAAGATGCTTCTCCTCATTTACTATTTGGACCTAGTGGTACAGTTCATATAGGAAAGGAAGGTTAAAAGCTTTTGCAAGATAAGAGACGAGTTCCCATCACCCTCTCAATTTGTTTCTAAACGTCATCATGAATATGTGAGGTTATGAATTTGATGAGTTTCGGACTTCCTGTTGTGGCTCAGTAGTTAATGAACTCGACTGGTATAACAGGTTTGATTCCTGGCCTTGCTCAGTGGGTTGGGAATCTGGCATTGGCATGAGCTGTGATGTAGGTTCCAGACTCAGCTTAAATCCCACATTGCTGTGGCTGTGATGTAGGCCGGCAGCTGCAGCTCCGCTTCGACCCCCAGCCTGGAAACCTCAATATGCTGTGGATGCGGCCCTAAAAAAACAAAACAAAACAAACAAACAAAAAAATTGATGAGTTTCAATCAATTGCAGTTATCTTTATTATTATATTTAATGCCCAGCAGGAGCCTCCTCCTACATCCTTTCAATAAGACTCTAATAATTTCTCTTTTTTTTTTTTTGGCTTTTTAGGGCTGCACTGGTGGCACATTTATGTTCCCAGACTAGGGGTCGAATCGGAGCTGTAGCTGCCGGCTTATGCCACAACCACAGAAACATGGGATCTGAGCCTTGTCTGCAATTTACACCACAGCTCACGGCAATGCCAGATCCTCAAAGCCACTGAGTGAGGCCAGGGATAGAACCTGCATCCTCATGGATACTAGCTGGATTCATTACCGCTGAGCCATGAAGGGAACTCCAACTCTAATAATTTCTGCCTCCTTCTGTCTAGTGTGAAACCAAGGAACATGCCTTTCACAGAAAGAATTCTCTATTTCATTTAAAATGATGATTCAACTTGGACTCCCCCCACAAAAGACACATGCAAATATATTGTGTATAGCGAAGCCTACCTGTATTACAGCAACCACTTTTTTCGATACCTTCTGCTATATAACAAAAAACAGTGCATATTTTTTTCAATGTGGACAAATAGTTCCATTCTTAACTGGAATTATTTTTAATCCTCTTGACTATTTTTAAGCACTTTATAAACATCAATTTAAAACAATTTTTGTTGAAAAAAGGGAGCTCCTTTATGATGCTAACTCAAAGCAGGATTCAACATAAATATTATAAAACAAGGTTTTTATATTGGTAAACATGAAAATGTAGCACTAATATTAGAGTAAGAATATGCTAAACACAAATTTATGGAGGAGGGAAAAAAAACCAGATTTCTAACTAGTAATTTCCTAACAGAATTCTAAACGAATGCAGAGAATTGCTTTACCCAAAACAAACTGATATTTTGAAAAATACACCTTCCAACCAGCTGAAATGTATTGTTTGGAAATGTAAATGTATTGTTTAGAAATACCCTCATGAGAGGACGTTATCAAACTATTATCTTAGAATATTCTATTTGAAACATAACACAACAAGCTGGAAAAATACATTTACAAGGAATAATTCCCTTGAAACCAAAACCAGGTATGGCACTAATGTTAACCAATCAGAACAATATCTTTCTTGATCTTGGTTTAATACTGGGAAAATGCTTCCCTTGCATTTATCTTAACTGGGAAAATGGAAACAAGAGTTGGAAGCATTTTCTTCCTCTGCACTGATGGAGCCCAGGTGCACCCCACACATGCAGCATGCATGGCTAGGTGAACCTCCATGTGCCGGCTACTTCCCTGTGGGCAAGAAATAGATCATTTATCCTGCTGGTCCCATTACCAAGGCCAACCCTGGCATGTTTGCTGAAGGAAAGGACGAAAGGATCAAGAGTTAAAAACAAACAACAAAACCCATAAAGACTGAAAGGAGATCTGAGATCAAGCCCCAGTTCTGCAGGAACCTGGCCAGGTGAATCTGGCAGATGTTTTCAGTGACACAGAGAAGAGGACTGACTACCTTTGGGCAATCATTTATTCATTCACTCCCTCAACAAACCCTTTGTGACCTTGTCTCCTAGATGCGTGGCACTGTGCTTGGGGCTTGGAGCTCAGCACTAAACAAGTCCTGGTTCCCTTTACTCTTTTTTTTTTTTTTTTAAGGGCTGCACCTGTGGCATATGGAAATTCCCAGGCTAGGGGTGGAACTGGAGCAGCTACTCACAGCCTATGTCACAGCCACGGCAACACCAGATTGGAGCAGTGTCTGTGACCTACACTACAGCTCACAGCAATGCAGGATCCTTTAATCCACTGAGGGGGGCCAGGGGGCCAAACCCTCATGGATACTAGTCAGGTTCGTTACCACTGAGCCACAATTGGAACTCCAGGTTCCCTTTACTCTTGAAGATTAGGTTTTCTAATACTAATTATTAGAATGGAATTTACCCAGTAGTGGGTTTCAAAATGATTCATTACAAATGCTGGTCAATGTTAGAAATCCAAACAGACAAAAGATTTGCTAAAAAATAAAATCCACCTGCATGCCAACTTGAAATAATTTCTGAGCTACGTAAGGCAAAACGGTAGCTGCAGACCGTATGTTTCATATTTACAATGTTTTCATTGAAGCAATGAATACAAACTATTCTATAAGAGCTATTTATTTTCTATTTATGACAAGCTTAGTTTAAAAAAAAGATACATAAATAAATCGTTAGCTGTACTGCCTCATGCAACTCATTTCAATGCATTCAGTAACAGTCAACCTCTGAATAAATCACTGAGAGCTCAATTTTTAACCTTGATGTCATCTTTAGCATATTAAAATACACTGTACTTCAGCCCAGTGTAATAAAAGTCATGACAAAAGCTTCTAGTACAATATATTATAATGAGAAAATAAGGAAAAATAGCCATTTTCCTTATTATATTACAAACTAGAATCCTATTAAAATATAGGTCATCATTATACTTGATTACAGAGGTCAAAACACATCTTCCAAAACCTAGCAAAAGTCTGAGGATATAGCTACTGGTCCCATCTTCCAACAATTGTCATGTGGAGGTGAGGGGAACAGTTCCTATCTTGGAAAAGGCTTCAAAAGCATGAGTAACTATTCTTTAATGGTTGCCTTGCCTGTGCTCACTTGGGGAGGGTAACTGCTGGGAAAGCCCTGCAAAGAGAAAAGCTTTCTTGACAGTTTCTTAGGACTAAAGTTGGAATTCTCCTTCCAAAACAAATGCATGGGAGTTCCCGTCATGACTCAGCAGTAACGAACCCAACTAGGATCCATGAGGATATGGGTTGGATCCCTGACCTCGCTCAGTGGGTTAAGGATCTGGCATTGCCTTGAGCTGTGGTGTAGGCTGGTGGCTACAGCTCCGATTAGACCCCTAGCCTGGCAACTTCCATATGCTGCAGGTGCAGCCCTAAAAAGAAAAAAAAAAAAAAAAAAAAAACCGCATGAAGAAAGGAATTATCTGATAAAAGTCAGGAGAAGATAAGTGTCTCTTCAACCAAGTGTGTAAATGAGAATGTTGTCACAGCTCTCATTTCTCTGCCCAAGGTTTATACTAGATAAGATTGCCTCCTTTCTGATGCAACTTACGTGATCCTAAGATAGAGGCTGCCCTTGAATAAAAACACCGGACCTCAGAAGAAGGCAGGGCACACCCAACATCATTTGGAATTAAGCAACCACGGCTGATTAATTATGTTCTAATAAAATAAAACTGTTCTTCCTAAGAATCACATGAGAAGAGAAAGTACACTGAAAAAGCTCTTCCTGAGGTAATTCGTTTAACATTTATTCAATAAATAATAAGGACCTATTAAGTGCCAGCCTCTTCCAGGAGGTAAGATTATAGCAGAGAACAAAGATGCTACCTCCATGGTGGGTATATGAATATATGAAAGCCATGAATGTATGAAAGGCACATGCAACTTTCTAAATGACTCTGTACTCACTCAGACTACACCATTTTTTTTTTTATGGTCAGTGCCATTGAAAAAAGGGAAAACTATTAAATAAAAATTGCATAAGTAGGTAAACACTGCCTGTCACATGGGTAGGGCCTTCATTTAATTTGCTCAACTCTTCACAGGGGGTCAGAGTGTTTCAGTTACAGATCATGTGCCAAAGACACACTGTCATGTCTCTCAAAACACATCTCTGATGCTTGGCTTGGGGAGCTCATAAATGGGGGGAAGTGAAGTATTTACTCTGCAGCCTACCCAAGAGAGAGTTTACACCCCAAAGTGAGCGCTGCAACAGCCTACCCAAGAGAGAGTTTACACCCTCAAGTGAGCGCTGCATGACCTTCACGCCATCAGGAAGAAGGCAGAGGTCATGTGTCTCACTGGGACTAAAGGATGAGGCTGCTCAGGGTGAGGTGACTGGCACCAGAGCAGTGAAGGCTACACCATCTATGGCTCCCTGCCATGGTGCTTGCAAAGTGTGGCCCTAAGTCAACCACAATGGTGCAGAGATGCCCAAGACCCTCACTAGAGAAGTCAGGTGTCTCACCGGGGCCTGGGGAGAATCTGCTCACCCTGGTGTACTCAACTTGCCCTCCAAGAGATGCTAGTGAGGCCTATCAGTCCTGGTTCTTCAGAATTTACCAACATTCAGGTAAAACATGGCTCACGGGAACCCAAGCAACCAGATTCCTAAATGAAAACTACTTTCTTAAATTTTTTGGTTTTGCTTTTTAGGGTCACACCCATGGCATATGGAAGTTCCCAGACTAGGGGTCAAATCGGAGCACAGCTGCTGGCCTACACCACAGCCACAGGAACATGGGATCCAAGCCGCATTTGCAACCCTGTGACCTACACTATAGCTCACAGCAACACCGGATCCCAACCCACTGAGTGAGGCCAGGGTTTGCACTTGCATCCTTACGGATACTAGTCAGATTCGTTTCTGCTGCACCACAAAAAGAACTCAGAAAACTCCTACTTTCTATGGGAGGCCGGTCAGTATCGAAAATTTGTTTCCCAAAAGCAATTTGCAGGTAGGATGAAATTACTGTGCATCTTTGTTTAATTGTATTCCAATTCCTAAGTTTTACTTAAACTGTGTTTTGAAAAGTGTCTAAGTGGTAGCTCTTTTAAAGTAATCTATTGAAGGCTGACTGTTAAAACTGGAAGTTCCTAGCTGGCAACCTGAAATATTATGAAATTTATTCCTGTATTTAACAGTTAACCTAGTAGCTAGTGTCTATGACATAGGGGTAGAAGTTTTTTCTTTGAGAGCATTCACATGATTAGCCTCTCAACACTACACCCTTCTAGGTAGAGATGCAGGATGTGACTTTCTAATTCTATGTGATGGACCTAGAAAGGAAGAGAAGTAGGGAGAGCCAGAAACCAGAGAGAAGATGCTTTCTCATCAAGGTGATGCTTTCTCAAGAAATCAGCCAAGAGCTATAAAGAGGCTAAAGGAAAGACAAACCCGGGAATGGACTCTAAGCACCTCTCTTAGATTAGATTGGTTCATGAGAAACAGACTGGACAAAGAATGAAGGCAGGCATGGAGAATTAACCTGTTCATTCTCAGTAAGAAAGAAACTAGATATTAGGTTGTACCCAGAAGCATCCTTCCTTAAAAGAGGACTATTTCTTATTTTCCTTAAGTCCAGGTGTGTGAGTATGTGTGTGGGTGTGTGCACGCACACACACCATTCTTAAGAAATGAGAACGAGTACAGGGACAATGTTAACCACCCTTGTGACATGTCCAAGTTCATAATGTGTAGGCACTAGACTGGGTCATATGCACCCATCTTGTACAGCACACGCTAATTACAGCCTCAGTTTGTAAGTAGTATAGTATATATTCCTCATGTAAGCCAAGGTGAAACCTCTCAACATATAGGATCACAGAAAAGATCAGCAAAGGGGATTTCCTGATATGAGTGCCTAACTCATTCAATCACTCCTGCTTCCTCTAGAGTGAGTTCTGTTCTATCAAAGACAACCCTGACACACTGGACAATATTTTAATATTGAATAAAGAAAGCAATGAATTGAAGCTGCTTTGAGACTTTTAGAATTAGTTACAAATAAACAGATACTAATTTTTTAAATGACTAAAGGTAGAGTTAACTGATAACTTATGTAACTGACAAGCTGGTTGTATACCAGTCTCAAGAAAACTATAGATTTAAGTTTGTAGACTTTTTGGACCCAACTGTCATCTATCTTTTATAGCTTACCTAAGAGTAAGTAAAGTCTGAAACAAAGAAGTTAGTATAAGACTGAGAATTCTTATCATTCAAGTTAGTATGTTTGATTATTTTAAATTAGGAAATAATATTGAATTTCATCAAATGCCTTTTTTCAATTTGCAATAAACAGCTCATCTGTGTATCATTTTTTTTTTTGTTTTCTCCTTGATCTTTTTCCATCAGAGCTCCTCTCTCTTTTTTCTGCCAATGCTCCAGTTTTTCTAACCTAACCTAAAAACAAAAACCACCTACTGCCCTTGACGGTTGACCTTTCTGAATCTACTTTAAATTTCACTTATACCACAGTCCCCCAAAGCATATTTTTTACACCTTCTCTTAACCTTCTTCTCTGGGGCACTGAACAGTGGCTGTGGAGTGATCCTAGACAAGTTTCTTAGGGTCTCTGTGCCCCCGCCAAAAGAGATGCTAACAGTAAGCAACCTTCCAGGGTTTCTGCAAAGATTGAGTTAATGTGCATAATTCGGGTGACAGTGCTTGACATATAGTAAGTGCTCCAAAAATGTCAGCTGGGATAATGAGTACTGTTGAAATGCGGGCCTCTTTTGGCTTCCCTGACACTCTTCTCTCCTCATCTTCTTCCTACTTCTGGACCTTTTCAATTCCCTTGATGCCTTCCTCATCCTCTATTAGCTCCTTGAATGTTAGAATTCCAAGCACTCCATCCTCAGCCCTGTTTCCCTACACTCTCCCTGGGTTGTCCTCATCCACGCCTATGGTTTTAACCACTATGATATGCCCATGATTCTTTGTAGGATCCCTCTACTGCATACCCTTACTGGGCTCTCAACTTCATGGGAAGCTGGGCATGGGGTGTCCAAAATCACAATGAAGACAACATGGCCAAAGCTGCACTCGCTATCTTTTCAAGCTCAGTTCATTCACTCATTCAACTAGTATTTACTGAGCACCACTAGGTGCCTGGCAGAGTTCAACTTGTTGCAGGATGAATAGGAAAACACCTGCCTCATTTCCATGCATCTTCATTGCCACTGCCCTCGTTTAGGCCTTTACTGACTCTTTTTTCTTTTCTCTTTTTTTAATGGCTGAACCTGAAGCATATCGAAGTTCTCAGGCTAGGGGTCAAATTGGAGCTGCAGGAGCCAGCCTACCTGACAGCCACAGTAACGGGGGATCCTCACTTAACCCAGTGAGAGAGGCCACAGATTGAACCTGTATCCTCATAAAGACAACATTGGGTCCTTAACCCACCAAGGACACAGAACAGAATTCCAGGCTTTCAGACTCCTGCTTCTTAATTTTCTTTTTAGTTATGGCAAAAAGTACGAATAAGAAAATTGTAGCTACCTGTAATTCTAATTCTAGAGATAATCCGGAAGTGTATTTCCTTTCTTTCTGTCCATATACTTTTTACATAATTGACAATAGAGTATATACACAATTTTGAAAGCCATTTATTTATCATAAGCATTTTCTTATTTTATTAAAAATTCTTCAAAACGTAATTCTTAATGGCTAATGATATTTCATTATATGAATATACCATAATTTTCGTAGATGGCTGGTTCTTTCTAACCTTTGAATACTGAGGCTGTTTCAGTTTTGTTTTGTTTTTTTCTGCTGTGAGAAGTTTGCTCACCCACACAGTGAGGTTAAAAGCACATATCTCAGTTGTTGGTAGAGGACAGAATGAGTCAGGACTCCTAGGGAAGTGGCTGGTACATATTAGACACTCAGTAAATGCCAGCAATGTTGCTGCCACCAATGATTTCCCTTTTTTTGCACATGCTGTATTCATGTCCTCTGCTCATTTTTCCATTAAGGTTTATGTTTTAACACTATCAAACCTTTAACTACTAGAGACATCAAAACCTTGTTGGTCTATTTGTTAAACATCTTTCCCATTATGTTTGCTTTAAATATTCAACCATAACCATTTTCCTACATAGATGTTTTACACTTTTATATAGTCAAGTTCGTCTGTGTGTATGTGTATATATATATATATATATTTTTTTTTGGTCTTTTTTTATCTTTTTTAGGGCCGCACCGAAGCATATAGAGGTTCCCAGGCTAGGGGTCTAATCGGAGCTGTAGCCGTCGGCCTACACCACAGCCACAGCAGTGCCAGATCCGAGCCACGTCTGCGACTCACACCACAGCTCAAGGTGACGCAGGATCCTTAACCCACTGAGAGAGGCCAGGGATTGAACCCGCAACCTCATGGTTCCTAGTTGGATTCATTAACCACTGAGCCACAATGGGAACTCCATTGTCTGTATATTTTTTTGGTGTGTGATTTCTTTGGTTCTTTTAATGCTTAGGATATCCTTGACCGTCTAAAGATCAGATAAATAAGTAAGTATCTTTTCTTCTACTTTTTAAATGTTTTTATTTTTGATTTTTGTTAACCTCTAAGCTTTTAATCTATCTGGAATTTCTTTTGTTTTTACCCAAATGTCTAACACGTTTCCTTATATGGTCACGCTTTTGAATATGCTGGTTCCCTCGGCATAGGATGTTTTCATGCCATGAGCTCTCAATATATATTGTAGAACATACTGCCCAGCAACTGATGTCTTGTCGTTGAACCTGACCACACAGCAAAGGCTATGTCCTCTTCATTTTGGTTGCTCATGTTTAGCAGTGTAGACTAGTGTTACTATTATCTATCTATCTTTTAAAGGATACAACAAGGATAGAGAAAACTAAAGTGGATAACAGAAACAAATAAACAGAACTGTATTTCAAATGAATAGTACAACCTCACTGAAGGGAGATAGGTTAAAAAGAACTAACCCAAGTCACGTGTGAATGCAGTACTTTAACTAAATACATTTAGCTTAAAGTCAAAAAGAACTATACACAAATATTGACCTCTAGTTCGGAGGTTTGTTTTACACAGTGGTACGAGTTAACAACTCTAAAACTACTTAATGTGTATTCCAGACTGAGCATATAAATAAATATATTGTGGATAATGGAAGTCAGGTTTCTCACTATTAGCGAAGAGAGTTACAAACACAGAAATGTGAAAGGATAGAATAAAACCATGCAGTGGCATTGATGTGGAATGCAGAGTTCAGTATGAACTCATGATAGGGGTAGGTGTAGGTACAGGTGTAGTTGTGTGTGTGTACATGCACACACCTTTAAGTTTTGGGCAGTCACAAAACTCATGAGTTGTTTTATGAGCAACTGGGAGCTGGTGCCCTTGAGTCACTCTGGCCAAGCTCTCCAGATGACCTCCTGGGAAGCCCTGCTCTAACAAATCCCAGATGAGCTATCTTGGGAAGAGACAGGCAACAACATTATTCCAAGGACAGCATTTGGTCCTGGGATGATCATTCCACCTCTTGACTGTCATAGAGAATAGTGCTCAAAACTCTGTACTCATAGTTCTTTGTATACACAGAACACACCACTTTTCACCCATGTCTACGATCCAGTGTGCCAGTGGGCAGCTGGGTAGCTAACAGTTTTCCTTCTACTGGTATCTTGTTTCAGCTTCCTAAACCAGCAGTTTTTAGAGACAAAATAAAGACTTCCTGCCTTACAGCTTTCTTTGAATTACCAAATATACTTCTCCTGACCAAAAAATCCTCAGGCTCGTGTACACATAGAAATAAATAAAATAAATCTAACCATTAAAAGTTTCCTTAAAAAAAAAAAAAAAAAAAAAGAACAGATTTTAGAAAACCTGTAACCCTGGTTATCTGTTTTGCCCTGAGTTCTGAATTATAAGGTTTTCAATGATTATGAGAGGGCATGGGGTTTATCTCCTTCTGCAAAGCTGGATCTAATCATTATAGAAAGATATTTATCTACTATTATTTTAAGTAACTCCAAAGAGGGAGATGCTATCAATTTTTTCAGCAGCCTACTTTATCTTCTTTAAAACCTTTGTAGCCAAGGACTTTTTTCCCCTTGGCTTTAAAGTGAATTTCTATTGGGTTTACACCAGTCTCCACTTTCAGTGCTACAAAATTCTTCCCTTGGTTTCCTATTCTCTGAAGAAATAGCACCCATCCCCTTTCAACTTTATTCAAATTATTCACCATACTCCTTAACCCACTCCAATGCAGGGTGATGCCAAGAGTATACAAAAGAGAAAATCTACAATGACACCTCAGCGCTGCATCATGACGGTCCTGAGCCATCCATATCAGTTTGAATATGTTCCTTAATTTATGTTTAAAAAAAAGAGAGTAGACTCTAATGTAGTTTTCACTAATATGGTTAACATAAAGATTTAGCATTTGAAGGGAATGTCTTTGTTCCTGGGTGGTTCTCTTATGTAGAAGGCCTCAGTTTCAGATCATGCTGCACAAAGAAGATGCTAGCACTTTGGAGATTCGATTCAGATCAAAGCAAATACATTTAATGCAGATTTCTGAGGGCACCGCCCCACTGAGTACAGAGAAGGTATTCAAGGAGTTTACAGTAAGTTGGAAGTAAGATACTTGTATCAAATAATTACCACAAAAGAACTTAACTGAGTCTAAGTGCTATCCTGCAGA
Source organism: Sus scrofa (assembly GCF_054392235.1). NCBI lineage: Eukaryota > Metazoa > Chordata > Mammalia > Artiodactyla > Suidae > Sus > Sus scrofa. The sequence goes on along the minus strand of NC_139396.1, from coordinate 99,784,137 downwards.
GATATATGGATCCAAGAAGAGAACGGGATGAAAGTCCACGAGGAGGGATCAAAAAGAAGAGGCTCTTGAGCTAGCTCTTAACAATGGATAGGATTCTGAACAGATGGAGGCTAGAAAAGGAGGAAGCAGTCCTTTTAGGAAAGGACCACATAGACAAAGAATAGAAGTATGGGAACCTGCTCAGAATATTTGAGAAGGAGGTTAATATATGAAAAAGTCTAAGAGATAGGCTGGCTCTAGCTGTTGGAAGATCTTGAATATTGAGCTAGGGAGTTTGCTTTATTCTGCAGGCATGCAGATCCTATCCAAAGTTAAAGGTTTGAATGGCGGCTGTGCATATCAAGTTATAATATTTAGGAACAACTGGTGAATAGTGGCCACAGAAGATTTCAAAATAAGACAAGTGGATTTGCCCTTAGAACTCATTACAACCAGGACTGTAAAATAAAAATGGTGACCTTCTGGTAAGATGGCCCTCTGTGGGATAACTAGATCAGGCGGAAATAATACTAGCATAAAGCATTAATAACTAGAAAAGTTATCTGAAAATATAAAAATAATCAATAAAAAGAATAACATCCTTCAATATCAATAAATTCTAGAAATCAGGCCAAAAATACTATACAGTTATACTTTACACTCAGATTTTAACATTTCAACACCTAATATACACATTTAGACACAAAGTGTGACTTCATGGTTTTCCTTGAGCACAGTTACATTTTGGTTTTGCTTTTGATGTACCTTATGTAGATCACAGGATTTGTTATATTTTTCTTCTTTCAGTTTAAAATCTGGTAATGAAGACGCACACAGTTCCTAGTGACAAATTTTTACACAGTCGGAAGTGATTACTATGATGGAATACCTGGCCTTTGTGTTATCTGGATATTTGAAACAATTCTCTAGATGCAGCCTATTTACACACCCCATGTAAGATAAACAAGGAGGAAAAAACCACCAATTTTTTTTAACATTATTAACTATGCATATTTTAAAATAGTAATTCCATTTTCATTGAGAAGACTCAGAAGATACAGACAGATGAGGATAAAAAAATATTTCTTGGATATCCTCTAGCTACAGATGTTGTAATAATTTCTATAATAGAAAAGGGAAATTAACAAAATAAGATGGTTATTTCTACTAGCGAGGCTCAAAGCATGGGCTACCTAAAGAATTGTTTTTCTGAATAGAAATATACCTTTTCTGCTCTGTATTGCACAAGATTATAGGCAAAATTTTAGAAAGCTGGAAATCCTTTTAAATAACACTTCCTTTCGCTTTAATCGCAAATAATTGCCTCTTTTGGTGCTAATGAGCATCAGCCCCACAGAATGGAATGTAATTCTGCCAGTTCATTCAGGGTAATGGCTTTGTGAGTTGGTGACACTGCCGAGAGATCTAGTCTCAATTTCCTAGAGCACAATAAGTGAGCGGTAGTACATTTTTCACTTGAGGAAGATTTTCTAACCTATGTAAATATAAATAGAAAACTCATTATCTATTGATAAAAACAACAAAGTGGGTTAAATAAAGTTTTATGTGTTATTCTCCTTTAACAGCCATCAGCTCCCTGGATCGTGAAAGTAAATAAAGCACTTCACTTACTGAAATCAATGAGAAACCGTCCAAATCCTTGCCTTTGGTGCTGAGGCATGATCATTATGCAGGAGACATTATACTTCTGCTGGCAAAGCTTTTCCTGAGGGAAAGAGAAACAGATCAAGTATGTCAGAGCTCTGCTGAAATGGGCGATTTCCTGCACCTGCCACCATCCTTGTGCACTAAGGTGAGCCAATGTGTGAGGTCAGGATCAAGCAGAATAATCCTACCGTGTTAATCAATCAAACCCTCAGCTAACAACAAACTATCCACTCTAGGAATGCCTCTCAATTACATCTTCATTCTTGAAAGCAGTACCATGAAACATGAATAAAGAATCCAAGGAAATGTGAGCCAAATGAAACAGAATACAGATTACGGAAGAAGTGTTTTCCTTGGTCAACTTGGGAGATGGGGAAAAAAACACCCCTCCCCCCCAAAATACAACATCCAGGAAGTCACCTAGTGGGGTCAGTTAGGACTTACTTAGCTGGCTGCCTTGCTTGCTAAATGCCCCCCAATGAAACTACAATAGTGTATTTGCACAAATACATTTCTTCTATGAATAAAAAGTCAAAGTAAAGAAAGTGGAGAAACAACCTGCATTTCCAACTAGGAACACAAAACCAAAAATACAGCAGCAACAAGAAACTCCCAAGCCTCCAACCAAAGTGAGGCCAAAATATAACCAACAGCCTGAAATCAGGAGGAAGACTGGAAAGAACATGATGGGCAATGGTTCTTAAGAGTTTAGAAAAAATTTGCAATTTTCATGGGATATGGCATCAGAGCAGCAATATTTTCTTCAGAGTACACAGAAGCCGCCAAAACCTACACAGAGAAGATCTGGAAAAGGCTTTTGAGGTTGTGAATGGCCTGGCCAAATATAAACCACAAATTAGACTGACCACAAATGGTACTAACCACATCAAAGAACTACTTCAGAACACCCAGATCTTTAATGAACCTATTTAAAAGATCACAGGAAATAGTTGTGGAAAAAACCCTACAGGGCAGAATTAAAGATTTCTTTGTGAAAAAGATGGGCTCCTGACTTTTGCACATTTGGAGCTGTCTTTGAGTCTCCAAGAAATGAGGAGGAAGAAATATGTGTATCAATTTTCCTAAGAAACTGGATTGTCCATCACTTGATGTGCACATCAATGGCAAAGAGTCAAATAATTAGTTTATTTGCGAAGTTAGACAAATGGGTCACGGCATCTAAAAAGAGGTGTACTCTGGGTTAAAAGGATTCATCCCTGATGCCATTCTTTTCTTTGTCTCCAACTAATCTTACCTTTATGAGATCATTTGAAATCTGACCCAACAGTGGTTCTTTCCCCTTTGACACAAGCCTGCCCTTTAACACAAGTTACGAGAGCTCAAGTCCAATCTCCGGATAAAATAAGAGCTCCTTCTTCCCTTCCTGTTTTGAGTCATCTACTATGTGCTTGGAAACTCATGTGCATGTAATGACTTACACTGAATTTTCTATGTCATCTTGACCATTCTCTGGCTATAACGTCTAGAATCTAAGTATAACCCCAAGGGGCCAAATTTATCACACTCCAATTTACATGTTCTACTATGGTTTAATTTGCATCTAGTCTTTTAGCAGTTGTTTTTGAGATTAATTTTCATTGTACTACATTGCCAAAGAAAATTATACTATTTCAGGTAAATGATAATAGTTGCTGTCATACTATAAAAGAAACTGTGACCAAAAAAAAATTTTTTTGGCTTTTTTGGGGGAGCTACACCCAAGGCATATGGCTAGGGGTCTAATTGAGCTGCAGCTGCCAGCCTACACCACAGCCACAGCAACACCAGCTCTGAGCCGAATTTATGGCCTACACCGCAACTCGAAGCAACGCAGGGTCCTTAACCCACTTAGCGAGGCCAGGGATCAAACCAGCATCGTCATGGATACTAGTCGGATTCTTAACCCATTGAGCCACAATGGGAAGTCCCGAAACTGACAAAATGAAATAAGTTTAGCCTGTTCTAAGGAAAATGTTGAACCCCATGAGAGGAAGACAGGCAGACTCAAACTCCAGGAGTTACCATGAACCAAAGAACCAGAGGCCAACTCGAGACAAGTCAGGACAAGGACAGCAGGCACCACTGAGCATCTGTTTCTAAACTCAGATACCTTTAAAGAAACACCATTTTCTAACAGGAAGGACAATAAAACCACCATTCTTTTTAACTTTGGAGAAAAAGATGTTTACGCACCTATACAGAAGGTAAAATATTTTGTAAATTATATAGATTTCCTGATTGTTGCTTTACCCTGTATTAATTCTCTATTATCCTTTGAATCTATAATCTATAAAGTTAACTTTCTTCTTGTTCATTTTAGAGCTTTACCAAATATGTGGATTAAAATGTTGAGGCTGTTTCCCACAAATGCTGTCACTTGTTCATGTTTTTGTTTATGGTCTCTGAGTTGATTTTTAAACTTAGAAAAACTACACTATTCAAAGGACTTTCCTATATATTCTACCTTTTGATTTTCCATGAAAATGACACTTCCATAGGCATTCCATTTATATTATGCAACAGTAGATTCAGTGAAATTCACTTATCACCTAATATGTAAAAACATATCATAAGATAAATAAAACATAGGGTTTGGATCATTTACCTTCTGCCTAGAAGTCTTAAAATTATCATCCTGACATATAATTTCCTAAGAGCCTAAGAAAAGTTATGGTCATTACCTGGTAAATATCTCCAAACTCAGATTTCCTTTATTGCGTATGAGTTATTGTTTCTCAGAAGCCTCTGAACAGAAGAATGTGAGAGAAACACTCTGAACCAGTGAAAAAGACAAACTATATCCACTCAATGTGTCATGGGCTCCCCTGTATTAACAGCTGGAGATACTTAGGCTTTCTAAAGGTGAGGCTGCTTTAGATCTTAAAACAATAGCACGGAGAATAAGAGACGAAAGAGTAAAACCACCCATTATATCAGCTTAACTGTCCAAATGCCAATGTTCCAACTCACTGAGATACTGATAACCACAGAGGGAATGTAATGAGGAGAAATGAGAATTATCTTTTAAATGCTACATTACACTGAAACGTTCATGTTGACACCACTTGGGGGAAAAGGGAAATAAGCTTAACATTTAGAAAATGAAAGATGCTAGGTAGTCTGCAAGGCAGCAATTATAATGTTAGGTGAAGGCTGACAGGACAGCAAACAGTGCTGAGGTCCCTACCACACTTCCTAGACACAATGCTTATTGTTTTTGTTTTTGTTTAAAATGAGCTCTGAACAAGAATCCAAGCTTTTCCAAAACATGTGTCACCTATTCAAATTAGAGTCATAAAAAAGCCCTGTTTGAAGAATTGGGCTCTACCAAAAACATTTTGAAAAAGAAAATGAAGGTCATACTGGCTCTTGTTTTACCTTAGAGAAGTATCCAACCAGATGACAGCCCTTTTCATCATTTTTTGTAAGAACATAAAAAAGGAATGGCTCGACATCATAATACAACGTTTTGTGGTCCAGGAAGAGCTTGGCTAACAAGCAAAGGTTTTGGCAATAAATTTTGCTCATATTCCCATCAACCTAGCAAAGAGAAACAGACAACATTATTTAACATAAAAATACCACTCAATATAAAATTGTTTCTTTTATATGGTATTTTGGAAAGTATATAATTTTATTTCCAAATCCCAAACCGAGAGATTAAAACACTCCATTAACCAAGCAGAAAGTTTACCAGAAAATAGCTGTCACTTGGCAAATCAGAATTTCATTTCTCCTAAATTGGGGTAAATTTAAGGTTGCTTAAATTTCTCTTTACACTATCTGAAGAAAGGCCAAACTACTAACAAAGGAGTAATTTTTATTTGCAATTTATTACGAGTGAAAAATGACTAGGCATGTCCTTTTTTTTTTGAACCAAGTAAATTTGAATTAATGAAATGTAAACCGATTAAAATACTGCTCGATTAAGTTAAACTTCATGTTGTTTTCAAAAGGGCTTCACATAAAAATAAAATAAATGAACTGTATTATTCTGGTTCCTCAGAAGTGTGGATTAGCAAAAGAGGCTTCCATTTTGGTTCTACCCCAAGCATCATTTTAAATATAATTGGAAAAGATAAAATTTCTATGTTGGGAATACTTACACAGAAAGTGAGATGAATTTCAACCTAAAATAAGTACCATGATTATAATCTACTTCTCATCAAAATAAAAGAATCAAGCTGTGATACTGATGGTTATAGACAGGAGGCTAGGCACAAATGCCAATTTCTTTGATCAAATGTAGTTACTTGTCGAAAACAGAAAGCACAGCAGATTCAAGAATTTCCCTAGCACTTTTCTTAGGGGAAATGGATATGTGCTAACCAGAACTCATCAACAATGAACTTGACCATTCCTGGGTCTCCTGTGGACCATACATACAGGTTCTCATATTGCACAAATTATTTTTAAACTTTATATAACTATTTCCCTTGGATGAGACCTAGGTCCCATACATGGCAACATAATCAAACATGGGCAACGGGCACAGACGATACAATTCTCTCTTTAATTAAAGGAAGTGTTTATGTATTGGGGAGTATGGTCCTTTTGGAAATGATAGTATACTACAACAAGGAAAGACAGAGATGTACGTATCCCTGAATCAAAAAAAGGAGAGATCACAAAACTGAAGCAAAATTCTTATTGGCTGTGAAATGTCTAATGTGGCATAATTTTAAGAGGGATAGAGACAAGATAGGAAAGTAGTGATTTGCGATTATTATTCGATTATTTTCTAAGTTACTTAGGACACTGCTAAGAGAAGTTTCCTACATGCTATACTCTTGTTATTAACTCAGTCTAGAATAGGGACCTTGGCATTTATCCAATCCAACTCCTTCAATTACGTTTATGAAAAAATTTTACAAATCTGCTTCTGATTTTTCCCTCTGTATGGTCCAAAAGCACCTACCCTGCAAGAGACCATTCTTAGCAGCCTAACTAGACAGATTCTCTTAACCCTGAGAAGACTCTTCCTGCATTTATGACAGCTTCATCCCCACAGGCAGATTTATGCTGATTTAACAATTACTTAAAGCCAACAATGTGTTTTGTCCTTTGAGAAACAATGAGTTGATGATTTTCATTTTATTCTGGTTAGAAGAAAGCTTCCAGTGCATCAAGGAAGGAGCCAATATTGAAGGGGAACTTGTGACATTCATTAATTAAGCTTTAACTGGGAACAGCTCTGTGTCTCCACTGGTTGAGGCTGGTTGGGTAGCATCCCAAGACTGACAACAGAAGGACAGCCACTTACATTTGGCTTTCCTTTTCCACCCAGTGGCCCTCACCGGGGTGATATTGCCTCCCAGGGGACACTGGCTGCAGCTGGAGACATTACTGGTTGTTCTCACTGGAGGAGGTGTGGTCCTCCTGGCGTTGAGTGGGTAGAGGCCAGGGATGCTGCTAAACATCCTCCAATACTCAGGACGCCCCATACACCAAGAATCATCCAGCCAGAAACGTGAACAGTTTCCAGGTTGAGAAACCCTGTGCCCCCATTTAGAAAGAACTAATGTATCACCAAATCTTCCCAAGAACAATACCCTTCTTCATTCAAGCCTGCCAAAAGGGCCTGGTATAACCTGGAAGACGGGCTTTAAAAAAATCATAAGACATAGCTGGAGTTACATGTGATCTCTGATCCGTCTTAGGAAAAAGCAGTGGGCCCAGCCAAGCCTGTCTGAGAGAGGGTGCCTGGTCCATGAGAAAAACCCGTAGGACCCACCCCAAACGTTAGATACAGTGCAAGATAGTACAGACCAGAACTAAAGAGAAAGTGGGGCAGCAGAATAAATTTCCAATCTGAACTCAGTAAAAGGGCATCGTAAACTAAAACTGTATTTCAGAGAAAGAAGACATATCTGCTGTGCAAGGATGACTTGTTCTGAGCACCCAGGAAAACAATGCAAGAAGGGGTAACATAGAAAAAAAATAAGGCAGGGCAATGGAAGTGCTCACGTGAGAAAATGAAGAAGCCCTATGAATAGACAATAACATGAAAGAAAAGGTATGGTCTCTTCAAGGTGCAACTGGCTCAGCTAAACTGGATCCCTGAAGCTGACAATAAATAGCACATGATCAAACAATGAAACGATATAGCGTCTAAGACTTTCTACTACCAAATCAATTCTGAAAACACAATTGTCTTCAAGAACACACAATGACAGACATGTGGCCACAAGGGGTTCCTGTGAACAGCAGAGTTCTCCAGGGGTGGCCATCTACCCAGATGGGGGCGGCGGGGAGGTCCCAACATCTGCTGGGGTCTCACCAAAAGGATTATCCACCCTGCCAAGAAATGGATGGAAACACAGGTGGTTGCGTATTGAGGAGATATGTACAGCTGCTCAATTCCCTGGAAGAATGAGCACCTGCCAGACATTGGCTGGAGCTGTTGAACAAAGCTAATTTCTCCTGCCAAAGAAAAGTAGAATTTACAAAGAGCTGGGGAGATCATAAATTCACCAGTGAACATGTCTGGTGCAGACAGGGATTTGGGAGAAGACAAAAAAGTTAATGTGATGATGTAGGAATTCATCATCAATCTCAATGGTTGCTTAATATGGTTAGAAAAACATTCCAAAACATAGAGATATTTTAAAAAGCAGTTTGAATTTCAGTGCCAAAATTGAATATACTTTGTACCTTCTACAAACAAATCAGTACATGGTCAACAATTAGAGGCACTAGGTTTCAAGTGCTGAGTTTTTTATTTACACACGCTTACCTCAAATACTGAAAGGTCTTTCCTTCGGTAAATTTCATTTGCTGGAGGATGAAACCATCCACATTTCTTTGAGTGTCTTAACAAAATATTTTTACTTTTCATATATTTAAGACAGAATTCACACAGGTAAAGCTTTGGTAATCTGTTGAAATTTTAAAATCAAAGAATAGAATCAGATTGATTACCCCTTTCACAGGAAAATATTAAATATTATTTGATTTTCTCTAAGTTATAAAAAGGCTGTATAATAGTATTTGAAAGAAGTCGTTTCAAAAAAAGGAAAAGAAAAAAGAAAGCTAGTAGTAAAGAGAATGTACAAACCTTACATTATTTTTCAATCTAATAATATTTGCTGCCTTTACTTTGTGAACAAGTCATTTGTTTCCTTAGAAATGTCCTATAGAAAGAAAGGTTTTCAGACTTGGAACCTACTCTAAAAACTATGGCATCCTAACATCCACACATATTTTTCAAATTTCAGATTTAACGTCATAGTTTCAAGAGTATATGTGATCAGTGGTCTAACTCTAACACTCTTTTACTCAGAGAGAAGTAAACTCATTATTATTATTATTATTATTATTTTTTTTGTCTTTTGTCTTTTTGGTTGTTGTTGTTGTTATTGTTGCTATTTCTTGGGCCGCTCCCGCGGCATATGGAGGTTCCCAGGCTAGGGGTTGAATCGGAGCTGTAGCCACTGGCCTACGCCAGAGCCACAGCAACGCGGGATCCGAGCCACGTCTGCAACCTACACCACAGCTCACGGCAACGCCGGATCGTTAACCCACTGAGCAAGGGCAGGGACCGAACCCGCAACCTCATGGTTCCTAGTCGGATTCGTTAACCACTGCGCCATGACGGGAACTCCTAAACTCATTATTTTTAAAATGATCTGTGTACTTATAAGGCAGTCCTAGAATTTAGTTGTTTCCATTTCTTATGGATGAGGTAACTTCCAAGTTATTATCATAGTTATACATGATCTAAAGCAGTAAATGTAGTTAAGTCCAAAGACCTTAGTTATTTCTACCAATTCTACCAATTCTCTGAGAAACAGGAGACAGATCTCTCTTCTCTGCTGACTTTTTCTCTACCTTAAAAATTATACCATTTTTCACTTGTGCCCTATCATGCTTCTTAAGTGGACACTGCTAGTATTTATAAAAAAATGTTTAGAAGCACTTTCAAGGTCTTGAGGGTATAAGAATGGGGAGAAAGTTTTGGGGGAGAATTAGATAAGATTCAGATCACAGCAATATCAAATCTTGGACTCACATGCATATTTTATTCAGAGCTCTCAGAACACATGACTTATGATTACGCATACAAATAAAAGCTCATAGCTGCTTTTAAAAAATTGTTCAGGAGTTCCCACTGTGGTGCAACAGGATCAGTGGTGCCTCTGGAGCGCTGGGACGGATGTTTGATCCCTGGCCCGGGTTAAAGATCTGGTGTTGGCAAAGCTGCAGCGTACACAGGTTGCAACTGCAGCTCGGATCTGATCCCTGGCCCAGGAGCTCCATATGCCTTGGGGCAGCCAAAAAAGAAAAAAAGAAAAAAAAAAAAAAAGAATTTTCAGGAACATAAAGCTAGCCATGCAAACTAGAAAGGGATACAAACTGGGAAGGGAAACCAAGACTCCTGACTCTTAATTTACCATGCAACTCCCAAAGAACCCTCCCCATTTTCTCCAGTTGGATGACTGGACAGTCACCCACAAGAACTAGAAAGGGACAATATCTATTGTAGAAGAAAAGCAAGATTGTGATTACCAGAAACTTTGCAGGATAAAACATTTGAGAAGATACTAATAAAGTGTGCTCTAACACACCTGAAGAAATCTGTTCACAAGATACCCAATTTTAGATATATTAGTTCAAGACAATTTCACAGCTGATCTTTGTTCAAGATAAAAGAAAATTTTAGTAGTATTATTTTCTCATTTTTAACAAGTTAGTCACAATTGGCTCTAAAAGTCAATTCTGGGAAGGGTCTCTTAAGGCTAAACCTCTCCCACCTTTCCTTTTTTGGTTGTAATTTCTATAAGAAACTTGACAATAAAATGCCAGAAACCAGAGATAAAGCTAACAGGCTTAATGAAGAAACTACCAAACATCTGACAATGCCTTATTTCTTTCCCCCTTGATTCAGTTTCTTATACGAACAATATTTCCTCAATTAACCAGAGAGGGAAAAAAAAATGTCTAAAGGTTAAAAAGCAAAATTTACAACGCCTGTGTTACATAGGACATTGAATACAATAAAAAGATGCTGGCAAAAGTAAAAGTTTTGGAAGCACTTAGAACTGACTATCAAAATGTATGTCCTTAAAATCATGTAATTCCAGCTTTGGAATGGTCTCTCCTCACAAACGAGACATTACCTTGCATATTCCTGTGGGTAAGGCGAGGAATACCAGGTTTGGATTTCATACTTCCCAAATTCTATTACAGAAGGGTACCGGCCACAGTCTTCTACTCCACTTTCACACTCTATTTTCTGTCATAGAGAAAGAAAACAAAATATTAAGTATTAGAAGAGGATTTTTTTCACTTACATTTTGGTTTTCCCTCCAGCGGACATGAAAAACTAGCAAGACCAGAACAGTAATCTTAATTGCGAATTTTCATGTTGTTGAAACAATCATTAAGGACCCTTATGAAATAATAATCAATTTTGCATAAGATTCATATATAAACAAACACTCTAAGAAACAGTATTACCAAAACAGGAAATGAGTAAGCTGTTAATGCATACAAATGTCTACTGAATTAAATTTAACCATCTGCTATAATGTCTCAAAACTGAGGAAATTATAAGATGTGGCTGTTAAGACATTGTTACACTCTTACAGTCCCCTGTCCCTCCACCAAGCAATATTTAACCCAACTGTAATGAAATAATCAATTGGGAAGCCTGCAGCTTGATATCCATCTCCCTTCACCCCCATGCACCTGGTTAAGAACCTAACCTTGCCTGCCGGATTCACTGTGATATTCCCAGGGTCTGGCCCAGTGCCTGACACAGACAAGCAATGTTTGTGGGCGTTCCCGTTGTGGCTCAGTGGAAACAAATCTGACTAGCATCCATGAGGACACAGGTTCTATTCCTGGCCTCACTCAATTGCTCAGTGGGTTAAGGATCTGGCGTTGCCGTGAGCTGTGGTGTAGGAGGCAGATGTGGCCTGGACCTGGCGTTGCTGTGGCTGTGGTGTGGGCCAGCAGCTAAAGCTCCAATTTGACTCCTAGCCTGGGAACCTCCATATGCCATGGGTATGGCCCTAAAAAGATAAAAAAAAAAAAAAAAAAAAAAAAAAAAGTTTGTGAATGAAAGTGTCATTGTTGATTGGTTAGAAAGAAAGGAATTTAGATTTAGCAGTAACTTTCAGGTAATAAATAGCCTGAGGTTCATCATGTGTGTATATGAGTGCCAGAATTTGGCCTCCAAAACGGTAATATTTAAGGTCTTCAAATCTCAGTGGTGGGGGGAATATCTGACATTTTATCTTCACCAAAGATAATACAAAGAACACTGATAGGTGCAGAATGAGGCACGGGAATATCCAATGGTCCCTAAAGTAGAAATAAGCATGAGTATTTAGCCCAAGTGGTTGCTACTAAGAATAAAGCTTAACAGCCTAGAGAGAGCCCCCTAATCCCGCAAAAGGAAATGAGACGGGGTAAGGAGTCTCTCTGCAAATACTGTGCCCTGGAAATGGAATGTGAACCTACTGTCTTAAAAATTCACAATCCGGGAGTTCCCGTCTTGGCACAGTGGTTAACGAATCCAACTAGGAACCATGAGGTTGCGGGTTTGGTCCCTGCCCTTGCTCAGTGGGTTAACGATCCGGCGTTGCTGTGAGCTGTGGTGTAGGTTGCAGACGCGGCTCGGATCCAGCGTTGCTGTGGCTCTGGCGTAGGCCGGTGGCTGCAACTCCGATTCAACCCCTGCCTGGGAACCTCCATATGCCACGGAAGCGGCCCAAGAAATAGCAAAAAGACAAAAAACAAAAAACAAAACAAAACAAGTTCCTGGGGCAGGGAGTAAATCTGAGCCACAGCAGTGATAACACTGAATCTTTAACCACTAGGCCAGGAGGAAGCTCCAAAGGGAAACACTTAAAGAAATTACTGGAGAGTGAAAACAGAAGTGATTAACACTGCAATTACTGGTGACTCAGTAGGTTAAGGACCCATTGTTGCCACTGCTTCGACTTAGGTCACTGCTATGGTGTGGGTTTGATCCCTGGCCTGGGAACTTCAGCATGCCCCATGGCCAAAATAAAAAAAAAGATTACAACTGATCAAGCTACATAATACTGTCTTCTTCAATGCTCAACAGTTAAAATTAGAAGACATTTTTCATATGGCTGGCCATCTGTGCTGGAAAAAGATTGGTCAATTTAAAAGCAATGTTCCTCTCTGTGTTAATGATGTTAAATGGCTATTTTCTCTCTTTTTTTTTTTTTTGTTTTTTGTTTTTTGTTTGTTTGTTTGTTTTAAGGGCCACACCCAGCGTATGGAAGTTCCCAGGCTTGGGGTCAAATCGGATCTGCAACTGCAAGACTACGCGACAGCCACAGCAACAGGTGAGCTGAGCTGTGTCTGTGACCTACACCACAGCTCACAGGAATGCCAGATCCTTAACCCCCTGAGCAAGGCCAGGGATCAAACCCTCATCCTCATGGTTACTAGCTGGGTTCATTACCACCAAGCCACAACAGGAACTCCTAAAATGGCTATTTTCTTAATTTGAGCAAAAATGATCAGGAATCTATTCTTTTACCCCTAGAAATGTTTTTCAAAATCTGCCTCAACTACTGCTACTCTGGCCTGCTTTGTGAGACCAGCTGAGCCATTACCACTTTTACGAGTGGAGACAATTCTATAAAGTCACTGCTTTTGAATGTACAGTCAACCAAAATGATAACAGTTAAAGAACCACAAAGGATTTCGAGGGGATTCTCTATACAATCAAGGCAGTAGTTTCATAGTAGTCACATATGAAAATTATGTATTATCATCGTTACTATAGTGTGGGATCCTGGCCTTACCTCCCAAGACAGTTCCTGGGCCTGTTTAAAAACATCCAAATCCTCTTCAGTAACGGTATCCTTGTTTCCAATCACATTTATATCTGTACTTTCTTGTTTGATGCTTATTTTGATTTCCGTATCTGTCATTTAAAACCAGCAGAAAGTGTATTTACTAACTTGCATATGAATAACCACCATAAATTACCAAAATGGTACCAAATTAGCACAGTGGGCAAATAGGGATTGTTTTCTTAAGCTTTATAAGCTTTCACATCTAAGCACTGCTCATAGATCCAGCAGTACCTTTCCCCTGCTGGACCCAATTTTTATTGGAATTATCACTATCATCTTTTTATAGCATCAATAAATAAATGAGAGAAAGTAAGAGCAATACAGAGCAAAACCGTATTTTTCAACCAAGAAGTCATATCAATGTCTAGTTAAAGAATTCCCATGATCACTTTTGAGATAATAAAATCTACCACTTTGTCCAAATGACACATTTTTGGCTTCTGTTTTTACAAAGGATAGCAAATGTTAACGGGCCAATTTGTTAAATGAAACCATGGAATCAGTTTTCTCCCTAAAGTGAATACACACGCAGACACACTCACATCCAAAAGCACACTTCACAGAATCACAGATCAGGCTTTGTTGAGAAGGAAGCAGGATGGACTTTGTCATGAGAAAGCAATGGACAGAGGGCAATGAGGAGCTCAAGTCCCCCTGCTGGAAGCACGGACAGCACACGACCACGCGGCGCTGTGGCTGAAGAGGGAGGAACATGGCAGAAGCGTGACAGTGGCTACTCATGCGGGACTACAAAGCCATAAGCAACGCTATGGAGGCATCTGGGGGTCCTAGTGTCACTACAAATGGAAATAAATCATAAAAAGTGGGAGAGTATTAGTTGGAAAAACAACATTTTGGAGGTTTAGTCAGCATTAGAAAAAGGTCGAAGTTTCACTGCTTCTGTATGAAAGTGAAGTGAGAACAAGAGAAATAGCTAAGACCTATGTGACAAATAGGAATTGATTGATTTTTCTCGGGGGGGGTTGGGGGGAAAGGGACGGGACGCAGGTTTGGTTGGAGCTGTGACCTTTTGCTTACCATCATCCTGATCAGGTTTAATCCTTCCGTCTGTCAAGCTCCCCTTCCCTGGTGAGGGGGTCCCCATCTGAGGGGTCACTTTATATTTTAATCTGCCTAGCATCCTGTGCTTTTTAAGGAAAGTTGTTCGCTTGAAGTGAGCAATTGCTTTAAAAATACGTCCTCTAGCCATCCCCCAGCTAGAGGAGGAGGAGTGAGAAATAAACCTACTTCTAATATCTCTCTTTCCAAAGAAATGGGCTTTAGATTTTGCCGTGGAAGAGAACTCGGTTTTACGACGCATACGTTTAGGTGGTGCATAACTTGGGTGTCCCTTTTTGCGAGACTGTCCCTGAGTGGTATAGATATGAGAGAGTCCGTCAAAGAGTGCCTTCAGCTGGCTGTTATTAGTAAGACTGCTAAAGGAGGGCACACTGGACTGGCTGGAAGAACTCTGGGGAGAGGTAGAAGAAGCAGAAGTGCTGGACTTTTGTGAACTGGGGCTCTGACCAGACATGGGGGTTGGGGGTGGGAGTGAAGAAGGTGGAGGTTTTAGCTTTTGTGTGGTACCTGGAGCCAACACATGAGAAGTGCATGACTGTTTCTGAGAGACCTTTTTCCTTGGACGATAGTGCTTTGAAAAGTCTATTATTTCACCTCGTGATCTGCGACCATCAGGTGATGGTGTAAAAAACTTAGTAAGGCCATCAATGAGCCCTTTGGTTTTCTTGTTAACTTTAAGTGTAGAGGCAGAAATGTAGGTGGAGGTGGTGGTGATTTTGGTGGTGGCACCAGGCCGAGTGGGGTCTGTAACAGCCAATCTGCTGCTTGAGTCCTTCCCAGATGCAGCATGACCAGATGAAGGTGTGGTACAGACTTTAGTCTTTTGACCCCTACCAGGTGACCCCCTTCCTGTGAATGCATTCATGGATCCTTCATCACTGGTTACAGACCTAGGCAAAAATTTAGAGAATAGTATCAGCATTTAATAAGAGAATGATAAAGGTATCGAAAACAAATTTATAGCAACTAGATGCATTCAAATGTGCTTCAAGTTAAGAAAACTGAACTGCAACCCTAAGTCCTATTGGTGTGTGTGTGCCTCCACCTAGATGTTTCACTGTTGAAACAGGCTGCAGCAACTACGCTGACATGTCATGACTCTCCTAGGGCCCATCCAACAGGTACTGGAAGAATCATGTGGACCCAAGGGCAATACGAGTGAGAAAAATTTTGAGAGCACTAAAAGATCACCCAATACTTTCATTATAATGAAATAAAACTGTTACCCCCTTGCGTCGCCACACATAATTATGATTTCCTGAAATGTCTTTTTTAAAGTATTAATGGAAATAAGTCATAAGTAGTCTCTAGAAGCTAAGGAATAAGCTTATCTAATCTCTAGTTGGAAGCAATTTTAACTCAAATGGAAAATTTATATAAATTGAATTTGGTTATATCTATAAATTAGTACTTTTAAGAAAAAAAAATTAAAAGATACCCTCTTCTTCTTCTTAGCAGTTTATGCTTAGGATGATAAGATAACCAATAATACTCTCTAAGTAGAGGAGACAACTAATTACAGCATAAAATATTGCTGAAAAAAGGACAACAATAGCAAAAAACTGAAGAAATGATTAAAGAAAAGCTACAGCAGGTCAGACATGACATGGAAAATCTGGTGAAGAAGCGGCACATTTACCATGGTCATTATCAGACACTTGGCATCAGAATCTTTATACACTGTTCTGACTGCTATTTCAGTTCATTTGATGCCGGTTCTGCCCATACAGCTGTGTGGTCAATGGAGACTGGAGGTCACTCCGCTAGCACAGCTGCTTACAGGATCAGCAGCTGCCTGCCTTCACCTCAGGCTAGGCCTTGGAAAGCTACCCGTTTTGCAGCAGAATTTTATACAATACAAACATTTGCATGTGAATTATGGCAGTGCTGGGGCCCAAGGATGGGCCTCAAAAATTATCAATTGAGCTGAGGGGTAGTAATGAAGAAATGGAAGCCTGAAAATGATATGATCTATGAATCATAAAAATATCTTAAGTAATTACAAATAGAAGAGCATAGTTCAGCGGTCTTCCTGTACACAGAGATTTAATGAACAGTTTCGGCAGTCAGCTGAAGGGGAGGCTGGTGCAGACCAATGGAGCAAGCTACTAGGCTCATCAGAAGCAGCTCAACTGCCAGGAGCTTTGCCCAACGCCACCGATTCAGCCAAATCAGGTTCGAGCTGGAGATCTCTAGTGTCACAGTGAGAGTTACTAATAAACAACTCATCCAGGCTAGAATGTTTCTGCATCAGAATGCTACATTTGGACTCTATCTGGAATCGATTGCCCAGAAAGGATAATATGCTTATAAAGCATGTAAAAAGGAAAACTCCCTAGACTGTCTTAAAAATTCCTAAGCTCAAAAGGACAATTTTGGACAAACAAAAAGTTAGGATTGGTGCCAGATGCAATTTTCAGCTGTGTCCTTTGTTTAGAAAGTTTATATTCTAATTTGGTTTTTTTAATTGGGCCCTGAGGATACGGTCCCATTTTGAGAACAATGCTTACACCGGATGAATGCAAAAACATATAATTTCTACTTCAAATGATGCTAATATGAAAGATTTTATTCACGAATATGTTTAACGTTTGCTTCTAGAAATTAACACAAATCCCAAAGTAAAATGTCTACCAGTTTAAAGGTTTTCATAAAGTTTCACAGAACACTCTAGGAAGGACTGTGCATTTTCTATTTTTCCTGTAGGAGATAAAGGTGCAGAAAGAGACTGTTTTTCTGAGAGGAGGTAATACAGTGAATTGCTTCTGCTAAAATGGGGGGTGGGAGATTAATAAGCAAGAGAATGAGACACCTGGGGTGTGTTCACTGGGTGTGCAGAGTACCTATCGTTTCTACATCACAATGACCCTTTCAAGAAGCCTGAAGAGAAGAGCAACGGTCTAATTGATAGAACTGCTTCAGATATGCAAGTCTACTGACTTCATTTGTAAACACCTTACCCAATGCTGACAGTCAAATCTACACTCCATTCAGGCGAAAAAAAACGACAACCATTTTGCCTCTTATCTTTTCTCTACCTCTCCAAGTAACTCCTGCTAAATGTTCTTCTTGGCTTTTATGTCATCCCAATGGCAACAGGCTGATGGAAATGGGGCTCTTATAGCAGAACTGCAGGCTACTGCAAATATACTATTTTGTCTGTATGTCTACACACATGTGCACACACCAAATGGTCTTGTCTAACTCTTTGGAGGCGAACAGTAGGACAGTCATTCTCAGTTATCTCAGAAGCTCTTATTTCATAAAAGGGATCTTTAAAAGTTGTAATATTGAATTAGCACCAGAAAAGAGAAGTCTTTTTCTAAAATGTTATCTGGGGCAACTACAGAGATTCACTCTAGATGTGAAACAAATCCCTCTCTTGTTTTCAAAATGCCCACAAAAATATTTATATAATTAAGCTCTTCAAATGCTCAGCCAGTAATAAAGGAGGCAGAACGATTATTTCCAATTCTTACACTCTGCTTCTATCCTGTGCTTGAAAAACATCACTTAGCATCACAGATACTGCCAACAGAAGACCCAAAATGCCAACTGTAATTAAAAATATTATTTTCCAAAAAATTTCCATAGCTTATGCAAAAATAGAAATATTCCTCATCCCTGAGTTTTTAAAAATGATGGTAAAAGTTAATGGAATCTAAGGGGGTTACAATCAACTATATCTTAAAGCACAACATAAAAGATTTCTTTTGATAAGATCTCAACCTACAACAATCGTTGCTTTAATTTATTTTTCGGTCGTCCAATGGGTTTTGCATATCGTCGTTTTATTTGTGCAGCTTTCTCATGAAGTAGTTTTCTTCCCTTTTTCTTTGGTCTGCAGACTTGGCAAATCCACATCCCTGAATTAATATATATATGAGAAAAATATTTTAATGTTTCATTTTAGGAGAGAGATGAAATATAAACTGCAGCTGTAACAAGCTGCCCAAGGATGCTTGTATGCAGAACTTTACTCCAGAAAGTGGATCATTCCCTTTTGTCATTCTCCTCAGGAAACTGTCATTACAGGTCATTTTCCCCAGGGTCAATGTGGTAAGAGCAGAGGGCTGGCCCTATTTCAGACCTCTTCTAATAAGGCTTTTCCCAACAGGTCACCAAGCCTCCCTCTGCCACATAAACATATGTGAAAACCCAACCTGTTAGATAATATGTATCTTTTGATTTGAGGGACACATTTTCAAGTCAATCAATTTTTGGAATTTATAGGAAAAAATTGTTTGTTTTATCATCTCTTTTTGAAAATTTTCTACACTAAAAAATTTTAATTATAGTTTTTAAAAATTAAAACAAAAGTTTTAAGTACTGCAGAGCTACAATAATTAAAGCAATATACCTGGTATAGGTAAGCAGGTCAATGGATAAGAACTGAGGGCCAGAAAAACTGAAAAGTTTAGCATATCATAAAGGTCATTTTCCAAATCAGCAGGGAAAAGATGAAACGATTCAGTTAAGTGGTGACAAAACAAATAGCTCTCTATCTGGAAGGAAAATAATTATTTCCTATCCTTTACAAACACAAATTCTAGGCAGATGAATATTATATGACAAAATCAAATGTTGCAAGCACCAGGAAATATACATGGATATTTAAATAATCTAAGCAAGACCGACATTTAAGACTGAAGCCATAAAGAAAAAGATTCATGGGTTTGACTGCATAAAAATATAAAGAGCTTCTGCAAATCAGCAAGAAAAAGGTGAAAACGCCAATAGAAAAATGATTAATGGATAAAAACAGGTACTTTACAAGAAGATACACAAACAGCCAATAACCAAACACAAAAAATGTTCAATCTCACTATTTAAAGAAAAAAAAAATTATCAGACCCCTTTTTCCTATTATCTAATTGGTAAAATTTTTAAATAATAACACTGTATTACATTGAATCTAAGGTATTACTGACTATAAAATACATCTGATTCCAAAGATGTTAAATTTTTTTTTTTTAAAGTATAGACTCCATGAAATACAGCAATGGTGAGTATTGGTCATGATACAGGGAAAGAGGTATTCTCACACACTGGTGGTTGGTCTGAAAACCAGTATGACCTTTCATGTACATAGCCTTTGATCTAGCAAGTCTTCCCCAAGGAATTTATCTTAAGGCAATGATTGTGGATGGAAAAAATTGGAAACATTTGTAAGATCCACCACAAGGGACTGGTTAAGGAAGTTATGTTTTTTTAATCCATGGGTTTGCAAAATCAATTATGTTCAGGAACCACCCAGGTATAATAATGTGATCGAAGCAAGCTGGAATGTAAGATGATAGGTAGTAGTGAGATCAAGGCAAACTGGGGCACCAATGGACTCAAATTCAAAATTTTAAAAATATTGCACCAGCTCTTCTATAACGTGGTCAAGAGAGGTCTTAAAAATATACGTGTGTGTGTGTGTGTGTGTGTGCGCACGCATGTGTGCTGTATACAAAACCAACAAAACATTTTTGTGGCCCAGAGTCACCAGGTTTGTAACCCCTGTTCTGCACACGATGGAGTCCTACACACTCATTAAAAACTATGTTTAGGAGAACATTTAATGATGTGGGAATGTGAGAATCTATTGTTAAGAGGGAAAAAAACCATAAACATATACAGAATGTTCCATTTCTTATTAAGAAGCTGTGTGGGGGCAGGGAACGAATTTTTAATTGACTGTTCTTTTTATCTCTTTTTGTCTATCTATATTTTCTAAATCACAATTGAAAATGTATCAATTTTATGATAAGAAGGCAAAATTATGTTTAAGGTTTAACATGATATGAGAAAAAGAAGGCTGAGCTTACTCAATAAATGGAGAAGAAAATCGATATTCTATATGGATACAGCCATACAGGATTTCAGATCCCTATGTTTAAAGTTATCAGCTAATGGCCAAAAAAATGGTGATGGCTCCTATCACAGGATTTTTGGAGTCATCGTTATCACCATCATAGAAAATAGGTAATTCCTTACCTCTCAACACTGTACTGAATAATATGGAGAGGACTCTATAAACTCTTGACCTACCTAAACTTATTCTAACAAGGGAGTGATTTCAGGAGAGGAATGGTCTTTTTATCCCAGTGTCTGGATGAGAGTATTTATTACATTCATTACCCCAAAACTAAATGCTTTCACACTTCTCTGCTCACAACCTGTGCCAAACCCACAAGTATAAGGAAAGTGGGAGGGAAGAAAAAATGCTTAAGAAAAAATGCTTAAATGTATACTTCTGAGCTGTCAGACAGTAGGACAAGGCTAATGAGTATGTAATAAGACACATTTTTAATGTGGTTTAAATGTTCACCTTTCGGCATTCTGGAGAGTGGGGGATCACAGCACTCCATATGGAATCCTCTATCACAGGAGTCACAAAAAAGCATATTATCCTGTAATATAACATATTAGAGACTAATTGAGACTGAAATCAACTGCAAAAAGGCCACAAATTCTTATGTTATCCAATGAACAATAAAAAAATATAATCCCTACTGAAATTTGATATCACATTTACATTTTACATTTTAAAATGTAAAAAGAAAATAGCAACAGTCTACAAAAACTGAAAAACCTAAACACTAACAATTTACGCGGAGACGGACTACTGAGAGCCAAGTACTTACTGCATTTTTGCCTTGGATTCTACATGCACTGCATGTCTTGCATTCGATGCACTGCCACCTTAAGGCCTTTACATTTGTTGTTAATTCAGGACAAAATTTCAAACAGGACGGGTGTCCTAAAAGAATAAACAGCAAATTGCTTTATGGGAATGGTGCCTTTGTCTTCTTAAACACCCATGCCCTAATATCTCATGGTGATGATGCTAGGTAAAGAACCTTGAACTGGAAAATTCTTGAGAACTGGAAAATCCAAAAAGATCAAAGAATCCAAATTATACTTTCCTTTCTGCCTCCCCCCCACCCCTTTATGCAACAGAGAGACTGTACAAGTGTTTTCCCTATGAGAAATTTGGAAGATATATATGGATTCCCACCATAATTCTTGGAAAACTGAAAGATAACGTGTGCTCTGATCACATTCTCACTCCTGAACCTTCTGTTAAACCTCTCGCCCTCAGCATCTTCATCAAGCACCATCTACCTCAAAGTTTTCTGGTTTGCCAGACTGTGAGGTGAGTGTGGAAATTCAAACATTCCCTGCTCTCTGTGTATAATGAAATCATAAAACTTAAAACAACAGTTAACTAAATACAAATCTGGGGTTGCTTAACATAACAAACAAATGCAGAAAAGAAAAAGAATCCAATGGCATACCAAGAATGGCCCATGGCTGGGATATACAAAGAAGAAACAATTGCCAACTTGCCCTTGGGTTCCTGAACTTAAATTCTGTTAAGTAGGAGCAGAAACAGTGAATTTGAAAGTAAAGAAGTTGGAAGAGCCAAGCTAAATGGAATATGACAAGAAGCATATCCTCAGCAAGTATGACCCATTTTTCTGAGGGTCACCTTTCCCACACTGTTTTGGGCGGCACACTTTTCACCTAGCAGCTATCACCTCACAGAGGAAAACCCGGACACCCCGAAGAGCAATGTCATTCAAGGAAGCCAGCCACGCTACTCTGAGTAAATAGATCACTCCGAAAGGTTTGCGGAATGCGAGCCTAGCGTCTCTGGAAGGCAGTTCAGTTTAAAATCTGATGGTCTTTTATCACATAAACCTGAGACTTCCAAACCTGATTTTATTTTTCTAACTCTGGCCTTAAAATAGTAAGAACATTAGTAAATCCCATGTGAAAGAACTTATAACCAAGCTGCAAAAGAAACCTGAGGGGTAATAAAAAAAAATAAAAAAAAAAGGCAGAATAGCAGAATCTGCAATTTCAAAACTGTTTTATAATTTCCTGACTTTGGCAGGCTCATTGTTTAAATATGTACTTTGGGTTCCTGCCAAAAAGGTCCTCCTCCCTAAAGCTTAACAGGTGCTTCATAAAATTCCACCCACCAGGAGATTTGGCTTTTTGAAGTAAAAACATTCAAAATCAATCATCAATACCATTAATAAAAGCACACTATTACTGGGTTTAAAAAAAAAAAATCCAAAACCTAAACATCTGTATTTAAGATGTTGAGCAAATAAAATGTTGTCACAGGATTATGACCTCAGGCAGGAGAGGCTCCCAGGCAGATGCATTTAACCTGTGACACTGTTCTTTCACAAGGGCTTCTCTCATTCAAATGAATGGGGGTGGGGGTGTTAAATATATAAAAATGGTATCAATCACCTCTTTCTGCTCAGAAACAGCAAACAAAGACAGCTTGCTTTGTCACGAGGTTAGGACATATACTCCAAAGGGGGAGGGGAAGACCTACTTTGATCAGGTTTTTTTTCCCCCCTTACATAGTGAGGGGGGTGGGGTAAAAACCCAAGTTTTAAAGAAAGGTAATTTAAATTCCACCCTTAAAATGAGTCCCATCAGCTTAAAAGTATACCATTTACTTCTCTTTTTTCCCCTTTTTATTACTTCCTGTAAGTCATACATCACTAGCACATATGACCTCAATTTCATGCACTAAATTTTTCTCTACATTAAAATCTGCTTTTGTACTTTGTAGCTTAATATTCAGTAACTAAGGTAATTCAGATCATATTACAGCTTACTATTTATTCTCACAGATATCCTATGAAAAATACTTACTTTAATAATTAATTACACATTTTGAAAGTTACGGATTTCAGTCACTTTCAGTCAAGAGCAAGGAATATTCTTCCTCATTGCTTTCCCTCACTTTAAGGAATATTACACCTCAACTATTATCATTTAGGCTATCCTACCAAATTCTAAAAGCTTCAGCCTATCTATTCTTTAGGCAGCAATCTTACCTTTATTTATTAGCTCAAGAGAACTGGCCATAGATTCCTTCCAGCTCAAAATTTCTATGATTCTGTAAAGGATGCTGACAGATGAAGAAACATTTCCATTTTATTTTCTCACAGCCGACTTAAAAATAACACCAAAGACTGTAACTGCGTCTTGGTATACTACTACACACTCTACTGTAATTAGATAAAGGACAACAATGCTATGGATAACACAATTCCTTAAGTCCCATTTAGCCATTCCATAAACTATCAATTTCCTCTAAAATTCGGGTTTTCTCTGCTGACACAATTCATGGTGGTTTATCTTTCTAGAGTTTTTTACTTTTGTGGTTTGCAACTTAGCTGATGAGAGGTATTCACTCACTCATTCATTCTTATTACAAGCACATATTAAGCACTGGTAGCTTGTAACAGTTTTATCTAGCAAAACCAAAGATGCACCGTTTAAAATTAAACGAGTACCAATAAACCAGTAGAAATGAGTTTTGGAATAAGTACTGTGGGGGAGAAAACCATGAGCTCTGTAGTCAGAATAATCACCCCCAAGAATGTCTGTATTGTAATCCCTATAATTTGTAAATATATTAGCTGACATGGCCAAAGAGACTTTGCAAATGTGTCTAAAGGTATAGGCCTTGAGACGGGGAAATCATCCTGAATTATCTGGTAGGCCCAACCTAATTGTGGGGACCTAAAAGCAAAGACTCTTCCAGCTGAGTCAGAAAGATGAGACGAAAGGAAAAGGAGGAGAGGTTCAGAACTGGGGATTCCACCCAGCTCCGCTAACAATGAAGATGGAAGAAAGGGTGGGGGCACGAGTCAAGTAAAATGGGTGTCCATTAGAAGCAGGCAATGCTGTTCACCTGACAACAAGAAAACGGGGTCTCAGCCCTGCATATGCAAGGAACTGAGTTCTGTCAACAATTTTGAGGTAATTTATTACAGCAGCAATGGAAAACTATTAAAGACTCAAGGCACTGGGTCCCTCAGACTGGCTATGTGCCCAACCATCTGTCCATTTGAGACACAGTGAGGAAAAGGACAGACATTTCAGATCACATCGTCTAGCAGCAAAGACAACCATTCAGCAAGAATTAGGATGGGGTGGTTTAGACGTATGGGTGAATCCGACAGGAGATGAGAGGAAGGCTCTCCTGAAGAAGAGACCCAAAGGACTGGTGGGATTAGGTGGGAGCAGAGGGGCACAGGGCAAGGGGAAGAGAACGTGTGCAGAGGGAGAAGAGAATATGGTAACACTCAAGGAGAGGAAAGAGGCTTAACATAAATCATGTGAAGGGGCCAGTGCAGTGGAGCAGGGGCCTCAGGTGCCTGACCCAGAAGAGCGTTTTGGGCTTGGATTTTTCCTAAGGGTAACTGGTGGCCATTAAAACACTATGTGATTAGATTTACAATTTTAAAAAGTAACTTAGGCTGTGGTATGGGGGAACAGAGGGTCAAGATTAACGTTAGGTTACGATCATAGCAGCTCTGAGTGGGTCTGGTGTGGGCTGTGGGTATGTGAGGGTGTAGGACATATGTTAGGACATACAGTTGATGCACTTTAGGTGATTCCTTGCTCTAAGAGCACAGGACAGAGGATGGCTTGTGGAACTGAATGAGTAAGCTGGTGGTGTGCCATCTGTTGAAATGGGAACCCCCTGAGGAGAAGCAGGATGTTGTTTGTTTGCTGAGATATCTGTTGTTATGATTGTGATGGTTGTTTTGGGGCGGGGGAAAGAGCAGTATAAGGTTTATAAACCGTTTTGGATATTAACTCTGAGGAGCCTATGGTGTGTCAAGTAGAAAAGTTCTGGATGCGTTTATATCTAAGGGTTTGGAACTCAGTAGAAGCTAAGAAGTGAAGTGAGAAAACATAGGGCCAAGGACAGAAGCTTGAAGAAACATCAAAGGGATGAACAGAGGCAAAGGAGCTAACAAAAGATGTAGAAGTGTAGAGAGAAGTGTAGTCACAGAAGCCAAAGGAAGAAAACATTTCAAGGAAAAAGTTTCCTAACAAGTCAAGTATGGCTGAGGAGTATTTGGTACAGACTGGAAAACGTCCAATCAATTTTGACAAAGTAGATACACGTAGGTCACTGTTAATCATACCAGCACAATTTTAAAGAAATGAAGAAGGCCAGAAGCAAGGCTTCTGCTTCCTGTTTCTCTGCTTGGATGATAGGCATCCAGCTTTGGGCTTCTGGAGGGTGGGGCTCCCCAACCCTTCCCCTTTTCTCCCTGTCTATTCCTCTTTGGATTCCACCTCTGGGTTTCTTTCTATTCATCTGTCTTCTTCCAAACTTATTCAGTCTGTGACCAGTCAATGTGAAAGAGGATGACTAAACCAATCCCTAGGGCATTTTCTCACAGTGACCTTAAGAAATGGAGTCATTTAAAAAAATATGGGGAGTTCCCGTCATGGCTCAGTGGTTAACAAACCCAACTAGAATCCATGAGGTTGCGGGCTAGATCCTGGCCTTGATCAGTGAGTTAAGGATCCGGCATTGCTGTAAGCTGTGGTGTAGGTCACAGACATGGCTCAGATCCGGCACTGCTGTGGCTGTGGTGTAGGCCGACAGCCACAGCTCCGATTGGACCCCTAGCCTCAGAACCTCCATATGCTTCGAGTGCAGCCCTCAAAAGACAAAAAAATGTATATACCTGTACACCCATATACATATACCTACCAGCACACTCTGGGAGCAGAGGGCAGGCAAGCTTTGTTCAGGGTTAACACACAAATAAAGACAAATCCAGGAGAGGCTTCAGGTCTCTTGGGGGTGGACTGACTGATATTGGACGCCCCCGTCTCTTTACTCCACAAAGGTGATCTTCCCGCTCTCCCAGCTGCATCACAGCAGCCTTTTTATATCCAGTTTCAATGAGCTTCCACTTAAAATGATGCTGTAATTTTTGAACTGTGCACTTATCTTACATTTGCTAATTTGAAAACACACATGCACACAACTCATCTGTAAGTAAGATTTAACCACCCAGCAATCTGAGCAGCAGACACAAAATTTCATTTGGTATAATATCTAATACTTATGTGAAGCTAATTAAAGATAATTTGGTCTTAATGAGGCAAAGAGAATATAACAGTGTTAATTTCAAAGTAGGCTGATCCATGAAAGTCAAGTAAAAATCACGTCCTAGTCCCAACACTTCCATAGACCTGAAGCCTCTATGATGATTCTCACATTCGAATTAGTGGTTCAAATGATCCTTCATGTTTGTGTAATGTTTTATAGTTACTGATAATCTTCATATCATTAACTTGCTGGATCCTCATACAGCTCTGTGGATGCAGAATGCAGAGGTCACCCTCCAAATTTTACAAACGTATAAAGGTGCAGTTACACAGCCAGCAAGCAGAAAAGGACTGTAACATCGTATTTGTGGCCCTTGCACTATGGACCTCACTTCACGTTCTTACCACCTGCAAACTCGAATTATTTTTTCAAAAGAACTCTTAGCAGGAAAAACAGAGTTAAAGAAAATACTGCCCATTTGCGGCACTGAGCCATCTTAAAAACAGAGAAATTTCTAATTGGCTTTACTTTATGATGTAAGCAGAAGGAAACACTTATTACTTAGGTCTGTGAAATCTAAGCAGTGTGTAAATGTGACATCATACAAATGGTACTTGAGATAGAGGTGACTAAAACCCAACAGGCACATATGGGAAACACATTTAAGAATGATTCTCCTGGAGTTCCCGTCGTGGCGCAGTGGTTAACGAATCCAACTAGGAACCATGAGGTTGCGGGTTCGGTCCCTGCCCTTGCTCAGTGGGTTAACGATCTGGCGTTGCTGTGAGCTGTGGTGTAGGTTGCAGACGCGGCTCGGATCCCGTGTTGCTGTGGCTCTGGCGTAGGCTAGTGGCTACAGCTCCGATTGGACCCCTAGCCTGGGAACCTCCATATGCCAAGGGAGCGGCCCAAGAAATAGCAAAAAGACAAAAAACAAAAAACAAAACAAAAAGAATGATTCTCCTTATGGGCTGCCATCTATATTTCCTTTTTTTGGGTTTTATACTGTCATGGGTATTTTTTTCACAGAAACATCTTACATTAGGGATTCCTTTGATCACTACAAACAGTTTCAACTCAATCCTAGAATCAATGGACTCTTTGGAGTATGAGACAGTGGCCACTTCCATAAGGCCGACCAGGGGTACCAGCCACTCTGTAATTCCCACTTGAGAAGCTCGACTGAAGCATGACGACAGGGCTCCCATCATTATTGGAGGATACTGTTGGGCCAGGCTAGCTTATTTTATTCTTTTTTCCCTATAATCACCAACCTCTCACAACAGAGCATGATATCTACAAGTACTCCCCCAGCCAAGCTCTCTAAGAAGAACCATATTTTACTTTGATCCTTCTGTTTAAAGACCAGAAAATAACAAAGTCCACTTTTGTGATCCCCTAGGTGAAGTAAATGTCTTCAGTGCATTTCCTCAAGTTAGGAACAACGTGGGTTTTTTTTTTTTTTTTGAGGGCCGCATCTGCAGCATATGGAGGTTCCCAGGCTAGGGGTTGAATTAGAGCTGTAGCTGCCAGCCTACACCACAGCCACAGCAACACCAGATCCAAGCTGCGTCTGCAACCTACACTGCAGCTCACAGCCATGCTGGATCCTTAACCCACGGAGCAAGGCCAGGGATCGAACCTGCATCCTCACGGATACTAGTCAGATTCGTTTCCGCTGAGCTACGACGGGAACTCCAGGAACAATGTTTTTGGGGATTTTTTGTCTTTTTAACTAAAGTAGCTAAGTCCAGAATGGCACAGTACATTCAAGGGAAGATTAAGTGAACCTTAACACTAGAGCCAGATCACATTGCGGAATCCAGAGAAGCACTCTGAGCCATCCCGTATCCCGAACAAAGGGACATGATGACCCCAGGGCTTGAATTTCTGCCATGACCCATACCTCAACTCCAAAGTCTCTGGCTCCTTCCTTCTACTTGAAGGGAGGGGGGAAAACTGGCTCACAAAATGACTCTAGACATTAGTCTTTTAAACACCATCTTCAACCCCTTCTTCTCTATTTGTTAAAAGCGAAAATAAGAGATTATTTTGGAAACGAGAAAATACAACACTACACTTACGCACCCTGGCAAAGTAAGAAACTTCAAGGAGGGAAATAATTTAAGTGACCTCAAAGTATAAAGGAGACCAAACCTCTCCTTTGGCAGCCCTTCAGTCTGGGAAAGACTATGGGAGATTGGTTACATCAGAAAATCTAAGATCTCCCTGTTTAGAATTACACCTTTATACCCTGTGAAAGAGGCCTTGAAGTTATGATCTAGAAGATAGCAATCTCTTATCAACTCAGTAAGTGTATCACCAGATGTAAGGAAATATATGAAGGGAACTTTTCTTCCCAGATTTAAGTATGTCTTTAATCTGTCTAGGCACCCAGACAAACAGATACTCAAGAAATAAAACAGTTAAGAACGTTTTTAAGGGACCACCTTAAAAATCACAAAGGGTAAACCCAAGCCAAGTAAACACCACTAAACTGATCAGGCAGTCACACAAAACAATAATTCATTCAGAATGAGCCTCATGGGAAAACCCAAAAGATAACCAGAGAGTCAGAACTGATGAGTGAGGCACTACCTCAACAGGATAAAGCAAGGAGACTATAGGATTGAAATTTATAAGGAGACTATAGGATTGAAATTTATTAAACTGAACACACAGATAATGTTTCCATGCCCTTTTGTCACTATCCACGATAACCACAGGCAGGTGAAAGAGTTTTAATGAATCTGTAAAGCCTATCAAAAAGACTGTCAGAAAGCATTTCTCAGACAGAGTCTGCAATATCTTATTTCCAAGGCTCTCCCCTCCTAGTCAGGTCCTGAAAGCTGCAGAATCATTTAGGGTCTATCAAGTTAAGCTTCCTAGGAAGAGGA
Source organism: Sus scrofa (assembly GCF_054392235.1). NCBI lineage: Eukaryota > Metazoa > Chordata > Mammalia > Artiodactyla > Suidae > Sus > Sus scrofa. Next base: position 99,754,783 of record NC_139396.1, on the reverse strand, counting down.
AGAATCATTACACAACAGTGTCATGCCTCAGTGTGAAACATTTCCTCTATCCAACCATCAAGCAGCTGTCATAAATGATAAGATTTTAAATTACTTTCAGCAATCAAGGACAACAGTATCAAACATGCTCAAAAACCTAACAGCCGACATTTATGGTACACTTACCCGAGTTGCTGTAGACCCTGAGTTAGGCTATTTACTAGTGTTCTTTCCCTCCTTTAACTTCCATACAACCCAAGAGGTAGGTGCTACCACGATCTCTAGTTTTCTAATGAGGAAACTGAGGCTTAGAATGGTTAAGTAACTCATTCAAGATAGTGGAGCGATGGCTGGCTCTCTAGTTCTCTTAACCACTATACCGTATTGACTTCCTAACTGAGAGTATGCTATTGTGCTTTGCAGATTCTTTTTTTTTTTTTTTAAAGAATTAACTATAACTAGAGAAATACTTGGTAATTAATTTTAAAATAACACGGGGGGGGCGTTCAGTAGGCTGGGAGAGGGAAATTTAAAGATTAACACAGAGATTAATTTTTAAAAACCCAGTAAGTACCACTCGCTTTATTGAGATATACACACACACACATATATATGTAAGTGTGTGTGTACGTATATATGTATGAGTACATGTGTATGTACATACATACATACATATAACCATATACATTTCACCTAGGCAACTTACCACCTGCTTAACAAGAAGGAAGACTGGATGGTTAAGAAAAATTCTTTTAATGTAAGCACAATTTGACTTTTAATTTCCATTTTAAACCTGGAGGTGCGGTCTTAAAATCCTATGCTGAGAAAAAGGCAGAGGTGACAGTATCCTTGAAAGCATCTTGGGTACTGCAAATTGCCAGTGGCCCAGTGCCCCTACCCAGCACATCCTTGATTTCAATATCACCTTCTACAAAGACCACCCTTTTCCTATCTTATTCTGGGCAATATGATTTTGATGAATGCCTGATGACTTTTTGATTCTATCATTGCAGTTTCCAGAACACTGTCCATGCCTTTCAGTCGGTCACACAGAGCCGGGCTGTAATACTAAATTTCACCAGTAGGTGTCAGGACCTGAAACACTATATATTCCAAGTCAAATATCTCTTAAATGTCCATTACATAGTTGAGACTTCAGGTTATAGAAAACAAGTGGTTCTAGTGTATTCAGCTTGAAAGTTTAGAATTCTCTGGCTTGAATTTACCTGCAATGTGGAATACTCCACACTGAATTATCAATGCTAGTATGATAACAAAGTTTAATTTAAAATATTAATACACACCCAGCATTTTTTGTTTCTTTTTTTTTTTTTTTTTTTTGTCTTTTCAGGGCTGCACCAGTGGCACATGGGGGTTCCCAGGCTAGGGGTCCAATTGGAGCTGTTGCTGCCGGCCTATGCCACAGCCACAGCAACATGGGATCCAAGCTGCATCTGCAACCTACACCATAGCCCACGGCAATGCTGGATCCTTAACCCACTGAGCGAGGCCAGGGATCGAACCTGCAACCTCATGGTCCCTAGTCAGACTCGTTTTCGCTGTGCCACGACAGGAACTCCACATAACATTTTTTTCTGACAGTGCTAATAATACACTCACACTTATCCCTCCCCTACCTACGCTTACTTTTTAAATTTAAAATTTACACTATTACCAAATAATTGCTTTAAATAACAAGTATTGTTTTGACAGAGAAATCCATGTAACCATAATAGGGAGTCACTGTACACACATATAAAAAATACTAACTTACCGCTACTGCCACAATCTGCACAAGAAAGGAGTTCTTCTGGTTTCTTTTCACGATTTGATTCTTTTGTCCCCAGACAGAAGCTACATATTGGAATGGGATCGGCACGGGGCTGTGACAAAATTGAAATGAAAAAACACCATTAGTTTTCCATTTCAAAATTAAACATGAAACATTAAAATCAAAAGCTTCTTTTAAAAAAATCAAAAGCTCCTTATACATTTCTTTACCAAAGAAAAACTACTGAAATAAGGTATTCAGCCTAACATTTTTTGCTAATAAAAAAAACACTCTCAAATTATTTGATATAAAGTATTGCCTGAATAATGCATTTAAATGTAATATATAAGATTCGGAAGTAATTTTTACTAAGCCAATGAAATTTAAAACCTTTATATGTTACATAACCTTCCTGAAATGAACATCAAGAATTCATTCGAAATCTCAATCATTCCCATATACTATACGCCTACAGTAAATTGATTCATCTATTCCCTATTACAGTCTGCTAACATCACCTAGTTAGATCAGACTGTTCAACCAAACTTTATCAAATGTTTTAGTACACGTTACTAGTATTCATTGATTAAATATCTGACATATAATATTGGTATGTTTTTAGGTGACATGATAACAGTGTTAGAGCTAAGCAAGAAATTTAAAATTCTGTAGGATCACTTGAGATGATCAAAAGACTATTAACAAGGCCCTTCTGGCACCAAGATCTTCAAAAGCAAACCATACCACGGCACACAAAGGAGATAAACTCTCATTCCCACTTTAAAAAAAGAAACAACAAAACATTTGTCTAATCCCCTAGCTCCCCTTTAACTCTCACTAAGGAAACTGCTTTTAACAATGTATAAATCTGCATACATTTTAGTGTCTCCATTGTTATTTATGACTACCAGCAACACTAGTATTCCCATCCATATGAATAGTTGACTGTGCCTACAGATCTGGTCACATTATTTTGAACAGCCCAACTGTATGAAGACTAAAATTTTACTGCATATTCCAAGCTTCACACACATGTTGTCTGCTAGCCATCTGAATGTAACTATAATGTATTTACATTTGAATCTCATGAATCAAAAATTCAGGGCAAGAAAGTGTAGCATGATCACAAATGTTCTTTTTTTTTTAATGTAAATTAAAAACAAGATCTCGCTAGGCCTAACTTTCTAAACATATCTGCAGAGAATAAACCTCATTTGTTCAGCCACTCTATTCCAAATACCTGATACATTGCCTGATACATGTAGGTATAGGAGGCACTCAAAATTTATCTGCTAACTAAATAAAAAATATACTTGAATAGCAGATCCCCATCATGGCTCAGTGGTTAATGAACCCGACTAGCATCCGTGAACACCCGGGTTCAATCCCTGGCCTTGCTCAGTGGGTTAAGGATGGTGTTGCCGTGAGCTGTGATGTAGGTCACAGACACGTCTCGGATCCTGTGTTGCTGTGGCTGTGGTGTAGGCTGGTGGCTACAGCTCTAATTCAACCCCTAGCCTGGGAACCTCCATATGCCGCAGGTGCGGCCCTAAAGAGACAAAAAAGCTAAAAGAATATATATATATATATATAATTACATATATAATTTTTGAATATATGAAAGAATAAATGAAAGAAATATACACTAGTTAAAAGTCCCTTATCTCTAAGATAATATTTCAAATGGTTACAATGATTCCAAAAAAAGTCTTGGTTTAATGCAACATGGCATCAAAAACCAGAATGCATCTTATGACCAAGCATTTGCAAAACTGTTCAATATAACTGCTAATTTCTTTCTACAATGTAAGCTTTCATTATCTTACCCTTATTTCTGGTTTCATTTGTTCTTTTAATATGCATGGGCTCTACTTTCTGAGATGACTATGCAAATGTATTTTTGTAGCCCTAGTTAAAAAGCAGAATATATAAAACACTGTACTAGAAAAACCCAAAAAGACAAGCTACAACAAATTGGTCACTGACTTCTGCCACAATTTTTTAAATGCCAGATAATCAGCACTGCATAATTATGGATCCATAGTTATTACTCGTAACTGCTCAATGGCAGTACCTTGGGAACACTTTTGTTCCTTTAAATAGCAATTAAAAGAACAATCTGGTTTTCAAGTGACAACATTCCCCTGATAGATTCTAGCTAAAATCCAGTCCTTGTACTAATGGGATTCCTGCTTTCATTTGATATAACAATGCTCCAGCCATTGCTGCCATCCTTGCAGTGATAAATAATTTACAAAATGTCACATATCATTCATGCAATGAAACAAATCCAAATCTGCAATCCCATTTTTCTTTCCCGGATGAATTTGTAGCTGTAAGAAAGACGTGGCCATCCGCCAGCATTCATGCTCATTTTTCGTTTTTAACTAAAGGTAACACAAAGGACAAAGGTTGCGAGTAGTTCATGGCCAGAAAGACTGATGTCCCACACTCTGCTCAATAATAGAAAGCATAGATGGTATCACTTCACGCCACATTCAAGCGAGCCCCACCATGCTGATGTATGCTCACAACCATTTATTTTAGGGATAACTATCTCACAATACTCTATAAAACCACTGCATTATACAGAAATGTCTGCCCTGCTGAATTATTGATAATTTAAAGCACTTTTTTGCTAACCTCAGTACAGCCAAGTCTAATTAACTTTAAAAAATTGTCACTTGTATGAAATGAAACTTTTACAGTAATGCATGTAAATGGGTCACAGAATTATTATGATTCACTATTCTGAATCAGACTACATATAAACTGTTTCAGAAAATAATCCCTGGTAATAGATTAAAATGGATTGCAGTCAGAAAGAGGTTTGAATAAATGGCGACTCAATTCCACAAAAGTCCACTACAGACAAATCATATTTAAGAGGTCTGAAAATGGAACCAAACACTCCCAATTCTGAATTCCTTTGACGCTTCCCAAAGAAACCTAATGTGTTGATCACATTTTCTTATCAACATGCCTGAATATTTCAATCTAAGCTCAAGAATGGATGCTCATGGATGGGTTTTAACTCTGCAAAGAGTTCACAAAGCATTTCTTCCTCACCTTCCATGTAATGGTCCTGAGGCAGCTGCTAGGCTAGAGGCCACTCATTCACTACTCATTATCTCAACAATCCCATCAGAAATGTGTATTATCATGCCCACTGTAGGAGAGAAACTGAGGATTTGAGACGTGCGTTACCTCTTTTCTAAAGCAGCATAGGTTCAAGTATGGAGCTGGGATTCAAACAAGTTGACCTCACTAAAGCCCACTTCTCACCTTTACCACCCCCACTCCTCTTCTGTCCTCTCTCAAGAAAAACAAATGTTTAAAAAATTATCTTTCCACCAGCAGTAATAAGTCTTTACTAATATGCTCAGGATCTTTTCCATCCAGTTTCTCCCATGACCAATGGCATATGTTTTTAAAACTATTAAAAAAGCAACCTCTAAATGCTGTAGATTATTTATTAATTACAGTGGGGTTCCACTATAATGGAAAAATCTAGTAGACACTCCTTTAACCAAGAGATCAAACCTATCAGCCATTACGGGACAAAAGGCTTTCCGAGTGTGACAATGAAGGACTCAGCACTGCTGATACAGTGTTCTCACTGGAAACATCTACCCCGAATCTAATCTTAAGATGACAATCAGGCAAATCCAAATTTAGGGACATTCTTTCTATAAGACAACTAGCCTGGACTCTTCAAAAAATGTCAATGTCATATGAGATCCAAAAAAAGGGTAGAACCAATTTAGGTGACTAAAGGGGCATGAAAACTATATACAATTTGATCTTTGCCTAGATTCTGAATTTTTAAAGATACCCACAGCTATGAAGAACGTTATTTGGATAATTAGGGAAATATGCACCAAAGAGCAGACAATATATAAACTACATTTTAATTATATAGGGAGTTGTTCTTAGGAGTTACGTGCTGAAATGTTTTGGAGTAAAGCATCACGATGTCTATAACTTGAGTTCAAATGATGTGGGGGTGGGGGAAACCTGTGTGTGTGTGCGTGTGCGTGTGCGCGCGCGCGCGCACACACGCACGCGCAAACAGACGGGGAGCAGGGGGGGAGCAAATTTGGCAAATTTTAATGGCTGCTAAATCCGTGTAAAGATACACGAGTGTTCCTTACATTACTCATTCAATTTTTCCAATTATTCGTTCAATGTTTACAATTTCCCAAACAAAAAGTTGGTGGTACTCTCAAAGAAGGGTCTAGAATGAATTACTATTATTGTTGGATTACACCTTTATAAGATAAAGTATCTCAATCCAATTACTGATTCACAGGAAATACAGAGAGCAGAGGTACATATAGCAGGGGGATGCAAGTAGCAAAACTCCAAGGACAAGTGACCCAATTTCTTCAACAAATAAATTAAAAGGGAGACAGAGTGAGAGAGGGAGTAAGAGAGAAAAACAGATATGGAAGAAGAACCAAGAGATTAAGAGAGATTTAAAAGGCTTATCAGCCAATTACAATGTATAGTCCTTATCTTGATCATGACTCAAATAAACTGTAAAACAAAAATGACCTATTGAAAGAACTGTGGTTAATTCGCTGGAAAGAGACTGCTGGGAGGGGACACACTGGGTGTCATTCAGGGAGGGGTTAGATTTGCTCTCCAAGCCCCAAAAGGAGTCATTTTAGAATCTCTAACTTTCCAACAGAGCTGTCCAGCAACAAAATGGGCTTTTTTTTTTTCTTACTTCTTTATTTTTTACATTGTGGTAAAATGTATATAATATAAAATCTACCATCTTAACCATTTTTTTTCTTCTTTCTTTCTTCCTTCCTTCCTTTTTTTTTTTTTTTTTTTTTTTTTTTGGCAGCGCCTGCCTCATGCAGAAGTTCCTAGACCAGGGACTGAACCATGCCACAGCACTGACAATGTCAGATACCCAACCCACTGAAGCCACCAGAGAACTCCAACCATTTTTAAGTACACAGTTCAGGAACGTTAAGTATTTTCATGATGTTGCACAACTGCCATAGGTCTCCAGAACTTCATCTTACCAAAGTGACACTCTGTCCCCACTAAATACTAACTCCCCACTCTCCCAGCCCAAGGTAACTGTCCTTCTACTTTCTGTCTCCATGAGTCTGAGTCATCGAGGTAAGGTATCTCATATAAGTGGAATCACAGAGTCTTCAGGCAATGGATTACTCCTGAGGCAGTTGGAGGCCTCCAGAACCAGAAGAGGCAATGGAGGGGGTAGGTGGATCCCATCAGGATGGCAAGGGTGCCACAGAGGACAAAGGAGCCTCTCATGAGCTGGAATCTGGAGCTTTTCAAAGGTTCTTTCCAGGAGTTCCCACTGTGGTGCAGTGGGTTAAGAATCCAACTTCGGTGGCTCAGGTTGCTGTGCCAGTATGGGTTGCACCACCAGCCCCTGTACAGTGGGTTGCTGGATCCACAGCTGCAGCTCAGATTCAATCCCTGGCCTTCAAACTTCCACATGCCATGGATGTGGATATAAGAAAGAAAAAAAAGAAGAAAAATTGTTTAAAATGTCCTTTCCAGGAGTTCTCGATATAGGGCAGCGGAAAAGAATCCGACTAGGAACCATGAGGTTGCGTGTTTGATCCCTGGCCTTGCTCAGTGGGTTAAGGATCCGGTGTTGCCGTGAGCTGTGGTGTAGGTCGCAGATGAGGCTCTGATCTGGCGTTGCTGTGGCTGTGGTATAGGCTGGCAGCTGTAGCTCAGATTCGACCCCTAGCCTGAGAACCTCCGTATGCCATGGGTATGGCCCCAAAAAGACAAAAAAAAAAAAAAAAAGTCCTTTCCAGATCAAATAGTTCAATGGTTCCATAGCTGGATAATTTCTAAGCCTTCACAGCTCCTAGCTAATTTTTTTTATTGCCTCTACTATATTTTAAAAGACATTTTAAGAGTCTTCAGGACCCTTGATATCAAAATAAAACTGTCTTTTCCAAGGAAACATTCTTTTAAACCCAAAACAACACATTTTTGAGAAGTTTCATATTTGCTTATGGTTACTTTTATTTCTGTGCTGAAGGAAACAAAAAAAGATACTTGTTTGTTAGTCTAAGCAACGAGACAGAAAGAGAGAGAGAGACAAAGAAAGAAAGAAAAAGAGAGAGAAGGAAAAGAAGGTAGTTCATGCACAGATCAGAGCCAAGGGCATCCAGGCTCACTCTCTTTCTGACAATGACACAAAAAGGAGTTTTGCCCCCTCTGTCTCCATTCACAATGATCATGGACATGGCCCTTGCTTTTAGTAACCACTTATGGATCCTTTTCCTGGAGTCACCTACAACATTTCTTGAATCTACTTATTAAACACATAATTTTAGTAATTCTTAAGTGTTAAAAACAATTCAGCATTTTCCATTCACATATTCCTTCTTGTATCACAGAAAGGCCTAAATTTAAATTCTCTTTTCTGAGCCCCAGGTTCGTTCATCTGGGCACAACAAAAGGGCTCTAAAAGGGCAAAACAGGACTTTCGGTTGTGGCTCAGTGGGTAATAAACCCAACTAGCATCCATGAGGATGCGGGTTCGATCCCTGGCCTCGCTCAGTGGGTTAAGGATCCGGCGTTGTCATGAGCTGTGGTGTAGGTCGCAGACACGGCGCGAACCCCAGGTTGCTATGGCTGTGGTGTAGGCTGGCACTGTAGCTCTAATTGGACCCCTAGCCTGGGAACCTCCATATGCATCAGGTGCAGCCATGAAAAGACAAGACAAAAAAAAAAAAAAAAAAAAGGCACAACAGCATCCGTGTTGTCTAGCTCTAGGATTGCTAAAGTTCCCATGTGAGTGAGTGAGTGTGTGAAGTACTCTGTAAACGATAAAGATCTATTCAAACATTGTTAACAATTATTGCAAAATTCACTTTGGCTATAAAAACAAACAGGGCAAACAACTTTAAGTCCTTAATAAACATCAGTGCAAATAATTTGTTCTGGAGTCTAGAATTACTTTATAAAGATGGTGGTGAGCCTCCCTCCACTGATAAATATTCATCTTAGAGGGGTTTTGGGGATTTTGTTTTTAATGAATTAATCAGGGAGGACAGAAACAGGGTAGAAAATGCCTCAAGTGAGAGTCAAGAGGCCTGTAACTGATTTAACAAAAGGAAAGCTCAAAGTTGAAGAAAAAGATGTCAAAGGAAAAAAAGCACAAATATAAAATCTTAAACAAGTAATACCACTAAAGCAAACAAAGACGAGTATAAATCTTTTACACCCCGGTATCAAACAATTCATCTCTGGAGAATGTTCTCTACACTTTAGTGCAGACAAGTCAATTCAATAACTCCACAAGCTGTATGAAAGGGCTGTTTTAAGAAGACTCTTTGGTATGGAACGCCTTAATTTGTACCCTCTTATCTTTTCACACTGAAACCTGAAGTAAGAAGCACTGTGTTATTCTTTCCCAAAATGCTTTTCTCAAGTGTCTCACTTGTGCTAAACACAAACCCTGTGAAACAGGCCTGTGGCTCCTTCTGTCTCCATTTCACAGGTACGTCAAAGGCCTTGCTAGGGTCACATAACTACTAAGAGAGAGGAAACCCAGCCTGCTGACTCTAAGCTCCTCGCTCTTTGGCTTCCCATGGCTGGTCCCTCATTTCCTTTTGAGCTTGATTCGGGTATCACCTCATCAGAAAGGCTATGCCTGACCATTCTCTCTAAAACTGAACTCTGCCAGCACCGCTCTGGATCATCCATGCCTTGCTTGATTTTTCTACATAGCACTCATCATTATTAACATATGATATATCATTTGTCTATTTTGTTTCACTTTCTGAACATCAAGAGGGCAGCTCCAGCCTCAAAGTACACTTGTGGAATAAATGAATGAACAAATGGACAAACGGCTTTCAGACTCAAAACTGGTTCCTCCAGTTCAACAGGTCCCAAAATACTGACTACTGTTCTTTATTTTAGTGTACATTTTTATTTTTCTTTCTTTCTTTTTTTTCCTAGGGCCACATATGGAAGTTCCCATTCCCAGGCTGGGGGTCAAATCGGAGCCTTAGTGGCCAGGCTAAGGGGGATCCGAGCTGAGTCTGCAACATACACCACAGCTCGTGGCAACGCCAGATCCTTAACCTACTGAGCAAGGCCAAGAATCAAACTGAATCCTCATGGATACTAGGTGGGTTCATTACCACTGAGCCACAATGGGAACTCCCTAATGTACATTTTTAATGACTTCAATATGAAGCAACCATCAATGGCAAGGTGGGTTCCATCATGGTCTCATGTGAATGCTTTTTTCCTACTCTGACCATTTATAATGAATGACACTTACATCTGGACATAATTGTACTTCCCCAGATATAATCTGTCAGGATAGAACCAAAATCTTAAAATCAGCTGGCAGGAAAAGTACCTCATCACTACCAGAAGTATTAACTATTAGGGCTCACTCACTAAGAGCCACCATAGGTTATAGGTAAGACAGATTTTGGACCATGCCTGGTTGCCAGGACCTAATTGTGATTCCCCCACTCCCACTTTCCCTCTCAAGGAATAACACAAGTTTTAAAAAAAGAAGTCAATACACTGCAGTGAAGAGTAACACAATTAAAACAAAAGCATTAATCTGTTCAACTTATTTTTTAAAAAAATTTATAAACTTTGTGTGCTTGCTTATTGGTAATTCATTATTTTCACAAACAAGAGAAGTTGAAACTGTTCATGTTGTTTTTAGGGAACATATTAAGATTTTTTTTTGCCACTTCAGCACTCTACTTGACACTTATCTAATAAGGAGTTAGACTTCATTTCTCTCCACTTAACCCACTTGTTCATCTGATATCTGTCTGAACAGATCAAGCCCACTCCTAATTAGGATATAGATCATGCTCACTCAGGATTTTCCTCTACAGCAATCTGCTTAAGATGTGGTCTTGGGAAATATACGAACTCTGAAGGGAGAGTCTTCCTGTGATCATCTAAATCATCTTATTTTTTTAAGAGCATTAGCTTGTCCCTGTCGGCATGTGCTGTAACAGTGGTCAGTGCAGCCATCCCTTTGCAAGAAGGTCTGGTGACCAGCACAGCCTCACGGCAGCAGCGAGGCTCCTGCAGACCCTCCGGGCACAACAGCGCTCTATTCACAACACGCCCACCGCCATTTTCTCTATACTCATGTACCCTTCTGTTTTATTCTAAGGCTACTCGTGCAATTCTGTCGTGAATTTTGACCTAAAGAGATGTCTAAATAATTTCTTCCAGAAGATAATTGGAGATACACTTATTGCAAGACTTTTCATAGGCAACAATTTTACCACAATTTTCCTCTCGCTATACAGATTTTGATTGTATCACCTCCCCTGCTCATTATACTTCTCTGTGGGTAATTGGTTCTGCGAGGGAGCACTACATCATCCCCACTGGCTCTGGATTGAGTTTCTGTATTACTCAGGGCAAAAGGATTTATTATTGCTAATGTATGGAGATCTTGAATGTGACTGCTGTATTTTACCTCCCTGTCACAGCCAAGAGGGTTCTCTGTATTTTAAGAGTTGACAACAAGTAAATTAAATCTAATAAAATAAAAATATTTAAAAGCATCCCTACACATACCCATAAACACATCCCCTCTTTTTTTTCCATTTAAAGAATCGCTTGGAAACAAAAATAATATCAATGACCACATACGGGGAAATTCCTACAATCAAAGGCTGATTCAGAAGCATAAAATAATAAAAGCTTAGCCACAGAGGAATAAGAAGAGAAGGGAAGAGTTTCTAAGAACATGAGTCACAATAGTTATCAATTGTGTGGAGCTAATTGAAATGCTCACGCTGTATCCTGTAGTCTAGAACGTGTTCTAATTAGGCAGGTGTGCCATTTATATGAGTGCTGATTAAGGAAAGTGATTCTATTGGAAGGAAACAAATCTAATCCTGCACACTGCATTTAACAAAAGCATCTCATCTGTTCTTTTTGGGGGGGTGAGCTGGGTAAGAGATGAGGCCTAAAAATTGGGGCGGGCCGGGTAGGACACAAAACAATTGCCTTCCCCAGAGTCTTTAATTCTGTATCTAGACAGAGACTTGGCTTTTAAGATTTCATCTGAAAATCTCTCCTACACCCCCACCATTAGAAACTGCAGATACTGCATTTATCTTAAGACAGATCAAAGTCTGATTCAACACAGCTGGAAATTCAACACATGGTTATAGGAAGTCAGCTTAGGATTTACAAACTATTCTCTTCAGCAAGTATGTCACAATAGTAGTAATATAATATCAACTCTACCCTAGATTTTGAAAAATGGAATTTTAAAATCAATGCATAGTCAGGTATCACAAATCTTTAACAATTTTTTTCCTAGACTTTTTAAAGAGAACTTTTGCGTTCACAGCAAAATTGAGGAAGGCACAGAAATTTCCCATATGCCCCCTGCCCCCACACATACATGGCCTCTCCCATATCAACATCCCATACATTTGTTAAAACTGATAAGCCTAAATTGACATGTTATTACCAGCATTAGAGTTCTCTTTTGGTATTGTATGTTCTATGGGTTTGGACAAATTTATGATGACATGTATCTACCAATATAGTTTTGTACAGAGTATTTTCACTGACCTAAAATATCCTCTTGCTCTGGCTAGTCATCTCTCCCTCCCTACTCTAAGCCCTGGTAACCACTTCTTTTTTTTTTTTTAAACTGTATCCATAGTTTTGCCTTTTCCAGAATGTCATACAGTTGGACTCATACAGCTGGCGTCCTCAGTTGCCCCAAGGCATCTGTTTTCGTCTAGATGTGGTACATAAAATGGAATCTAGGCATGATGTGAACGTAAATATTCTCATTAACCAATTCCATCAAGAGAAACCTGCATTAACTGCTCAGAGACACAGGCAACTGAATTGATTGTAATCGGAAACAAGGAAGTAGAATGAAGAGATGAGACATGGGTTGATGGATAGTAACAAGCTAGAAAAGTCACACGGTAGTTAGTCACTTTCTCAGTAATATTATCATCACCACCTCCACCCCCTGCAACAATGTTCTACATTCTCGAGATTTATCAGGCAGTTGAGGTGTTATGTGTCATGCAACAAGTTACTAATACTCAGCACTCAAGTATGCCAAGTAGAATATAACTGGTACTCCAAGTGCTTGTCCTCACAGAACCAATAAAAGCAGTGCAATTCCACTATCAATTCTCAATTGCCCTCTGGGCACATTAAACCATCTGGTTACTGACTTTCTGTGCCCTTGACTTTTCTGCTTTTGTTTCCTTCACTTTCAGGCAAACTTTGACCCTTTCATTACATTAGTCATGAACAGCAGGAAAGGAGAATTGCTATGATAATTACTACCTGAATGTCAAGAGTTCTGACCTTGTTGTTTGGAATCTGCCCTAAATCTCTTTGTGGTGGAGGTTCTAGATCTACTAATGCTTCAGGCCAGACACCAACCCAGCCCCTACATGAATACTATCAGTGACAGTCTGCTCTCTGGTCCTCTAGCCCCACTTGTAGGCTGTGTGGGAAGGAAGGAAGGGCACAGAACATAAGCCCCTCCCCTGTCAATGCAAACTACAGCAAGGCCAGGAAGAGAAATACCAGAGTGACAGGCCTTCTCCCTGGGGCAAGGGTTTTTGGGCTCAATTCCCTAGAACTTTAAGAGTCTACAGAAACCTACTAAAGGATATACAGTAGGTGGAAGAAAGCTCTTTATTTTTATGCAATTAATTTATTTGCATATTTTAAGTCAAAGTTTAGCACACTGTGAGCTCTTTGAAGGAGATCCTTGTTTGGTTATCTTAATTATCACACAGAATGAAGAATTACATACCCTAATTATTTGATAAATATTTGTTGAATACATAAATGTAACATTATTTCTCATATTTGGTATTTTCTCATCATTTTCTAAATTACATTTTTATTTTAGTATATAAATGGTAAAGAAATAATAGAGCAGCACATGGTATGAGAGAAAATAAACACTTGAAATGTTTGCCCATTTAGAACCTTCACATCACATCTACCCGTTTACATTTTGTGAATTGTAAAAATATACTTAAAGTGCACCATTTTAACCCCCGTCAAGTGTAGAGTTCAGTGTCAGGTGCATTCACAATGTTGTACAACTGAGTTTAGGTATATTTTACATATAAAAAAATGTGTACTTCATAGAGTTTGAAAACACACATATACTCACATAACCCCCATCACTATCAAGATAGAGACTACTCGTTAACCCCAGACAGTTCTCTCCTGCCCCTTCCCACACAAATCCTCCCAACGCTCCGTTCCAAGCAACCACTATTCTGATTCCTACCCCCACAGTTTGATTTGGTCTGTCCTAAAACTTCACATAAATGGAGTCAGACATGGAATTCTTTTGTGTAGGGCTTCTTTTACTCACTCTATTGTCATCGTCATTCATACTGTCACATGTATCAGCAATTCATTTCTTTTTATTATTGAGTAATATTTTATTGTAAAATACACACAAAAAAATTGTGTATTCTCCCTACACATGATCAGGACTTAAGTGTTTTTCAGTTTAGGGACAAAATGAGTAAAGCTGATATGAACATTCTTGTAAAAGTACTTTTGTGGATAAGTTATAAACATTCTTCTGCACGCATTTTTGTGGATAGGTGTTTTCATTTCTTTTGAGTAAATACCTAAGACTGGAACTACAGGGTCATGAGGTAGGTAGATGTTTAACTTTATTATTAGAAAGCTTTAGTTTGATTAAGAAAAAGAAAAATGCTAATTACCAGTATCAGGAAGTAATAAGCAAGGGACAGATATCACTACAAATCTTGAAGACATTAAAATGATGTCAATAAATTAGACAACTTAGAAAAATGGACAACTTCACTGATAGACCAAACCAACAAAAATTAACACAAAAGGAAACAGAAAATCTGAATAACTTTAAAGCTGTTAAAAATGATTCATAACTTAAAACCTCCACACAGGCATACTGCAGGCACACATAGCTCTGCTAGTGAATTCTTTCAAAGATTTAAGAAGACTGCAATAACAATCTTAAATGATCTATTTCAAAAAAGAGGAGAGGGAGAAATATTTCTCAGTTCATTTTATGAGGCCAGCATAATTCTGATATCAACACTGGATAAAAACATTTTAAGAAAGTTAAAAGAGGAGTTCCTATTGTGGCTCAGCAGGTTAAGAACCTGACTAGTATCCATGAATATGTGGGTTCAATCCCTGGCCTCACTCAGTGGGTTAAGGATCCGGCGTTGCCACAGCTATAGGGTAGGTTGCAGATGCTGCTGTTAAAATCTGGTGTTGCTGTGACTGTGGTGTAGGCTGGCAGCTTCAGCTCTGATTCAACCCCTAGCCTGGAAGCTTCTATATGCTGCAGGTGTGGCCCTAAAAAGAAAGTTAAAAGAATACTACCTGGAGATCCCATCATGGCGCAGTGGTTAATGAATCCAACTAGGAACCATGAGGTTGCAGGTTCAATCCCTGTCCCCGCTCAGTGGGTTAAGGATCCGGTGTTGCCATGAGCTTTGGTGTAGGTTGCAGACGTGGCTCAGATCTGGCATTGCTGTGGCTGTGGCAAAGGCCAGCAGCTACAGCTCTGATTAGACCCCAAGCCTGGGAACCTCCATATGCCGCAGGTGCGGCCCTAAAAAAAGACCAAAAAAAAAAAAAAAAAGAATACTATCCCACATGAACATAAACCCTCAGTTGTTTCTCTTCTTCAATTTTGCTTCAAAAAACCCCTCAAATTTACTGAGGTGTAATTTGCAATAATATGTACCCTTTTCACGTTGGGACAGACACATATATCCATATAATTATCACAACCATTAAGAAATAGAACCCTCAAAAAGTCCCCTCCAGCCCTTATATAGTAGTCCTATTTCTCTTGCTAACCCACAGAACTACTGTTCTGCTTTCTATCACAACATTATTTTGCCTGTTCTAGAATTTCATATATGGAATCACAGAGTATGTATTCTTTTGTGACTTCTTTATTCTTAGCATGTTTGTAAGAGATTCATCTATGGTGTTGCACAGATAAGTGAGTTTATTCTTTTTCATGCTACATAGTATTTCATTACATCAATATATTTAAATTCATTGATCCAGAGTTTCCATTGTAGCTCAGCGGAAACAAATCTGACTAGCATCCAATGCAGACACAGATTTGATCCCTGGCCTCACTTGGTGGGTTAAAGATCCGGCATTGTCATGAGCTGTGGTGTATGCTAGCAGCTATAGCTCCAATTTGACCCCTAGCCTGGGAACCTCCATATGCTGCAGGTGTGGCCCTAAAAAGACAAAAGAAAAAAATAAGTAAATAAATTCATTTATTTAAGCACCAGTTTATAGACATTTGTGCTCTTTACAATTTTCAGCTGTATGAATAAAGCCTATAAGAAAGTCTTTTTGTATACATGCTTTCATTTCTCTTTGGTAAATACCAAGCAGTGGAAATGTTGGGTCATATGGTAAATGTATCTTTAACTTTATAAGAAACTGTCAGAGTGATTTCTAAAGTGAATGCACCATTTTATACTTCCCACTTAACTTGGTTTGCAAGTCTTTTTAATTTTAACCATTCTAGAGAGGGTGCAGGAGTATCTTACCATGATTTTAATTTGCATATCCTTGATGGCTTATGATGTTGCCTATGATTTCATGTGCTCAGTGGCCATTCATGTATCTTCTTTTGTACAGTTTCTGTTAGACTCTTCTGCTTGTCATCGTGGTCTACTCCATCACACTGCTAAACCCTCTTCCAGTGAAATAAAACCTGTTGCCTCAGCTACTGAAAATGTTAGCGGCAGGCAGCTTTTAGCTGTCATCCCTTCAGGGGCTGCTTCAGCCTGTACAGAGTCACCTCAGCCAAGGACATGCCCCTTTCTGTGGTGGCCCACATCCAAGTGGTAAAGGTCCTCATCTTTGAGTGATTCAGAAATACAAAGGTCTGGTCGTCTTGGCCCAACTCTGGTCCCAACTCTGTCCCAACTCTGAAGGAGCAAGCTAGATCTAGAGCTACATATAAAGTCAGCCAAGGCTGTTACTGAGCTACAACTCTGCTCAACCCCTTCCTCTGCCCAGTGCTGCTTTGCTGCCCTTCTTCCCACAAGAGTTGATGATACTAAGGGCTCTTAATAAATATTCTACCACAGAACTTTATCTCAGTGCTTGCTTCCTAAGAAACACAACCTGTAACACCTATTTTTTTTTTTTTTTTTTTTTTTTAGGTCCACACCTGCAGCACATGGAGGTTCCCAGGCTAGAGGGTGAATCGGAGCTGTAGCCACCAGCCTACACCAGAGCCAGCCACAGCAACACCAGATCGGAGCCAAGTCTACAACCTACACCACAGCTCACAGCAACACCAGATCCTTAACCCACTGAACAAAGCCAGGGTTCGAAACTGTAACATAGCAGAGACCTGTGCCACAGCAGCTACAATGCCAGATCCCTAATCCACTGCACCACCAGGGAACTCCCTTCCTTATTTTTTTTATGTCTTCACTGATACCCCTCTCCCATTCCTGCTATTGGTAATTCATGTTTTCCCTTTACTTTTTTGACTGGGCTACCTGGAGATTTTTGTGTTTTTATTGATGTTCTCAAAGAATCATCTTTTGATCTCCACCATTTACTTTCAAAGTTCTTTATATGCAGAAAAATGTTGCTTCTTAATGCAGAAACCTGTTAGTATCACTCTCATTATCATTTTTATTCTAATACAACAGATAGAGCCATGTGCCTATTCAGAGTGACTCCCTTTTCCTTAGATGTAGAGCAGAGGTCCATGTAGATGCCACATCTACTACTGGGAGGTTAGAGGCAGGGAGGAGATAATAGCTGGTGCTTTAGTAGAAGAGGAATTCTGCCAAGAATTGCTCTCTAGACAGTGGTTCTTAAACAGGTGTGAACAGTGGGATCACCTATGTGGCTTTTAAAAAACATACATACCTAAGTCACACACATGGATTTTGATTAAATAGGTCTGGGGCTGACTCAGGCATCCTGATTTTTTAAAAGCTTCAGGGAGATTCTGATGGTACCCCAGGTTGAGAATCATAGCTCTGAATGATTAGAACATGAATGACTAAGACATCTGACAGTTTACACTCAGAAGAGTCTTGAGAAGAGCAAGGGTAAATACAGAGCAGAAAAGCTGCTGAGAATTCGCTGCCTACATTTAAAAACTGTGGGTCTGAGGGCCCCTGAAACATGAATGAATTTATACACATGAACATGCTTTAAAAACAGAGGGAAAAATACACAAGTGTTGGAAAATATAGCTTAAATTTCTTCATTATAAGGTTTTTTCTTTTTAGGGCTGCACCTGTGGTATATGAAAGTTCCCAGGCTAGGGATCAAACTGGAGCTGCAGCTGCTGGCCTATGCCACAGCCACAGCAACTCGGGATCCAAGACATGTCTGTGACCTACATCACAGCTCATGCCAATGCCAGATGTTTAGCTCCCTGAGCAAGGCCAGGGATCAAACTCACATTCTCATGGATACTAGTCGGGTCTGTTACCACTGAGCCACAAGGGGAACTCCAGGGCTATTTTGTTAATTTTAAAGTTATATATGTCTGTAGGTGTGTGTGTGTGTGTGTGTGTGTTTAATTCAAATAGTGCAAAGATATACGGAATGGAAAATAAGTCTCCCTCCTATGTCTAATCCCTGGACACTCAAATCCCTTTTTAAAAGGTTTAATGAGATACTTTCATCTTAAAAAATTAAAAGGTGAGGTACATTATATCAGTTTCATTCTAATAGATGTTGAGGTTATTTCCATTCTTTTGTTTCTACAAAACATACATATGTGCACTTGCATGTGTAAATATCCCTGAAGAATAAATGCCTAGATGTGAGATTGCTCAGTTATGAGATGTAGGCATTTTTAATTGCGAGAGATTGTGCAACTGTATACTCCCATCATATTTTATCAAATGTTTCTCCTTGCCAATTTAGTATATCATATTTCACCTTACGTTTATTTTTCAAATTAACGTTCAAAAAATCAATTAAAAGGTCATATTTTAAGTCAAAAACCTAGTAGTTTTCTTTATCCCCTGGCATATGCTAATACAAATAAAGATGTGCTTCCACAACCATCCATAATTCATGGTTAATTAAAGACCAATGTTCTTAAACACTCTTGCAACCTTTACACTGGAGTAAACAAACCAAATGAAGATAGAAGCACTAGTAAAAGGACAGAGAGGACAAATGAGGTAAATGAAACTCTACTCTCCTGTCTACTGACCATTTAGGATCAGCACATGAAGAACATCATCTTCACATCAAAAAGCTAAATGAAGCACGAGGCTAAGAGGACTGCACTGTACAAGTGTGTTTAAGAAAATGAAGGATGCGTACTAATCTTTGAGACTATGAGTTAAAAGGAAACTCTGCAAAGTAAGTTTGACAGATCACTGGAACTTACAGAGCCACAGAAATCTGTTATCAGCTCATGAAATGACAGTACTTCTTTCTGAAGTCTGTGTCACATTAAAGAACAAGGTGAAATCAGAATTATAGCACTAGTATTGTTAAGCATGGTTTTGCTTCCTCCCTCCTTCCTTCCATCTTCCCTTCTTTCATTTTTTTGGGGGGAGGGGGGCGCATCCATGGCATGAGCAAGTTCCCAGGCTAGGCGTCGAACCCGCACCACAGCAATGACTCGAGCCACAGAAGTGACAACACTGAATCCTTAACCTGCAAGCCCACAAAAGAACGCCTTCCCTTCTTTCTAATTAACTGCCGTAGTATGTTTGGAGGGCCTGGTTCATGTGCTACTGCTTGGTAGTCCACTGATGGTAGTCATTTCTACATTATTCAGATGATTTTGAGAATGGTTGGGTGGGGAGGCTAGGAAATGATGTAGATAAGTACTTCTCAAACTTTAATATACAAACAAAACACCTCAAGATCTTGTTAAAAAACGCAAGTTCTGATTCAGTCGTTGGGGTCAGCAATTCTGCATTTCTAAGAAGCTCCTCCATGATACTAATGCTGCTGATCTGTGTTCCACATCTTTGAGCAATAAGAATATAGATACCTTTTAAAAAGTAATCTCAAAATTACTCATATTCAACTTTGGGTTACGTTTTACCATTTCAATATGAGGATTCACCAAAAAGCAAAGCCCTGAAGTTAATGCTCTGTAGGAGAAACTACTTTATTAGTAACAGTTATACATTAGTTGGTGTAGTAACAGAAGCAACAGTGATAAGCAACAGCAAACATTTTAAAAGAACTTACTAAGAACAAACATTCAGCAAGCACAGAGTCAATCATTAAAATGCCAGAAGGTAGGTACTATTATCTCCACATTACAGATGAGAAAACTGAAGTTAACTTTCCCAAGACAGTTAGGCTCTAGGACCACTGCAGAACCCTGCCTCCCCCATCTAGTTCACCGTCACTGTACTGTTAGTAATAAATGTCATCATTTCTCAAGCTGACACACAGGAGGGGGCAGTTGTTTAAAGGCCTTATTTTCTAACTCCTGTAAAGTCCAGCTTAGATAAATAAATAGGTCCTTGTAACTGATCAGTCTGGGTCAAGGTCAGGAAGAATTTAAAACTATTTGACACTACAGACAATCTACCCTTAGATAATCAAGACTGGCTGTGAGTTCAGAGGCTATAGAGATCCATAATGTTGTTGTTTTAAATCTTTTGGCTTTATTTGTTAACTAAGGTGTGACAGAATGGAATAGCTTGCTTTTGAAGTTATCCAAAGACTACATTGGTTACAATATGAATTCTAGCATATTTGGCTTTGAAGCTACATTTTACACTTTTTAAAAAGAGATCAAGCTAAACATACAGTTCTCAGTCAAAAAGCCCTGTAGAGTAACCTGATCTGAGCAATGGCACTTTAACTTACTGCCAAATAAAAAGCATGATCGCCTTATTCCACACACACAAATACCATTCTGGGATAGGCCAATTAATCATGAATATAACTTTTCAGACATTACATAATTTCACAAAGACTTGCTTCTAATGCCTGCCAAGGAAAACAGCAATTTGTATCACTCGGAATAAATCTACACTTGAAAAGAAATGAAAGTTACAAATATGAAACAGTATAACTCTGGTCACCTCTTTCATGCCACCCTTCCTCATAAGTTCTGCAATAATTTTATTTTATAAAACTGGCACTAATAAAACAACCTAAAATGATTTAAGTTGTAAAATTACATACACAAATGAAAATAGGAAAATATAAGTAATTTTTACATCTACAAGAGTAGCAACCTCTAAGATATGGGTAATAGCACTAAATATATATATGTTATATTATATATATATATAAAGTCATGTGAATACTACATATTCGTGGGTCTTCCAATATTACTCAAAAAACACAGGTATATTAAATCATTCATTATTGTTTTTAAGAGATTCAATTTTCCCACCTAAAATTATTTCTGTTTTCTTAATAAATGTTTCATTGACACATCCCTGGTAAATCAGGAGTAAGTGATAGCTATCTTCAACATTTTTGGCTATAAATAATCAACATAAGTCTGGTAAGTATTCTTAGAAAATATACACACCAGCCCAGGATTACATCAGTATGTTTATAAAATTCCTTAACAGACTATTTACAAGCAAAAAAAATTAGGAGAACAAAGCAATTAATTATCCTCATGCTTAATAATAACTGTACTGAAACTATATCCTTTAAAGGGGTATGCATAAACTCATGACAGATTTATCTGTATAGTTCCTCTCTATAGTCATTTTTACTTATTTATTCTTTATACAGTCATTTGGGGGGGGTGGTTATTTAGGGCCACACCTGCAGCATATGGAGCTATAGCCGCTGGCCTACACCGTAGCCACAGCAATGCCAGATCTGAGCCGCATCTTCGATCTACACCACAGATCACGGCAAGCCGGATCCTTAATTCGCTGAGTGGGGCCAGGGATCGAAGCAGAGTCCTCATTGAACCTAGTCAGATTTGTTAACCACTGAACCACAATGGGAACTCCTATACAGCCATTTTAAAAAAGAATGGTCTCCTCACATTAGTCTTCTTTTAAAAATTAGTTTCTCTTTCATTTACTTAAGATTTGGTTGGACTAGCTCCTGCTTTTGAAACTTGCCTAAGGCAAATCTGTCACCCTATTCATTATCACTCAAAGGCAACCAAGTGCCCATATATGCATATGGGGTTCTAGTGATTTTAAACAAAGACAAACCACTAATGTCAGATCTTTAGTAGGTGTGCAAAAAACAAATGGAACAGTGTATTTCCCATCTCTGTTGCCTCATCAGCCAAGATTTTGTTCAACTTTATGTGTTCTGCATTTAAAAACATGAAATTTTTCATTTTCTAAAAAAGATTATTCTCAATGTTTTTTCCAAACCCTGTAATTATATGTGAATGTAGATGTGCTGTGCACACATGTATACAGGTACACACACGTACGGGTATATGTGTGTGTGCATACAGATTTCTAAGATAGACATGTGCTCTTCATTCTCTCACTCCAGTTAAAGAAATAATAATAACAGCTATGGAGTTCCTGTTGTGGCTCAGTGCTAACAAGCTCGACTAGTATCCGTGAGAACGTGGGTTCAATCCTGGCCTTGATCAGTGGGTTAAGGATCCGGTGTTGCTGTGAGCTGTGGTGTAGGTTATAGACAGGGCCTGGATTCCGCATTGTTATGGCTGTGGCTGGCAGCTGCAGCTCTGATTCACCCCTAGCCTGGGAACTTTCATATGCTGCAAATGAAGCCCTAAAAAAGAAAAATAAAAGGGAAAAAAAATAAAAACAGGGTTTTTTTTTGTTTTGTTTTTGTTTTTGTTTTTTTTGGCCCCACCAGCAGCATATGGAAGTCCCCAAGCCAGGAATGGAATCTGAGCCACAGCTGCAAACTACACCACAGCTTTAGCAACACCAGATCCTGTGCCAGGCTGGGAACTGAACTGCTGCAGAGACAATGCCGTCTCCTTAAACTACTGCACTATGGCGGGAACTCCAATAACAATTAACATTTACTGCATATTGACTGTGTGCCAGATATTGTATGAAGTGCTTAAATTATCTCAACAATCTCGGCTAGGTGTTCTGACTGTTCAGTCTTATTGAGGAAACTGCAGCACAGAAAGGTTGAATGACAGGTAGAAGGAGCACAGCTGCAAGTGGCAGAGCTCAGATTCCAAGTCAGGCGGTTGACCTCAGAACCTGCTTTATTCACACTCGCTTGAGTCTCTAAATTAGGTGACAGTAACCAGAGCAGGGATGGGATATACACATAAGTCAAGGGCAAGGGTCAGTTTGGAAGTGGCAAGTGGAGGTGAGTTTATAATGGAGGGGGATATTAGAGGCAGAAGCCACAGGAGGTCTTTTATTGTGAGAGGAGATGAAGAGGAGACCATCAGCAGTTCTCTACTTAATTCAAAAGGACTTTTACAGGAGTTATGTAGAACAGAAGAAAAAAGGATAGTCTGTCAAGAAGAGAATCTAAGAAAATGTAGGTGCTTGGGAGATGGCTCAGAGGGCGGATGAAATGAGTTTACAAGGAAGGTGCTACCTAGAGAAACTTAAAAAGGAATGGAGAGAGAGAAGGCTGGGAACCTGAGCAGCAGATGAGGGAAATGAGATAATCCAGAGCTTGCTGGTGCCTGGCTTTGATGCCCGGGGAGAACAGCCAGAGTAGATGCAAAAGGAAATGAGAAGCCACTGTAAAGATTTAAGGAAGGGGGCGGCGTGGTCAGGAAGTCCACCCGGCAGGAGGTAACAGCCCATTCTAGGAACCTGGAAGGGAAAGCAAGCAGGGCAGAATGACAGGCCTGGAAGCTACTGAGTTCAGTGGATTTCATAAAGACCTGTGCTTTTCTGGACAAGTCTGTACGTTGAGGAGGAAAAGCCAGACAGAAATTGCTCTAAATTTAATAAAGTCTTCAGAAAAAATTGCCAAGGCAGAAAACTGCCTAATGACTCTGCCAGTAGAGCTAAGCTAATTGCTTAGCAATTACTGGTCATGAGCACTGGAGAAACTGTAGACATCTTTAAACCCTTGCACTGTGAAGAACTATGTCTCAAGTGGCCTTGAAATTTTTATTAGTATTTGGGTGTGCTCTGAGCAAAGTTCTCTACCCATGTCACCAGAAAAAAGATGATAATTTCCCAGAGAAAATTGTTATGTTGTCTCCTTCATTAAGCCAGAGTTCTCCTCAGCTAAGATGTACATATGAATAATTTATACTCACCTGGACCAGTTAACATACGAGCATAACCGCTCCAAAATTACAGCTGGTTTTCTTAACAGTCCAGATCATTGAAATCCTTCAGAGTCCTTCTCATTTAGTTAAAGGGATAAAATGCAAACATTTATGGGAGAAAAACAACTTTAGTAGCTTATTGATTTAGCTTTAGGAGTATTTCACAACTGAGTCCTTTTTAACAGCAAACAACCAGGGGCATGTGTCTAATCAATACTGAACATCTACCTTGCAGTTGGGGCTCATGAATTAATCAGCATCAACTCAAAATCAAAGCATCAGACAAAAAGAAACAGTGACCTACATCTCTTTGAACATTGTAGAACCGCCAAATGACATTATCTTTGACAATAATGACAACAAACTTGAACCCGAACCACAAGTACCAAAACTAGCGTCTCTACTCATGAGCTATTTATTCCTAAGTTATCTCTTTTTTCAAGGAACTAATAGCAGGAATGAAGGTCGTCATATGCAACACCTCCTATATGTATTAGCCACACCATGCAACACTACAAACCAAAAGCTGATGAAGCACTTGATGACCCCAAGGCCACAGAGCAAAATTACAGAGTGTGGGGAATCTGGACCTCTCCCCTGCATTTCAATGGTCTATTGTCAGGCCAAGTAACCTGTTTCCCCCATTAGCATGTGAAACAATGGAGGATAAAATGGTGTGTAAGCAGAAAGTCTTTCCACATGAGCTGCTAATTATATAAAGAAGGTTTTATTTCTAATTATGGTCATATAATTACAGACACTTTAAGGAGAAGAGCCTGTTTGTTCTCCCTGGTGTGAGCAACTCACTGATTTAGGCTCTCTTGAAGCCAGCAGCCAAGTGGCAGTGGCACAGATCCAGGAGTTCCTGGAGGAGAACAGATGGACAGCTATCCTAAAAAAAGAGCTCCCTGATGTCGCCCAGCAATGAGATGTGAGAGCTTGATAACACTACCGTCCTCATTCAGGTGGTACATGTATAACATGAAAGGGTTCCCTGCCTTAAGTAGACATTTATCTCATCGGGTAGCAGACAGTAAGTACCATGCTTGGTCTTCCATTCTCTCATTTTCTAACAAGACCTTCCCAAGGCCTTCCCTTGTTTAGCATAAATCAGCTCACCTAAGGATTACTTTTAGTTTTCCACTTGGTTTGGTTTAGAGAAAATTTATATTTCATCTACGCTTTCAGAACTTGTTACAGAAAGTTTCTGAAAGGCTGTTGACACAAACTGTAGTCAGTGTTGAGGGTCTAGAATCTGGAATTAGCTTCCCTGGGTTTCAGTCCCAGCTCTGTCAAGATCTAGTTGTGTGACCTTAGCCAAGTATTTGACTCCCCCTTTAGCTGCTGCATCTGTAAAATGGAAATGATAACAGTTGTGGGAATTATATGAGATAGCATATATAAGTGCTGTAGCATGTGGTAAGTGCTCAGATGTTGACAGCTGTGCGTTACTACTGAATCTGATATTCCAGCCAATCAACAGTTTTTCAGCACCTGCTACTTCAAGTGGACAAGAGCACAGACTCTCTATCCACTATGCCACAGAGGATTAAAAAAAATGAGAACATACAACCCATGCCTTAAAGAGTTTACAAACTGCAGGGGCAAAGAGTATACATGTACATATACAGTTCAAGAACACGTTTGAGACAACATAATCCCACGGACAGAAGTGTTTCTTACTTTCTTCAATAGTATATTCTGTGGAAAGTTGGTAAGTTACATTCTAAAAGGCCAGTTCCTTGACCTCTTTTAAAAGAAAGGTATGGTGTGAACACTTTTGAAAATTAAACATCTTAAGAACTATCACATGTCAATTATATATCAATAAAACTGGGGGTGGGGGACAGAACAACTGTCCTATTTTCCTTTATAAGTTCATACGGTTAAAGAAACATTTGAACGCCTACTACATACACAGGGCACTATACATGATTATTAAAATTCAAGTTTTTGAAGTCCTTTATTTTTTAAAGCTATATAGATAGAAAATAAAGTATCAATAGAAGTAGAAAAGCTGGGTGAAGTTGATTCATAGGGCTTGTAGAAGCTTTATTTTTTAAAGCTATATAGATAGAAAATAAATTATCAGTAGAAGTAGAAAAGCTGGGTGGAGTCAATTCATAAGGCTTGATGCAGATGTTAACATGGAGGGTGGGAGGGGTTTCAGGTAGAAACAAATAGCAGAGGTTAAGGGCAGCAGACATAGGTGGAGAGGGTGGCAGCAGTGATGGTGAAAATACATGGACTTGAGAGAGGATTCATGTGGAGACAGGAAACGAAAGGAGGTCCTTTAGAGCCAACTTGGCAAGAGCCTCAAATTAAAAAAACCCCACAAAGCTCTCCTCACTGACCACCATGTCACGGCCTCATCAGTCCAGAGCTCTTTATTTTCCCATAAAATGCTCAACACCAGTGGCTAATAAGCTATTGTCTAGGACACCCGTGCATTGCTGCTTCCACCTGTTGAGTTCCGTGCTTAATTGTGTTTGTTTTCAAGTCTGTTTGTCAGTTATGCCTGTTACTATAATTAAGAACCTTAATTAAACACTGTTATCCAACATCCAATAAACTATGTGTACAAAAAGAGTTGTAGTCTCTATGGACACTTTGTTGAATGTTTTTAGACAGATCTGACTAATAGTGAAAAAAATTATTATAAGACTTGGAGGAAATCACAACTTGAAGAATTCTGCATCCTAATTGCTTCGCAAGGGCAGCTAAGGAAACTGAGATTCAAAGTTGTTGAGCAAAAAGATGGAAAATGCCAGCTCATGCTCAAAGAAAAGCCTAGAGCCTCCACCAAACAATTAAACTGGCAAATATATACACATGATATATATTTTATAATATATATTATAATATATTTTATTATAAATTTTATTTTAAATATTAATAAAATGTTATCATACGCACATATGTAATTTTTATGCCCTACTTTTAACCGTTTTGATTAACCAAACAATTTTTATCACATCAAATAAAAAAGCTTCTACTTTTATATACATCATCCAATCACACTTTAAAGAAAATGATCAAAGACTGCGCCTGCATACAGGTGGGGAAAATCCCATTCAAATACATAAATCTTTATATCTGTACTTACTGTGTCTCATTTCCACTGCATCTACATGAGTCAAAAGAACAGGTAAATTAAATACAAACTTTGTAATTTTGTCCACAGAACTCCAATCTGAACATTGAATTTAAACAGCTATTTGCATTTGTAGACCCAATCTTAACATGTTTTCATTTGATCTAATGCAAAATAAATATTTCTAACACAAAAGAAATCTAAGTAGATATGAAGTACTTTCAAAGTAGCTTAAAATAATCAATAAAGTATATATACTGTGAGGATCATCAGTCTCTGAAAAGCAATCATTTTTCAAATAATATAATTTGCTATTGACTGATTTTAAGACCTAAATAATATTACCATAAAGAATGGCAGATATCGGAATTCCCGTCGTGGCACAGTGGTTACGAATCCGACTAGGAACCATGAGGTTGCGGGTTTGATCCCTGGCCTCGCTCAGTGGGTTAAGGATCTGGCGTTGCTATGAGTGTAGGTGGCAGATGCGGCTTAGATCCTGCATTGCTGTGGCCTGGGAACCTCCATGTGCCATGGGTGTGGCCCTAAAAAGCAAAAAAAAAAAAAAAAAAAAAAAAAAAGAATGGTAGATATCTCCTACTTGTGCTCACTTTTTTTTTCTTGAGTGGGTTAAAAATACAGGTAAGAACCAACCTAGGATTATCAAGAATTATTGTGAACACACACTTACTGCTTACATATCTGAAGCTAGCAGCCCAGTTGGAGCCACATGTATTTTCCCATTAATTACCCTGAGCAGGTTATTAATCATAATTGCAAACAATTTGCCCAACTGATGGTTGCTTTTTTTTTCTTTTTTGACATGACCATTTCACAAATAATTAGACTATAAAACCACTAAATAGGAATTGTGTCTTGGACTCTGTCCTGTACGCGATGATGAATACACTGGTGGCACTCAGTCAATGTATGACTAATGATAACACTGCCATTCGTTTATTTTTCAAATACTTTATGTTCACTGAAAAATATTTATCGCAGGATTTCACTGTATGCAAGAGCATCTGTAACACAGGGTAGAAACGGAATGTTTTCAAAACAGAGCGCCTGGAAACATTAGCCAGAACTCAAGCGGCCAGTATTTGGGGATTTTTTTTTTTTTTTTGGCAGGCACATAAAATAGATCAGACATTCTGGTTGAAAACTAAATCCCCCAGCAATAGACAGAAGAAACCAATTTCATTCAAGATAAATGATCATTTTCAAATTCCACTAAAAGGAAAGAATCTGTGTTTGGTAGAGATAGGCAAAAAATTGTGAAAGACATATCAGACGTATGAGATGAGGCCCAAACCACCACCATCTCATAATATGTAGTGATTCCCATTACAGAGCCCCACAAGCTTTGCAAATTTTTACCTAATTAATTATAAATCACTAAACAAACCCTGACAATGGTGAGAATCCAGCTTGGACAAAAAGAGTCTGAACATTTCTAATTCAACTTCTACCACACAACAAAAGAGAAAAATACTCTGCCAGGGAAAACAATGGTTCTTGGCTAAAATCTCAACTCACCATCTTGTACTTATCAAAGTCATCTTAAGAGGCATTATTCCAGAGTAACTTTACTGTTGTTTAAAAACTAAAAAATGTACATGCATTGGCCCAAGGTCAGTACTCAATAAATACTTGTTGACTTGATGTCTTAATTTTTCAAGAAAAGGACTATGAAAGTTTTAACAACTATGTATAAAAACCAAAAGATTAATTTCTCCATAAAGGTAAGTTCATATGTCAAATGACTTAAGTGAGCTAAAAATTCTAAGGCACAGAATAAAACCCAGGCTCTCCACCAACGATTAAATTAGTGATTCAAGTTGTTCTTCATGACAAGAGAATAGAAAATACTACTACTATTTACTTATTTTGCATTAGTGGATTTTATTAAATATATCTATTTTTCATCTTTCTTCCTGCACACATAGCACTTCAAACTGAAATCATACACTATTACACTTGATCACTACTCAAAATACCTAGTATTCTATTTCACATGCATAAATCTAATCCATTCAATCATGCCACTAGTTTCTTGAGAGACAGTCTTACACTTTTTATATCCTCTTCGGGGCCTAACACACCACCAGGCTAAAACAAACTTTCAAAAATTCCTTATATCAAGTAAGTGATAATCTAACCATAGAAAAACAAAGTTAACACCTTGATCTGGCACAAACAATGGATACTGGCTTTATTCAAATACCCTGGTCCATAAAGCAGGATTTGCGGTTTTCACAAATTTTGAGCAGAGTAAAAAATCTGATATCACAGCTATACAAAATACAATTAACTTTTCCTTGAGTTTTACATTGTACACTCTTGCATTATTAACCTTGAGACAGAGGACTGCCAGCTAAAAGAAATATCCAAATAATAAAATGCCAGGTGGACTCTGCTTCCCCAGGACCATTTGTTGATGAGTTCAGGTGCCTGACTCACAATCTGGGTGAGTGTGCATAAGCCTATGGAGTCCTCTAGAGTTCAGGGCAGCTCAGAGGGTCTCCCCTCTTGTCAGCATTGGAAAGCAGTGCGACCACTGGGTCTGCACACTTCCCAGGCTGGAACAAAGGCACAGGGTCCAAGGGCAAAGAGCACTGTGGAAGCTACTGAACAGCCTCCCCGACAGCACTGCAGTGGTGCCGGATGCCTGTAAACAGCAAAGGACATCCACAAAGGCGGCTGGGGAGGAAAAACAACAGCTACTCCAAACCAGCAAGAGAAAGAAAGACCCTGAGGCTGGGTGAGGGGTGAGGCGCTGGGGAGCCAGGCTACTGAGAGAACACAGGGCTCCCTGAGGCTTCCCCCTCCCTCCCAAACCAATTGAATAATCCAGCCCATCACTACTTGCTGACAATCTGAATCAGAAAGGATTAAATTATCTGTTTCTTAAAAGGGAGATTTTCAATTTCCCCAACAAGTCTGTCAAGCCAAAAAAAAAAAAGGTTTCTTACAGCAGGCTCTAGTCAGCCAAGGAGAGGTGCCTCCTGCTGAGACGCTGGCTCCCCAGTCCACATTTCCTGAATCATTCAGGCTCTCCTGAGAGGTTTCTTTATACCCAGTCACAGCGCGGTCTCACTCCACAGGGATCTGCTCTAGGCAGTCCCTTGCCAGTTGACAGACATGACTCCTAATTCACTAGCGGCCAGTGCAATTGGAGAGGGGGCTGAAGTGATACACAGAAAGGGGCCTTGTCAGGCCCCTACACTGGGCCAGCACACCAACTGGCAAAGAATTGTTCACAACGTTAACATCTAGGTCAAACCTAGAACACGGACAGCCTCAGTAAGATTTTGTAATGACTTTTCTGGAATGTGCATTCTAAGGAACAACAGCAGTGTAGTCATAATTAATGTTGACGATGATTCCACTGAACATGCCTAACTCTTACTTCATGACGACACTTAATCTTCACAACCCTGTGTGAGAAGAGTGAGAATAAACAGCCCAAGATGAAGGAGTGGGACACCAAGCTGACTGGACTGGAGGTCACTCCTTCCTGGGAGCCAAAACAAAGGTCTCCGGTTACAGTAAGCAAGGAATATACTCATTCATTAAACAAACCTCTGTTCGATGCCTCTATGGGAAAGCGGGGTCCAAGCTCTAGAGTTTGACAGGTAAATTTAACATAGTCCTCATCTTAAAGGGTAGTTGTGAGATGACAAGGAAGGAGCAAGGTGGCATTTAGGCTGGGTCTGGAGGGGGAAAGGGTGTTGTTAGCGAAGAAGACTAGGATGTGTCTATGAACATACATGGCATAGGTGCAAGAACGAACTTGGGTCAAGTTAAGAAAAAAAAGAGACCCCCCCCCCAATAAATAAATAGTTTACATCTTCTCTTACAGGTAATATACATACTATGGTGCTTTTATTTTTTAATAATATATTCAATTTTGGACTAGTCTAAAACTTCAAATAGCTATTTGATTTCAAGATCAAATTCAAGATTTATGGAGTGCTCACAATATACATATTACCATACATATTAGGTACCCAGTTACAGACTCACTGTGCCCTGTACCTGTCACCAGTGAGACTGCATGGTTGTATGTATGATTATTGCTTTACTGTCCCCAGTGAATGGATAAATGTACATTGAACACTGTGCTATAAAAGAATTCTCACTCTACAGAATAATAGAATGACACCTAAAAATTAATGATAACACTATGTAATGAGTGTTATAAGAATTACTATTAAAGAGCTTTGAAAACACAAAGGAGCAAATAATCTCACTCAGCTATCCTCCTACACATTACCCTCTAGAGACGGTTTCCACCCTTAATAATTTACTTTTATAACAAATACTCGTCCAACAGAAACTACGTTACTCTATGAAGGAAATTTAAGCAATAAAAGTGACTCAATTTCCAGGTATAGATTTCACAAAATGCTTTATTCTCTGCCAACCACTGTGATTACCAGTGCTTTTGTGAGGATTATGAAAAAGAAACGTTATTATATAGAAAGACTGGAACAAGACTAACCCCTAGACCTACTTGAGAAATCTTCATTGAAAATTTTCAGTGGGGGGTGGGCTTAGGGAGAGGGGAAGTACAGAATGATTATCCCACAATATTAGACCTTTAGCTTTCAGATGTTAAAAAATAGTTCATACCCCAAAGGCTCAATTAAAACAAAGTTGAAAAAAAATTCAATAGAGCAAACTGACAGATTCCATCATCTGATTTCATCACAGAGCAGTAAGAAACATTTAACTGGCCTATGGAGAGAAAGAAGCGTGGTTCTCTTGGCTGGAAGGCACTAAATTCAATGTTCTGTTTTTTTGGCAAAAGGAGAAACGTCCAATCATCATAGTAGACAGCAAGTCATAGAATTTCTAATTTTAAAAAGTCGATTTTATGGTTAAGAAGTAATGTTTTGATGGTAATAAATACCTTTTCATTTTTAAAACATGACCATGAGAACATCCAACTAAGATAGTTATTTCCAAGGATAATGTCTCTTCCTTTCAAAGTTAAAAACTCTTAATGTTTACTTGGCTTGGAACATGTTTTTTAGTCATGCCCATTCTTTGGATCTTTGCCTAATACAAGCTTTCATTCCGATACACCACTCCCATTGATGTTTATAAGAATGTCTTGCTATTAACCTCTAACCCAATTAGTCACCAAGTTGGCAGAATACATTGCTATTTGGAAGCCAATAGCTTATGAAGAAAGTTTTAAAAAATCTGCAAAATGAGCTATATCATGACTACTTTATTTACAGTTTAAAAAAAAAAAAGTATTCCAGGAAATCTATAGTAGCAAATTCAGAATAAAGGGCAAGTACAGGTCTTTAGTGTGCTATGGGGCTATTTTACACAAAAATAAATTAAAAATTTAAAGGTACACAGTCCACCTTCCACTTTTGCCATTTTCCCCTTTTCCTCTCCTATATGATCTTTGTGCAGCTCAGTAACAGATGATTTCATCCCTCTAGTTACTCAGGCCAATAACTTTGAAGCCTCTTCTTTTTTTAACACCATACGTCAAAGTCCATCTACAAATTCTGTTGGCTTTACTTCAAAATATATCCAGAATCTGTCCACCTATCACCACCCTCCATCACCCTAGTCTAAGCCATTATATCTCCTGCTTGATTTATAGCAATACCCCCCTAGCTGGCCACACTGGTGCCGCCCAATAGTTTCTTTTCAACACAACAGCCAGAACATCTGGTTAAAAACCAAGTCAGTCAGATCATGGCCCTTATTGCTCAAAACCTTGCAAAGGCTTCCCATCTTATTCCCGGAAAAGCCAGAGGCCTTACACAGGTTCCCAAAGCCTGGTGTAAGCTGGGGTCTTTCTTCTCATCTCTGTCCTTAACCCTTTCTATTCTCATCCTCTGCTCCAGCCACAATGGCCACCCTTCTATTTCTCAAACAGGTCAGAGCACACTCCTCTTGACATCCAGGCCTTATGCTTACTACTCCCTTTGTCTAGAATACTTCTTCCCCATGCACGGCATGCTCCCACACTGCCTTCAGAATCAAATGTCACTTTCTCAGGGAGGCCTCTCCTAATCAAATTCATTAAAATAGTGCTCTTGCCTCCCTAAGTCTGTTGATTACTAACTCTGCTTTATTTATCTCCACAGTATTTATCACCAGGTGACATGCTATATATTTACTTGTTTATTATCTGTCTCTTCCCATTAGAATGCAGATGAATTTCATGACGGCAGACAACTGTCTGTTTTGTTCCTTGCTGTATCTACAATGCCTACAACAATGCCTGACATACAGCAGGTACTCAGGAAATACAGGTTGATTTAATGAATAAATGCCAGACTGTCTCCTTCTTCTTCCACTTCTCCTCCATACTACTACTAAGAACAGAATTACTCACCCATGACTTATCAGTAATTGCCTTGAGTTACTTCTCAAAGATCTGCTTTAAATATAACTCTTATTATCCTATCTGAGGATATACCCATGAAATAAACAGGAACTTAGGAAACCAACTTACTTACTGTCCAGCTAAACATTAGAGACTTGAATCTTTCCAATAGCCTCTGCCTGCTTCTGAGGGCCTGTGGTTTCCTCTGTCACACTGCACAATTCAGACAGTGTTTCCCAATCCTCAGTCACTCCTAGACCATCGTCTAGCAATTTTGCTTCATCTACACATCACTTGTGCTATTATTGTTATTATTTTATGACCACACCTGCAGCATATGGAAGTTCTGGAGCCAGCAACTGAATCTGAGCTGCAGCTGTGACCTACTCCACAGCTGTGGCAATGCCAGATCCTTTAACGCACTGTACTAGACCAGGGATCAAGCCCATGCTTCCACAGCAAACCGAGCCCTTGCAGTTTGGATTCTTAACCCACTATGTCACAGTGGGAACTCCTGTACTATTATTTTTTTCAACAATTTTTTAAAACTTGGGTCACTTTTGTTCTTTTTCAGAAACTCTATGTAAGGAGTTCCCTGGTGGTTCAACAGGTTAAGGGTCTGGTGTTGTCACTGCTATGGTGTGGGTTTGATTCCCTGGCCAGGGGAATTTCTGCATGTCACAGGCACGGCCAAAAAAAAAAGTATATAAAAAGAAACCTATTTTAAGCAGTCACATCTATGAAATGATAGTTTTGAAGTAGGTTCTCCCCACCCCCAACATATATAAATATAAGAATATAACTATAGGAATGAAGTGTTTGTCCATGGTCCATTACCAGTGGTACAATACCATACGCCAGCATTCAGTGATATAAGCCAAAAAGTTTATCTTGAGGCCTGCAGTAACTTTAGGAAGTGACACACACACAAATTCCCCTTTGCTCAACTCCATTTAAGTTAAGAATACAAATCCCATTTCTCCAAAGAAGATATACAGATGGCCAACAAACACATGAAAAAATGCTCAACATCGCTGATTATAAGAGAAATGCAAATCAAAACTACCATGAGATACCACCTCACACCAGTCAGAATGGCCATCATTCATAAATCCACAAATAACAAGTGCTGGACGGGCTGTGGAGAAAAGGGAACCCTCCTGCACTGCTGGTGGGAATGTAAACTGGTACAGCCACTATGGAGAACAGTTTGGAGATACCTTAGAAATCTATACATAGAACTTCCATATGACCTCGCAATCCCACTCTTGGGCATCTATCCGGACAAAACTCTACTTAAAAGAGACACATGCACCCGCATGTTCATTGCAGCCCTATTCACAATAGCCAGGACATGGAAACAATCCAAATGTCCATCGACAGATGATTGGATTCGGAAGATGTGGTATATATACACAATGGAATACTACTCAGCCATAAAAAAGGATGACATAATGCCATTTGCAGCAACATGGATGGAACTAGAGAATCTCATACTGAGTGAAATGAGCCAGAAAGACAAAGACAAATACCATATGATATCACTTATAACTGGAATCTAATATCCAGCACAAATGAACACCTCCTCAGAAAAGAAAATCATGGACTTGGAGAAGAGACTTGTGGTTGCCTGATGGGAGTGGGAGGGAGTGGGAGGGATCGGGAGCTTGGGCTTATCAGACACAACCTAGAATAGATTTACAAGGAGATCCTGCTGAATAGCATTGAGAACTATGTCTAGATACTCATGTCGCAACAGAAGAAAGGGTGGGGGAAAAAACTGTAACTGCAATGTATACATCTAAGGATAACCTGACCCCCTTGCTGTACAGTGGGAAAATAAAAAAAAAAAAAAAAAAGAATACAAATCCCAAAAGAAACATATCATCAAGAGACTCCAAATATAACATGAAGAAATGTCTAAATTCCTAATCAGATTAATTTAGATCATCAAAGCTAAGGTCCTAAAGGGAAAATCTGTTCAATTATCTGTTGAGTCCTTTTGTAAGATATTACCTGCTAAAATATTCTGGTAAAGGGCAAACTTGCATGCTTTTCTAGGTAAGTTCTTTTTTATAGAGCACCTGTCTGTCTGCCTGTCTGTTTATCTATCTATCTTCTTTCCTTCCTTTTCCTTCCCTCCTCCTCTTTCTTCCTAACTCCCTCCCTTGCTTTCTTTTAGGAGGGCCCTGGTTTGGGTACAAAGATCTGGGAGACATTTCCTAAACTTGATGACTTCCTCCTAAGAGCAGTTTTACAGTTTATTTCAAGTGCTTTATCCAATTTGACTTCCGAAGATTACTTTTCTGTTTTAGAGAATGAGAATAAAAAATCTCTGATTGAGAACAATGATCTTTTACAAACTAGTAACCCATCCCTATATTCAAACATGTTTTAAAATGTGAGAAGTATTCTAAACTTGCTTCAGACAACCCATACAATCACAAGAGTTATTTTAAGAAAAAGACTCAGATGGACATGTCCACAGAAGCTAATACTAATGTGTTCTTCTTCCAACGAAAAGGTTACTGACCTATCCGTAGGAGTTGTCTTTTCTGGCAGAGATGATAGATTTGCCTTGTCTTATCTACACCCCCTGCTCTGTCCCCATAATGAGCCATGGCATACATGTGCAAGACAGCTGGCAAGGGGGAGTCAGGGTCTGTGGCCATGGGCCAGAGCAAAGCTTACCAACCCACTCTGAGCCTGGACCTATGACCCATGTCTCATTAGCACCTTGCTCCAAGCAACTGAGCTGCCACAAAAATCAACAGTGGCTTAAGCCATTTTGTTTACAAGTGAAACAAATCAGGTCAGCCTGACAACCAACAGTTCAAGCAGCCACTAGAGAATCGTAGAGAAGAACCAATGGTGAGGAGGAATTAAAAGGGTCTTGCTGTCCAGCTTTTGGGGTGGAGATCCCAAAGCAAGGATAAATTTGGAAAGGAAATGAGAATATAATAGACAAATGTATTTGTAATATACCAAGTATTCAGTACACGTTAACAAAAGATCATAAAAGAAAAGCACATCTACAACTTCGTAGGTGACACCCTTCTTACACAGGGGTTGGGACACACTTGACAGGTGCACAGAAGAGAGCAAGAGACAGTTGGCACTTGGGAACTGCAAGCTTAAAAAGAATCTATAGTTGAAAAATAGCTGAATTACAGCCATGTGTTTACATTAGGAAACCATTTGATCTTTCAGCAAAATGAAAGAAAATCCAAAGCAATTAGTTCAAAAGAAATCATTACATAGATATTTCATTACCAAAATTTTGGATTTCCAAAACATCCGAGTAATACATACAAATTAAAATTAAGAAAAGCTCCCTAGGCATGAGTTTAGTGATTAGTTTAATTGGGGTTATCCCATCTTGGGGTGGAAAAGCAAGGGAGAGGAGAAAAATGGACATGGCTGTTTTTAAATTATGACAAATCTCTCTTTGAGGAAACAAAGCAGCTTTATGAACAAAGAGGAAAAAACACTGGAGGTTGGAAAACTGCCCCTTAATCAGCCAGTTGACCAAAGGATAGATGTAGAGAACCAACTATCTACTTACCATTGTATTAAATGTTATGTGAGATGGATGAGAAATAGCAGGTAAAGCCTTATCCACAAAGCTCACAATCTGGTTGAAAATCTAGGATAAACAAATGTTTTAAAAAAAACTATCCAACTAAAAAACTGAATTGTTAGGCAGTCAGTGCTGGAGACAACCTTCTGGTGATGGAAGAATAAGCAATTCATACCAATATTCCTCATAGAGACAATATAAAAAGTTAGACATGAAGTTCCCTGGTGGCTTAGGAGGTAGAAGATCTGACGTGGTCACTGCTGTGGCTCACATTGCTACTGTGGTACAGGTTTGATCCCTGGCCCAGGAACTTCTGTATGCTGCAGGTACAGCTAGGGAAAAACGAAAAAAAACAAAAAACAAAAAAAAAAAAAACTTGGACAACACACAAGGATCTTCATCTAAGCACCAAAGAGGTAAGGATTATCTGTTGAAGACTGGAAAGGACAGGAGGCCAGAGAGATATGCCCAATACTCAGATCCACTGTTGTCCTTAATTTTAATTTGTATGTTATTACCAATCTAGGAACAGAAGCTGAGAAGAAACTGTGGTGGCCTCTAAGGCCTAAAAGCTGGGGTCTAGTAGGCCAAACTCTGTGAGCTGGGCCACACATAAAGGGGGAAGGGAACGATAAGTAACCACCCTACACGTGGATTTGTTGGTTCACAACACTTGAATTGTGAACCTGGGTTGAAGAGGCCTTAAACTACAGAGTACATGAAAACTCTAGACCTCAAATTATTTCCATAAATTTTTTTTTCAAAAACAATCTCCAACATCTAATCAAGCATATAAAGAGACCACACACCGTAAGTCAGAACTAGCAGAATCAGATCCTCAGAAATTTCAGATTCAGACATATCTCACTTTACTGTATTTCATAGATAGTGTGTTTTATACAAATTGAAAGTTTGTGGCAACCTGCATCAAGCAAATTTATGAGAGCCATTTTTCCAACAGCATTTGCTCACTTCGTGTTTCTATGTCACATTTTGGTAATTTTTGTAATATTTCTTTTTCATTATCATATTCACAATGGTGATCTGAGATCAATGATTTTTGATGCTACTACCACAACTTGCTAAAGGCTTAAACGACAGCATTTTTTGGCAATAAAATATTTTTAAATCAAAATATGTACATCATTTTTTTTAGACAGTGCTATTGCATACTTAACAGACCACAATATAGTGTAAACATAATTTTCATTTGCACTAGGAAACCAAAAAAATAGTGTGACTCACTTTATTTCAATATTTGCTTTATTGCAGTGTTTGGGAACTGAACCCACAATATCTCGAGGTTTGCTTATACTGAAAATATGGGCAAAAATTGAAAAACAATTTTTTTACTATATTCAAAGAGATAAAAATCAAGCTTAAATATCTGTCAGGGAGGAGTTCCCTTTGTGGCTCAGCAGTAATGATCCCAACTAGTATCCATGAGGATGCAGGTTTGATCCCTGGACTTGATCACTGGGTTAAAGGATATGGTGTTGCTATGGTTGTGGTGTAGGCCAGCAGCTGCACCTCTGATTCAACCCCAGTCTGGGAACCTCCATATGCCACAGGTGCAGCCCTAAAAAGGAAAAGGAAAAAAAAAAGATCTGGCAGGAAACTGTCAACTATAAAATGTGACAAATTTGAAAATAAAAATTCTGTGACTGAAATAGACAACTGAAATTAACAATTCAATGAATGAGTTTAATGGCAGATTACATACAGTTGAAGAGAGAACTAGTAAACTGCAATTGAAAATTATTCTGAACACAGTTCAGAGAAAAAAGATAAGAAATAACAAAAGAGAGGGTAAGAAGTTACAGGGCACAACGTGAGAAATTATAACATATGTTTCACGGAAATCCAAGAAGAGAGAAGAAAGAGGATGAACCAGGAACAATGTGTAAAGAAATAATGGCTGAGGTTTTTCACGAACTAATGAAAGATACCAATCCCCAGATCCCTAGTGGAATAAATAAAAAGATATCCACATGTAGACATAACATAGTTAAACTTCAAAGAAAGTATTTTACAAAGCACCAAGAGAAAATGCAGTTGCCTTAGTTTGACAAATGAAGTCATGTGAGAATGGAATAGCCTTAATGGGTCTTTTAAAAAAAAAAAAAAAACATGTCTAGCAAAAATAATCTTCAAGAATGAGGAGTTCCCGTCGTGGCGCAGTGGTTAACGAATCCAACTAGGAACCATGAGGTTGCGGGTTCAGTCCCTGCCCTTGATCAGTGGGTTAACGATCCGGCGTTGCTGTGAGCTGTGGTGTAGGTTGCAGATGCGGCTCGGATCCTGCGTTGCTGTGGCTCTGGCGTAGGCTGGAGACTACAGCTCCGATTCGACCCCTAGCCTGGGAACCTCCATATGCCGCAGGAGCAGCCCAAGAAATAGCAAAAAGACAAAAAAAAAAAAAAAAAAAAAGAATGAATGTAAAATAAAGACAAAATTATTTGTGCCAGCAAACCTGTACGCAATAAAATTATCTTCCTTCTTCAAGACCCAGTCATATTTATTCATTTGTGTATCCCCTGCATTACATATGGTAGGCAGTAAACAAACATTTGATGAACAGAACTGCCATGTTAGCTCAAATATCTTACAACTAGAACCACTAGAATGTATCAAAACAAGAACAATAATTGTCCTCTGTTTTCTTTGCTGCTATGTCCCTCACCTAAAACAGTGTCTGTATATAATATGTGCCCAAAGATATTATAAAATAAATTATATTATTAACAAAATTTAAAAGATATTAGATTCTACAAGAGCTGAACATCATTATTTGTTCCCTTTGTTTGTCCAAACAGACAATAAAATCTAATACTGATTACAAATTAAATGCCCATAGGTGTGGTTAATTTGAAATTTTAAAAAAATTGTGTAAGTATGAGAATACATTTATTCTTAAAAAGCAATGGAAAAAGGCGGTTCCTTACTGTGTTACTGGTTTCATCTCTCACTATGTTCTCCGCATACCCAATGACCCATTTCTATTAAGTGATTTGCTAGTCTAAGCAGTCACCACAATCTGTCTACCAGGCAT
This sequence comes from Sus scrofa, assembly GCF_054392235.1. Lineage (NCBI taxonomy): Eukaryota > Metazoa > Chordata > Mammalia > Artiodactyla > Suidae > Sus > Sus scrofa. The sequence continues at coordinate 99,714,709 of NC_139396.1, read as the reverse complement.
TCATGCCAAACACTGTTGTCTCTGTTCACAATGTCTTCCTATTCTGTGCCAGTTCCCGCAAAAGAAAAGTTCTTTAAGACCCAAATCAAATGTCATTTCTTTTCTTTCTTTTTTTTTAATGGCCACATTCTTTAACCCACTGTGCCAGGCCAGGATTTGAACCCACACCTCCACAGAGACCCAAGCCACTGCAGTTGGATTCTTAACCCGCTGTGCCAAGGCAGGAACATCTAAATGTCATTTCTTTTGAAATGGCTACCTCAACACTGTCACCCAATGAGTTAAGATTAACTCTCTTCTCTATCAGATAGTACAAAGCCCTTTTATAGAAGATACTACATTGTGTTCATCACTTAGATATATGTTGTCTACCTCATCAGAGCTAAAGGTAAGGGTCCTGTCTTTCCATTCTTTTATCTCCCTGCCTCCAAGTGCCAATTGGAATTTCTAGGACATAGAAAGTATCCTAAACTGTTTGCTAAGGTGATGAAAGACAAAGAAAGAAGAAGTATAACAAATTAGAGGAGGCAAAGAAAAAAACAACTAAAGTTAATGTGGGATCCTGGATTGGGAACAAAAAAATACCGTGGGTGAAAAACTATGAAATTCAAATGTGGACTGTAGGGGTTTCTTGTTTATTTGTTTGTTTTACGGCCGCACCAGCGGCATATGGAAGTTTCCAGAGCTAGGAGTAGAATCAGAGCTGCAGCTGCTAACCTACTCCACAGCAGCAACAACAGCAGATCCAAGCTGCATCTGCAACCTATGCAGCAGTTTGCAACAACACTGGATCCTTAACCCACAAAACGAGGCTAGGATCAAACTTGCATCCTCATGGATACCAACTGGGTTCTTAACCCACTGGGCCACAACAGGAACTCCTTGGACTATAGTTTAGTTTAATAGTACGGTACCAATAAATTTCTGGTTTTTCCTTTTGTTTTGTGGCCACACCCACGGCATACGGAAGTTCCTGGGCCAGGCATTACATCCAAGCAACCTACTCCACAGTGGCAACAACACTGGATTCCTTTAACCCACCAAGCCAGGCCAGGGACCAAACCCGTGCCTCTGCAGCCACCTGAACTGCTGAAGTCGAGTTCTTAACACACGGTGCCACAGCGGGAACTGATTTTAATAATCATACCATGGCTATGTAAGAGGTTAACATTAGGGAATCCTGGTAAAAGGTATATATAAAACTACTATTTCAGTAACTTTAATGTATTATTTTCAAAATAATTTTTAAAGCATGTGCTGGGTTATTTTTATCAAATTATAGAAACATCTCAAAGAAATGTTCAGTTTTATATAAAGTGCTCAGATACACAATGTAAATAAGTAATTGGACAGGTCAAAGGAACCATTACCAGACCAATACTATCTGAATGTTTACCAAGAATGAATTCATATAACACAAGGATAACTGAAAAACAAAGCCCCACAAATAAAGTACATGAGAAGTACAAAGCAAATTTAATATACCTGCAAATGTGTCCATGGCCAGCATAGTCAATAAAGACATGACTCTGAGTCACCCCTAAAGCACTCTCTGGATAATACGGAACTCAGTGATATACAGAAGAACACATAAATCATAATACATGAAATCCGCTACTACTGTAAAGATATTTCATTCTGACACATCACTGCACATGAAACCAAGCTCTAGATAAAGCACTGTGCCATGCTACGGAACAGAATAAAAAAATATGTCCCTGATAAAAGTGGTGAGATTGTAAAAATACAAACGTGAGAGAAGGTCACTTTAACTTAGAGAAAAATACAAATAATCGAATTTGTGTTTCGATTTTAATAAAAACCATTTCAATAAAACCTTTAGAACCACAGATAAAGCGCAACTGCAAACAGTTCTACAAGACGCATTACCATTAAGACATTATGATATCACACAGGGTCACTACAACAGTCACACATAATTTAAAATTATAGATTTTAAATACCACTATCACAAGCAATATAAGTGAATTTTAAGTCATCCTTGGAATATGGTAACAGTTGGAATATGGTAACAGTGGCAATGGGCAGCAATATTGGAGCATTTATTCATTTGAATTGATCTACCAGCACATATAAGCTCTTGATTTTGGTTCAATTTAAAACAAAGGTAACCAGATAGCTCTTTATCTGAAAGACTGATGATGAAGAAACGAAACAGTCTTTCACTCTACAGATATTCACTGCAATTTAGTACTGCCAGGCACTGTGAGGATATGGCATACACAGAAAGGTACAGTCCCTGCCTTACTTGGGGGGTTTACCCAGAGACAGCACTAATGAATGCGATGATGTCATGTTAGTGAGAAACAGGACGCCATGGAAGCTCAGAACCCAGTCAAAGAAGGCTGCGCAGATTCTGCGCAGTTCATGCTTTGGCGCAGTGGGTTAAGGATCTGTCTGCCATGCTTGGGTCTCTGCGGAGGTGCATGTTCTATCTCCAGCCAGTGCAGGAGGTTACACTTCGGTCTAAAGGATGAGTGAGAGAGAGTGAGCTAGACAACAAAGTGAGTAAAGGTGTGAAGTGGGGTTCTTAGCTGGTGAGGCACCTGACATGAAAGAAGATCTGGAAGCACATGGTAGATTCAAGGAAGTAAGGACAATTCGTAATGTCACAATGTAGGATGGGATAGTTAGCATATGCATTTATCAGCCTGTTGAATGATTCTCAAAAACACAGAAACTTTTATATGGATGCTGCTCTTAAGCGACATATAGTAATGGTTTATCACCACGATTACCACTATTTTTTCTTTTCTTTTCTTCTTTTTTTTTTTTTTTTTTTTTTTTTTTTTAACTTTTTACTGCCGTACCCATGGCACATGGAAGTTCCCAGGCTAGGGGTCGAATCAGAGCTGTAGCTGCCAGCCTACACTACAGCCAGAGAGAGCATGGTGGGATCCAAGTCACATTTGCGACTTATACCACAGCTCACGGCAACACCGGATCCTTAACCCACTGAGCAAGGCCAGGGGTCAAATCTGCTTCCTCATGGATACTAGTTGGGTTTGTTAACGCTGGGCCACAATGGGAACTCCATTATCACTACTTTTGCCAAAGCAAAAACATGTTTTAATGAAAAGCTATATTTCAGAAGACGTTTTCTTTGCTTTTAAGGAAACAGTATAAACTAGACTTCGAAAACAAAGTAGAGGGAGTTCATGCTTTGGCGCAGTGGGTTAAGGATCTGTCTGCCATGCTTGGATCTCTGCGGAGGTGCATGTTCTATCTCCAGCCAGTGCAGGAGGTTAAGGATCTGGCATTGCTGCAACTGCAGCATAAGTCTCAACTGCAGCTCAGATTCGATTCCTGGCCCAGAAACTTCCAAATGCTGCAGGTGAGGCCAGAAAAAATAAAAAATAAAAAATAAAATAAGAAAAGAAAACAAAGTAGAATGTGTCAACAGTTAGCCCTGAGGGTACACTGGAATCATAACCTAACTATGCAGGCCTTTTAAATGACTGAATTCAAAAAAAGATGGCTCATTATTAAAGAAATTCCTAATTTCTTGAGCCAGCTACTTTAAAAAAGTTTGTACCACGTTTGGCTAAAGTCCCTTACTCATAAGATCCTAAAATTTTCCGTAAGAAATAAATTGCTTTAACCTTGGCAATAAATAATAATTAAATGTGATAAACACCAAATTAACTAAATCCAAATTAGTTCTATGCACGTAATGTCATAAAATTATGTTGAAAGCTACCCATATAACAATTCTTCAATTTTAAAAGAATTCATTTAAATAATAAATTTGATTGAATTACAGTTCTCATTTTTCTTGTGTGTGAGAACAGCATCTGTTTTCTGTCACAGGACTTTTAATTCTGGATTAACTAATTATATGTTGAGAAAGCATAGCGTATGAAGAAAATGCTACAGATTTGCTAAATAAGTAACACTTAAAGCTTTGGCTGGGCCTGAGGACAGGTCTACTGTACTCGCCTAAGAGAAGTGGGTGAACAAGAAGAGACTGAGGCTCTGGGCACAGCTCTCTGCTGGGGAAGCCCTGGGTGATCCCCACGGTTGGGTTGCTTCCTGTCTCTGGATGGAGATCAGTTAAGCAGGCCTCAGGCGTACATGTTTTCTTTTACCTTTGTGCACTCTCTCTCAAAGAGTTACATTTCTAAAATACAAGTTGCTGCTTGACTAATGTTGGGTAAAAGGTTTCTTTAGCATGATCCAAGTCTAATTCAATCCTTGTGAATTGGAGAAGCAATTAACATTATGAGAGCAGGTCTTCCCCAATTTTTAGAAATGTAATATAATTTTTAGAACATTTACATTAATGACTTGTTTTTGGTGTTTTGTTCTGTTTTGGTTTTTTTGGTTTAGGGCCATACCCATGGCATATGGCAGTTCCCAGGCTAGGGGTCGAATCGGAGCTACAGCTACCGGCCACCACCACAGCCACAGCAACGTGGGACCTGAGCTGCATCTTCGACCTACACTACAGCTCACGGCGTTGCTGGACCCCTAACCCACTGAGTGAGATCAGGGATCGAACCTGAAACCTGATGGATACTAGTCAGATTTGTTTCCTCTGCGTTAGATGGAAACTCCAATGACATTTTACTCATACAATATAACCTAAAAAGGCTTATCATCACTCATTTTACAATGCTTCCCATGTAATTTAACATACCAAATAAACCTAATTAGTATAATATCTCTCTCTGAGATGCTTCAGAGGCCTTCTGAAACAGCCCAATAACTTTATTATTATTATTATTATTTTGCCTTTTTAGGGCAGCACCCATGGCATATAGAGGTTCCAAGGCTGGGGGGCCAAATCAGAGCTGTACAGCTCACAACAATACCAGATACTTAACCCACTGAGCCAGGCCAGGGATCGAACTTGCACCCTCACGGATGCTAGTCAGATTCCTTTCCTCTGAGCCACGACAGGAACTCCCCAGTAACATTAATTAAAATCCAATCTTTGGAAAGTTTGTAAAAAATACCAAAAAGCTTTAAAACACAGGATCATACAGGCCACTTTTAAACAATATTTATTCACTTCATCGAAACGATAATAAAAGATTTCAAAGGCAAATAAAGAAGGTTACAACAGATTACTTAAAGGTAAATAAACTTACAATCTGTTATCTAAAGCAGATAGACATTTCAAAAAAAATTTTGTTCTCTTAACAGAGAGAGAAAACCAAATTCTCGTCTTGTACAAACTTACTTTTAATAACAAAAGTTATTTACTCAATTAAATTCAATCTAATTTTATCCAGTCCTGACCATGCAAAAAACTTCTTTCTCAGAGTCATTATAAGCGTATTTTAAAATCTATTTCTAAGTTTACCTGGGGGATGCTTCATATCAGATTTCCCTAACAGAAGTTATCTGCAGAGTTCCCTAACATATAGAAGAGATACAATGAATAGCTTGTTACACCGAACTTCTCCCTCCAACTACTGGTCTACCTTCTTCCTTCTCTTCACACCTCAAATTCAAGTAACACTTCACAGGGCACTTATTTAACTCCGGGATTATCATATAACTGCCATTTAGAGTTAGATCCATTCTTTTTGCACTTGACTGAAAAACCCAATCAATAACAACAAGGACACTCTGCAGTCAAAAGCAGACGCTGCTCCAGCTGCCAGCGCCTCTGGGGCTGATGGGGGGTTGGAGGGCAGGGAGCCCTGCCAGGTGCGCACATGGTGATGTGTGATCACTCTGCCCCATCATACAGACACCAACATCAGATCAAGCACAGACTCACATAGGTCATTAGTGAATGTGGCTGAAATCAGGCAATGCCATAGCCTCCTTTGTCATTCTACAGCCTTAAAAACTGGACATGGCTGCCCATATGATAAACTGCATTCGAAGCCATTAGCACTGATATTAAAGAGGGAGAAACAGGAGAAAGTAAATGCTCATATAATAAATACAGGCAGAGAGCCAAATACAAGATACATGAAGTGTATAGACTCACAATATAGGAAATTATAGAACTGAACAACTATTTAATAGTCGTTTTATATGACTATTTAAAATCTACTGAAAGTTAGGATTCCTACCCTAACTCTATCCCCTTCAACTTTTAACTATCACATATATATAAGCAAAACAGTTGAATAACATGCCCAAATAGCCTAGAAAATAGGATATTTGAAAGTTAAAATCCATAGCTACTGCATATTTGCTTAGAAGGAAGCCAGCCATTATATCCTTTATAATGTGAAAGGGAATATAATTTGGAAAATAGAAACTGCTTTTAAATAACTAATCACAAATCCTTAACTAGTCTTCCCCCTGATTATGGACATATATAGTCATTCTAAAAAATGTATCAAAATTTTTTTGTTTTTGTTTTTTTGTCTTTTTGCTATTTCTTGGGCCGCTCCCGCGGCATATGGAGGTTCCCAGGCTAGGGGTCGAATTGGAGCTGTAGCCACCGGCCTACACCAGAGCCACAGCAACGCGGGATCCGAGCTGCGTCTGCAGCCTACACCATAGCCCATGGCAACGCCGGATCGTTAACCCACTGAGCAAGGGCAGGGACCGAACCCGCAACCTCATGGTTCCTAGTCGGATTCATTAACCACTGCGCCATGACAGGAACTCCATGTATCAAAATATTTTTAAAGGTAATCTGAAATTGCTGTAAGAATCTCAAATATTATAAAACAATAATTTTATTTTTATCTTTTATAATGATTTTTATTTTTTCCATTATAGCTGATTTACAGTGTAAAACAATCACAATGAGAAGAAAGACAGGGGAGACATCAAGAAAAAATGACATAGTTCTATAAAAATGGCATGGGACAGAGATGAAGACACTTAAAAATTATGTTCAATCAACTTAAAAAAATATGGTCACAGGCACATCTATGTTGTTATTAAAAGCATGAACCCAAAGGAATGCAAACAGTATTTATCAAATATCATCACACATACCATACTCTGCTAGGCTACTCACAGTATCAAGAAAAATAAAGTTGCTTTGAAGATTTTAGAGGAAAGATGTTTTACATATTGAAGTACCCAATCTCAAAATGTATTTTTAAAAATACATTCTTTCAGGAATGAAGAAAAGTACCTAAGATCCTCTACCAAGAAACAGAGAAAAGGATCTTGAAAATGGCAAAGGGTAGGCAAGACAAGATAAACAGCCCAAGCCCAAGATCAGGGAAGAAATACTAAGAGAGGACATAGCTTCTGTGTCTACGTGTATTTACTCCCTGCCTTCATCCATAAAAGATGAGTGCTGATGACTGTTTTATGCAAGTTCAAGTTTCTAGGCCTCAGTAAACTTCCTCTTAAACCCAAGAGGACTTGCCAGGGAGGCAGGAGGCAGTCCATTAAGTTTTTTAAGTCGGGAAGAGAGTGGCTGAGATGTCAGAAGTCTGAATAAGAGGGAATGCCAACCACAATAACAACAACAAAGTTAAGAAAGAAAATTCAGAAAATAACAGACAAGAAGATACTGTACTCACCTTCAGCAAAAACTTTAGGAAAAAAGAGCAGATTACTTCTAAGTAACCAGAATGACATATCTTTAGAAGCCAAGATGGCCTCACTAAGCACTAAACCTCAAAAGCTAAGTTCATTTCACCTCTTTTTATTTTTTTGGTCTTTTTTTTTGTCTTTTCTAGGGCCGCACCTGTGGCATATGGCGGTCCCCAGGCTAGGGGTCCAATCAGAACTGTAGCCTCCAGCCTATGCTAGAGCCACAGCAACACGGGATCCGAGCCACGCCTGCGACCTACACCACAGCTCAGAACAACGCCAGATCCTTAACCCACTCATCGAGGCCAGGGATCAAACCCACAACCTCATGGTTCCTAGTTGGATTCATTAACTGCTGAATGACAACAGGAACTCCCATTTCTCCTCTTAATACGGTTGTTGGATAATGAGTTATAGAAAATGCCACAAGCAGAGTTCCCATCATGGCTCAGTGGTTGGCGAATCCGACTATAACCATGAGGTTGCGGGTTTGATCCCTGGCCTTGCTCAGTGGGTTAAGGATCCGGCGTTGCTGTGAGCTGTGGTGTGGGTTGCAGATGCAGCTCGATCCCGAGTTGCTGTGGCTCTGGCGTAGGCCGGGCAGCTACAGCTCCGATTAGACCCCTAGCCTGGGAACCTCCATATGCCGTGGGAACAGCCCAAGGAATGGCAAAAAGACAAAAAAAAAAAAAAAGAAAAGAAAAGAAAAGAAAAGGAAATGCCACAAGCAAAAAAGGCAGGTAACAAATTCTTTTCAAGCTATAATTACATTGAAGAGAGAAAAATAAGTTTAAGGCAGTTAGGTGAATTCACTAATTGACCGAAAAACTAGAGTATAAGCAAAATTGACATTAGTAGAGTAAGGACAATGGGAAGTGTTCCTTTGCCCCATCCTACTCAAAGAATACATGACCTTATAAAGCAGGTGTAAAATAGTGAGGACATGAGAGGAAAGAAGAGATAGATGAATACAAAAGCATAATAACCTCCTCTATAAAGTAGTTTGGGATCTAAGTGCTTTAGGGTGGGGCTTGGAAGCTGGGCCCTCCGCTCATACTCAACTGCTCCACAAAATTTCCTCTGAAACATGAACAGGTAAAGAGCACTAAGCGCTCATGAGATATGCACCACAACACTGGGGGAAGAAATTCAGGACGGCCAGAGAACTCAAGCTGGTCTAAAGAATTCAAAAGGCACCTGTGGCTACAGAATCCCCTCCTCATCGGAAGGCCAGTGTCCATGCAGAACCCAGGAGAGTTAAGGGAAATGAGCACCCGGCCACGAGAGAGGAGTGAGCCAGAAGCTGATGTACAAAGTGGGGAGACTGTCCATGATGGATGTGGGGACTAGTTCTGGTGTAACGCTAGCCCAAATCTGAGTAGTTCAGCCTGGTATCTAGCCAATAAGGACCTAGACAGGGGATAATTCTTCTGCACAATCAAGAGGACAAACTCTAAAACTTATGTAAGGGAATGGGCCCGGCCTCATTTACACATTGATAAGGCCAACATGACTACCGTTACCATCATTTTTCATATTTCTCATGTCCCCACTACTGACTCCCCCCCTCCACCTCATTACACACACACACAAAATTTGTGGATATTGTGATATGATTAAGAAACCATGGTTCAGGGTCCAAAAGGGAGAGAAGGTGGGGAAGTATTCCCAGTTGATGTGGGGAAGAGCCAAGGCAGAATTTGAGCTGCAGTGGATCAAAACTCTGGGATCTACCAGAGTAAGGATAAACTTAAATAATAACAATAAAGTATATTTGACCCCTGGCCCAGGAATTTCTGCATGCCGTGGGTATAGAAATACGTGTGTGTGTGTGTGTGTGTGTGTGTGTGTGTGTGTGTGTGTAAAAAGGAACTAAGAACTTATGTTAAGGATTTAAGTGACTGGAAGAATATATAAATTGAAAAAACAGAGAATTAGGAGGAATATATTAGGTTGACCCAAATAAAACTTCCATTTGCATAGCTCCAAAAAGTCCAGTATCAGCGATTTAACTTGTTTAATGAGTAACTGTACAGTGCTTTGCACTGAAAAATTCAGTGTAACTGGACAGCACCAGAATGAAGAGATAGTTTCAGTTCAATATGAAGGATGCACCTCTAACAAACAGGGCGACTGGGATGTGCAAACAGAACAGGGGAACGCCTCTCAAGAGATTTCTGTATTGCGTAGTCTCTAAGATCGCTTCTGAAATATGCTGCAAGTTCTTGCCCACTTCTGGTGGGTTTGGTTCTGCCTCTAGTAAGAGTTGAGAAGACAGGCAGACATAACAGGAATATATTCTGAAAAGAGAATGGGATGAAAAAAGTTCAGGAAGACAAGAAAATGACCATTTCCACCACGGTCAGCCCACTCTCTGCAGAACCTAGAGATCATCCTGCCTTGACCACAGTGAAATCTCAACCAACATTTACAGGCAGAGGAAAAAGGAGCCCTATAAACAAGTGCTGTAAATTTAAAGGAAGGATTTAGCACCACTAAAATGCAGTAAAGGGGTCTGGAAGGGAAGGCTTCGCTGAGCTGGAGAGGCTTGAACCACAGAACTGCCACTTAGGTAGTTTGGGACACAGAGTGGAGATGACTCCAGGGGCTGAAGCCCAAGAAGCAGCACAGCAGAGCTGGAGACAATTAACTTAACTGGGGTGATAAGTCACAGAGAATAGGTTGAGGCCAAGACTAGGGACAGGGACATTTTGACTGCCAAGCACAGGATGACACTGTAAATTTGTTCACCTGCTTTTAAAAGCTTATAGACAAAATGGAAGCCTGAAGCAATGAGGGAAGGGGATAGTTTGTGGACTCCTAGGCATTTGCAATATCACAATGTTTAGGATACAAAGAAAAAAGCAAAAGCATGGTTTGACTAGTCAATTGTTGCTTCATTTTTCTGTTTTTCAGCTCAGATTTTACTACATTTTATTCTTAACAACTATATTTAAATGTTTTATTTTTATTACACCAATTTTTCTACACACTTCTACCACAAATGTTGTTAGACCATATTTTCCTAGTGTTTCCTCTCTAATGAAAACATCCCCCTCAGCTCAAATGTGAGAAAACCAGTAACAACATACATCTTGGGGTATTTACGAGCAAGGCCCTCGCCTTTCCAGGGGCTGGATAGCAGGAGGGGTCCACCAGGGGTGCAGGCAATAAGGGCGGACCTTGTCTGCAGAGAAGTTTAAAACAGTAATAAACTAAAGTCAGTCTGCTTTTTATTATCACTTTGCACTGGCAATGCTAAACAATTCTAACTCCTCCCTTCTGGAGGATGGCTCCCATCACAGCCATCTCTCCTTGGGTCCACCACCAGCACTTGTGCTCAGCGTCATATTATGTGTTCTACACAAACCTTCTTTCTTTTTTTTTTTTTTGTCTTTTTGCCATTTCTTGAGCTGCTCCCTCGGCATATGGAGGTTCCCAGGCTAGGGGTCCAATCGGAGCTGTAGCTGCCCAGCCTACGCCAGAGCCACAGCAATGCAGGATCTGAGTCGCGTCTGTGACCTACACCACAGATCATGGCAACGCCGGATCCTTAACCCACTGAGCAAGGCCAGGGATCAAACCCGTAACCTCATGGTTCCTAATCAGATTCGTTAACCACTGCGGCACGACGGGCACTCCATACACAAACCTTCTTTTAACCTTCATTTTACAGGGAGGAAAAGAGGGGCTCAGGAGATGGAATGGGAGAATGAGCAAAGACAGCAGAAACCCCAAGTTCAGCTCAGTTGAGAGTCAACCGCTACATTTGAATGTCCTGTTTCACCAGCCTACCTTTTTTCACCAGACTTTTCATCAGTCAATCAACGACTGACTGCCTAGAGCTCAGAGAACACTTTTCTTTTTTTTTTTTTTTTTTTTTTTTTTTTGTCTTTTGTCTTTTGTCTTTTTGTTGTTGCTATTTCTTGGGCTGCTCCCGCGGCATATGGAGATTCCCAGGCTAGGGGTTGAATCGGAGCTGTAGCCACCGGCCTACACCAGAGCCACAGCAACACGGGATCCGAGCCGAGTCTGCAACCTACACCACAGCTCACGGCAACGCCAGATCGTTAACCCACTGAGCAAGGGCAGGGACCTAACCCGCAACCTCATGGTTCCTAGTCGGATTCGTTAACCACTGCGCCACGACGGGAACTCCCGAGAACACTTTTCTTATAAATTCACTGCCCATTTTTGAAGAAGTTTCCCTAAAAAGCAAGGCAGGTTAACTCTGCCACATCCATGACCACTGTGGCCTAAGGCAGGGCTCTCTCACAACACAGAGATGGGCAATGAAAACATTCTGGATTCCTCAGCATTCATTTTAATGAACAAGGATACCTATGTTTAGGTACTGTCAAAATCTCCATTATAGAATTCTTTTTCTTAATTGCTTTAATTTCATTTTTATTTATTTATTTATTTATTTGGCCATGCACACAGCTTGTGGAAGTTCCCGGGCCAAAGATCAAACCCACACCACAGCAGCAACCCAAGCCACTGCAGTAACAACACTGGTTCCTTAACCTGCTGCACCACAAGAGAACTCCTTAATTGCTTTAATTTCATACTGTGTCTTTTACCAGAAGTCATCACAGCGGGAGAATCTAGAATATAAATAAGAAACAGGGTACTTGCATTTCTTCAAAGGTTAACAATTTAACTATGCAAACAACTCATTTCCTCTCCTCAGTTTTTCCAGCTATTAAGTAGAATGTTAAGATATAGTCCTCAAAAGTTTAGTGAGGGCAGAATTTCTCTAATAGTATAAAAATCTTTAGACCATAAAACTACAATGAGGAGTTCCCGTCGTGGCGCAGTGGTTAACGAATCCGACTAGGAACCATGAGGTTGCGGGTTCCATCCCTGCCCTTGCTCGGTGGGTTAACGATCCGGCATTGCCGTGAGCTGTGGTGTAGGTAGGTTGCAGACGCAGCTCGGATCCCGCGTTGCTGTGGCTCTGGCGTAGGCCTGTGGCTACAGCTCCAATTCGACCCCTAGCCTGGGAACCTCCATATGCCGTGTGAGAGGCCCAAGAAATAGCAAAAAGACAAAAACAAAAAACAAAACTACAATGAGAAGTCACTGTTGTGAGGACCTTGGAAATGACAGTGAAGACACTTCCCTTCATCCCATTTCCCAACAACTGAAGAGAAAAAGATAAAAGAAATAAAAGTGACTTCACAAATTTAAACTTAAAAAGCAACACATACTGAATATGAGTAGAACAATGTAGTAGCTTTAGAGGTGCAAAATAGCTTCCAAGTCCAGACTTTCAAACACTAGATGTATTAAAGCTAAAGAAGAAAGTGACGGACAGCAGGTAACAGTAAGTCAGCAATGGATGCAGAGACTAAGGTAGTGGCAAGCAAAACTCTAATGGCCTTCTCGGAGTTCCCTGGTGGCCTAGTGGTCAAGATCTGCACTGTCACTGCTGTGGCGTGGTTCAATCTCTGACTTGGAACTTCTGCATGCCACAGGTGTAGCCCCCCCACCCACCCCCAAAAAAGATGGCCTCCTAGTGTATACATTCTCTATAACTCCTTCCCTTAGTGTGGGCAGGACTGTGAACATTATGGATTTCACTCTATCTGTTATGTTACATGATCAAGGTAAGGAAATTTTGCAGATGTAATTAAGGTCCCAAATCCATTGATTTTCAAGCCCATCAAAAGGAAGACCATCCAAGATGGGCCTGACTTAATCAGATGGAAGCTTTTAAAAGAATCATAGATTGGAAAGACTGGGAGACTATGAGATTTCCAAACTGACCTTAAAGAAGCAAAAAACAAACAAACAAACAAACAAAAAAGTTATGAAGAGGGCATTGTGTCAGGGCAGCCTTTAGGAGCAAAGGGCCTCAGTCTTCAAACTACAAGGACCTCAATTCTGCCCATAGCTGGTGAGCTGGAAGAGGAACCCAGCTTTCCGCTTTCCGATGAGATCACAGCCCTGCCAACGTCTCGGTTTCGGCCTGGTGAGACCCTAGGCAGAGGACCCAATTAATCCATGCCTGGACTCCTGACCCACAGTAACTGAGAGATAATAAATGTGTTATTTTAAGGTGATAAATTGCAGTTATTTGTTAACAGAGCAATTGAAACTAACAGAGGAGTCTCCAGATAAGTTGGCAGCATCCATCTAAACACTGACCAGGACACAGGCACCACTGTTGTGAGGCAGAAAAACTATAATCATCTAACTGTTCAGGTTAGATGCCATGCTCACTACTACAAGCTTGGCTTCCTACAGAGGTCTGCCTTCAGGGAGAAAACAATCATTTAAAAGGAGTATCTTGCTGGAGTTCCCGTTGTAGCTCAGGGGTTAATGAATCCGACTAGGAACCATGAGGTTGCTGGTTTGATCCCTGCCCTTAGTCAGTGGATTAAGGATCCAGCATTGCCGTGAGCTGTTTTGTAGGCTGCAGATGCAGCTCAGATCACGCATTGCTGTGGCTCTGGCGTAGGTCGGCTGCTATGGCTCTGATCCGACCCCTAGCCTGGGAACCTCCCTTTGCCGTGAGAGCGGCCCAAGAAATGGCTAAAAAAGACAAAAAAAAAAAAAAAAAAGGAGTATCTTGGTCCCTGGGATAACTACTTCTTTGGCAAATAAATAAATATACTAGCTCCTTGACTTCAAACATCAGTTCTTTAGGAGTTCTCTTATGGCAAAGCAGGTTAAATATCCAGTGGCTCAGGTTCAATCCCTGGCTAGGGAGCTTCCACATGCCATAGCAAAGCAAAAAAAAAAAAAAAAAAAAAAAAAAATTTTAACTAAAAACAAAATAAAAAAAATCAGTTATTTAGCTATTGTGAATCTGTCCCTGCGAAAGAGCTTTGCCCTTGATATCCAGAGAAAATCAAAATAAAATCTGACAAAGCTAAGAATCAGCAAGACCCTAGGCTATGTTAGTTTTCTATCAATACAAACAGTGGAGTAAGATAACACTAATTTACTAATTCACAGTTCTGTCGCTCAGAAGTCCAGGTTGGAGTTCCTGTCATGGCTCAGTGAAAACAAATTTGACTAAGGTCCAAGAAGACACAAGTTTGATCCCTGGTCTTACTGTGAGCTGTGGTGTAGGTTGCAGACTCAGCTCAGATCCAAGGTGCTGTGGCTGTGGTGTAGGCCAGTGGCTACAGCTCCGATTCAGCCCTGAGACTGAGAACCTCCATATGCTGTGGATATGGCCCTAAAAAAAAAAACAAACAAGAAGAAGTTCAGGTAGAGTGGACTGGATTCTCTGCTTACGGCGAAATACAGTCAAAATGAAGGTGTTGAGGAGTTCCAGCTGTGGTGCAGTGGGTTAAGAATCCAACTGCAGCAGCTTGGGTGGCTGTGGAGGCACTAGTTCAATCCCCACACCTGCATAGTGGGTTAAGGATACAGCATTGCCGCAGGTGTGGCATAGGTTGCAGCTGTGGCTCAGATTTAATTCCTGGCCCAGGAACGTCCATGTGTCACAGGTGCAGCCATAAAATTAAAATTAACTTAAATTAAATTAAATGCAAAAAATGAAGGTGTTGACCAGGCTGGGCTCTTAGCTGGAGCCTCTTGGTAATAACCCATTTCCAAGTCAATTTAGGTTCTGGCAGAAGTCAGTTCCTGGTTGTAGAACTCAGCTTCTAAAAGGAGTGCGTACATTCTATGGTACACGGTCCCCTCCAACTTCAAAGCCAGCAAAATACACTGGATCAAATTCTACTCAAGCTTCAGATTTCTCTTTCTTCCCTTAGCCTGTTTTTAATGGGTTCACGTGATTATATTAGCCCACCTGGATACTGCTCACTTTTGCCACTCGAGGTAATATAAATCACGGGAGTGCCACCTCAACACATCCACAGATTCCACCCATGCTCAAGGGGGAAGAGATTATACACAGGGTAAGGGTAACGAGGGGTCATTCTTAGAACTCTGCCTACAACACTGAACCACAGCAAACCCAACAAGACAATGAATGCTACCCTAGAAGGGCTCTTAAAGAAGAATCAGCTAGCTTCCTACAGAAGACACACCACAAGAACTGTCAAAATTAGCATCAAAAGCAATTAGTCTATTTCCCTATTCCTTTTCCACATCCTTAGCCTATTGGCATATACATACATATTGATACTTTTTATTTCTCTGGTATCTTATCAATGTATTTTGAGCACACAAAGAAATTAGGTTTTGTAAAAATTAAGCAAAAATCATAGACCAAATACTTACCAAACATCTATTTAATATGAGACACAGGAGTTCCCGTCGTGGCACAGTGGTTAACGAATCCGACTAGGAACCATGAGGTTGCGGGTTCGGTCCCTGCCCTTGCTCAGTGGGTTAACGATCCGGCGTTGCCGTGAGCTGTGGTGTAGGTTGCAGACGCGGCTCGGATCCCGCGTTGCTGTGGCTCTGGTGTAGGCCGGTGGCTACAGCTCCGATTCAACCCCTAGCCTGGGAACCTCCATATGCCGCGGGAGCGGCCCAAGAAATAGCAACAACAACAACAACCAAAAGACAAAAGACCAAAAAAAAAAAAAAAAAAATGAGACACACTGTATTTAAGCACTGTGAAGGGTGGAAATATGTACAAGTTAACTTCTTTCAAAGGGGTTGATAAATAATGCAAGAGATAACATAATAATGCAAGCGATAACATAAAATGATTAATGATGCCACACTTAATATTAGTCAGAAGGCCAAGAATAAAATATTCACACCAAACTGCATAGTTTTTAATAAAAGTCTCACTGCCAGGGTATTCCTACAAATGTCACTGGTGACAAGTAGTACATATGCAGACCTTTAAAAGATTACGAATATGATTCTAAATTTGGGGGTATTTAATGTGCGTATAATTTTTATGTGTGAACAAGAAAAAATGAGAGGAAATATACCAAAGGGTTAGCTATTTGAATAGTGGGGAGTCACAAGAAATTTTAATTGTATTTTTATTAATTTTTCAATATTCTCACTTTTTTCCAGTAAGTATGTACAGCACTTTCAGCACTTTCATAGACAGATAATATAAATAGGTAGGTAGGTAGGTAGATAGATAGATAGATAGATATGCACTTATATTGGGCGAGTCATGGTATTTGTTCCAACATTCTTTCAAGTGAAAACCAATCCTGTACAAACCCCTTGCTCTACAAAACATAGTCAGCCTTGACATGGCAAAAAAAAAGAAAAAAGACTAGTGGACGTCGTACTATCTGGAATCTGAATAAGGAAACAAACTGGTTAACAGCAGGAACCAGAGATGAAAGGATACAAGAGAGCTGAAACTAGTAAGGGCCACAACAAATCGGTAGCTTGAGAGAAAAGAAATGCCAGGTAAACAGAAGCTATAGGGTGGAGGGAAAGAAGGGAGAGTGAGGAAGCCCACAGATGAGAGCAGAGCCAGTGATGTGCGAGGAGGACAGAGACAGAGAGAGGGAGAATGAATGGGTGGGCAGACAGACGGCAAGATGGAAGGATGGACAAACAGATGGACAGAGAGCCAGCGCTAGCACCTGATTCTCCTTGTGCTCCTTTGGTTTCTGAGAAATCTTCAGCCCCCTTGCTGGCATTTTTTTGGGGGTGGGAGGGCTTTTTTTCGGGCCACACTGTGGCATATGGAAGTTACCAGGCTAGGGGTCAAACCAGAGCTGCTGCTGCTGGCCTATACCATAGCCACAGCAATGCCAGATCAGAGCTGTGTCTGTGACCTACACTGCAGCTCACGGCAATGCTGGATCCTTAAACCACTGATCGAGGCCAGGGATCAAACCTGAATCTTCATGGATACTAGTCAGGTTTGTTACCACTGAGCCACAGCAGAAACCCATGCAATCATTTTTATTAAATGATTTTTCATTCCTTTCAACTAAAATGAGCCCAACTAAAATGACATTAAAAACATTACTTCCATAAGGCTAAAAACTAAAACAAAAGACAAGTTTCTAAAGATTTTCTGAAAGACAATTTCTTAATTTAGACGTTTTTTGCTTCTTCAAATCTAACTCCTCCCCAAAGCTGGTGAGAACCTGGGAATCCCTGACTCTTCCCACCCCCAGCACTCACAAACAGACAATCCCAGCCAGAAAAGGATTTGCCTATTAGCCACGCTATCTCCACCAAGACAGCAGCCTTATTAAATTACAACTGTTTGAACAAGGTCAAGCACTCAGAGTTTAATTCAAAGTGTTTCCAGGTATAATGCTGTCAGGTCAACTTAAACAAGCCAACAGAGGCTTGGAGCCTGATTAAATATTAAAACAGAATCTTTCACATCTGTTTTTACCCAAGGATGAAATTACTGTACATCACTTCAACCAGCTCATTAATACACTATACACACATCTTGCCTCAAAGGTTACAGGAATATCAATGCTTCAGAGGCCTGCAGTGAAACCTGCCCACACAGCTAGAAGTGAGGTCATCGTGTACTTTATAGGACGTCAATATTTCTTTATAAAAAGTGAGAGATAATCAGTTAGACAGAGACACATTTTAAAGAATGAAAATCTCCATGAAGTTAAGCCAGTTGCTTTTGATCTGAACCTTTTAATCATTCATTCACTTGGCTTTGAAAGGTAACTTGACAGTACACGTTGAGCAAAATTTTGATTCAACAGTAATTATTTTATAAAATGGAGTGCCGTCACATCCAAATAGATGGCCACGGTGATTACATTTTTTAACTTACAAAAAAGCAGATATATGAAAGGGACATATAAACATTTCAAAGCACAAACACCTGGGACACTCAGAATGTATATTTTCATGGTGTATTAGGTAAAAGAGTAGTTGACAATTTGCTACTTTAAAAATTACTGTAACAGGGAATGACTCCTAGACCAACTCAGAGTATTCCCCTGTGTTTAATACCCCCATATCTGAGCCTAGTGGAAAAAAAAATTTTTTTTTTTAATTTGGCCGCATCCGTGGCACATGGAAGTTCCCAGGCCAGGGATCGAATCTGAGCTGCAGCTATGACCTACACCATGGCTGTGGCAACGTCAGATCCTTAACCCACCTGCACCTCTTCAGTGACCTGAGCCACTGCAGAGACAACACCGGATCCTTACCTGCTGCACCACAGTGGGAACTCTTCAGTGAACAACCTTAAAACTGTTTTGCAGTTCTATGTTGTAGACTACGATAGCTATTATTTGTCCTGTTGTGCAGTTCCCACCCTCTCCTCTTCCTCTGGTACATCTGGAAGAGAAAAGTCTTTGGGAGCTGGAAATGCTCCCCTGGCAGGATGTATCTTGGCCATTTTTTTTTTTTTTTTTTTTTTTTTGTCTTTTGTCTTTTGTCTTTTTGTTGTTGTTGTTGTTGCTATTTCTTGGGCTGCTCCCGCGGCATATGGAGATTCCCAGGCTAGGGGTTGAATCGGAGCTGTAGCCACCGGCC
Source organism: Sus scrofa (assembly GCF_054392235.1). Taxonomy (NCBI): domain Eukaryota; kingdom Metazoa; phylum Chordata; class Mammalia; order Artiodactyla; family Suidae; genus Sus; species Sus scrofa. The sequence continues at coordinate 99,695,842 of NC_139396.1, read as the reverse complement.
TACACCAGAGCCACAGCAACGCGGGATCCGAGCTGCGTCTGCAACCTACACCACAGCTCACGGCAACGCCGGATCGTTAACCCACTGAGCAAGGGCAGGGACCGAACCCGCAACCTCATGGTTCCTAGTCGGATTCGTTAACCACTGCGCCACGACGGGAACTCCTATCTTGGCCATTTTACCATCCCTGAGGAGAGAGCCTATATCAACAGGGAGCTCAGATACAGAGGAAGCAGAGCTCAGGATGCAGAGACATAGCACTGACCACATTCTCTGAGCAACAGAAGCCAACTGAGCCTAATCCACCTCCACTTTCTGTTTTGAACATCAGTGTCTCTAGATAATATTAACATCAGCTAGTACCAGATTTATCTGTGTTTGGATACTAGCAATAAGATAAGAGAAAAACTGCTGTTCTGACCAAGACACACCTAAACTCACACTTCCTCTAGGAAATCCTACTGATCTTTTGTCTTTTCTGAAGTTCTACAGACCTTCGACTTCTACGTCATTACCTAGAGATTTTATCTGGCACTGTTTTCTTACTGTTTCATCTGTGCAATTCATTTAAAGTTTTAAATCCCTTGTTGCTATCTATTAAAAACAATATAAAGGCTGCTAAAATCTAAGATTTTCTTTTTCTTTTTTCTTCTTTTTTTTAAGGTCACACCTGTGGCATACAGAAGTTCCTGGGCTAGGGGTCAAATCAGAGCTACAGCTAACGGCCTACGCCATAGCCACAGCAACATGTGATCTGAGCCACATCTGTGACCTACACTGCAGCCTGTGGCAATGTCGGATTCTTGACCCACTGAATGAGGCCAGGGATCGAACACACTTCCTCATGGACACTATGCCGAGTTTTTAGCCCGCTGAGCCCCAATGGGAACTCCTAAGATATTTTAAATCAGAATAGCATAACGGTACTAAATTCTAGCTATATAATAATGCCTTTGACCAAAAATAATGATGCTGGTACGGAAGTGTTACTTGTTTCACTGCAGCACTGCCACACTTAGTACATTCAGGTTTCTTTTCAAGGGAAGAGGTAATCACTCATTTACTCAGGAGTAGAGGTCAATTTCACACCCAAAGAGGAGTGCTTACAGCGCCCAAGTGATAAAGCCTTTGCAATCCAACTTACACACTTCAGGCTAAGAATTATTCAAGAACCGTTTGTTGGATTATGGAGTTTTAAAAATCCATTTAGAACAGTGATGTATTATCTAATCTTTCACAGAAATAGCAGTTGCTTCCATAAATATTTTCTTTCTTTGGACTGATTATAAATAAAGGAATGATTTGAGAGATGAAAAATCAAAGGTTCATTTTTTTCCCCAAAGATATAATTACACTGGAAAATGAAGGTGACAATCAGCAGAACACTGTTTTATGTTTTTTCCTCCTGCCACTGCACAGTATTAAATAACATTTCAGTGGAGAAACTATGGGACATGGGCCAGGCGACCCAAGCTGGAGCTCTTGCTGTCACTGATTGGCCGTGTAAAGATACAACAGACAAAGCACAAAACTTCTCTTGAACCTGTTTTGTCTATTGTCTACGTGGGCAGTAAAGACCCACTGAGATGAAGTTCAAAAATTAAATAAAATAGGAGTTCCCACCACGGCTCAGTGGTAATGAACCCGTCTAGTATCCAGGATGCAGGTTCAATCCCTGGCCTCACTCAGTGGGTTAAGGATCTGGTGTTGCCATAAGCTATGCTGTAGGTCACAGACAAGGCTCAGATCTGGTGTTGCTGTGGCTGTGGAGTAGGCCAGCAGCTGCAGCTCCAATTCAACCAGTAGCCTGGAAACTTCCATATGCCATGGGTGCAGCCCTTTTAAAAAGACCCCCCCCCCAATAAAACAAACAAAAAAACCCTCTATATGATAGTTTCCCATTGTATATGAATGTCAGGAGACTAAAATTTTTAAAATTTTGAAAATTAAATAAATAAATAAATAAAATAGCATCACCTAAAACAATTCACAGAGTTCTCACTATGGCGTAGTGGGTTAAGAATTTGACTAAAGCAACTCACGTTGCTCCAAGCCAAGAGTGTGGGTTTGACCCCCAACCTGGTGCAGTGGGTTAAAGGATCCAGCATTCATTCCCTGGCCCAGGAACTTCCACGTGCTGCTCGTGTGGCCATCAAATTTTAAAAATTAAAAGAAAAAAAAAAAGCAATTCACAAATATGAGTTGCTGTCTAGAGAAAACAAATTAGTTAATATCAGGTAATACCACATGTGCAAATATGATCTTAATCCTCTTCTAATTTATAAATGAGAAAACAAAGCTCAAAGGAGTTAATCCTAACTTGTGCAAAGTTATAAAGCAGTTTCAAGAAGCAGGTCAGTCTGCTGCCCACATTCCTCCTGTCATGACCCTGCCTCCAGTGACTTTAGGACAAAGAAGCTACACACCTTGACTAGGAGGATCCAAATCCTAGGTGGCTTTGCCTAGTTTGCACATGCATTTGCCCACGTGTTGAGAAGATAAAAGTTCTATAAGAAGCACTCACTACTGTCCCTTTTTATTAAACAGTTTATTATTGACAAAGAAAAGGTCCAGCAAATACACATAAAAACCTATTGTGTTTTGCGGAAAAAAAATAACTTAAAAGGGTCTCTCTTCCATCTTTGATATAGTTAAAATCCCAATTTAACACGGCAAAAATATCTGCAACTGAATTAAAGTTAATATTCCCTATGGAGTTTTCAAGCTCCAAGAAACACAAGAGCCCCCAAATTTTCAATTTTCAAAGCCAAAAAAGCAATACTGCTCATTACTTATAGGTTCACAGTGTTCGTTTAGTGAATGTAAACCGTGATGAATACATTTAAATTTTTAATAGAATGTATTTTTTACAGAACAGCTGAAATTTCTTGACTAGTAAATTTAAATCCTGATGCAAGCTAATGGTGACTTACTGGATTTTCCCTGACCACAGACTTAATGGAAGTAAAAGGAACCAACCAACCTCCTGGGGGTAAAGCTAAGAGGTCTGTGGGCCACCACAGTGGGGAGGAGAGCTGGAGGCCAGTGGTCACTGGACTTGGGCCACCACTCTAGGTCCCTGCTCTCGGTACTGTCATGTTGGAGTGAAAAGCAGGGGAGGAGGATGGGCCCATGGTGTGCATGTCAGAGTGTGTGTCTGTGCCTGGGCTGATTTCAGGGGTGGGAAAGGATGCAGTGAAGCCAGAGGTTAGGCTGTAGGATTATAATAAAAGCATTTGAAGACTTACCAAAAAAGGTTTTTTTTGAAATCTTAAACAGTTAAATCTAAACATTTGTCGTTAATAAAACACAAAGCAACTTGTTTAAGAAAAAACAGAATTCCAATGCAGCACCATCTTATACCACACACAAAGTCGCATTGGAACAATATGATAGAGCAGCGTAAACCATACTAAAAGTAAAATCAGTAAATTCTTTTTTGATTATTGAGACCCACACCACCCTACCACCACCACCACCACCACCACCACCACTGAAGACTATGAGTTGTTTAGCAGAAGGAAATTAATCAGCATTAATACTCTGGGTTCAATACTGATCTACGGTGAAATAATTTGGGCATTAGTTCAGTTTACATGAAATAAGATTTAAAGCAGTACATTTAAAAGAAGCAGAATTCATTAAGCAACCTCTCAAAAGGATCATTTCCTCTAATTATTGCTTTTATAACAGAAGACAAAAGCGACCCAATGTAAGTTCATAAAATCTGCAATTAGCTGCCAAAATCTTACCAGATACAATTAGAAGAGAGAGGATATTTAGACACATAACTGGCAAAAGGTTCTGTTATTTCTAAAAAGACATTCGCTCTTTCTTTCTACCCATAACCATTTAAAGTAGACAGACACTATGGGCCGGGTATTATGGTGGGTCCACAGGAATGAAGGACTACAAAGCTAAGACCAAGCTGGGTGCTCCAGTTACAGTGCTAGGTTTTGGGGAGGGGAGTGTAAAAATCCTCAAAATACCTCCAGACCAAGGGTTCTAACCTGGGCTTTATATAAAAAGCTATGGGAGAAGGAAGTTGCTGATTGATTCCTTGAGTCTTAAAGGAGAAGGACCCTGAAAAGGTAATAAAACAAGAGGGAAAACAAGGCACTCTATATTCCAAACAAAAGAAATAACAGTGTGTGAAAGGCACATACAAAAGGATGAAACAGTAATTTTAGAGAACCTTTGAACAGAGTAGTAGGGAAAAATAAGGAGGACTGATGATGAAATGTACAATGGATGAATGAATCAAGAAAATGTGGTATATACATAAAATAGAATATTATTCCATCTTAAAAAGGGAAGGAAATCTTATCATATGGTACAATACCGATGAAACTTTAGGATATTATGCTAAGTGAAAAAAGTGAGTCACAAAAAGATTGATTCCACTTACATAAGGTATTTAAAATAATCAAACTCTTGGAAACAAAAAACAGAATAGTGGTGGCCATGGATCTGGGGGAGGGGGTTAAGGGGAGGAGGAATGGTGTTTAATAGGCATAGATTTGCAGTTTTATAAGACAAAAAAGTTACAGAGACCTGTTGTATGACAATATACAGTTAACACTACTGAACTATACACTTAAGTATACTGTACTATGTACTTTATACTTTAAAAACGGTTGAAATGGTCAATTTTTATTACGTGTTTTGCCACATTTTAAAAATTATATAAATAACAGCAGCAACAACAACAAATACAACGAAAGGTTATAAAATTTCAAGCTACTCCATAAGGGGCCTCTAATGCCAATACAGGGACATGACTTGTATAAAATTAGTTATAGTAAGTTTACAATGTTCAGCTTATAGTGAATTTCAATTTTCTCCCATGACAAAGTAATTGCTGGTATATTATATGCCTGAAATCTGCAGGGTAGAAAATAAGTAATACTGCACTTAACTATAAAGCCCAGCTTTAATCTATTGGTGCTGGGAATGCTGGCTGTGCCACCATGGAAAGATTTTTCAGAGTTCAGTAACTTAGAACTACTGATTTGTAGCTAGAGTTTTAAAAACACATTATTACCTTAAGTAAATAAAGCCAAACTTTCAGTATTAAAAAGTCCAATCTAATCTAAATTAAAAATAACTTCATCCAATCTGAAGCTTTTCCTAAAGACCACCAGTGAGGAAAGGGAGGGTGAGGGGGCTGGAGAGGAGTCCAGAGAGTGAAAAGAGGCAAATGTCAGAAAAGAAAATGGGGAAGTTCCACCCATTGGTCTGTGGTCCTCTGGCCTGCAAAGCATCTGCCAACTGCAGGAGTGCAAATGCTGGATCTCTATGAGAGCCCTTCTCTGGAGCCTCCACACTGCCTGATACAGGCAATGGAACCCTTCAGCTCGGCTCGCAGCCTCCTCTCAGCTCCCACTCTGTGGCTCACCACAGCCTCTATCTAGGCTGGGCCCCTACACCTGGCGGCCAGTCTTCACTTCAGGATGACTCAGCTGCTGCCCTCCAGGCAGCCCTCCCGGGCAGCAGGAAGTGCCCAGCTTGCTGCCCCCTCTCCACGCACCCCCCCACGCACCTGTACCCCCACCCCCACCGTCATAGCTCCAGCCATACGGATACTTTCAGGTAAGAGGAAGACACCAGGCTCTGGTCACAGGCACCTCCAATCTCCAGGAGAGACACGCCACACTCTCTCAGGAACTCTCTCAAGGTTCCACCATAGTCTCCCACAGCAGCACTCAGCAGGTGACTGCAATTCAAGAAGATTTCAGTCTCCTTTCCCAATCAAGCCCAATCTCTCCTTATTCTCTTGGATCTCAAACAATCGGGAGAAAGGGAAACCTCCACTTCCCTCAGGGAAAAAGCACTCTCTCCTCCTAGGAGTCCTTTGCATGTAATCCACCTCTAGTCTTTCTTCCACAGGCTGCCTTAGAGAGTGGAGGATGTTAATACTTGCCAGACCCATTTAGCCACCTCATGACAAGTCCTACAATGAGTGCTCCTAGAAGCTCTCTTGAGACTACATGGGTACTTACCACATATTGGCTACAGCTTTGGGACCTTGGCCAGAATTTTAGGCACTCCCATTTAACTTGCATACATAACTCATATGTATTTATACAGTGTGAGAGGAGAGAAAAAGGACTATATCAAATTTGACAATTCCTCCAAGGATAGTTTGAAATTCAACTCTATTAAATATTCCAATAACTGCACAAATAAGCCCTGTAGCACAGAAAAAGTCAGCCCTGCTGAACCCAAGCTATTGGCTGGGCGGCAGTGTCACCACGCAATAGCTGGAACTGTCTGTCACCCACTGTTCAAGGTTCTGATTACGTGCACAAAAGGTGACTATAGATATCAGTACAAAACGTACAAAAGTAAAAGCCAAGCCCACTGTATTAACACTCATGTGGGCAATAAAGACTATTCAGGGAAGAAGCCTTGCTAATTTTAGTAACTCTACTGCCACTACTAACTGTCCCTGCATTTTATACCATTCTCTCCAGACTCAGACTCCAGGATGAAAGCAGTTAGCAGCCTGAGTCTAAGCAGTGAGCCCAACCTCTGAAACTCCCAGGAAGCAAGACCAGGAAAGGCCCATTTGACTTGCGCCACCTTCCACGGCAAAAGGTAGAACCTATCACAACCCACCAGTGGGTAATCCACAGCGGACACCAAATGTCTGCCACACACATTCCCTATCTCTTTCCTTAAAGAACGCAGAATATAACTCCAAACAACCCTGGCAATGATAATGTTATTTCTGCCAGTCCACATTACATGCTAATAGCATTCTGACTAAAAAATAATTTATAAAAGCATATCACTACCACAGTCAGTCATCATCAGTCAGAGTCAACAAAGAAATGAAAGCTCCCAGAAGGGCTAAAATCATTAATGCAACACTGATGACAAAGATGCCAGGAGATTATTTAATTTTTTATGTCAGATCATGTTAATTGTCATGTTCAAATTTGTAAATTGCTGCTTGTTAAAATATCCACTTACTAAAATAATAAATAATGCATGTTGTGACATACTAGTGAAATATTATCTTTAAAAGCATCACAGGCACAGATGAATAACCATTTCAGTGCAACCCCCTGTACCACTTAGGGAAGAACAAGAGGATCTGATAAGTTCTACTGTGGCAGAAAAAGTCCCAAACTGACCTTCCACATTTCAGATTCCTAAGGTCAGTTTAGCTCAGCAAGGCACCTGGGGAGCCAAAACCAGAATCCAGAAAGCTGACTGGAGGCTTCCTGCCAAAGGTAGCACTTGAAACAGCAGCACCAGCTAACAGCGAAGCTGAGCTGGCAACAGAGGGGTGGCCAGGTTTAAAAGAAAGGCTCTAAGGAATTGCCAGGATGAGAGAAGCTGTTCCAAATCATACCACAGCAAAGGTAACAAGGATCACAGCTTTTCCTAAACAACACTCACACATTTCATCTGCCACTAATCTTACTAAGAAAGTCTTTCATGTTCCATTTCACCTCATTATACAGGGCTCAGTTCTTCACTTTCATTGAATGGAGATAAATATTAGGATCTCCTATGATCTCCTAGGAAAGGGAAGTGGTTATTTTTTAAGTGCTAGAAGGCAGATAGTAAAAAGTTAGTAGAACAAATGTAATTTTGAAATTCAACCATTTACATGAAAAAAACAAAAAACACAAAACACCTGCGCTCTACATGCATTTTTTTTTTGGCCAGGCCCACTGCATGCATAAGTTCCCAGGTCAGGGATCAACCCTGTGCCACAGCGGGGACATCACTGAATCCTTAACCACCAGGTCACCAGGGAACTCCTCTATACACTTTTTTAACACAAGATTTGAACTTATATCAAGAAACTCTTAAAAAATAAGTGTGAAGTGACCAAAATTTTTAAAAACTCAAACCAATGATGGTACATGGTAACCAAAGGATTCAATGGAAAACATGCAAAAACATGTGCCTAGTGAATCAAGGTCAAACTCCTAAGCTTGGCGTTCTCAGCTCTTCATGGCTGTAACTTACCTTTCAAAATCTTATTTCCCATTGCTTCCCTTTTACACATACAGCTTTTCCATCTCCCTGTTTACATGTCTGCACCGAGGAAACTGTGCTGCCCACAGTTCCTTCCGCATGTTCTCCTTTGTGCCCTTGCATCATCCTTCCCTTCCTTGCAAATTCCTTCTTAAAAATCAACAGGTTCCTGTTACTTATCTATTCTACATATAGTAACGTGTATAAGTTAATCCTAACTACATAACAGGGACCTACTGTATAGCATGGAGAAATCTCAATACTGTGTAATAACCTACATGGGGAAAGAATTTTGGAAAGGAATGGAGATATATATATAACTGAGTCACTTTGCTGTACACCTGAAACACAACATTGTAAATCAACTATACTCCAATAAAATTTGTTTTTTAAAAATCAATGGGTGCAAATTCTATTCTTCCTCTAGTGACTACCCAAATGACATCTTGGCCAAGAAGTCTCCCTGGGTCCTCTCTTCTGCTTCTGGCTCCCATAGCTCTGGCTGACCTTTTATAACAAGCTACACTCTGTACCTTTTTAATGGTCATCTCTGTTTATAGCATTATGACTAAACTCTGTGTTTATCTTCACAATGGAGTCTTACATATGGAGAGATACCTACACTATGCTCTGTGTACACAGATCCCCTACTCAGGCCTCTAGAGCAGGAGCAGAACCAGCCATCAACCTATGGCTCCTACTGCTTTGTCGCGCTCCTCAGATTTAAAAGCCCATTTAGTCCTTTGGTTCACCTCCACTAGGCCTTAGTACTCTACCCAGACAATGCACTTTCCTCCCAACAGCATTAATGCTCCCTGGTTTAACCTATTTTCTGCTGTACCATACAAGTGAGTTATCCAAACAGTGGATGGGACAGCACTGACCAGGTCTGTCCCAGGGAACCCCCAGTAGGTAGATGAATAACCCCACAATAATTACCCCTGGCTAACCTGGCACCACCACCTGTAGATAGTGACCTTCAACGTTTTCAGACTGACAGGAAAGGTTATAATGAATTCACTGGCCCCTGGCTTGAGGGTCCTGCTCCCCATTTTTCTTAGACCTCAGTACTCAATTCTCTCCTGGTGAATCTTCACAGCTACTTAACTTCTTAATGGAGCTGAACAATCTCTCAGTCTTGCAAGCCTTAAAGTCTCAGATGAGGCTGAGTATCAAGGAAAAGGTGGAGACAGAAAAATGGTTCAGATGACACAGTGACCCAGGCAGCTCTACCTCCTCTGATATATATAATTTTTCATTACACAGTAAGCAAATACATTTTCATTGTTAAAAACAACTCAAATAATATAGATGACACAGGTGAACTAACACCTCGCTATTAACACCTCCTCAATCCCATCCCACTGCTTCCTTACAGTCCTTGGTCAATGCCTTTACCTGCCATCTTTCCTCAAACCTAAGGCCTCATCACTTGCACTTCACCCAGAAGTTTAACTATAAAATTATGCCATCGATGGTAAGATACACATTTCGGAAATGTGAAAAACATATTTTAGAATCCATGAAATACATTTAGAACCAAAATGAGTTTATTTTATAAACAGATTTTATATGTGCAATACATAATCTATAAAATGCAATACATACAGAAATATATCTAGTTCTGAGGGTTTAACATAAATGCGATAATTTTATAATTTTTATAATTTATTTTTCTCACTAAAAACATATTTTAAGTTTCCCATGCCAGTTGCATATAGATCTGTCACACTCTTTTCAGGTGCTACAGAATATTCTATATGCTGGCAGTACCACTTTTATTTAGCATTTAGTTATTCCAGCATTTTACCACTACTAACAATGATGGAATAAGCATATGCCCATGTAGAAGTGCTAGACACAAAACTAATGAATCAAAGGAATGTGACTTTACTTTCATGGATACTGCCAAGCTGCCTTCCAAAAAGGTCTGAACAATTTATATAGTCACTATATATAAAGTATACCCATTTTTTTCTCACTGTTGCCAAAAGAGAATATTATTAAATTTTTAAATTCTGTCAATCTAATGGAAAAAAAAAAATCACATCTGATTGTTTTGCAGAAGGTTCTTTATATCCCCTATATTTGTCCTTTGTCTATCATACCTGGTCTATTTTCTCCTGGTCTCCTCTTTGTCTTTTAACTATACTTAATGATTTTTGTCTTTAGAGATACAGAGGGGAGTTCCCGTCGTGGCGCAGTGTTTAACGAACCCGACTAGGAACCATGAGGTTGCGGGTTCGGTCCCTGCCCTTGCTCAGTGGGTTAACGATCTGGCTTTGCCGTGAGCTGTGGTGTAGGTTGCAGACGCGGCTCGGATCCCGCGTTGCTGTGGCTCTGGCGTAGGCTGGTGGCTACAGCTCTGATTGGACCTCTAGCCTGGGAACCTATGCCGCGGGAGCGGCCCAAAGAAATAGCAAAAAGACAAAAAAAAATAATAATAATAATAATTAATTAATTAATTAAAATAAAATAAAAAAATAGCGATACAGAGGTTCCAAATCTTCAGAAAGTCAAATTTACTCATCATTTCCCATCTGTACCCAAGATTACTTACACGTAGGTAACACTTTCTTCTAATAGGTAACTCATTCTTTGCAATTCCACTAGGATCTGGCCTGGCAGGGCTTGGAGGGAGATGGAATACACTGCTACAACCCAAACACTGAAGAATTTCCACAGCTGTCCTGAACCCACCTCTGAAAGGGGCAGGTGCCAATGAGAGCTCTGCCAGCCTGTGGGCACTATTTCAGGAAGGACTAGCCAACTCCCTTCCTTAATGTTTGAGGCAGAAGTCTAGCCCATTCCAGGCTATGTATGCCAACATGGTCAGCCTGACATAGTGGCCCAAGGCCAGGGACCAAGGACAGATACACAGAGGCGAGCATCCCACTCTCCGTGGCTGAGTTCCTGAACCAGGAGTGTCTGGACATCTCATGCGAAGACTGCCAACCCACCCACACCCACCACCACCACTTCAGCCTCACGTAACAGACTGTAACAGGGATGTGGCACCACATTCTTGACCTGGCAAAAACAAACCCACAGCACTGGGTAACTCTGGTGACTGGATCCTAACAGGCCCAGCTGCCAAGACACAGGTCCATGTGACATGGTCTCCTGAACCCAGGGGAAAAGGCTGGCTTTTCTCCCTCCACATCTGCACCACAAGAGCAGATCATTAATTCTAGCTCCCCACATGTACATGGTCTCCCTCTCTTAGTCTATAACCCATTGCTCCCCGCCTGCCTTAGCTTCACCCTTCAGGCCCTCATGACTCACCCAACTGCCAGAGAGAGGGCCCAGGACAGTTAGGTTCCAAGTTCCCTGCCTCCAAGCAGTGCCTAGGGAGTTCTGGTTAGTGGCTCAGTAGGAAGACATAGGGCTGTAGATGGGTCACGGATCACTGGGGAAACACACACCTCTGTACAAATTCATGATTTATTTAACTAAAATCACAGAACTTAATGCACAAGTGAGGTGGCTGCACAGAGTAAGAGCAAATGCAGCCTATTTTTCTGTGGCTTTTCCTGTGCTCCTGGGTTTCCAACTAAGAGCACAGCCAACTGAACTCAAGTGGGATCTTGCCAGTTTGGAGAAAAGGGGAAAAAAAAGCTGAATTCTTGCCATGACTTTTAAAAAATCAGGCTTACTTTTGTTTAAGGGAATATTTATTAGACACTCCTGGTTGCTGAGCCAAACTCAGCATTATCAAGAATTCCTCTTCACTTAGGTGAAGAAGAGTGTGTTGAGGGAAGGGTTTGTGTCTAATATCTCTGCCGCCAGCTTTCCAGAATCTTGGGAAAGTCCACCTCCCGGGAGTGGTGAAGACTTGAGAGGCCTGCTCAGACACATCTGGAACTCAGCAGTTTCTCGCAGTGTACACCTGGAGAAATCCCAATCCCACCTCAACCCTCTCTCACCCCAAATTAATCTTGCACGTCGGGATCTTAATGTTCCCAGATGTAAACAGTTTCTCCTTGTGCTGTTACAGCCCAGCCATGCTGCACAGCACTGAGCCAAATCCTGACTTTAACAGCCTGATGATAATACCCTACTTGGCCTTCTGGGCTCCAGAAGGGTCCCCCTTGGACAGAGCTCAGCCCTTGGGTTATCAAAGCCTCCTGAGGAAGAGTCAAACAGAAAGCTCCTTGAGGGGACCGCATCAGTTCCACTCACTCTGGCCTCCACGTTTAGTGGAGTTCTCTATACACAGGGAATATTTTCTCAATATTTGTTCAATTAATTAAATTGGAATTATTTTTGGAGTGAATCTGCCTTCTCAAAGGAGCTCATTTCTAACATATTTAAGTCTGATAAGCATACATCTTTGTTAAAGAGGCCTCTCTTAGTTCTCTTTACCTAAGAAGATTTGAGAGCCCAGGATGCTGTTAAGTTAAATGAGATCTTCTACATGATCTAAATCTCTGTTGTCTAATACGGTCACCACTAACTATTTTAGAGAAAACTTAAAATTTAACTCCTTGGTCTCACTCACCACATTTAAGTACTCAAGAGCCACATGTGGTTACCATACTGGACAGTGTAGAAACAGAAGACTTCCACCATTCTTTTGGTTAGCACCACTCTAGACGCAATGTAAACCTTAAAAACCCGAAGAATTCTTAGCTTGCAGCCAGTAAGTATCAGATCATCAAAGTGCCATAATTAAATTTAAAAATACACTGCTCCTTAATTAAAGCAACAGAAAAAAAACCACTCTCACTGATGAGTAGAGCTTTTATAATAATACATTTGTCTCATCACAATGAAAAATTTAAACAGAGCATAGTTCTCATCTATCTCTGGTTGTCAAAATTAATATGCTAGGCAGAGGGCAATGCATACTTGAAGTTACGTGAATCCTCTCTGGACAGATAAAATTTCTAGTTAATGGTTATTTAGGGAACTAATTTTTATATAATCCTTAGTGTCCTAGGCCGAATAGAGTGTGCAAACGTCAAGACAATTTTCGACTCAGGGATTTCAACATGTATGCATACAAAACCAAAATATCTAAGTCCCTAAGAATTCAGTATTTGGAGCTTGCAGAAAGGTTTCTATGAATATGTTAAGGATGTGAATTAGAAGAAAGGTAACCTCTACTCTGGGTCACCCCCCGCCCCCATCACCCCCCACGGTAAATGCCAATACTCCTTAACAAATGGAACACACACATAGGGAGTTAGAAGAAAGTGTCTTCAGTGTCTTCTAGGAACACTGAGGCTTCAAGGTAAAAGTCCAGGCAGCACGGTTATGGCACTTGCATAGAGAAGCTCCCCCCACCCTCACAGAGTGGATCAATAAGAGGGATGATAAGTGCACAACGAAAAAAATACATAGCAAAGGCGAGGAGGATAATGACTGACAAAAGAGGAAGCCTTTTGTCAGGTAACTTATCCAGGAGGGTCAAGGTATAAAAGTGTATGTTAGGGTCTGAATTTCACACATTTTCAGGATGTGTCTGTGACATTCTCATTGGGCTGCCAACCACACTGTTTAATAAACTGAGCTTTACCCACTACCCAAGCTCATTCACCAGTTCTTACTGAGATGTGCTTTACCTTAAGGACCACTCAAGTGGGTCTCAAATAGCTCAACTTTGTTTTTAGCTGGATCCTAAGGCCTATGATTTCCTACTAACAGAGGGTTAAAGGAAATACACCCCTAAAATCCTGCCAGGAGGGCAGCTGGAGCTATCACAGGCAGTCAACAATTGGGAGCTTTAACTTTCATCTCCCCTTGCCCTCCACAGCACTTCAGGGTCCTACAACAATGACCACTGTTTTACACTTGACTCCATTGTCCTTAAAGAGCTATTTTTCACCATGCAATAAAACTGGATTTTCTCTTTGGGGAACATACATGATCTGTGACAAGAAGGAAATCCTCAGACCATGAGGAGTAGAACCATAATGGACTCACAAAACTGAGCTCGACTTTACTAGAAAGCTCTAAGTGGTAAGCATTTCGTCCAGGTAAGAGAGAAACACTGAGAAACAATCTTCCCTCCCATTTTACACATCCATCACTTCAATTCCATTTGCCGACTGCTTGTAATCTTTTTATAAACGCTCAGAAACTCAAGAGGAAACACTGCATGAGTCATTCTCCCAATAGTGCATAAATGATGAGGAATACATTACCATATGCATACTACTATTCACCGAAATTTTTAGTTAGCTGTTTTTAATAAAGAAAACCCATATGATCATCGTAAGTATATTATAAGCATGTTACAGATTCTGGCACAGTTTTCTTTCAGAAGAAAGTATTAGGACCAAAAAAAGCATTAACATAACCCTCAGAAAAGAGGTTTAGAAGGTTTAAAACATTAAAAAAAAATGTTTTAACCTCAATTTATCAGATTTACTGAAAAATGTCTTTTCTGGGACATTAACTTTACTGGGAAGAAATTAACTTTTTAAACAAAGACAATTTTTCAAAGTAAGCAATCTTACAAAACGTTTATCTAACAGAATCCTGGCATGCTGGCTACAGCATCTCTATTGACATACCTAAAAAACCACAAATTACTATGAAATCAGTCTGAAAACATGTGGCCCGTGGAGAAAAAGTCTCTAACAAAGAAAGGTTTCTTTCTAAATTACATTAGTATTCACAAAGCGGAACAGCCTGTCAGAGAGGCACAGCATTAGTCTCACGTTCTATAATGCCTCTACTAATAAGAGAATATGTTCGACTATCACACTTCTTTTTTTACAAAACTTAATTATCAGAGGCTAGAATCGAGGGGCACAGGAATGAGTTTCAGCATATCAGATAAGAGGCTGGCTGCAGAATGAAATTATCATTAAATATTAACTAAAAGCCAAACATGCCGGAAAATATACAAAAGGCATCAGTTTTAGGATGAGGTTAAGGAAAAGAGGTAGTGAGCCAGATTACTTTAAGCTAAGAGGAGAAATAATCTGGATCTCTCTCAGCATCAGGCAACGGAGTGGGAAGGGGAGAGAAGGTCTTTCAGATCCTACTCTCCCATCCAAGGTCACCCACGAAGGGTCTATCTATATTAAGAAAGACAGCTTTCAAGGTCAACCTCGGCAGGAAGCCTGGAGTGACAGGAGGGCCGCTGGGGTCTGAAACTCCACCCCCACCCATGTGCTAGCTGGTACAGGCCTGCAACACAGGGTTTAACACGTAAATTATTCCTGAAATAACATATAATTGTTTTCAGTGTACTCAATCAACCAATCAAAAGTATTGGTGAATGATAACAGATTTTTGTCTTTTGACAGAAGAAAAGAAGATGGGGGATAAAAGGTATGTGGTGTTTGAAGCTGGCCATAAGGCAAAGGCAGCAGCTAAGGACAGTAGAAATGCCAGAACTGACTGATATGCAGATATGAGCCAGCATTCACTTTATACAGGTTTATCTCAGGTAAGCCTCACAATAAGCCTGGGGACTGAAGGGAAGACAGTCAAGGAGGGCAACTCTAAAGTATATCTACCCCCCAAATCTAGGAAAACTAAGGCTGTTCAGTGAGACTCAAACTATAAAACTAACAGGTGATCTCAGAGATACACAGCATGTATAAAGAATGGCAATAAGATTTGCCTGAAGACCTAGCAATTCTACTCCTAGGTATATTCTGGGAGAATGTAGGTGCAGTCCAAGAGATTTGAAGACCTGTGTCCACCCAAAAACTTAAACAAATGTTCACAGAAACATTATTCAAAATAGCCAGAAAGTAGACACAACCTAAAAGCCCACCAACTTATAAATGAATAAACAAAATATGGTATATCCATACAATGGAATGTTGTTCCACAATTTAAAGAAATGAAGTACTGCTACATGCTACCACTCAAATGAACCTGAAAACATGCTAAGTCAAAGAAGCCAGACACAAAAGAGGCCACATAGAGTCTGATTCCAATTAAATGCAATGTCCAGTACAGACAAATCCCACAGAGACAGAAAGTAGACTAGCAGTTGCCAGGGGCTGAGGGAAGCGGGAAATGGACAGTGACTGCTAATGGGTAGAGTTTCACTTGGGGGTAATGAAAATGTTCTGGAATTAGACAGTGAAGTTACATGTGAATAAACTCATAAAACCACTGAACTGTACACTTTAAAAGGGTGAATTTTTATGATATGTGAATGATACCTCGAGTTTCCAAAAAAGATTTGCCTGAAGACAGTAACATATCCAAAGATTGTCCATCAGAAGGGGAGCATTAGCTACAAAAGCTCAGAAAAGGGGAAGAAACAAACATGGCAGTGTTTAGAGGAGGACCCTTCATTGGCAGAGAGAGGAGGCACCCTGAGCTTGCTCCCATGGGAAAGTCTTTTCTGAGCCACATTAGCATGAGAGGATTCACCCCAGGCTGCTGGGTACAGAGCCCCCTGGAGTTGGGTAACGTCGCAGCCCTGAGACCCTTCGTCAAAACCTCCCAAGCACTAAGCAGCTTCTGCTTCCAGTATGCTCCACAGATCCAGTATCACTTATCTCTCTCTGTAAATTATTAAATTTTTATTTACTAGTTTAACAGTTTGTATAATTTACAATCAAATTACTATTCAATATTATTAAGTTATTATTAAAATTAAATTATTAAGCTACCTTTCAATCTCTCTAAGCCCAGTCATGGCAGTTTCATCCTCAAGAGATGACTGGCTTCCATATTTTTAGACCAAAGAAAATAAAGTAAGACTGGCACAACAACCATCCTGGTTTTCCTAGGACTCCCCAGGTTATAGCACTGCAAGTCCTGAATCCCAGGAAATCTCTCAGTCCCAGGCAAACCAGGACAGTTGACCACCCTGACGGTGAAGTTGGTAACTATACCAAAATAATGCTGCCCTAACAAGGACAGACCCTGTGTAGACTGGCTGATGCAAACTCATTCCCACCATCTTTTTTTTTTTTTTTTTTTGTCTTTTTGCCATTTCTTGGGCCTCTCCCGCGGCATATAGCGGTTCCCAGGCTAGGGGTCTAATCGGAGCTGTAGCTGCCAGCCTATGCCAGAGCCACAGCAACTCAGGATCCGAGCTGCGTCTGCAACCTACACCACAGCTCACGGCAACGCCGGATCATTAACCCACTGAGCAAGGGCAGGGATCGAACCCACAACCTCATGGTTCCTAGTCAGATTCGTTAACCACTTCGCCATGATGGGAACTCCTCATTCCCACCATCTTTGCCTTTGCCTTCTAACCAAAGAGACCAAAAAACTACAATCTTGACCTCCCATTGTACTTACAGCTAGTGATGACCATGGGAATCAGCTTAAGGCAACAAAATATGAGCAGAGGCCCCTGGCCCAGGGAGGGGCGGGGGGTGCCTCATTTCCTGAACGGAAAGGAAAAGCCTCACCAGGAGAAAGCTTTTGTTGTTCCCTGCTGGAACAAAACAGTGATGTCTAGACATGAAGAAGCTATTTGGTGAGAATGAGGAGGGCATGAGCAAGGTCTCTATGCTAAGGATGGTGAAGCAGAAAGATGCAAAGACCTTGAGTCCTGGTAGCATCACGGCATCACGGGCAGCTTTGGAGTGCCCACCCCTGGCTTCAGTAAGAGACAAAGAACTCTTGCCTGTTCAACCTCCACTGCCACTCTCTACTCTCTACTATCCCTCACTTACATTAACTGTGAAACTTCTTAAGAAAGAGCCAGCAAGCCACTCCAGGCTTTAACACAGTCATGGAAAACAACTTAAAAAAAGAGTGAATAGTGGAGTTCCTGCTCTGGCACAACGGACTGGTGGGAGTCTCTGGAGTGCTGGGATGTAGGTTCGATCCCCAGCCCAGAGCATAGATCCCCTGAGCATAGATCACGGCTCAAATCTGAACCCTGTCCTGGGAAATTCCATATGCTGTGAGGTGGCCAAAAAAACAAAAGAGAGAGAGAGAGAATAGTTCTCATTTTTTATAGCAGGTATGAATATATTATTTTTTTTTAAAAAAAGCTCAAGGATGGAGTCAGACCTGGGATGGGGTTATTTGCTGAGGCTATAACTAGGTAAGATGTGTTTTTGATTTGTTTACAATTTTTCTTTTTGTACAACCAGCATGCATTATTTTTATTTTATTCATTTATTTATTATTTATTTATTTGCTTTTTAGGGCCACACCCAAAGCATATGGAAGTTTCCAGGCTAGAGGATGAATCAGAGCTGTAGCTGCCAGCCTATACCACAGCAACATGAGATCTGAGCCGCATCTGCGACCTATACCACAGCTCATGACAATGCCAGATCCCCGAACCACTGAGCGAGGCCAGGGATGGAATCCACATCCTCACGGATACTAGTCGAGTTCATTACTGCTGTGCCACACCAGGAACTCCACGCATTATTTTTATAATCAGGTTATTTCCCTTTGGAGGAGAGGGGAAAAAAGGGTGGGAAGAAAGATCATCAAGGTTATTGCTCATTGTTGCTTATATAGGATTAGAATCCAAAATAAATTACCCTTAAGATAAAAAAAAGCAGGAAAAACATTCTCTTCAAAATTCTATGCTTCTGTAACTGACAATAAGAATCTTACAAACCATATCTTTCTCTTTTCCCTTAGCTTTCGGGATGTTTAGACCTAAATTATTCATTCTGGACACATGGTTTATCTGGTCTTTTATCTTAATTATTTTTGATGCTTTGGGAAAAGATTAGGATATTAAATATATTTTAATCACCTAAATCACCTAAAATCATTTTTGGATTCAGACACAGAACAACCACCATCTATAAAGGTGAAATCAGGCAGAGCCACTTTCTGCAGGATCAAAACCATAGTAAAGCCTTGGAAAAAAGTATGTATCTTCCAAATTGTGGCTAAATCATCCCCCCTTTTCTAAAGTATTTCAGTGCAATTTAATGAGCTTCTTCATTTCAAGTGGGATCTTTTTTTTTCTTTCTTTCTTTCTTTTTCTTTTTTGCTTTTTAGGGCCATGCCTGCGGCATATGTAGGTTCCGAGGCCAGGGGTCGAACAGGAGCTGTAGCTGCCAGCCTATGCCACAGCAACAAGGGATCCAAGCCGCATCTGCAACCTACACCACAGCTCACAGCAATGTGGGATCCCCAACCCACTGAGTAAGGCCAGGGATCAAACCCGAATCCTCACAGATACTAGTCAGGTTTGTTACCGCTGAGCCACGATGGAAATTCCCTCAACTGGGATCTTTAAACCACCACATAATTTAAGCATCATTAAAAATCTTCTTTTGTAAAGCATTAGACTTCCCACATTGACATATAAAACCTTAGCACTACATTATTCTGCTCCCAGAAACCCTTGTGGTTGGCTTAATTTTGCCCTGGAATAATAAAAGGCCTACTTAAATTGAGAAATAATTCTATATGATAATTACCAAAGCAGTAACTCCTCAAAATAAAATTTTGCCTTAGTACTTAGAGGCAAATAGTACTACAAAAAGCACAGACACACACACCAAAGTAAAGATAAGTTTCTAATAAAACAAGTCTTTGCATGAAAAAAAGTAGAATCAGCCACAAAGCAAAAACACTTCTATGTATCTTCCACATTCCATACAGAACAGATATGCTCCTAAGAAGTTGAAGCCTATGTTTTTTTTTTTTACCACCACAGTGAAAAAAATGGGAGATAGATTTACATTTTCAGAGCTCTTCAAATAGTGGGCAATGTTGACATGAAGTTGCAAGTGTAAATATTTGTTCCCTTCTTGGTTTATAAATTTCATGATGATAAAATTCTGTATATAAAACCACTAATTAAAAAGGAATCTATTTGCCTTGTAGGATGCTTGAGGCTGTATGTTTATTTGAGATGAATAAAATGGTGCATATTAGAAAGCAAAGAGAATTAGAATTTTGAATTTTATTGGTTTAGCAAGTTCTTCCTGGGGAGAAAAAGAGATTTCATTTGTCAAATCTAGGCAGTTCCTTCAGATGATTATCTGTGTGACAATGTAACAGTTATAGTAGAACTTAATATCCTGCCTGCCCCCGCCCCTGCCCTTGAAAGTAAGGAAGGATGATGTGTGATGAAAAGCAACAAATTAAATGAGAAAAAGGAAGACAATATTCCATTACTTTGGTTTTAGGGTACCTTGATATCACTATTTAATAGTAATCTAGCAACAAGCTCCCCTCAACTATTCAAGCTTGCTTTAATATGCCACTCAGAGAACTCGCTAAACAAAATTGATTATCACACAGCACTTCACAGATGAACAGCCACTTCTGCTACTATTTACCTCTATACTAATCTGGAATCTAGACCTTAAGCCTGAATTGATTTCTTATAATAAGCACCACTGCAACAAACAACTACAAGTTACTGAGCTCTTATCATGTGCCAGGGACTCTTCGAAGCACTCTGTCTATAATTTAATTTACCAAACAGCCCTGTGAAATGAGTACTGTTCTCCCCCAATTAATCAAATAAAAAATTTAAAAATTTAAAAGGGCATACATCTCATACAGAGAAATAATTACTCAGGATAAGTCACTTCACTTACTGCTAGTAGGTTTAGGGCCCAAAAATAGGAAGTTGAGGGGGCAGAAATTGATATCGGCCCCTCCCCTCCTCCCTCCCCACAAAACCTCTTCTCCAGGCTCCCACAGAGATTTCCTCCTTTCTCACTGATGCTCCTTTCTCTTAACTGCCCTGGAGCTCTGGCCCCGGGGCCTCTGCTCTCCGATCCACACCCCCAGCCCACCCAGCCACCCCACCCCACCCCCAGAAGTGCACGCAGCCTCAGTCCACTAAATACCAGCCATATGCTGATGGCTCGCAAATTCTCCAGTTCAGACTCTTACCCAAGACTATTCACCTGACCTCCCTGCGTCTCCAATGTATGTCTAAGAGGCCTCTGAAACTCATGGCCAGGAACAGAAGACTACTGATTTCTTTTTCTCTCAAATCACATTTCTCCATCAGCCTCCTGCCCTCCCTACCAGTAACTGTCTCCATCATCTATCCAGACGCATCCCTGCACCCCTTGCCTCTATATCCAATCCTTTATGAAGTCCTGTCAGCTTTCTCTCCAAAAAATATTCTAAGTCTCACCTTTTCTCCTTCCATCCTCCCTGGGTCCTTGCCACAGTCCCATCCCTCCAACACCCCTGGCTTGCTTCTAAACCAGAGCTTTTGCCTGGGCTGCTGCTTTTGCTTGAGATACTCTTCCCTGAACCAAAGGTGCACCTTCCGTTTCACTTGGGTCTGAACCCAAATGTCACCTTCTCAGAGGGGTTTTCCCAGACGTGTCCTACTAAATAAAGCTATAGAGCACCTATCACTCAATAAACCCAAGGAATCTTAACATTTCATTTGGTAACATGTTTAAAAGGTAAGCTCCTTGAGGGTCAGGTCTGATCTGCTCACTGCCGTTGCCTGGAACAGTATCTGTTGACTGCAAGACTGGAAGGAGAAGATGACCATGAAGTCAACTAAGAAAACACTGACTTCTAACTCATCGATCACTCTGGAAATAAACAACACAGGACAGCCAACAGTAGCCACCCAAGTGAGTTTATCTTTTGCTTTCTTATTCCCATGGGGATTGCAAGACCTGTTTACAATAATCCTGTGCATGGCTTTCCAACTTTCGATGGTAACTCAAAGTAAATAACACATTTTACATCATGACCTAGAATACACATATGTACATATTTAACTAAAAGAGAAGTTTCTTGAAACGCAGCTTAACCTTTTCCTAAGGGACATGCTATGATGTTTCTTTTTTAAAATTTTTTAATGCTGGCAGTAACTACTGCATTGATTTCACAACCAAGTAATGGGAGAGAATCAGTTTGAAGAACACTGAACTCATGCCTATATTCTGGTTTTCTGGGTAAAGAAGAGTAAAATTTCCACCGCTACCCAATAATTTCAAATGAATAACTTCACATCCCCGAGCCTCACTTCAGCCATGAAATAAATCATTGCGAACTGTTCACAGAGCAGCTGCCTTGAGGAGAACAGATTGGGGGTGAGAGTGCCTTGGGAAGACGATTCTTTTGGAATTCAGTCTGTAACCAAAAGGGGGCAGTTCTACCCCCTGCTCTCCCCTCTGCTACCACATCCAAGCTATCAGCTGGTTCTGTTAGTTCTACATCCAAAACACACTTCAGATCTCTCCTCCTCTCTCCATTTCCATTGTTAAGCCCTAGTCCATGTCTACACCTCCTCCCTGGCCTGCCTTCCCCTCCTCTCCGCCCCCCATAACTCCTCCCACACACAGCAGCCTCAGAGACCTTCAAAATTCACTTTGAAAAAAATTTCAAACCTACAGAAAAGTTGCAAGACTATTACAGTAAACACCCATATGCTCTCAGCAATTTGCCACCTCCTTTTCCTCTCTTTTTTTCTGAACCATTTGAGAATAAGCTGCAAAGATCATGACTCTTAATCCTTCTCAAGAACAAGAATGTTGTTTTCATAACCACAATGGGTTATCAAACTCAGGAAATGTAACATTGACACAAAACTATTATCTGATATACAGTCCACATTCAAATTCTGCCATTTATCCCAACATGCCCCCTGCCCCACAATCCAGGACCATGCATTTCATTTAGTTGTCATGTCTTTTGGTGATTTTAAAAACACAAATAAGAGCCTCTGGTTCCCCAACGTTAAGCTCTGCTGCTTTGGTTCTCTCTGCTATAACCACATCAGCTGCCTTCTCTTCCTCAAACACAAACATTGACCTTCTGTCCCTGAGCCCTTCAGCTCTTTCCACAGCCAACCACTCTCATCCTTCCATCTCTCTTCGGGAACTTTCCAGAGCACAATGTCTACAGTCCCATTACTGGGTCTTTCTCTCACTTCTCTCTTGATTTCCTTCCTGTCACTTAACACAGTCATAATTACACTGTTGGTTCATTTGTGTACCATCCTCTCTCCCACTAGAATATAAATTCCATGAAAGCAGGAGTATTTCTGAGAACAGTGCTTGGGTCAGAGTAGCCACTCAGTAATTTTTTTTTTTTTTTTTTTTTTTTTTTTTGTCTTTTTAGGGCCACACCTGCAGCACATGGAGGTTCCCAGGCTAGGGGTCTAATGGGAGCTGTAGCCACCAGCCTAAGCCAGAGCCACAGCAACGCAGGATCCGAGCCATGTCTGCAACCTACACCACAGCTCACAGCAACACCAGATCCTTATCCCACTGGGTGAGGCCAGGGATTGAACCCGCATCTTCATGGATATTACTTGGGTTTGTTAACCACTGAGCCACGACGGGAACTCCTCAATAAATATTTGTGAATGAATAAATAAAAGAATAAACAAATTGCCTTTTTTAAAAAAGTGGCCTTGTCAAGACATCACGATGTAAGGCTGCAAGAAAAAGGACAAGTCAGTGAGGCCCCCTCTCCCCTTGTGGGACAGCACAGTGTGTGGTCACAGCCAAGTCACTATCAACATGGACACGCACCCTTAGGTTAGCACTGTGAAGTTTCCCAAGACAAAGGACAAGAGGGTTCAGAGGCCAGAACGAGGTGGTTTCGAATGCTAGAAAGACCCATGTCCTCAGCGTGAAAGGGGAAGCCCACAGCCTTCAGAGAAAGGGCAGGGTTTGCCTCCCATCTGCGTGGCCCTAACTCCCTCTGGGCCTCAATTTCCTCCTGTGTTTAGTAAGAATAATACCTACTTCTTGGCCCATCTGAGAGGAGAGAGTACTGCAGGAAAGATAGGGGGTGGCAGGTTCTTTAACACTAAAATGGAGAGTTCCTTCCTAGCAGTTAAGGATCCAGCTCTATCACTGCTGTGGCTCAGGCCTCTGCTATGGCATGGGTTCGATCCCTGTTTTGAGAACTTCCAAATGCTGTGGGCATGGCCAAAAAACAAACAAACTAACTAAAAGGCTCCTGAATAGAGGAGGGGAAAAAGTGAGTTATGGCACACAAGTGAGCAAGAGTAAATGATCATTTATTAGCAATAATCTTAAGTGAAATGCCCACAACATGTCTGACACAGACTAGGTTCTCAACAGTTCCCTTCTCACCCTTGTTCAGCCCTACTTGGAGAGGAGCAGAGCAGCTCAAATATGCAAGCAGATGCTAACAGAACCTAAAGACCAAAGCTGTTTCTGGGCACAGGGGCCCCCATACTCGCAGTTGTGGGAAAACAGGCTGCACAACCACTTGGGCAGAATCTGCAGAATTGACTCAGGCAAGGGTGCAGCTATATGACCCAAGAGGTCACTTTGAACTTTGAGGTTCTGTGATTTTTTAATTAAGTATGTCCCTTTAGCTGGCAGCATGGATGGTATAAATTTAAGATCTAGACTCAATCTCCAAAGTACTGATAACCAGCCTAGAATGTCAAGGCCCACAGAACTGAAAAGTTACCCAGAGAGCCAGGGAGCAGGACGGAAAGGAAAGAGCATGGCACTACAGCAGCTCAGAGGATGAGGAATTTCTAGAATTACTAGAGGCTGGGAGACTGTCCGAGAAAAGGTGAAAAGTCGGCTAGGATGTGAGGGCCTGTGTGTAACAGAAGGCTATTTGAGGAGTGTCTCCTCTGTTAGTTAACATTAGTGGTAGTTTTCTCTCTCTCCTTTTTTTTTTTTTTTGGTCCTTTTGTCTTTTTAGGTGTGCACCTGTAGCATATGGAGAGTCCCAGGCCAGGGGTCCAATCAGAGCTGTGGCCTACACCACAGCCACAGCAACCCTGGAATCCAAGCTGTGTCTGCAACCTACACCACAGCTCACAGCAAAGCTGGATCCCTAACCCACTGAGCAAGGCCAGGGATTGAACCCATGTCCTTGTGGATCCTGGTCGGGTTTGTTAACCCCTAAGCCACAAGGCACTCCAGTGGTAGTTTTCTCTTATACTGCTGGTTCTGGCCTCAGCTTAACACACGTGGCCATGTACTGACAAGTCCAGGACAGGAGGCATGTCTAACAGCACAGGTTCCTGAACAGATGGTTATTTGGCAAACATTCTGCTACACAGAATGAGATGGCATAGGATGGTGTGGAGAGAGGATGGACTGAGAAATCCACTATGGAACCTGGAGGAGCCGGTGAGCCTACAGAATAAGACCGCTCCAGCAGCAGAGAACACATGCCGCACAGCCTGCAGGACCACAGAGGGCAGGGACTAGGACACAGACTCTGGTCCATTTGCTCTCCAAAGACTCAAATGCAATCTTCGACCCTAAATTCAAAACTAGTTGATAGGAGTTCCTACTGTGGTGGCATTTCTGCAGAGCCAGGATGCAGGTTCAACACCCAGCCCAGTGCAGTGGGTTAAAGGATCTGACATTGCTTCAGCTGCAGCGTAGATCACAACTGAGGCTTGAATCTGATCCTTGGCACAGGAACTCCACATGTCACAGGGTGGCAAAAAACCAAAGCAAACCAAACTAAACCAAACCAAAACAAAACCCTAGTTTATAAAATGTCAGAGACAGGGAGTTTCTAGTGGCCTGGTGGTTAAGGACCTGGCACTATCATTCCCCGTGTCTTGGGTTTGATTCCTGGCCCACGAATTTCCACATGCCATGGGCACAACCAAATAATACTACTACTACTACTAATAATAAAATTTTTAAAAGGTCTCCATCGTGGCTCAGTGGTAACTAATCCAACTAATATCCATGACGATGTGGGTTTGATCCTTGGCCTCACTCAGTGGATTAAGGATCCGGCACTGCCGTGAGCTATGGTACAGGTCGCAGACTCAGCTTGGATCCTGAGTTGCTGTGGCTGTGGCGTAGGCTGGAAGCTATAGCTCCGATTCAGCCCCTAGCCTGGACACGTCCATATGCCACAGGTGCAGCCTTAAAAATAATAACAACAGCAACAGCAATAATAAAATAAAATGTCAGAGATTGAAAATGAATTTTGTTTTATCTGACCCTTTCTACTTTTTTTCCAACTATAGATGTCTACTGATGACCTTGCTAAGATTTTTATATAATAGCTTGCTTATACACCTGAAGTATCTGATTTATTTTAGTTCTTCCTAATGATCACTATATATCCCACAGGGTTATGTATAACACACAGTCTCTTTTTTTAACCAAATTCTAGCCTCAGACATTGAAAGATCATGTCTTTGATACTATAAACACATGTATTGTTTAATTTGTTTCATCAGGTCATGAAAATGTTTCACAAAAGAGCAATTAAAATCATCTCTTTCAATAGACAGCTTATGTTTAAAGAAGTCAAGTGAAAATGAAAAGATCAAATTCATCTATTTGAAATTAGCTGATTGCTGACTGTGAGATTCACCAGTCATCAATCAATAAAGAGATTCTTGTTGCCTCTCATCCTGGACCAAGATATGAGGTAGCAGAAGTGAGAAGCTCCCCAACTCTAAAACACAAACCACGGGCTACAGTTCCAAAAATCTGCCCTTAGAACTTCCGATTTCAGTCTCATTTTAAAAATCTCTGTGGAGTTCCCGTCGTGGCGCAGTGGTTAACGAATCCGACTAGGAACCATGAGGTTGCGGGTTCGGTCCCTGCCCTTGCTCAGTGGGTTAACGATCCGGCGTTGCCGTGAGCTGTGGTGTAGGTTGCAGACGCGGCTCGGATCCCGCGTTGCTGTGGCTCTGGTGTAGGCCAGTGGCTACAGCTCCGATTCAACCCCTAGCCTGGGAACCTCCATATGCCACGGGAGTGGCCCAAGAAATAGCAACAACAAAAGACAAAAAAAATAAAAAAATAAAAAAATAAAAATCTCTGTACATTACCTCTGACACAGGATCAGAAAACATGACACATGTCTCTTTCTAAATTCTAAACACACTTTCCCAAAACCCTGCAAGTTTGGTGGAAATCTGTCCAGCTATTTCTAGACAGATTGTGTGTTTCTGCAATGGAGTAACAGAAAAACAGAAACTTAATTTTAGCCAAGAGATAACATAACTACTTGCACTCACTTAACAGAGGTAAGCAAAGAGATAAGGTCCCCATTTTGTGGCGCTTTTTCATCTAGGGGGACAACTGAAGTTAAATAATAACCAGACAAATAAATATATAATTATAGACCACAGTCAGTGCTAATAGGAAAAAGTAAAGAGTACTTTGTTGGAATTACTAAAGGGACTTCATTTGAATTGGGAGGTTCAAAGAGATAAAGAAGAGCGTTTTTAAACAATGACATTAGTGGAAAATATTTATGAATTAATATTTTATTCTTTAAAAACAAGAATATGGAGCTGTGGATATGCTTTGATTATAGTTATGCAAAAGGACAAGCACAGAGACAAATGTGGAAGAAGAAAACCAAAAACAAAATAGTTGTTAGGGTGGCAAGATGATGAAGTGTTCACATCTCAAAATTTTCCTTTAATACCATTACATTATTTTTATTGTAATTAAGACAAGATAGACACAAACACTGAAGTCCAAAAGGAGAACTTTTTGTTTACTCTTAAGCTTGACTAAAAAACTATGGCTTAGATCTTCATTACAATAGCAGTATAGCAGAACAAAGCACAAGCCTTGGACGCTGAGCCTGGACTCTAATTTGGCCCAGGCACTAATGAGCTGTGTGACACTGGGTGAGTCACTTACCCTCCCTGGGAGGCTGTTTTATCATCTCTGAGATGGAGCTAATGAGACCTACCTCATAAAGCTGTTGAGAGGATAAAGCGAAAGAGCATATGTAAAGGAACAAGCCCAAAGCCCAGTGCAGAATATGATAATAAATGTTGATAGACATTCTGATCATTACTAGTGTATAAATCCAAATGAAAAAGTGGGCTTTGAATCAAAGTCTCCCAGGCCCAACAGATGACCAAACTAGAGAAATCAGATGGCTCCCCATCAATCACTGTTAAATGACTTCTCTCTGACAATAAGCAAATCAACTAGTGGCCACAGTCATTTTCTCTGAGGCCCCCTATGCTGTACTCTGAGTAAAACCAAAAAGATGAGTCCAAGAAAAAGTCTCCTAGAGGAGAAATGAGCCACACAATTTTGGCAATGTACGAAGAACAATTTAGAACTGCTTTATTAAAAATGAAGCCTCCTGAAATAAGTTCCAGACGCTGAGACAGAATCCACACAAAAATATGGCAGATTAGAACAAAATATCCCTACAAAAATTATACAGCTGGAACTTGCCAAGAGATAATATCACTAAGGCATGCTTTTAGTTTTGAATATTTGTGAAAATAAACTTAAAAAACCAACTCCATTAGTCTATCATGCATCTGCCAACATAGACTCTGCCATAAAATTAGAATACCTCTAACATCAAATATTACGATAAGATATTTTCTCCAACTTAAAACAATAGATTAAAAGAAACACATTCATCCAACACCCAATAAACCACTGCTTTAAATCATTTAGTTAACTGAGCAAAAAGTTAAAAAAAACGTTTTTGTTCATTGGTTTCCATCACAGAGAAAACGGTGTCAAAGGAGGAAGAAGGCTTTCACTCTTGCTTTGTTGAATACCTGGATTAGACTGACCACCCTTCAAGATAGCCTTTGTGTGCTTCCAAACCCAAACCAAGCTACACAGAGCAGCTGCTCACTGACCAACTGGTCTGCAGAATTCAATGAACGACAAAGGGTTACCTTAATTCAATAAGATAATCGGCACACATTTACTCACCACCCAGAGTCTAACCATCTGCAAGGCGGCAGAGCCAAATGCCTATAAAACAACTGGCAGTGCGCAGACACCTCCCCGTGCCCCTCATGTCAATGGCATTTCTCTCTTAGCAACAGCTAAAAAGAAGCTGAAGTTTCAGAATATTTTCAAGATATTATGATCCAACAACTTGTTAGTAAGTTATTTTGAGTGCCACTGAGACTTCCAGGCCAGATGGGTAATATGTTTTATTCAATTGAGTCTTGTACTAGGATAACAAAATGTGAGACAGACATGGTCTGGATCCTTTCATTGTTCAAGAGGCAAAGCGATCTAGTGGCTTCCAAATAACAGCAGGAACAATGTTGCAGGAAAGAAAAGAAAGACAGAAAGGAAAATAAAAACCAAAACCAAAGACCCAGCAAAACCCCAACCATAAGAGCAACTTCAGAGGAAGAAACTGGTAACAATTTAGACAGCAAAATTTTACATCTGCCTTGGGCCAGGATGCCATTCAGCTAAACATGCATCTGTAGTGATCACAACTACCAAATAACAATGATGCTGATAATGCAACACAGAAAGATACAACGGGCACTATAAACAATTTGGGATTTAAGTTTCTTTTCTTTCTAACGCATTACACTTAAATCAACAGATGTAGTATCTCCCACAGTGTGGGATTCAAGATGCTCTGAGGTGCCTCAAGATAATTTGAAGGGATTTTAAATCACATGGAGTGAGAAAGCGGTTCCCTTTCTAATTTTCTGTCATACCTGCTCATTAAGTCAAGGAGAAAGTCTCAGTTTAGCACTAATGTGTCTTTAATGCTTCTCTAATGTCTGTTAATCTTCCTTTGAGAGACCAGTTAGGCTCAGAGCCTCAGCAGATAACAGTATCCAAAAGCATTTTATTTAAAAAAAATTTTAATAGTAAGTTTTACAACTACCTTCTATTTATCACAAGGAATACTTATTCTCTACTTACGGTAATGATGTACTTTTCTTTTTGAGAGATCTATTAAAATAAGAGAGGCAATTTAATTTTTAAGGAGGATTCTAAATGTATGTATTTTTCCAAATTTACATTTTGAAAACATTTCAAGCCTACAGAAAACTTTTAGTACAATGAATGTTTCTATGCCCTTCACTGAGATTCACCAACTGTTAAAATGTTTGCCTCATATCTCTATCTGTATCTATCCAAACTCACACAAATATATATTTATGCACTTATACTTTTGGTATGGTTGTTGATGAACTACTTGAAAGTAAACTGCACCAGCATGACACTTCACCAAATCATTCAGAAGGCATTTTCTAACTTACAAGGACATAATCTTAGATGACAAAAAAGCCACCATCACATGAAGAACATTAACATTAATGCCTTAATTTCCCCTAATATCTGGCCCAAATTCAAATGTACTTAATTATGCCCCAATTTCTGGTGCAGAATTCACACATAGCATTTGATCGTTATGCCTCTTTAGTGGGGGTAATAGGAAAGAAAATATTTAGAAAATAATTAATAGCATATGAAACTGGCAAAAATTGTGATGGAGGCACACTTGGATCTGAAAAACACAGAAATGACCAAAATCTTAAGGAGAGTCAGGGAAAGTAATCTAAATAATTAATAAAGAAAAAGAAAAAAATTAACCCCTGTTATTAAACCAAACATATCTGCAGCACACAAAGCTACAAGGAAAACACTTAAGACCTCTTTTTTGATTAGGCCTTTAAATAGGACGAGTAAATCAAAAGATCACTGTCAGAACATAAAGGCACAGGCCAAAATGTGCTTCATTAAAAATTCCAAAACTAAAAATAAAATAAAACATTAATTAAAAAAATTTTTCCAGAGCTGATATGTGTTCAAAACAACTAGCTCATCTCTTTTATTGAATAGGCACCATGTCAGGTACTGAAATGCATTACCTCATTAAATCCTAATTGAGATGCCTATGAAAAATATTTTCTTATTCCTATTTTAGAAACAAGAAGACTGAGACTCAGGGAGTTTGTATGGGGCTTGTTTTCTTTCTATTATTAGAACTTTTTCAAGAATGTTCTAACACATTTCTTATATACTTAAAAAATGTTTTTTCAAAAGAACAAAAAAAATACCAAAAGTATGAACCTATTTTTTCTTAAAATATGTATACAAATGTATGTATAATATTCATGTACAAGTGCTTTAAAGGGGCTTGGAAGAATATGCACAAATCACTAGCTACGGTTGTCTTTGGAAAGCTATTTTAGGGGAAGAACATGCAGAGACAATAATAAACAACTTTTACTTTTTACTTCATATGTTTAAGTTTTTGACATTAGGCATATAATACTTTTATAACTTCTTAAAAGTCAAAAAATGCAAATGATAAATTTTAAATTCTCATATTTTTCAATCACACCATCTTATCTCAAATGCTCTCACCCATTAGACATACTTGGTTTCAAATTAATAGTAAAAATATTTAAATTGTTTCAATAAAAACTATATATATCATAGTTTGTTACAATAAAGATTTGGATATATCATATAATTTATGATAGCATAGCTTCTAAAACCCATTATTGGGAGTTCCCATTGTGGCTCTGTGGAAACGAATCTGACTAGTATCCATGAGGACGCAGGTTCAATCCCAGGCCTTGCTCAGTGGGTTAGGGATCCGGCACTGCCATGAGCTGTGGTGCAGTTCGCAGATGTGGCTTGGATCTGTCGGATCTGGTGTTGCTATGGCTGTAGAGTAGGCCAGAAGCTCTGACTTGACCCCTAGCCTGGGAACCTCCATATGCCACAGGGTGTGGCCCCCCCCAAAAAAAAACAAAAAACAAAATTATTGTGTTCTCTCTACTTCCTTCCTCTCTCCCGCTTCTTCAGTCACACATGTGCACTCTCTCTCTTCTTCTCACTTACTTACATACACACACACACACACACACCATCTAGTCCCCCAACACAAGCATAACAAAAGAAAGGACAACAAAAAATAAGCTTACTAAGAACACCACTTTACTAAACAGATATGTTTCTAAACTGGGTGAATTTACTAAGACTGAAAAGTTTAATTATGCTAGGATGGTTAAATATTAGAAAATAAGTTATTATCATTAATTATATTGAAGATCAAAGGAAAAAAATCATTATCTCCATAACTGCTAAAAAGACATTTAATATAATTAAACATCTATACCTGATTAAATTCATTTAAGAACATGATAAATACATAAGCCAGCTTCGTGTTTAATTGCAAGAAGATACCGAAGTATTCATAAAATATATCCTCTATCGCCTCTATTTGTTAACATTATTAAGTACTAGAGTCAATAAAAATAGACAACAGAAGAATTTAAAATATATAAATTAGAAAGGAGGAAACAGAATTAAAATGATCGTTATTTGCCAACAAAGCATTACTACCTAGAAAACCCAAGATAATAAACTAAAAATTATTATAAACAAAAAGAGAGTTCAGCAAGGTGGCTAGGTACAAAACTAATATATAAAAACCAGTAACTGGAGTTCCTGTTGTGGCGCAGTGGTTAACGAATCTGACTAGGAACCATGAGGTTGTGGGTTCGATCCCTGGCCTCGCTCAGTGGGTTAAGGATCTGGCATTGCCGTGAGCTGTGGTGCAGGTCGCAGATAAGGCTCAGATCCCGCGTTGCTGTGGCTGTGGTGTAGGCCGGTGGCTACAGCTCCAATTAGACCCCCAGCCTGGGAACCTCCATGTGCCGCGGGAGCGGCCCTGGAAAAGACAAAAAAAAAAAAAAAAAAAAAAAAATCAGTAACTATCCTGTATTTTAAAAAGAGCCCATTAGAATGTACAGCAGAAGATTCCATTTTATAATAGCACTCCAAAAAGATCCTATCTAGGAATTAATTTAACAGAAAGTTAAAATCCTTCAGCACACACTACTCACAATCTACATTCCACACAGTTATATTCACATACAAAAGACTTTAAATGGATGATAATGGTTATACTATAAAAATATTTATCAAGAAAATGATGTATGTCTGGGACTTACATCAAAACAACTTGTGTGATGGCAGAGGCAAGGGACAATGTGTAGAGATACAAATGAAACGAGACTGGTCATGAGGCAATTACTGTCATAGCTGGCAATGTGTGAGCATTGCTCTTGATTTTTCATAGGCTTAAAATTTCCCACAATGGGAGTTCCCGTCGTGGCGCAGAGGTTAACGAATCCGACTAGGAACCATGAGGTTGCGGATTTAGTTCCTGCCCTTGCTCAGTGGGTTAACGATCCAGCGTTGCCGTGAGCTGTGGTGTAGGTTGCAGACGCGGCTCGGATCCCGCGTTGCTGTGGCTCTGGCCTCTGGCGTAGGCCTGTGGCTACAGCTCTGATTCAATCCCTAACCTGGGAACCTCCATATGCCGCGGGAGTGGCCCAAGAAATAGCAAAAAAAAAAAGACCAAAAAAAAAAAATTTTCCACAATGAAAAACTGTTAAGCCAGATAAAGATAAATAACATATGATATCACTCACATGTGGAATCTAAAAAAATGATACAAATGAACTTATATACAAAACAGAAACAGACCCATAGACATAAAAAACAAACCTATGCTTCCCAAAGGAGTGAGGGGGGATGGTATAAATTAGGAGTTTGGGATTAATACATATACACTACTATACACGGATAACCAATAAGGACCTACTGTACAGTGCAAGAACTACACTCAATATTTTGTAATAACCTAAAAAGGAAACGAAGCTGGAAAAAAAAAGATATATATGTATAACCAAATCACTTTGCTGAACACCTGAAACTAACACAACACTATAATCAACTGTACTTCAATTTCTTTAAGATGAAAATCAAAAGATATCCCTGTTCTTTGCTATAAGACTCAGTATTCTAAGAATATCATTCTATACCTGAAAAACTCCAATAAAATTACAAGATCTTTTGAGTTTAGCTCAACAGCTGACTCTAAAGTCTATGTGGAAAAATAACAAAACACAATTAGCCAAGCAAGATTCTGAAAAGGAAAAGAAGGGAGCATTAGCCTACCAAGAAAGAAAGAGGGAGAATAACAAGTGGCTGAGAATGTAGAGAAACTAGAACCCTCAAACACTGCTGGTGCAGCTACTGTTGAAAGTACCTAGGGAGTTTCTCAAAAAACTAAACATAGAATTATTGTGTAACCCAGCAATTCCACTCCTAGGTATATATCCAAAAGAACTGAAAACACAATATTCAAACAAAAACTTTGAACATGTGTTCATAACAGCACTGTTTATGCTGTCTATAAGAGAGAGATACATTTTAGATACAAAGACATAAATAAGGTTAAAGTAAAAGAATGGAAAATAACATGTAAATTACAACCAAAGGATGAAATGGCTATGCTACTATAAGAAAAAAAAATTTAACATAAAAATTGTTACCAGAAAGATAAAAAGGACATTGTACAATGATGAAAGGGTCAATGTATCAATAAAAACCTAACAATTATAAATTACATGTTCCCAACAAAAGAGCCTCAAAATACATTAGGAAAAAGTGACAATAATGAAAGAAGAAACAGACAATTCAGACAGTAACAGTTAAGTCCTCAACATTACACTTTCAGCAACAGAATAACCAAGCAAAAGATGAGCAAGGAAAGAGAAGTCTTGAACAGCACTACAAAACAACTAGACCTAAGAGACATCTATAGACGTCTCCATCCAACAATAGCAGAATATGCATTCCTTTCAAATGCACACAGAACATTTTTTTCCAGGACAGACCATATGTTAGGCATAAAGCAAGCCTCAATAAATATAAAAGAAATGAAATCATATAAACTGCATTCTCTGACCACAATGGAATGAAATTAGAAATCAATAACAGAGGTAAATTTAGGAAATTCACAGCCCAGTATAAATCTTTGGGCAACACCAAATGAGAGTAAGACGGCTAGAAAGATCAGATGGCAGAGTAGGGGACAGAGTCTGACGAGCAACAGCTCAAAACATGTCCAACAGGAAACTTACTCTCTTCTGCGTCAAGTTTAATATAGCAAGTATCTCTAACAAATGCACTTCTACATCATTAAAACCAATAGTTAATCAGCTAAAATAAACCCTCCCTGAACTCTCAGTTTCACAAAATGATCATAAGGAATTAGTGAAACACAGGCTGACATAATAGGGCTACCTAAGACCCTCTAGAGACCCACAGAATTTAAGGGGCAAGTGATTTCAAGTGATCTGTGTATTCCAGAAATCTTTGAAAATGGGGATACTATACCATGGAGGCCACTTGCCTTTTGCTTCTTCCCTCCTCCCCTACATTCCAAAGCAAAAGTGGAAACAGCTCCACAGATTAAATGAGGTTAACAGAAATAAAAGGCATAAAGTCAATGGAATTAAAATTTTCAAAGGTAAAAGTAGAGCTGAGTATTAAGAGAGATTAATACTTTCTGATAGACATAAAGTTATGATGCGATTTTTTTAACGCATCATAAATTATTGGACAAAGTAAGAATTTTATTATCTATCCTGAAACAATCAGCTACTAAAAACAACAAGAGATCCTTATACCATTTACTCAAATTAAAACTGCACGTGATCTTAAGGATTTAAGTATAACACCACTAGAGACAAACCAAAATATTAGAAGGAAGTATCAGTAAGTGCCTCTCTGAACTCAGGATGGAGAAGTAAAATAACCAAGAGGGGAAGGAGGGGGTAAACTAGGAGTTTGGGATTAGTATATACACACTACTACATATAAAAAAGATAACCAACAAGGACCCACTGTATAGCACAGGGAACTATACTCAATATTTTGTAATAACCTATATTAGAATCTGAAAAAAGAATCTGAAAGAATCTGAAAAAGAATATATATATTATATATGTATACATATAAAACTGAATCACTTTTCTGTATACTTGAAACTAACAGCATGGTAAATGAACTATATACTTCGATAAAAAAATTAAAAATTTAAAAACATAAAAATAACCAAGAAAAATCACAAAACTTGATAAAAGTATACTTCATGGCTCAACTAAGTAATATTTGTATACTGGTAAAAATATAACCACTGAATACAAATTCTTAAGCAGAAATGAAAACAATTACAATTGAGTTGAGCAAGACAATGGGAAAAGGAGGGGTATATGTGTATAAGAGAACTTTATCCTCATTTTCTTTGGCAAGAAGTCAATAGAAAATGTCTAAAATTGGGAGTTCCCATCGTGGCGCAGTGGTTAACGAATCCGACTAGGAACCATGAGGTTGCGGGTTCGGTCCCTGCCCTTGCTCAGTGGGTTAACGATCCGGCGTTGCCGTGAGCTGTGGTGTAGGTTGCAGACGCGGCTCGGATCCCACGTTGCTGTGGCTCTGGCGTAGGCTGGTGGCTACAGCTCCGATTCAACCCCTAGCCTGGGAACCTCCATATGCCG
This sequence comes from Sus scrofa, assembly GCF_054392235.1. Classification (NCBI taxonomy): domain Eukaryota; kingdom Metazoa; phylum Chordata; class Mammalia; order Artiodactyla; family Suidae; genus Sus; species Sus scrofa. Next base: position 99,659,895 of record NC_139396.1, on the reverse strand, counting down.
AGGGAGCGGCCCAAGAAATAGCAACAACAACAACAACAAAAAGACAAAAGACAAAAAAAAAAAAAGAAAATGTCTAAAATTGAAATTCAAGTTATAGCATTATAAGAATGCTATTTAAAAATACAGACCTCTAACTTCCAGAAGAAATGACTAAATATGGTTGAAGATGGTTGCCTCCAGGACACAGGAATGAAGGATGGGGAGAAACCACAACACTACATACAGCTCTGGAGCAATGACCATTGAATAAAAATGCACAAGTTCTTCGGTAATCAAAGAAATACAAAGTAAAGTAACAAGGATTCACTCTTCCCTCTCCCACATTAGCAAGATTAAAAAGTAAGGGAGCAAGAAGCTAGTGAACACCCAAGGCCTCTCATAACTCATCCCAAGAGTATAAACTGCTACTACCTTTTGGGACACTTTTCCACCATACATTCCAAAAGTCTTAGAAAAAGAATTCCTGGAGGTCTTTTGTGGTGCAGTGGGTTCAGGATCCAGTGTTGTCACTGCAGTGGCTTGGGTTGCTGCTGCAGCACAGGTTCAATCCCTGACCCAGGAACCTCCAAATGCCATGGGTGCAGCCAAAAAAAGAAGTTCCCGTTAATGCCCAGTGTACCTCCTCTAACAGTCTATCCTACAGGAAATAATTACCCATGCATACACAAATTTTTAGTAGCAGTATTATCTGAAACAGCAAAATTGTTAGGAACATCATAAATGTTGAATGAACAGCAAAGAAATACTCCCAGGCATTTAAAGTCACACTTCAAAGAATCATCAAGAATATGGCAAAAGGTTCACAACATATTTTAAATGTAGAAAGCAAGATACAAAATTATATAGCTAAATATATTATGTAGATAGAACAAATATACATGAAGAAGAAAAAGAGTAGAAGAAAATACAAATTTTAATAGTAGTTATCTTTGGAGTGAAATTTGCAGTCACACTGTACCATAACTGAACTTTTCTGTATTCTTCAAAATCTGTACAAAGCATGTGTTACTCTGAAAACATACTCTTTTTCTGATTATTTAAATAACAACAAGTGGGGGGAAAACAACAAAGAAACATTCATTTCAGCCATTGGTGGCCTATATGATTAGAATAAATCTCCAACAAGAGAGGAGATCTCTATTAGATAGTGACAAAGGTATCAATTTACACTTTCCCTTCAAGCAGCAGGAACAGCCAAGGAGGAAATGCCAGGAGCAACTGTCCCACAGCGATGGACTCTGCTCAGCTGCCTTTCTGTCTCAGCTCAGGAAAGGCTTACTACCTCGCTATCTCAAGGCCATGATTGTCCCAAACTACCCCAATGCAGTCTGTGCTTTTATTATCTCCATTTGTTAGCTGAGGAAACCAGGACAAAGACTGTACTTGCCCAGTGGAAAAGCCAGAATCTGAACCTCAGTATTCTGGCTCCAGGGCCTCTTCCTCCTAAGACTCCTTTAGAAGGATCTCCAAGATCCCTTTTAGCAACAACCAGGGCTCTGCCCAATTAACATATCTAGACTGTATCCTCGACCACAAAAGCTGCCTCTGTTTGCTGATCTATAAAAGAAAGTTAGCCTTGGGCAGTTATGCCCAAGCTTTTGCTGAATTTTGGCAACCCGCAGAGATCTTTAACAAGTTCTAATGTCTGCCTCCCTTCCCAACACTGTTAACAGGTTGGTGTATCTTGGCATCAGAACTTTTAAAAATTCTTCAAATGAGTCAAGTTTGCAGCAAAGTCTGGGAACCACTGGCTTAAGTCAAATGACCTTTGGGAGGAGGGGAGAGGTGAGAAGCTCTAGAAAAATACTCCTAAGTATATAAGCCCAACATTCCGTACACAATTTCAGGGGTTCACAGCCCCTCCAACTTGGTGACCTTCAAGACTGCCTGCTACTCTAAAATGTTACTCTACAGTTGAAGAATTAATATACAACAGTTTTACTACATTAATTTATAACAGAAACAAAGAATGAATGTGATGCTTTTTGGTTTTCTGTTCTAAAGCACAAACACCAAAGTCAGTTAGTCAGTGGTTTCCTTTGGGATGTGTGTCTGGGAGAAAGGAGAAAAGGGACTAGCAGTATAACCTTGTAGGAGCACAATCCAAACTGTGTTTAACCAAATGCAAAGATTTCTAGACAAAAGAATTGCTATTGTGGGGAGTTAGGAGAAAGGGAGAGGCAAGGACCCATTATCAAATCATCTTGGGGAACTGTGGGCTAAGCAAGTTAAATTCCAGAACTTCTCAGAGCTTTAACTCTCAGAATGTTATTAGTATCATTAACATCTTAAAGACTATTACTTCCTTCTACCTCAGAAAGCCAACTTCAGTGATCTCTCACTATAAATTTTACCAGTTTTTTCAGTGACTCCTATTATAAACACTAAAAAGGCACCTAGAGATCCAGATTTATAAGAACCTAATGTGTAACTCTCTTCTATACCCTTTCTTTTAAAAGAAGTTTTTCTTTGTGAGAAAAATATGAGGTAGTGTAGCATAATGGGTGAGCGCACAGACTATGGAGCCAAGATGCCTGGGCTTGAATCTTGGACTCACTCACTACACAATAGCCAAGTGACTTTGGGCAAGTCCTTTAACGTCATGTGCCTCAGTCCCCTCTCTTGTAAGAATGAAAAGAAGTACTATCTCACAGGCAAGTTACTATACTTTAAGCACTTTAAGCAATGTCTGACCCACAATAAGCAACAAATAAATGTTGAATGTCATTAATCATTCCAAAAGAAAATAAATTTTCAATCACTGTGAAAATGAAGATTATCTCACTGGTCATTTGAGAAGGAATCACATAAATTGTTATGTCGGAGTTCCCGTCGTGGTGCAGTAGTTAACGAATCCGACTAGGAACCATGAGGTTGCGGGTTCGATCCCTGCCCTTGCACAGTGGGTTAAGGACCCGGCGTTGCCATGAGCTGTGGTGTAGGTTGCAGATCCGGTTCGGATCTTGTGTTGCTGTGGCTCTGGTGTAGGCCGGCGGCTACAGCTCCGTTTAGACCCCTAGCCTGGGAACCTCCATATGCTGCAGGAGCAGCCCTAGAAAAGACAAAAAAAAAAAGGGGGGGGGGGCAAAAAATAAATAAATAAATAAATTGTTACGCCATGGCATGTTTCAACTGGTAACTTTCATTATAATTTGAATATGGCTTATATTTTGTAACTTTCATGGTGCCTAGTATAGAGCTTTGTATGTTAAAAGAATTCAACAGATATGTGTTAATTCCATCCAAATAAATGAGAGACCTAGAAGGTGACGAAGCAGCTGTACTCCAGAGTTGAAACATCAGCTCCAATGCTTCCCACGTACTCTTGGGCAAGTTACCTTCTCTTGCCTGTTTCTTCATTTGTAAAATTTCATCAGTAACACTACTTATCTTTCAGGATGCACATAAGATTATTTTCTGTATATTAAATACTTAATATACAATATAGACTTGTACCCAGTACATAGTAAACACCAGGTGTTTAATATTAATATCTTCTTGCATGTTTTCTGTAAAGCCTTCAAATCGAACATGAGCTATTTACTATGCATACTTTACAAGGCACAAGTACATGTTATAACCATGTTCTTTTGCTTTTTTGTTTTTTGTTTTTTTATTTTTTTATTTTCCCACTGTACAGCAAGGGGGTCAGGTTATCCTTACATGTATAGATTACAATTACAGCTTTCCCCCACCCTTTCTTCTGTTGCAACATGAGTATCTAGATATAGTTCTCAATGCTATTCAGCAGGATCTCCTTGTATTCTTTTGCTTTTGTTGTGTACGACAGACAAAATTAGGATCTTAACTAGTCACAGGCACAAATCACATATTTCAAGAGTCAAGGCATTTACAAGTTACAAGGTGATAGTCTACCATGTCAGATTTTAAAATGACCTAAAAAGTGGTCTTGATGATAACTATTTATTTCATTTTACACTGAAATTTTTAGAAGCTATAAAAATACATATAATTTGCCCCGATCAACGTTCTGCAAACTGCCTGCAGGCTTGTGTTCATACCCTAGCAAGATTTATTGCTAACCAACATGCTACGCTAAATTGAAATCAAGATATTATATAATTTTCCAATAAAGAGATGATTTATATAAGTTGGTATAAATCCTTTGTGAGGATGTAATTGTTGGCATCTTGTTACATTTCAGTAGCTGGTGGAAAATAAGTTGAAAGGAAGGTTTACAGAGAGTCAGAGCTCATCAGATTAGAAGATCATCTTTTTTTATCAGCTCTAGGAAGCACATTTACAGGCTAACCAAACAGTTATTTTTTAACATTTGGAACAATCAGTATTTCCAAAGCATTCCAATTAACTGCAGCAACAACAAAAGGTTCTACTAAAACACTGTGAAATGGAGTTCCCTAGCGGTCTAGCAGTGAAGGAGTTGGCATTGTCACTGCTGTGGCTCAGGTTCTTTGCCTGGCCCGGGGAACTTCTATATGCGGCAGGTACGGCAAAACAAAATAAACAAACAAAAAAACCCACTATGAAATGAAGTGAAACGAAGAATTCTTAAGGTTAACTGCCTCTGTGAATCTTGATGTGATTTATTTTCTGAGTTTTTGCTAAAAACTGAAAGAATATAATATCAACCTACATGATATTTTTCTTTTTTTTCCTAAACTTACTGAGGTATAACTGACATATAACATTGTGACCATGAAATTGTTCTTCTTTAAAATAAGTACATTTCTGGACCAGAAACCTTAAAAAAGATACCCTACTCCAGAAGACAAAGAGGAGGCCACATCAAGAGGCAGGAGGGGCGATTTTGCAATATAAACAACCCCATACCTCCTGGGTGGGAAGCCCCACAGACTGGAACTTACTGGTTCATAAGAGACTCACCTACAGGACTGAGAGTGCTGAGCCCCACATCAAACCCTCACGTGTGGGGATCTGGCACTGGGAGAAAGAGCCCCTGGAGTATCTGGCATTGAAGGCCAGTGGGGCTTGGGCGCAGGAGCTCCATGGGACTGGGGGAAATGGAGACCCCATTCTTAAAAGGCACACTAGACTTTCACGTGCACTGGGTCCCAGGGCAAAGCAAAGTCTCCATAGGAATCTGAGTCAAACCTGACTGCAGTTCTTGGAGGACATCCTGGGAAAACAGGGGTGAATGTGGCTTGTTGTGAGGGAAGGACATTGGAAGCAAAGTTCTTGGGAATATTCAGCAGGGTGGCCATCTTGGGAAAATCTGGCCCCACCTGTCAGTCAGGGCTGAGAAGCCCCAGGGCAAACAACAATCCAGGTGGGATCACAGCCCCACCCCTCAGTAAACAGGCTACCTAAAGACCCCTCAGGCACACAGCTGCCTCTAATCCCATCCAGAGACAAAGCCCCACCCACCAGAGGGATTAGAATCAGCTCCACCTACCAGTGGGCAGACATCAGCCCCTCCCATCAGGAAGCCTAGAGCAAGCCCCCATACTGACTTCAGCCACAAGGGGGGCAGACACCAGAAGTAAGAGAAGCTACAATTCTATTATCTGTAAAAAGGTCACCACACCAAAAACCTATAAAAATGAAAAGACAGAGAACTATAACTCAGATGAAGGAGAAAGGAAAAACCCCAGAAAATAATCTAAGTGATGAGGAGATTCTCAGCATCCAGGAAAAAGACTTTAGATTGTTGATGCTAAAGATGATGCAAGACATTGGAAATAAACTGGAGGCAAAGATGGATAACTTACAGGAAACACTGACCAAAGAGATACAAGATATAAAACTTAAACAAGAAGAGATGCAAAATACAATAACTGAAATTAAAAAATTCACTAGAAGCAGCTAACAGCAGAATATAGGAGGCAGAAGAATGAATAAGTGAGGTGGAGAACAGATTAGTGGAAATTACAGATGCAGAACAGAAAAGAGAAAAAAGATTGAAAACAAATGAAGAGAGTCTCAGAGAACCCTGGGACAATGTTAAATGCACCAACATCCATATTATAGGGGTGCCAGGAGAAGAGAGAGAGAAGGGGACAGAAAAAATATTCCAAGAGACAATAGCTGAAAACTTCCCTAACATGGGAAAAGAACCACTCACTCAAAGCCAGGAAGCACAATGAGTACCATATAAAATAAACCCAAGGAGGAATACACTGAGACACATATTAATCAAACTGACCAACATTAAAGAGAAAATCTTGAAAGCAGCTAGGCAAAAGAAACCAAGTAACATACAAGGGAACCCCAATAAGGTTATTGACAGATTTTTCAGCAGAAACTCTGCAGGCCAGAAGGGAGTGGCACCATATACTTAAAGTGATGAAAGGAAAACACTTCCAACCAAGATTACTCTACCCAGCAAGGCTCTCATTCAGATTTGGAGGAGAAATCAAAACCTTCACAGAGAAGCAAAAGCTGAGAATTCAGCAACACTAAAAGAGCCTTACAACAAATACTAAAGGAACTTCTCTAGGCAGAAAAGAAAAGACAGCAACAGGAAACAAAAATTCCACAAATGACAAGGCTCACCAGTAAAGGTATATATACAGTAAAGATACGAAATCATCCATGCACAATTATACCACCAAAATCAGAAATCATGAGAAGAGGTGGGTACAAATGCAAGACACTGGAGATGAACTTGCAATTAAGAGAACAACAACTTAAAACAATCTCATATACATACAGACTCATATCAAAACTTCAGAATAACTGCAAACCAAAAATCTACAATTGATACACAAACATGGAATCTCTGGAGAAGAAATATATCTCATAGTAAATAAGTGCGTAATCCACCATGAAGGGGGTCATTTGACATCATTCTTGGAATGCTGAAGTTTTCGTATCCTCTCCATCAAAGAATTTATGATAATTATAATTAAATAATGCAACTATACAATTAAATAATACAGTTCTACAATTGTATTATCAACAACCATTTCTCTCCATGGTACAATGCAAGGTCTATAATGTCTTGTTTATCACATCACCTAGAATGGTGTAATGCCTATATTGAAGAATCAATAAGATGTAACAAATTGTGAGGACATATTTATATAGTTACACTGTTTTTTAACCAATTTATGCATTTTATATTTTACTTATTTTCAGAGGGTGTATTATTTTTATTATTCTTACCAGTTAAGTTATTCTTTTTATTATGCTATATAAAATATTTAATGGTATATAAGGCTTTCTTCTTTATAAATTTTAGTTGCATAATATACACAATTTTAATATAATGCTAATTCTTAAAGAAAAATTGAAATGTAATAGATAATACTAAATAGTAAAGATGAAAGCCATACAAAATGGGATAAAGTATAGAGTAAATTTCCTATTTGTCTCAGCACATTTTCCATTCCACTTCTCCAAAGGAGTCACTTAATCTCTTTCTTAAGATCCATGATATAATAATCTGTGTGAATGTAATTATGTTTAAATATATGTATTTTATTCTGTAAAAAAAAATTTTAATTAAAATAAATAAATAAATAAATAAATAAAATAAGCTCATTTCTTGTTCAGCTGATTTAGCATTCTTTAACAGAGGATTCAAATTTAAATAAAAGGCATAACTTCAGATATCAGTCTTTAAAACATCAAAGAGGAGTTCCCATCGTGGCGCAGTGGTTAACGAATCTGACTAGGAACCATGAGGTTGTGGCTTCCATCCCTGCCCTTGCTCAGTGGGTTGACGATCCGGCGTTGCCGTGAGCTGTGGTGTAGGTTGCAGATGCAGCTGGGATCCCGCGTTGCTGTGGCTCTGGCATAGGCTGGTGGCTACAGCTCCGATTAGACCCCTAACCTAGGAACCTCCATATGCCAATGGAGCGGCCCAAGAAATAAGCAAAAAGACAAAAAAAAAAAAAAAAATCACCAAAGAGACTCTAAGTTATCTTGTATATTTTCATGCATTCTGTGGGCATTTTTTTATTTTTTGTCTTTTTAGGGCCACACCCACAGCATATGGAGATTTCCAGGCTAGGGGTCCAATCGGAGCTGCAGCTGCCAGCCCACGCCAGAGCCGCAGCAACACGGGATCCGAGCCGCGTCTGCAACCTACACCACAGCTCACAGCAACGCCGGATCGTCAACCCACTGAGCAAGGCCAAGGAGCAAACCTGTGCCCTCATGGATGCTAATTAGGTTCATTAACCACTGAGGCACCCCACAGGAACTCCTCTGTGGGCATTTAAATGAAAGATCCTTGTCTTCAATGTTAAATGTTGTCAGTAAACATTCTGAATATCAAAATTCCTATTGTTAAAAACTCTCAAGCTACCACTGCCAGTTGTATTCAGTTCTTCGATTTGGGAGTAAAGAACACTAAGTGAAAGTGGGGGGAAGTTCCTCTTGCTGCCCTTGTGGAAATGATTCAGGATGTGCCATCAGACCTGGAACTCAGGCTGCCTGACTCCCGGCCTTCAGCTAGCATCACTACCTTAAAACTGGGATTCATTCCTTTCCAAGCAGACTTGGACCATGTTATTACACTTTAGCCTCAAAACCTTCAAAGGTTTGCAACCTGTGGTGCAACCTGAGGTGAGGATACTGGCAACTACTGTGTGGCAGACAGAATAATGCCTCGTTACCCACCCCATCTCTACTTCCTAATGCCAAGAACCTGTGAATCTGTCACCTTACGTGGCAACATGACCTTTATTGCTGTGATTATGTTAAAGATCGTGAGATGGGAAGATTATCCTGGATTATCTCAGTGGCTCCAATCTAACCACATGAATCCTTTAAAAGCGGTCCATGGGGTCCTACTGTACAGCACAGGGAACTGTGTGTGATTGAGTCACTTTGCAGCACAACACAAATTGAAGAAACATTGTAAGTCAACTATACTTTAATAAAAATAAATAAATAAAAATAAAATTTAAAAGACAAAAGCAGTCCAGGCTGTGGTCAGATGGTCAGAGAGATGAGATGTTGCTGGCTTTAAAGGTGGAGGGAGGAGGCCATGAGCCAAGAAATGCAGGCAGGAAAGGGTGAAGAAATGGAGTCTCTAAAGCCCCCTGACACCTTGATTTTAACCCGGTGAGACCCATGTTGGGCTTTCAACTGACAGGACTGGAAGACAATAAACTTGAACTGTTTTAAGCTGCTGTTTGTGGTAATTTGACACAGCAAGAAATAGAAAACTAATACACACTGGATGAAAGGTTATTCACGTGGCCTCAAAGTATCACTGTGCAAATTACTTATTAACCACAAAAGGGAAAAGATGCCTTTATAAAGAGAGATTCGGCAGACACCACCTTAACCAGCAAATCAAATAAGCACTGTCAGTAACAAGACAATCCGAAAGGATGTATTTACTGATGTGACAGAAGAGGAAATACACAACATGACCCATGCAGTATTCTTGCCAAAAATGCTTACCTTGAATCTGATCATGAGGATGTAATCAGACAAACACTACTTGTGGGACATCCCACAAAACAATTAGCCTAGGCTCTTCAAAAACGTCAATGAGGGTTCGATCCCTGGCCTCACTCAGTGGGTTAAGGATCTAGTGTTGCCATGAGCTGTGGTGTGGGTTGCAGACATGGCTCAGATTCCAAGTTGCTGTGGCTGTGGCATAGGCCAGCAGCTGCAGCTCCAATTCCCTAGCCTGGGAACCTCCATATGCTGCAGGTATGGCCCTAAAAAGAAAAAAAAAAAAAAAAGTCAATGACAGGAGAAGCAAAAAAAAAAAAGGAGGAAAACTGTTCCTAGATATGACGACCAAATGTGATTCATGATCCTTAACTGGATCCTGGCTCAAAAACAGAAGTTATAAATGTCATTTTAGGGCCATTTGAAGAAATACAGACTATTAGACAATACTCTTTTTTCACCAATGAGTTTCTTATGGTTATATAGGAGAATGTTCCTCAATATAGAATTATTATTATAATTTAATATCATAATGTTTGCTGTTATTTTCAAATAGTTCAGCCAAAAAGCATGAATATGTGTATGTATGTGTATATATATACACACATAAACACACACACACACACACACACACACACAGGGAGAGACAGAAAGAACAAATGTGGTAAAATGTTAACAACTGGTGAATCTGGGTGAAAGAAATACCACTTATTGTACTACTCTTTCAACTTTCCTGCAACACTGCAATTGCGTGAACTACCAAGTTAAGGGGGAAATGTCTTCCTGGCTCCCTCCACTGGCTGCCTTCCCCAGCCTCCTCACACCCTGCCGGCACTGTGCCTGGAACAAATGTAAGATGTTTTATATTCTGGAAACTGCCCAGACTCTTCCACTAGCAGACCCTATGTTCTGTTGCTTTGCTCGCATCTCAAGGCTCAATAGCTAGAGCTGGGTTTCCACACAAGGTAGAGCTCCGACATGACATTAAAAGACCAGTTTGGGAAACAAGTTCATCAAATACCAACTAGGAATTATCGTTTCATGTTCTTAATACTGAACTTTAGCTTAGGCCTTCTTTACTTCTCTTACGATTGTTTCTCTTAGCCCATATACCCCTTACTCTCTGTTTCCTAAACTTCATCATTCCCATTTATGATCTGAGCAGGTCTCAAGCATGGCAGTAAACCATGGACCAAAATCAGGACTGGCCAAATCAGAAACTACTATAGAAACATCAAGGGCGGTCTCTGGCTCCCAGCCCACATCACTGTATCACAGGCAGCCCAGGCCCACCTCCTTCCTGCAGGCCTCATTGCTTTCCATATGGCAGCTTACTGACATCAAAGAAGATGGAAGAAATTATCTAAATTCACCAGCTAGTCCCGTTCCCTCCCTTCAACTGTGGAAGAATTGTTGATATCTCAATTACCAATTCTGCAATACCTTATTCTGCAATGCCTTAAAAAAAAAAAAAAAAAAAAAAGTTGGGGATGTGTACTGGACTAACAGATGGAGGATTAAGAACAAGACTTCCCTGACAAGGGGAACAAGAGCTAAAATGTTGGTACACCTACTATAAAAGCACAAAGAAACAAAAACTGAACTTGTAAATAAAATTAGGTTGCTCTTCCAAAAAGCCTGTCTAGCTACAGACAGGAAAAGGCTCAGCATGGTCTTTATGTATGCTTATGCTGTTTCTAATAGAAAGGACACAATCAAGCCAAAACAAACATCTGTTAACCAGTTAAGTTTGTTAATGAAACAAAATTGCAGCTGGTTTTATCAAAGATCAAAAGTGGAGCAAATTAGAGAAAGGATGTATGAACAAAGCTAGTTTCTAAAAAGTAATGGCCAAAGAATTCTAAACCCACTTGTCAAATTAACACAAATCCTTCCTGGATTTTGCTTAGACCACTGATTAGGATTTATTTTGTGACTCTGTAGAAATCAGCCTCACAGTTTAAATCTAGAACTCTGACTATATAGTTCATTTTACAGATTTTTCAATATATTACGTTTCACAAAACAAAGCAAAAAAAAAAAAAGTGACACTCTACGTTGATGTTCTGCTTATTAAAAGGCTCACTTATAAAAGGAAAAACAGTAGTACACAGTTTGCAACTCCTAGAGATGTCCCTGGGGAAGCAGACCAGCCCCAAGCAAAAAGCACAAAAAGAATGCTCTGCATTTCAGAAAGTGCACTGCCATGTCTCCTTTTCCTACACGTATATAAACTCCCCATGACCACCTGAAGACTGCAAGGTAAGAGCACCCACACACAAAAACACACTTTTCTCATGGCCCTACTAACTCACAATGTCACAAATTACATGGCTGATTCATTTATGAACTTGAATTTAGTGAGCTAATTGATGTGTATGTACTTAGAAACATTAATAGATTGGAGAGATCAAACTACCTGAGAAGATGCAGAGTCACATTTGAAATTCTGGTGTAACCAGAGAAGATCGGTTACGTCAAATCTACCATAGTTTAAGGAAGAGGCCAAGAAAATTACATTTATAAACAAAACAAAAAGTCGTGAATTTTACAATCAAAATTTGCTTATTGCAGTGAAAAGAAAAATCACATTTTCTCATGTATCCTTTTTACATCACCATGTATAAAGATAAAATATATAAAAGGAATATAGACCTTCATTCTGAGAAACATTAAAATGTACTATTTATTATGTAAAGTTTGAAAGGATGAATAAAAATCTTTGCCATCCAAAATATGATCAGAATAAATAAGCAAACAGCACTTAACTGTTAAGTAACTTCAAAGCTATAAAATGTAGATTTCCTTAGCAGTGAAAGTATAACAAACACAACGTTTACAATCCAATTATGTATAGGGAATACAAGAGTAAATTCCTGAAAGCTGTTGAAACTATCCAAAATCAGTCAAGGAGCTACACCCTACATCCTTAATGCTTGGAAGCAAATACCATTAGGAAATCAGAAAATAGACTGATCTATGTACCACTCATGTCAGGATCAGGAAAAAGCAGCTGTTATCAAGTACATCTAAGATCCAAAGAGTTAAAAAGAATGTTTAAGACTCAGTTTAAGAATCCAAAATCCCAAATTCCTGGTGTGGCGCAGCAGAAACGAATCTGACTAGAATCCATGAGGATGCAGGTTCAATCCCTGGCCTTGATCAGTGGGCCAGAGATCCAATGTTGATGCGAGCTGTGGTGTAGGTCACAGACGCAGCTCAGATCCCAAGTGTGTTGCTATGGATGTGGCGTAAGCTGGCAGCTACACCTCTGATCAGACTTCTAGCCTGGGAACTTACACATGCTGAAGGCGCGGCCCTAAAAAGCTTAGGGAAAAAAAAAAGTCCCAAATCCTCTGACATGATGTTTCTACTTTACCTGAAATCTATTTCATTTGAAGTCTAGACAAGTCTCACCTTGATAAACGCTCAAAAGTGGAACATGCTGTCACTCCTCTGAGTTTGAGAAAAAGATGCACCACTCTTCCATTCATCCTTCCTTGATCCGACCACTAGTCTTAGATAATCCCTGTGCTCTCTGAGCAAAGACTCAACAACTAGGACTATCTGCTCACGCAGGTGGCCCACAGGTACTCAGCTATTCTGAAGAACTTCTGAAGCTTAACCATAGGAATAATATGACTACAATCCTTTCCCTTTCCTGACCCTGGAACAGCAAGCATGGATTCACCTAATCATTCCCATTATGTTATAGGTTTCTGTCCAACTTAAATTTTTCTAAAATTGACTTTCATCCACACCAATTCCAAAAGTCAGGTTACACAGAAGAGCATATTTTGAAGAGTATGTTTTGTTGTATTTAGGACTTTATCCAACTTTCAGTTGAAGGCAAAGAGCTAAGCACTCTGAGAAATGTGACATCTGCAATACAAAGGACACCAATTTGAAGGAGAACTAAGGAAAACAGAGAGGAGGACATTTGGACTCTATAATTAGCAGATATAGAATACACATATTTCTGTCCAAAGGATCCAGAATCCCAGAATTGTCTGAGACTATGAATAATTCTCCTAAGGCTGAGAGACTTCTGAAGCCTGCCACATCAAAGAACAATATAGCCTAGTGAGTGGTCCTTTACAAAGCACAGGTGATTGGAAAAAAATCCCAGAGGGAGATGTGGAAGGTCTCTTCAGGGCAGGGAAAAAAATTAAAGACCAGAAAATCTAAAAATAGAGTTCTTTAATATATGGCATTTACACAGCACAAGAAATGATGCATGATGTACATTAATCTTCTATTTATGGAAATATCTTGTACTGATAACTCTGCCAAAAATCCTAATAAAATACCTCCCTAAAAAAGGATGGGGGACAAACAGAATAAACTGAACAAGCCAAGACCATGAAAAGTGATTTTTAATATAGTTTTCTCTCTCAGCCCCATTTCTGATCATCTGTGCTCCTTCCGAAACTCATCTTTTTTTTTTCTTATTGACACCATCACTGTTGTGATAATTATGTTTGAAGGTTTTTTATAAGATTACAATACAGTTACTTCATTTCTTTAAGGAAAAAAAAAAAAAAATCAGGAGTTCCCCAGTGGTCTAGTGGTTAGGATACAGTACTTTTACTGCTGCGGCCCAGGTTCAATCCCTGATCTGAAAACTGAGATCCCATATCAAGCCTCAACAACAACAACAACAACAACAACAACAAAAAAGAAAGAAAAGAAAAAAGCAAACACCCAAAAAAGATCAAAAGCCCTACCTGATATTAGAAGTGTCTCCCATTCCAACTACAGCTGCCTAGAATGAGAGTTCCCCTACTATGCACTGCATGAGAAACATACCAAGACTTGACACAATTCATTTTAGGAAAATATTCCCAATAAAGTGAAATACCAAGAAATCTGTTTAAAACTGAACAAAACTGATTTTATAAAAATGCTAAAGCCCAAATGTTCATATGGAATCTTAATGCTACAAAATGTGTCGTGATAATGAAGTCTCTCTTAGAATATGTGACTTTCCAAAGTCCTCGTAATCTGACCTAATTGAGCTTTACCACTTTTAATGAGAAACACTAATACTATCCTTTAGGAGTTCCTTCACCAAGTCAAAGATAAAAGTTTTATCTTCAGTGGTTTAATTCATTTCCATATCACCTCACCAAAGAGAGCTTTCTTAAATAAATACAAAGATGTTATGCTAAGGAGCCAGTATGGTAATATCCAATTTGAATTCTAGACTATCAGTAGATGTGCAATTACATTTCAGAAAGGAAGGGCCCTTCTATTTCAACTTGCATTGTACTCCTCCTAGCAGTCATGCACAGGAATGATGATGATGTTAAATCTAATTAGACACAGATTTACTTCTTTCCCTACTGCTTTCCCATATTGCTAATAATATAAATAGTATCTGCTTTAAAAACTGTAATATGCTCATTGCGACTACCAAATTTAAAATGCCAGAAATCTATTTGCTGGGGGAAAACTGCTTCCAAGCATTTGAGGAACTGAAAGAGATACTTTTCCTGTTAATGAGAGGCCACCACTGTTGACCAGTATACAGCCCAGCAGTAAAGAGGTCTGGAGTCAGATTGTCTCGTCAGAATCTTGGCTTCACCACTCACTTGTCCAAGTGACCTTGGACAAATTAAATTGCTTAGGCTTGGAGCCTCTCTTTTTAATCTGTAAAATAAGGATAACAATCTATGGCCCTCACAGTTATTGTGATAAGGAAATAATAAACGTAAAGTACTTGGAATATTGCCCGCATTTAACACTTAAGAAATGGTATTGTTTTTCCTATTTTTATTTAGTTTTTTTACAATTAAATGAAATTGCTCAACAGAAGTAACCAGGATAACAGCTTCTTTGACAGATCTTAGCTGGCTAAATTGTAACTGAATGACTTTATCTCTGTACGGTGGCCATTTATGTCATAAACATACTCTGACAATGCGAATTCTACAGACCTCTGGCACATCAAGAACAATGATAACTTGCCTTTCAAATGGATTAGAATAAGCCCAAATTACAAGAAGCTATAGTACAACCAATCTATATACAGTTCCAGGATCAACAGCTGAAGAATAATCAAAAGTCAATAATTAGCATACACACATGATTTTAGTATAATGAAACTCAAAATATTTTCTACAGTACAAAAATGTTCACACTGGCTCTTGACACTTTAGACCCCTTTGAGAATCTGATAAAAACTATAGACCCTGACCCTAGAAAAACATGTGGAAACAAATGACTGTTCTACTTCAGGGGATTAGTCAATCCATCTGTCCCAAACTTATTCATGCACCCAGGTCAAGAGTTTTCTATTTCACTGACTTAGAAAGTTTACAGGGTTCTAAACCATTTACCCTTTATAATCTCAAAGGGCTATTTAATCTGATGTAGTTTTTATTATGTTTTTCAAGGAAAAAATGCTATGGTAATATACAACACAGACAATACAATACTTTGTGGCCAAACTGACTTGATTTGATTTTCATTTATGTTTATTTGTTCTTTTTTAAGAATTAGATTATGATTACTCAACACACTTGATCTCCAAATTTCATCAAATAAAAATGCTAGACCACAATTTCTCAGCTTTCCTTGTTGTATGATGAAGCTAACTGGACAATTTAAAGATCAGCATCATAAAAAAAGCAGCAGCAATTGCAGGCTAAACAATAAATTACTCTGTTCTCAATTCTAGACACTTCTAGACATGAGCTTTCCTTTAGACTAAAAATACTTCCATATAGAAGCTGTAAAAAAAAAAAAAAAAAAGCAGAATATGGACGGCATGAAATATTGCCATGAAATGATGGGCAAGGTTAGAGAGAAGGGGCTATGGGAAATCTGTAGTGATTCCTCTATCACAAGTTAAAATATTCTCCCCTGGGTCACAAAACTCTTGCAACATGCTCTTAGATTGTCTAACCTGAATTAGTCCATGTACTTGATAATTATAAAACCTTAATATACCTTAGAGTAATGTACATATTTTAAAAACAAAGATATCCAAACCCATCAAGAAATGGCTCTATCTTCCCTTAGGGAATTTCTTCATGGCATAAGCTTTTATAAAAATATTCAAAGGGAAACAGAAGTTCTTAATGTAGCTGTGTCAGACACAGGAATGAAAATTTAAGTCGCCTGCTGTATTTTCTTAAACCAAATGTTATTAAAAAGAAAATTACATAGGTTTACTTCTTTTAGAGTATTATACATGCATTTTATTTTTTTAATTTTTTAACTCAAGGACTTTTATTACATTTATAGTTGTACAACGATCATCACAACCCAATGTTACAGCATTTCCATCCCAAACCCCCAGCCCATCACCTGCAACCTGTTTCCTTTGTAAACCATAAGTTTTTCAAAGTCTGTCAGTATCTGTTCTGCAAAAAAGTTCATTGTATTCTTTTTTTACTTCTTTCTTTATGCCCACATTTCTCACAAAGAACTGAGGGTTGGTTATGCAAACAGAAATACCACCAAATTATCAAATACATGTTGATGAAAACTAATAAAGTAAAAATACGGTGAAGAAATAAGGGCTAGGGTTTAAATGAGTCCGTGGAAAGGCAAATCACCTGGTCCTACCCAATCTGTAGAGCTGGGCCTCTTATCAGCTTAACCCACTAAAGGAAGCAGGGTCTATCTCAGGGCTACCAGTGTCCAAAAAGAGAAAACAAGGCATCAGGAGCACAGCTTTTCCCAACACTGATTGTATCACTTCCGAAAACATAGTTAACACCTCCAACAATCACCCTTTGTATCAACAACAGTTAATGGTTTACAAGAGGTAAAGTCAACTGGTATCAATGCATCCACTCGCCCAAAGGATAGACAACAAGCCCCCAAACTGGAGGGCCGAAACCATTACAATCTGGTTCTGTTCTACATTGGTTTTAGTTTGGGCGTGTTTTCGATAGCTCTGAGATAAAATAAATTTAACCAAATAAAACAAATTTAACCAAAGACTTAAAATTGTAGAAGTTACTTAAGGAGAAATCTGCCACATGTTTATGTAAATACTTCAGAAATAACAGAAAGCCCAGAAAAAACAAAGAGGATAAGAAGAGATAAGGTATGAGACAAATAAACATTCACTTTCACCTGCTGAGAAGTGAACAATAATAAATGACTTTAAATGGAAACAGGTGGGATTTAGGTCACACAGTAAAACAGTTGCAGTAATGCACTATCAGTATTAAAACAATTAGTCTATAGATTCTTCTCCGAAATAACAGTGAAAAATATATCAATTTTACCTCATAAAGCTAAAAAATAATAATATAAAAAGAAAAAAAAAAACACACAATGGTCTGTCCTGGATGTTTGAAATACCTATGTTCCTGCCTTGAGGAAGGAGGATTCAAATTGTCTATCCTGGTCCCTTCAAGCTCTCACTGATTAGCAATTAGAGTTTAAAAAACAAATCGAATAGTCATCACATTAAAATCTTAGTCAAGCAATGGGGAAGCCCTTAATGCTGTATAAAACAAAGGATAATTGTTTTGTAAAGTATATATATCTTTTAAAACACAAAGGCCTGCTCTGAGGCAAAACATCTGCTTTTATTAAACTTTACTTAGAACTTTTGTCCATATAAAACTTAAAACTGTACAAGTCAAGTGAGCAATACTTAGAATGTACTGACATTCTCTCTTCACTTACCTGGTCTTTCTCATGGGGTAGAAGGCTGACCGGTGGGAGCGAGGATGGGAAAGCACTGGGGTATTTGGGAGCCCCTTTGCCATCTAAGCCCCCGTAGTTGACCCTGTACTGCGGCCCGTCCTTCAGTAACCTCCCATTATTCACTGCGCGTTTCGCTCCCAGTCGCAGCCGCTGCTGAAAGGCTGGGTTGGTGGTGGTGCCCGAGAGATCGCTTTGACTTCTGAGATACTTCTCTATGTTCTTCAGGGAGGAGCCATTGGGCTCCTCAAGTCCTTCGATTGCTCTCCTTAGCAGTTTATTCCAATCCACGTTTCGGAGATCATTACATGATCCTCTAGACCCCTTGGTTGACTTAGGAAAAGTGCCTGGTTTAACTGATGAAAAGCGCCCAGGGTTGTCTGGGTCCTTATAGGAGGCAAGGCCTTTGTTGGTGACTTTGAGAACTGAGCCATCCTGAACACTGAGTTCCAGCTGTTCAGAGACCGTCTTCTTATCCAACCCGTGGGAAGTGCTGACTGCATGGCAGATTCTCTCTTCAGAGGGCCTTTGCTTTTGCTTTTTAATTTTCTGTATAGCTTCAAGAATCCACTCTGTATAAAGTGGGTTTGCAAGTTTTACCATGGTTGACAAATGACTACTTCAATACAAAAGTTACCCATAGAGGTTCTCCTTGTATTTAACAGAACTTGCACATTTAAAAGTCATTCACAATTCAACAAATGGGCAGAGTATTCCAGAACAGAGTAAGCAACATCTTACAAACATCCATCCTTTAGAGATTAAAAAGAGGACAAACAGGCAATGTTGATAGTTGTCTTATTTGACCAACAGGAAAAACTGCATTCAGGTGGAGAACATTTTTCATTAGGAAATCAAGACCTTAAAGGATAAAAAGGGGGGAAACAATCTTAATAATGGACCTTCTAAAAATACTCTTTAGTATTACTTTTTCAGATGCAAAATGACCACAGAAGTAATGACAGGCAGGTATTATGTAACAAAGCCACAGTGACAATATTTTCCAACCAGAAATTGGGTCACAGTCTGAGAAGTAATTTTTTTTTTTTAAGATTTTTCACTTGTTATTTCTATGAGTCACGGGGCATTCCAACGATCACATATAAACTATCCGTATTTAATGGATAACCTCTACTGAAATTAATACAATTACATGAAAGTGGTTCAAGATAAATGTCTACTATAAAAATAAAATCAGGAGTTCCCGTCGTGGCACAGTGGTTAACGAATCCGACTAGGAACCATGAGGTTGCGGGTTCGGTCCCTGCCCTTGCTCAGTGGGTTAACAATCCGGCGTTGCCGTGAGCTGTGGTGTAGGCTGCAGACGCGGCTCGGATCCCACGTTGCTGTGGCTCTGGCGTAGGCCGGTGGCTACAGCTCCAATTAGACCCCTAGCCTGGGAACCTCCATATGCCGCGGGAGCGGCCCAAAGAAATAGCAAAAAGACAAAAAAATAAAATAAAATAAAATCAACATCAAAGAATAAGTCTACGATGCAAAAAAAATCTGACTGGAAGCACATTAAACTTACTTCAAGAAATCTTAAACTTTTTAAAAAAAAGAGTACTAATCCTAATTCTATTTCAGCTAGATATTCTATTTCCCAAGTCTCCCATGTAAGAAAATTCCCCACCTAACCAACTATAATGGAAAAATTAAAATTCATTAAAAAAAAAAAAACCCTCCCCATCTGGCCACATTTACAGAATCATTATTCTCCCATCTCTTTGAAAAGGATCTGTAACACTTTCTAACCTATAGGTTGGAAAATTGAAACTAATATAGTAACATAACTATCACCTTTTGAAGAATGTAACACTCCAGGTATCTCAGTACCCAGTTAGTTCATGAAACTGCTCAATGTGAGCAAGGTTCATAGAAATCTAATTCCAGGTAGAGGGTGATACTGCTCTCTGAGAACATCCTGATGGACACAAAAATCCCCTAGCTCTTCTCTGGTACTGAGTACATGTGCCAAGAGCACCTGGCAAAAGTACGCTAGCCTGGGAGGTGGGTCAGATCTGGGCTCTAACCTTGCTCTTCACTGATAATATCCACATCTTCATTCTTTTTTTATAAAGTTTATAGAGTGTGCTCATGTATAAATTTGTGATGTAATTTGCAGGAGGATTCTGTGGGTAAATTGAGGCTCAGGGGAAGGAAGAACCCACTCAAGAGAACAGTCAGTAGCAGACTCACAGCTCAAATGCCATTTAATTTATTTTATTTTTTTCTTTTTTGGCCACACCCATGGCATGTGGAGGTTCCTGGGCCAGGGATTGAACCCGAGCCACAGCAGTGACCTGAGCTGCAGCACTGACAATGCCAGATCCTTAACTCACTGAGCTACAGGAAATCCATTATTTTAAAATCTGAGTCAGCACCATCTTCACCTGAGCCACAAATGTCTCCTCTTGCTAGTTCTGCCAATGCAATCAGACTAGTGCTATGAATGCCAACCCCACCGACATCTAGTGGGGAAACCCCGGGTAAATGACCTAAGTTTCCCTCACTTAACCTGTAGGACAACAATAGTATATCCCTCCCAGGATTGTTGAGAGAATTAAGTGAATACACAATCTAATATTAGTAGCTATCATCACTTCTATCCAATACAATATCTACACACTGAAAAATGTCTCGTAAAATGTAAAGTTATCTCTGGCTATTTGTTTACATTTAGCATACCAAAAAAGGAGAAAATGGTATCTTTCCTCAAAACTTTAGCCTAAAGAATTTAACATTTGCTCTCAAAGATTCTATTGCTAAAAAACAATTGGATCATTGAACTTGTTCAGCCAACTTGAAACAGGCAGTTTAAAAAGGACTGTCTTTTCTGTAGTCAGTAAACTGTAGGTTCACTCCATTTTTCTCCCCTCAGATTTATAAACTTGGGGTTAAAGGGACCTTAGAGGCTATCCAGTCCAATCTCTAGTTAAACAGTAAAAGATCCCTTACACAATACCCCTCAAGAGATGGGCCATAAAGTCTCCAAAACGTCCAGTGATTAAGAATCTGTCATTTAATGCAGCTCACTCCACCACTGGACAGCTATACTTGTAATATATTTCTTGCTCGCAGGAGCCAAAATCTGCCATCCCATAACTTCTACCCACTAGTCTAGTTCCCTGGAACAATCTCAAGAAATTCTTTAATAGGACAGGCCTTCAAATATTTGAAAACAAGTATCTTTTAAAAACCACTACAATGGAGCCCCATTCTACCTCCAGGCCCAACTTAGACCACTCATTTGTTTCCAACATTCTCATATATCACCTGGTGTCCAAGCACCTCCTTATCCTGGCAGCTCATTAGTTTGGCTAATGCCAATCCTAAAACCTGGCATTCTAGGCATTATTGTATTATTAATGCAACCCAAGATTACATGAACTTTCTTAAAAGCCCTGCCATACAACTGGTTCATGCCAAGCATGCAGTCCAACTAAAAACCCCAGATATTCCTTCAAAAATGCTGCCAAGGAGTTCAGCAGAAACGAATCTGACTAGCATCCCTGAGGACACAGGTTCGATCTCTGGCCTGGCTCCGTGGGCTAAGGATCCAGCGTTGCCGTGAGCTATGGTGTGGGCAGATGCAGCTTGGATCTGGTGTTGCTGTGGCTGTGGCGTAGGCCGGCAGCTACAGCCCTGATTAGACCCCTAGCCTGGAAACTTCCATATGCCATGGGTACAGCCCTAAATATCAAGAAAAAAAATGCTGTCAAGCTGAGTCTTTTCATTCTCTTCCTTGTGCAAATCTAAATGCTGGGATTTTAAATTTATTACAATTCAAGTTCATCTTGTTGGTTAGAGTCTGTCTTCCAACTTGTTAAAAACTGTTTTGAATCTTGATTCTGTCATCTATGTCATCTGCAAATCTAATCAGCACTCCCCCTTTGTGTCATTAAATATAAATCATTGACAAAAATGTTAGACTTGGAACAAGGTGTGTTTAGGAATGAAATCACTGGCTTTCATAGTGCCACCATTTTCATGATAGAACACAGGAATCATTCTGTCTTACTAAGTTTAGAACAGGAAGCTGATCTTTCCAGAGTAAAATGGTTCGGGGCAAAATTTCATTAGAAGACATTTCACCGTGTCCAAGTAATTATTTTCATCTTTCATCATTTATTCAGGATGAATCAACTTATTTAATTTGATTGCACAAAATACAACTGCAGGAAGCAGGAAAAGAGGTCACAGAAAAGTATCCAATATTGCAAAGCTGCTTTCAGGCATTTCTGTTGCACAAGCAAATGAACATACATTAAAACAAAATACGCATCATAACTAATAAATACTCAAAATATACCTTCATGATGAGCTATTACCACAATCTTTACCCACAATCAGAACTGTTCGTGCCCATTACCAACACATTTCAATACAACTGACACTTTATATCTTAAAAATATAATAAAACAAGGAAAAATACCAGAATTAGAACTCCAAGTGTTTTAACAGTCCATGACAAAAAAAGATTGTCCAGATCTTCAGGTAAATCTGTCAAAAGAGAAATATATAAATGTTAATTTGGGCATAAGGACATCCCTTAAACTCAGCGACCATCTGTGGATCTCCACAACTATTCAATCCAAACAGCTGTAATGAGTTTACTGGTTACACTACATTTGGTGATATGTTAGCTCTTTCAAACCCATAAGGGTATTTAAGAACATGGAATCCAGCACAGGACAGGAAGCCCTAAAGCAAGTGCCTAAGAAATAAAGTTCACTCTTCTTTAAGGCCAGAGCTGTTCTCCAAATATTTAAAATCAGGCTTGCGATAGAGTCTAAGAAAGAATTCTATCACACGCAAAAAACCCCATAACTTAAACAGCCAGGTATGACATTTTGTTGGTGGAGGAGGGGAGGTCAAATGTTCTTTAAAGGTCAACATTAGCTTTGCCAGGCAACATTTGTCCCAAAGATCACCTGGCATCTAGGTACTGACTGAACCATCAAGATATGGCCAATAACTGCACCCAAGAGAAGGATGTACCAGTTTTCATGATGTAAGTATGTGTTGGCACAGGTCACATTTTAGGGCAGTAGTGACCATTTTTACTTCAAAGGCAAAAAACAAATGTAAAACAACACTGGGAACAACTGTATTTTGATATTACACAAAACGACCAAGCAACCTCAGAGCTTCCTTCTCCCCTCCCCCAACCACAGCCACAGCCGCAGCCCCCCCAACACACACACACACACACACACACACCCACACACACACACCCCACTCCTCAATTTAATCTCAAAATTAGCTCTCATCTGACACCAACCAACAGAGTTAATTAGGCAGAAGCAGATGTAACTCAGCAGCTCTTTGCTACAAGCTGAATCAGTGTTAAAAAAACACAGAGCTAGAAGAACAAAATCAGAAATCGCTTATCTGTAGCCAATTCTCAACTTAACACACGTATATTATTCACTTTGTGTCTTATCCACTGCAAATTTTTTAATCTTGGGCTGGTTTGTTTCTGATATCCCACTGGCCCCACTGTAAAATGATACACACTATAGACTGAAAATTTAATTTTATTTTAAGCAGTATCTAACTATAAAGACAAATCTAGGGGAAAAATGCATAATTCACTCAAAAGCGAAACAGAAATGTTTTTTCCCACCGATTCAGAATTATCCACACCACTTCTCTTTTTCAGAGCCCTGGGATTTGTTGGGATTTGTTGTATGTAGACAGTACATTCTATCACAAGTACAACCCTAAAAATCATTATTCTCTTTTCATTTTTCTCTATAAAAACTTTAAAGTTGGACTAAAAGTCTACCAAAATGAATATGAATCATTCTAAATTAATTCTGGGGACTCATGCTACATCAAAATTAAATTATTCTATTTTTTAAGGTTTTGAATCATTTATTTTTAACTAAAAAATAACATCAGTAAATTATATGGTTGTACCATACAGTCTTATAATAAAACACTATTTACATCATTCATTACAAACTATTCTAAACAGATCTAGAGAAATGCTTAGTCCAACACTGAGCTTTTGGCTTCATTAGTATTATATAAATATCAACACAATTCAGAAATACTCATGTCAGCATAAGAAGAGTCAAAATATCCTGAATCATAAATATTACGTGAAGCGTCTTCTAAGCTTTTACTGAAGCTGTGTGTTGTTTCAAAATCAATGTCATAACACTCGAGTCATGGGATTATGGGTGAGCCAAAAATGGTGGTAGAAAAAAAATAAAGATTAATAATAGAGTTTACTCTTGTCATCCTGAGTTTCACTTGCTAACAGTTATTTTTAGCTCTCTCACTTTTATAGGCTCCTGGGTTTTTTCATAGCCTATTATGTAATTGAGTGAGAATCTACAAATCTTAACAATATCTTCTGAAACAGAACATATACTGCTTAAGAGAAGGGACCACAACTTTTCTTCTATAACCACCCAGCACAATTGTTCAAATCAGCATCCTTAGGGAACAAATTATCTGTCGTCTGACAACATCAAATATCATCCATATGGTAATATTTGTTAACAGTTCAAGTCTTGGATGCATCTATTTCCCCTAAAATCAATGCTCAAGGCCCAAAACATGTGAATCGGGAGGTGAGGTTATAAATACTAATCAAAGAACAACCAACAAATACTTAGTGAGATGTTGTTCTGTGTGTGCAGCCCTATGGTAGATGCCATGGGGATAAGAAGCAATTAAGCACCAATAGGAGGTTACTCAAAAAGTTAAACAAAATTACCACATGACTCCGCAATTCCATTTTTAGCTAATACCCCAAAGAACTGCAAGAAAGTACTCAAATAAATACATGTACACTCATGTTCATGACGTCACTATTCACAATAGCCAAAAAGTGGACAGGCTAATGTCCATCAACAGATGAATGGATTAACCAAATGTGATATAGCCATACACTAGAGTATTATTCAGCCACAAAAAGTGAAATAGTGATGTATACTACATCACAAAAATATGCTGTAAAAGAAGCCAGACACATAAAGCTACATATCATATAATCCCTTTTATATAAAACATCCAGAATAAAGCCATAAACAGAACATATATCAGTGGGGCCTGGGCAGGGATGTCGGGTGGTTGTGTGGAGAAACTACTTAATGGGTAAGGGATTTTATTTTGGAGTGATGAAAATGTTTTGAAGTTAGAGGAGGTAGTCAAACACTGTAACTGTACTAAATGTCACTGAATTGTTCACTTTAACATGATTAAGTTTGGGAATTCCCTTGTGGTACAGCAGGTTAAGGTTCTGGTGTTGTCACTGCAGCAGCAGCTCAGGTTGTTGCTGTGGCACAGATTCAATTCCTGGCCCAGGAATTTCCATATGCCACAGGTGCAGGCCAAAGAAAAAAAAAAAAAAAGGAGTTCCTGTCATGGCTCAGTGGAAGCAAATATGACTAATATCCATGAGGATGCAGGTTCGATCCCTGACCTCCCTCAGTGGGTTAAGGATCTGGTTTTGCTGTGAACTGTGGCATAGGTCACAGACACAGCTTGGATCTGGTGTGGCTGTGGCTGTGAATCTCCATATGCCACAGGTATGGCCCTAAAAAGACAAAAGAAAGAAAGAAAAAGATTAAAATAAAAAACAAAAGAACCCTGTAAAGTAGCACTACTTCTCCATTTGCAAAAGGAAAATTTAGACCTAACTTCCTCAAAACCTCAGACCACTAAATCTTGAAAGATTTTAATTCAGATGCTAAAACCAGTTTTAGCTAGTCTCTCCATTGGTTTTCAAACTAGGCTCCTAGGATCTCTTGTGAGAAAGTGCTTTGTGTATGGGCACCACCTGAGGTGCCCCTAGTGAGTTAAACACTAGGGCCACCATAATCCCTTGCATCAAACACAGCCTCTCTACCTTAAATAATCTATATGTAATGGGCTCCTCCATAAGATTTACTTCAAAGAAAAGTTTCCTCTGATTACAGAAGGAAAAAAAATCTAAAAACAAGTGACTCCACCTTGCTGAGCATAGATGAGCAGAACCCCTTGGATGGATGGGACTTAAACTAGACCCTGAAAGACAATGGAGCACTGCCTCCACCCAAATTCAAATCCTTCACAGCCTAGACAACTTCTCAGAAGCCCTGCATTACTCTAACAGGAAGTTTTTAGTTTTCTTTTATTTTGGCATTCATTTTCCACTTTGTATTTTAATTACTTGGGTACTGACCTTATCTCCCCTATGAGACTAAAATTCTTAAGAACTGGACTCATGTTTGATTCATCTTTGTATATCCCAAGACTTTCCAGGACTACAACTTGAACATAAGAGGTTCAATGCCTATTTGTTAAACGAATGCATCAGTGAATGAATGCAGGGAATCTAGGAGAAGGCATAGAGCTAAGAATGAGTTGTCAGACAAAAGGGACACCAAGTCCATAGGCATGCCTAGAGTTGCGGGGGGTGCTGCTAATAAGAAATAAAGTTGGCTGTGACAAAAGCCAGGCTGGGGCCTGTGAACATGACAGATAAAATAAAAGAAAGCCCCTACAGGAGTATTGACACAATAAGGTATAGTGGAGCACAAACACACACACACACACACACACACACACACACACAGAGGCTGAATGTCTGAACAACTCTGGCAAGAGTATCCATCCAGTATAGGTTGGAGGAAAGGATGACTGAAGGAACAAACAAAAGCAACCAGTATTTCATCTCTCCAAATATATATGAGCCTAACACAAGAGCAAGCCCAGAGTATGCACTCAATAAATGTTAGCTGAATTGAATATTTAATTCCCCATCTTTTCAGAATAATACTAAGTTCTTTCTCACTACTCATTAACATACGGAGTTTTCAATTCATAAGCTAATAATGTTTTCCAAGGATTTCTAAGAGGCTAAATCACCATGAAAATTATCATTTTGACTAATACATATTATATTAATTGGAAGTTTAATTTTTCATGTCATGCTCTCCTAGTTGACAATATCCTTGTTATATCATTAAACTATAATTGTGTAAATCTGCTTCAACAAACAATAACTGAACCATCAATAAACTATTATGGCTTCCATAATCCCTAGCAAAGATTAGTTTCAACATCATCATCATAAATTAGTAGAGACATGTCCCAAATCCCCTGGTGAAGCCCATGAATTACGTTTGCATAGTCCTCTCTGCCCTTAAGTGCTCAATAGTTTCAGAATCTAAAATTTAATCACACTGTTAGGAACCTCACAGGAAATTTGATCCCTTGTAAAACAGAGGATTTGAAAAACAAAATGAAAAGTCATTTGAAGTCACTAGGCCTTTGGAACCAGGATACACTGATTAGTAATGATGATATTATAACTAAGCACTTTCACTTAAGAAATAATCATCTAAATTTAGAGTGTCTTTTTTTGGCATTTAAAAATTCCTGTTCAATCCAAGATTTCCTCCTAATCTCAAATTAGCTTTAACCGAAATTTAATGACAAAGACTGAGAGCAACATACTAAGAAAAAAATCTGACATCTGAACTTTCAAAAGATTATTTTGAAAATACACATCATTTTAGGAGTTCCAGTTGTGGCTCAGCAGTAACAAACCCGACTAGTATCCATGAAGACATGGGTTTGATCCCTGGCCCCACTCAGTGGGTTAAGGATCCAGTATTGCTGTGGCTGTGGCGTAGGCCAGCAGCTACAGCTCCAATTAGACCCCTAGCCTGGGAATCTCCATATGCCACCAGTGTGGCCCTAAAAAGACCCCCCTCCCCAGAAAAAAAGAATAAGAAAATATACACAGCATCAGAATTCTGTGGTAACTATATCACAGAAATCTTTGAACAGGATATCCAGTAGACCCGTAAAACAAATTAAGGTTGCCCTCTAAGAATCTCAAGAAAATTACAGATTTATTTTCATTTTTTATTTATTTTTTAATTTTATGACCACACTTATAACATATGGAAGTTCCCCAGCCAGGGACTGGAGCTGAGCCTCAGCTGCGACCTACACCACAGCTGTGGCAAAGAAGGGTCCATTAACTCACTGCACCAGGACAGAGACTGAACCCATGTCTCTGCAGTGACCCAAGCTGCTGCAGTCGGATTCTTAACCCACTGTGCCACAGCGGGAACTCCGGATCTATTTTTTTTAACGAACACATGTACATACAGATATTTTCATACAAAGACTTATGGAACTTCTACTGCCCATCCAAGGACCTCTTAAGGTACACTTGCTACTCCAATTTGACTTACTTTAATATACACAGACAGGTCAATGGTTTTATCCAGTTTCACATAATTATCTCTATGTGTGCTTTAAGTAAGATATTACACTCAAAGTAAAAAAGTTATTCTTGTTGGTTTTGGATCTTATCAAATAGGCTCCTGAAATCTTATTCAACAAGGTGATATGCTCTGATGGGATGGATCTAGAGAGTTCAGGGATCAAGGCCCCACTTTGCCAGCTGCCTAAGCTGTGGGATACTGGACACATTACTGAATCAATCTCAGTCTGTTTTCTCATTTGTGAAAATGAGAGTATATTCCCATTTTGGAGACCTGTGAAGAGGAATAATTGAGATAATGAATATGAAAGAATCAAGGATAGTAGCAGACACGTAGCAGGAACGCAATAAAATGCTAGCTTGTAAAAGGAAAAAGGGCAACAGTCAGCTGGAGACCTGTAAAATGTAATCTAGCAGAACTTCTGTCTATATGGCCATTTTCTCCTATAAGGCAGGGGAAGTCAGCACCTGGCTCTTAGTTGTAGCTGCAGACAAGTAAAAATTCAAGACAGAGAACAGAAGTAAAGAAATGCAAAAATAGATGGGTAATGGTGAGGATGGAGTCAAGAAGAGTGCACTCATACTCATATATCATAATCATACACCTTTTAAGGTCAGCACAGCATTGAGAAGATAATACTGCATGGGAGAATATCTACTTAACCTGAGGGTAGGACAAGAGTCTTAAAACAAGACACAAAAAGCACTAGCCATAAAGAAAAGACCAATAAATGTGACTCCATTAAAATTAAGAACTTCTGTTCATTAAAAGACACCATAAAAAGTGAAAAGGCAAGCCAGAGCATGGAAGAACACATTTGTAACATACACACAGAGGACAAAGAATCTGTATCCAGAGTAAATAAAGAACTTCTAAACAGCAATAAAAGATATAAGGCCCAATTTACAAAAGGTGGCAGGGGCGGGGAGTGGAGACTTAAACAGGAACTTTACAAATAGCCAACAAACACCTGAAAAGTTGTTCGACCTGAATACTCATTTACTCATCAGGTAAATGCAAGGTTTACCAGATTGGCTTAATTTGAAAAGGTAACAAGACTGAGTCAAGTTGGCAAGGACAAGAAGCCAAGGAACTCCCGTCCATCACTACAACACTTTGGAAAACAGTCTGACTGGTACCTAGTAAAGCTGAAGACAAGCATACCACATGACTAGGGCAACCATACAGCTCATCATCCAGATCCAGACCCTTCTGAGAACTAAAGGTGCCATATCACTAACTACACTGGTACAACAGGCCTAAGCTGGCATAAATGGTCATGCTGCCTATAAGCCACTATTCTGTCCCTCAGTGTACACTTTAGACAGACCTGTGCATGTGTGTACCAGATGAAGGAGAAGGGAACAGCAACAACAGCTGAGTTCACAATTTCCCCAAGTGAGAAATAACTCAAATATCTGGCAACAGTGGAATGGATGATACAAAAATTGGAGATGCAAAGATTGTGAGAGTCCTATAAAAAGGCACTTAAAGATGCTTTGGAAATGCAAATTAAAGCATTTAGGGGGAAGAAACAGCCCTTCCTCATACTTCTTTCTCCCATCCAGGCATCATTTACAAGCAAAGACTGATCACTATAGCTCACACATCCCTGCTTCATAGGACAATTCCTTTTCTCTCACTTGACAAAATTACAGGCATCTCTATACAAGAAAACTGAAAGTATTATGTAAAGAACTATCTTAGAGACTGAAAAGTCACCTGTCGGGAATCCTGGCATTTAATAAAGCCAGATCAGGAAGGTAAGTCGTCTTCTAACTGGTATTCGACAGTCCATGTCAGTTTCTGAAGTATGGTAGCACTATTTATGGAACTTTCTCAATCACCTTCCTTTACCTTTCATTCATGTCGTGCCTTACATCTGACAGTTCCCACCTTACTGTCACAAGCAGCTCAAGATAAACATTTGTTGTAACAGCAATGACATCACATCCACTCTAGTCAGAAGCCTGGGCTTGGGTGGTAGGCAAAACTTCAAATGACCTCATCGTCACCACCACAGTCATTCCCTTAGGCTCCTCCTTTAATGTTTAAACCTTCCTCTGCCTCTATCTTTTCTTCTTTTTTTCACTTCACCTTCGCAGTCTTCAACCCTAAGTAGAAGTTCTCAGGTAAGAATCTCATCCCTTGTCTTAGCCTCATTTTCTCTCCTAGTTTTACCATGAGGCTGTCATTGTAACAACCAAAGCAAATGTTTGTTTGGTAATGCAAACATACGCAATTTCAGAGTTTCCTTTTTATTTTTTGCCTTCAGAATAAAGTCACATAATCTCTGAAAAAAACTTATCCTTTAACGAAACATGCAATATTACCCTTCGCTTCTTAATGGCGTGAAAAAACTGCCCCAATTCATTTTGATAAATGTGAAGAATTTATGAATAAAAAAGGAATGGAATGTTTTATTTCAGAGCTATCCAGGGAAATCTAGGGTACTCAAGTAAGACAGGAAGGACCTACTTTACTCACAGCCATACAAAACACAGACACACCTTTTGTGGACTCCCACACAACTAACACTATCCCAACATAACTAATTCCCATTTGCTACTCCCACCTCCTGCCAACATATGGGGATGTCTTCATGTACTCTTTATCTTGAATTTCCCCGCACCTCCACCTCAAACTTGGTTCTCTTTCCCTATCTTCCACATTTTTAATCTAGCCCATCCTCTCTGCCTTTGCCCCTTGTCTCCCACCACTCCCTGCCCTCTGCTCAGATCAAAGAATGTATAAAATCAAAAACACACTATGCCTTTCCAAAGGTATATATGAAAGCTCTGAGAGACACCTCGTTCCTTCCCCCTTTCCTGACTCCAGTTCAAGTTACACCCAAGAAATGCAGCCTGTCAAACAACCCTGTCTCCCAAACCAACACCTTTCTTGCCCCATATTCACTCCTGGTGCAGTTCAAATCATACTCACCCAGCCCCACCCATCTTTCTTCACACGTTTCACCTTTTCCCATCCCACTGAATTCCCCGACATTGTGAGATTTTTTGCTAGATATATTTTGCAAGTTCTAAACAGCCTCCCTTCACGTTTAACTCTACTCTGCTGCCTAATCTTTCAAAGTCTCTCCCAAGTAGATCCATCTCACCCTTCCATGTTTTCTTAATGCTTCATATGCCCCAAAGCTAGCAAACCTCCTTTCTATTCCAACATACGAAATCACCCAGATTATCTCCTTCCACCAAAGTGTACCTATTCCTCCATTTCCCCAATACTTCCTCCAGTGCAATATCTACTCTACAGTGCTTTCTCAACTCTACTCCACATCCACCACACCCAAATCCATTCTTATTCTGCCACCAGATAAATGCAATCTCACCCTTCTGCACCATTTCACCTGCCCCTCCATCTTCCTCCCACATCTCCAAATTTGCACCTCTCCCTACTCTCCCTTCTGCACCTGCCAGCACACCTTCAGTTTCCCCTCCTATCCACCCCCTCACTAATCCTTCCCAGACACTCACTGGCCCCCCCACCGTTCCGACTAGGTCACTCCCGCTAAGAAAACCCCACCAAACCCCCGCCTTCCGACCACCCGAGCCCCGCCCCCACCCCGATAACGCCCCGCCCCTCACCCTCAAGCCACGCCCCTTGCCCTGGAGGCCCTGCTGAGGGGCGGGGCCTGTCCCTCCTCCTCTTTCCCCCGCCCCCTACCGTCACGCTCAGGGGCAGCCTGACCCCGAGCGGCCCCGCGGTGACCCTCGCGCAGAGGCCTGTGGGAGGGGCGTCACAAGCCCCCGATACCCCCCCCCGCTCCCGCCCAGTCTCCTCCCCCTGGGAACGCGCGGGGTGGGTGACAGACCTGGCCGCGCGCCACCACCACCGCGCCTGCCAGGGGCGCTGCCGCTGCCTGAGAAAGAAGCCGCGGCTGCCGCCTGGAGGAGGTGCCGTCGCCTCCGCCACCGCTGCCGCCGCCGCCAGGGGTAGGAGCTAAGCCGCCGCCATTTTGTGTCCCCCTGTTGTTGTCGTTGACATGAATCCGACATGACACTGATTACAGCCCAATGGAGTCTCATTAAACCCGAGCCGCGGCCCCGCCCCGGCGCTGCTCCATTGGACGAGACCGCAGACACTTAGGGCCACTCGTTGGCCTACGGGTCTGTCCGTCACCCACACACTAACCACTCTGCAGCCCATTGGGGCAGTATCCTGCCGGTCATCTCGCCTCCGCATAGACACACCCCTCAAACCATCAACCCCCCCCTCCGGCACCACCCCGGGGGAGGGCCCACTGCCAGTACCAATCAACAGACCGTTGGGCCCGCCTCTCCTGGGCACCTATTGGTCTAGCCCTTTTTCTGTCTCCCAGACACCGCGCCACCTCTACTTCCGCCTACCCGCCCCCTCGATCTCTAGAAATAGATTGGGTCTACTCGCAGGAGAGGTCCTTGGCCTTATTGGCTACAGACAACGCCAATCAGAGGGCCTTTTCCCTCTCCCCTCCCCCACTCAACCCCAAACCCCCTAGCCCGCAGCTAAAGTTTGTGTGAGAGCTGATCGCTGGCGGCGGCCGCAGGATTTAGGGGTGGGCGCGGGCGGGCGCGCGCGGGCGGGCACGCGAAGTTAAAATTCGAGGTTCTCAGTCGCCAGCTCCTGCGGTGGAGCGCGCGGACGGGCGCGCCGCCCTGAGCGTTCCTGCCCGCCCCCTCCTCCACCCTCTCCCGTCCCGTCCCGGGCGACTACTCGCCCGCCCCCTGGCTCGCATCCTTACCCCCAACGCACCCCTACCCTGCAAGCCCCAGGCCGAGTGCAGACAGAACGATGTCGCTGCAGCTTCCTCGCCATCCCATGCCGAGGGGGAACAAGCCCCTACCCGCCGGGCGTGCACCCCCCGGCTCCACACTCGCCCGTGTCTGCAAGCACGTGCACCGTTCGCCGCTGCCTCCAGCCACCCGAGTCCCCGGCTAACCTCGCCTGCAGCCCGGCCAATCGCTTGCTGCCCTTTGTTGCTGCAGCCTGGGTCTCCCCGCTGCCTTCCTCAGCCTCCGCCTCGTCCTTTGCCAGCCGCCCGGGTCCGCAGCGCCGCGCTCCCCCCGCCCGGGACCCACCGCCGCCGCCTCCTTCTCCTCCTCCGCCTCCTCCTCCTCGGCTCCGGGCTGCAGCGCACAGAGCCCGAGGCAGCGCCGCCCAGCCCCGCTCCCCCCGCGCCGCCAGCTAGCCCGCCCGGCCCGGCCGGGGGCGCAGCCTGGACCCCGCCCGCCCCAGTCCCCGCCCCGGGGGTACCTGCCTCCGCCCTGGGGGGCTCCGCTTGCCGCCCTTGGGGGAGGGCGGGGATGCCGGTGTCCGCGGGAAGATGGGGACGCCTGGGCCGTTTGGGGCGGGGAGTGTGCCCGCCAGGGCTGGGACTGAGAGGTGCGGTCCTCGGCAACGCGCCCCCCCTCCCGCCGCTGTGGGCCCCAAACTTCGTCCTCCGCCCGGGCCTTGCACCCTCGGGTGGTCGCGGCAGTTTTGGGGTGGGGGGTGCCTCAGGAGCTGTGTCTACCCTGATCAGGAGAAAGAGGGAGCAGTGACATTCAGCGACTGCGGACAGGGCACGGCGGCGGCATCCTTGGGTGGGAGTGGGGATGTCAGACGCGGGCTGGAGGGGGAAGCTGCCCCTCAAGATGCCCTCTCCCGGCCGGCGAGGAGCTGGAAAGCTCAGAGCTGCGTTCTGAGTGCTTTCTTGGGCGGTGCAGCCGGATGGCAGAGGGGCTGGGGGGCGGGGGTAGTCGGGGGAGACGGCTGGGGGGCCCTTCCCCCCTCTCCTCTAGCCAGCGCTCGAAGGAAGGCTGATGGCGAAGTTCGGTTTTCCAGGCTTCCCCTGGGCCCCCCGAGTTCCTGAGGCCCACGAGAGGGAGGCTGGGGGCTCCTCTGGCCGCCCAGACGAGGCCACTCTGACGCTGCCCACATGCCTCCCAGCGCCCTCCAGACTCTGAAGAGAGAGTCCCTCGTTCTTCCCGAATATGGGTGGGGTGGGATGCTGGCCGGGGAGACTTCAGAAAATAGAAAAAGTGGGCTCAAGAAATGGCTCCTACAGAGTTTGAGCACAAAGTTTCCCTTCCGAGGCGCCATTTCTTCGTGAGGGGGAGGAAAACTATGGCTTTGTAAAAGAACCAAGTTTCAAGCATGGTGGCCTAGGTGGAAAACCACCTGTTGACAGAAGTCTGACCCAGGGCTAACTTGGGCCCTGGCAGGGTAACACAAGGTGCCAGGGAGAGGAGTCCCCAGGCTTACTCAGGCATCCTCATGGCATTGACACTGAGGCAGCAGCAGTATGTGCATTTCCCCTTAGAAACCACTGTACAAACTAGGTAGGTACTTTGTTAAAGCAACTTATGTCAAACAAAACAAGCAGCACAGCCCAGGCATCCAGTGCAGAGCTCAACACACTTTTTAAAGATGGTCTGTTCTTCTGGGGTGTGAGCTGCCCCTGCTTAAATGCTTCTTGGCAGCAAGGTGAGAAAGGAGCTAAGACAAAGAGCAGAGTTGGATGAAAGGGTAGAAAAAGGGCTAGGGGAGCAAAAGAGTTGTAATACAACACTCAAAACTGTCACTGGTTCCATTATAAATCCCTTTTATAGGTGTTTTATTACTTCGTTGTTAGTTTTTAAAACACAAACCTCTTTAGATTAAATCTTGGCATTCACCCGCTCTGCTCAGGGAAACAAAACACAGGGAAAGCTCCACCATCCGCCATCGGCTTGGCTACTTTTGAGTTACATTACTGATAAAACAAACAAACAGCAGGTTGAGTTTCCTCATAGACTCTCTACCTCTTTTATTTAGTATCTTCAGTAGCTGGCTCAAGGTGAATTTTTACAAGCCCATTTAGTTCATAATTCAGTCTAGTTCATTTAGGTATTTCAAAGAGAAGGACATTTATAAGGTGTGCTTTTTTTATAATGCAGGTGCTGGGATTTTTATTCTCCAAGAAGTTACTAAGTAAACTTAAAAATCCTGGCAGACACTTCAGCATTTATGTTCTATTTTTCCCCCTATGGTCTGCCCAGATGCACTTTATTTTGCAACTTACATTTGAGTCCCCCAGACTGCACTTTATCTCAAGCAATAAAAATAAACCAAGTCTTAATTAAAAACAAGTTCCAAAACCCAAATCTGTACATTCAAACTAAAGTATACTAAAGAACCAACCAAAGACAATAAAAGTCAAAAGTCCACATTTAAGATGTCTTCAGCCAATGAATTGTGGGAGATTTATGAGCATCTAACACTTGATATCACTAATGAGTTAGCCACATGCATCAAGACATGAGCAGACACCTTAGATAGAAATGGGTCTTATTTGCCTAAATTTGTGCTCCTGGAAACAGGAGCTAGGGAACCCCAAAAAGGGAAATCTCTTTATCCAACATCTTGATGTGTTTTCTGAGATTCTTAACAAGCATAGTTCTCTAACCGACATGGCAAGGAAAGGGAGTGTGTTGCTTTCCCATTGATACTCTTGACGTGTCCTTTGAGAAATCCTGGCTCTTCAGATAAGTGGGACTGGAAAGGATAACAGAGACACAGCTAAAGACACTTAATGCTAACTCCTAAACCTCTCTCTTTATCTGTGATCTCAAGTCCTCTGTGGAGCTAAACAGCTCAATTAAGGAGTTCACCTAGAAATAACTTGAAAACAAAGCATAGTGCAACATTTGCAAGCTAAATGTGCTGAAGGGTTAGGAATCCAGGGGCCCATCTGACCAGTCCTCCTCCCTCCCTCAAAATAGTTGCCAACTGGCCAGAACTGCTCAGTGTGATCCACAGATCGGTGGCATTAGAAAGATCTGGGAACGAGTGCTTAAAATACAAGCTCCTTGGCCTAGCCCCAAATTCTGATTCAGTTGGTCTGTAGTGAGCCTCCCAAATCTGCATTTTTAGCCCATGACTTGGCTTGAAGTTTATTGTCACTGATTTGAGAACCACCAGCCTAGGCTGAATCCTCTTCTTTCCCAACTGAAAAGGAGTATTTCTTTTGTGAGCATCTTAGCCAGTAAGTTATATATAGTCCCTAGTATTGAGATGATTCCATGGTCTGACTTATTTGTCCTTGAGTCCTGAGTAAAGGTAAAAAAGAATGCAAAGTAGCTTCAGGAGCTGAAGGGAACCTGAGGGGTTTGATCTTTGGGGTTTGTTTACAAACAGCCTGATAAGCAGGATCACATCCACAGACACACCACTGACAACTCCTTCTGAAAGAAATTGCGTAAGGAGGCACCAAGCAGGAACCCTGAACTGATCTGTCTAGGCCACAGCCCATGATGAATTCTAATTACATCCAATTAGTCACTTTAAAAATATTGGTCTACACGGCCACATGGAATCCTTCCTTCCACCTGCCACATGGACTCCTCTCTCTTCATTGAGTGGAAACTGTATCCCCATGAGATCATCGTGTCTGATTATGTCAGTAAAGGGCAAAGGCGATGGGGCATGATCAGTCAAACCATTAATTTTAGATAGGCTAGCGAATTCATGCTATAGCTGTGTACGAACAGCCGAGTGATTTTAAATACCAGTATTGTGCACTCACACCTTATTTGTCCCAGCTTAAAAACCTTTAGCGTCTTTTAAATGCATTCTAGACCAAGTCTAAACTTCTCAGCCTACCACTAAGGCTATACACATCTGCCCCCAGCCATTATCTCCAGCTCCTCCCAGCCACATACTCCTCCGTGCCCAGCACACACTGTTCCCTCTGCAGCCAGGCCTGCCTTCTCTATCTTATCTGATGAAGACATTGAAAAAAGATTCCTCCAAATCCCTTCTTGGCTGCAGCTTCTTCTGTGAGATTTCCCTGGGCTTTGCAGGTAGCCTACAGGACTCGAAGCCAATCTTTACTCCAGGCCTGGCACTTATTAAGTGTTCTGTTATTATTTGTGGACTAATGGAATAAAAGAGAGCACTTGCTACACTGTTGTCACAGTTTGCCAGGCTGTTTTCCTAATTAACTTTGCAACTGCATAGTCCAGTTTGTTCATCTGTGTAACTATCCTAGTGCCTGACACAAAGAAGCTACTTAATAAACACCATCCATACCAATGGTTACCATCCCTGGCTGTACATGAGAAGCACCTGAGGAATTTTCAATCAGCCTAGCACTGAGTCCCACCTGAGGCGACTGAAGAATATTTGGAGATGGGGCCCATTCATCAGTATTTTTTTAAAGCACCCTATGCTTTAAAATCATTGTAGGAGTTCCCATCGTGGCTTAGTGGTTAATGAATCTGACTAGGAACCATGAGGTTGTGGGTTCGGTCCCTGCCCTTGCTCAGTGGGTTAAAGATCTGGCGTTGCCGTGAGCTGGGGTGTAGGTGGCAGACGTGGCTCGGATCCCACGTTGATGTGGCTCTGGCGTAAGGTTGGCAGCGACAGCTCCGATTAGACCCCTAGCCTGGGAACCTCCACATGCCGCCAGAGAGGCCCTAGAAAAGGCAAAAAGACAAAATAAAATTAATGTAGAGAACAATTGATTTATATAAACTAGGAGGATGCCTCAGCATCAAGTGAGAAACTCTGAAGAAGACAGGAGGGTGGTAAAATATCATAAAGTTAGCTAAAGGTTACTGAGAGAGCAGAGTTCTTGGAGATCTTTTTATTTTGAGACTTAAGAAAGTCTTAAAAAAGACTCAGTTTTTGGAGTTCCTGTTGTGGTTCAGCATGTTACGAACCCGACTAGTATCCATGACTATACATGAATGATCCCTGGCCTTGCTCGGTGGGTGCCATGAGCTGTGGTGTAGGTCACAGATATGGCTCAGACCCTGAGTTGCTGTGGCTGTGGTGTAGGGTGGGAGCTACAGCTCTGATTTGACCCCTTGCCTGGAAACTTCCATATGCTGCAGGTACGGCCCTAAAAAGAAAAAAAAAAAAGACTCAGTTTTTAGTACTAGGCTATACCAAAGAAAAACCAAATTACCCCAATATTTATTTTAGTGATTCCCAGTCCTTTGGATTTTGAAATGTGGGGAAAATGACAGAGTTGCCAACTTTTAATGTTGATAATAAGGACATTTTTAAAAAGAGCTAGAGTTCCCTGGTGGCCCCCCAGTTAAAGATTTGTTGCTGCTGTGACTTGGGTCAATGCTGTGAATGAAGCCAAAAAAAAAAAGAAGAAGAAGAAGAAGAAGAACTAATTGCCATTAAAAAAAAAAGAATAATTGCATTATTAAAGAAAAGAAAGGACACTCTGAATAAAGGATAGTGCCTCCCATGAAAGGAAAGTGAGTGACTTTATATCAACATTATATTATCGTTCTTCTTTTTTTTAAATTCTATGCAGACAGTGTAACTTTTCCTCTGAATCTGGCTATCTGACCAGAGTGCATTTAGAAATCATTGGACTATTTTAAACTTTTCCAGGGGTAAGAAATATAGTTTTTTGTTTTTTGGGTTTTGGTTTTTTTAGGGCCTCACCCACGGCTTATGGAAGTTCCCAGGCCAGGGGTCCAACTGGAGCTGCAACTGCCAGCCTACACCACAGCCACAGCAATGCCAGATCCTTACCCAGCTGAGCAAGGTCAGGGATCAAACCTGCATCCTCGTGGATACCAGTCAGGTTTGTTACCCCTGAGCTACATAATGGGGAACTCTGAAATATAGATCTGGTTCAATATAACCATTAACAGTTTTCTCCAATATGCCCAACCTAATCTGCTCAACTAATTGAAGATAGTTTTCTCTTATTCTGTCTTTAATGCAGAAAGAAAATATACAGCGCAGAGGGGCTGCGGCAAAGAAAGATGGAAGAGAGCACTCAAATAAAAGCAGGTCACCAGATTTTTATCCATCTCTGCCACCAACTCATGTGTGTCCTTGAGCAAATCACAGAGTAGCAATGTCTTAAAACTTGGGTTTCCTATGAGATAGTAAGCCTATGTACGCAGCTTTGTCCTCAGAACCTAATACAATGCCTGGTACATAGCAGATGCTCAATAAATATTTGTTAAATCAATTTATAGATTAAATAAGGGAAGTACTTTATAGCATCTCTAAATTCTGAGCCAGGTCCCAAATCCTCCAACATATTTACATAGCAGACTACAAATCTCTGCCCTTAGTAATTTATCGTCAACTTACCCTGTGATTCCCAAGAGGTCATTATTCTTTTTTTTTTTTTTTTTTTTTTTTTTTTTTTGTCTTTTTAAGGCTGCATAGGCAGCATGTGGAGGTTCCCAGGCTAAGGGTTGAATCAGAGCTATAGCCACCGGCCTACACCACAGCCATAGCAACGTCAGATCCAAGCCAAGCCTGGGATCTACACCATAGCTCAAGGCAACTCCAGATCCTTAACCCAATGAGCTAGGCCAGGGGTCGAACCTGTGTCCTCATAGATACTCGTCAGATTCACTTCCACTGAGCCCCGATGAGAACTCCCAAAAGGTCATTATTCTTATATGTCACGTGCCTAAAGAATTGTTGAAAGAGTGAAACTTCTGAATATCTTTCTTTTTCTCCTAGCACATCTTTTTTTTTTTTTTTTTTTTTTGGTCTTTTTGTCTTTTCTAGGGCCGCACCCACGGCATATGGAGGTTCCCAGGCTAGGGGTCGAATCGGAGCTGTAGCCACCGGCCTACACCAGAGCCACAGCAACGCCAGATTCAAGCCGTGTCTGCAACCTACACCACAGCTCACGGCAACGCCAGATCGTTAACCCACTGAGCAAGGGCAGGGACGGAACCCGCAACCTCATGGTTCCTAGTCGGATTCGTTAACCACTGCGCCACGACGGGAACTCCCTAGCACATCTTTTAATAATAAAATCTTTATGCATATATATCATAGAAAGTGTGGATAATAAAGGAGGAGGGAAAGAGGACAAATCAGTTGCAGGTCCTGCCACTGAAAGATAATATTTTGGTATGTATTCTAATTTTTCGCCTCAGTCAATATTTCTATTGTGACTGAGGTTGGGATAAAATTTTCAGGTAAGGAAGCTGAAGTAGTAACTTCCTAGGACTTACTAGGATATTGAGACTTCTCAGAGAGTTTGCATGCATGAAAATCATTCCATGCCTGGAAATAAACCAGTTTTTCAACATAATTGCAGACAGAGGGCTTGGAACAGACTTTCCATCTATAAGGTCCTCAGTGCAGTCAACATCCCATCATTCAAGTTAGCAAGTCTAAAACACTCCAAAGAAGGCCAAGAGGATCAGCCCGGTAAGCCATTTAACCAGCTCCATGCCTTAGTAATGAGACTGCTTGTGGGAGAACATGGTCGAGCTTGATTGCCACTACCTCAGCCAGAAACTCTTTCAGGGTTGGGACTGGGTTCATCTTTATATTCCCGGAATTGCCTTGCACATGGCATTAATAAATGATGTTAAGTAAAATAAAAGGTTAAGGATATGTTATCTATCTGCTTACCTAAAGCCTATCTTATAAAATTCATAAATAGACTGTAAACCTCATAAGCTCAAATATTTCTTATTTAGTGTCTTACACATGAGGCATTAAATATATGAAGGATGGATAAACATATTCCCCAACCACTGTAAAACTGTACTTCCTGTACCTAATCTAAAACTACTTTTTTAAAAATTGAAGTATAGTTGATTTACAATGTTGTGTTAATTTCTGCTGAACAACTAAATGACTCAGTTATATGTTCTTTCTTGAAATACTCTTTTCCATTATGGTTCATCATAGGATACTGAATATATTTCCCTGTGCTATACAGTAGGACCTTGTTGTTCATCCTTTCTATATATAATAGCTTACCTCTGCTGACCCCAACCTCCTACTGCTTCCCTCCCCCAACCCCCTCCCCCTTGGCAACCACAAGTTTGTTCTCTTAAGTCTGCGAATCTTAAAACCACTTTTTCTAAGCTATGTATGTTTGTTGGGGAGTGTCTTTAAACATTTAACACTTCAGCATTTGACCAATGGATATATTTAGTCACACACACACACACACACACACACACACACACACCAGAGAAAACCAAATGTATATATACCCACAGGCTTGAAATCATCTCAGTTTCTCTCTTTCTAAGATCAAAAATACCATACTTTGGAGTTCCTGTTGTGGCTCAGGGGTAAGGAACCTGACTAGTATCCATGACGATGTGGGTTGGATCCCTGGCCTCACTCGGTGGATTAAGGACCTGGAATTGCTGTGAGCTGTGGTGTAGGTCACTGATGTGGCTTGGATCCTGTGTTGCTGTGGCTGTGACGTAGGTGGGCAGCTGCAGCTCTAATTTGACCCCTAGCCTGGGAACTTCCATATGCTTTGGATATAGAAGCATACAAACAAACAAACAAACAAAAAAGAATACCATACTTTGAGGAGCTCCCCTCTACTCTCATAACTGCTTTAGCTACCTACTTCTGGAGTTTGTAACCTATTGTTCTGCTCCATTGGCTCACTTCAGTGGCTGATGTCACTTGGCATTATCTACTAGCTAGGGCTGATATTTTCCGTTTTCTTTCAATTGCAGTGCCACATATCAAATAATAACCTTTAGTTAATAGTCTATAATGGCTTCTGATTGTGTTTCCTCAATCATAGCTGGTGACTGGAAATAACAATTCCAAGTTTACTTGTAGTTTGTAGCATCTCAACCTATGGCAGAGAGATTAGTGTTCACCAAATATTCCATGTGCTCCCCAACATTTCATAGCCTCCCAGTCAGTTAGGTTAGATCATGTGGCTAGTTTCAGCTAATGGACGATGAGTAGAAGTGCTATGTATTACTTCTGCATCAAGGAAGTTAAGAACGAGAGTGGTCGTTCTCTGTTCCACTCTTTCTCTGCTGAAGCATCTCAGAAGCCATGTATTCCAGATGAGGAGCTACAAATTGGCAGAGCCACTATCAGCCTAGACCCCTGAGTGACTGAATGGAGCAGACTCCCTCACCCCACAATAGGTTTTAACATGTAACAGGAGAAATAAATTTTGGTGTGTTACGCCGAAGAGATGTGTGTTGAAGTTTTTCTACTACAGCAGGTAGTAGTGTAGCAGAACCTAAATTAATAATTCCCTAAATGCGGAGTTCCTGTTGTGGCTCAGCAGTAACGAACCCGATGGTATCCATGGGGATGCAGGTTCGATCCCCAGTCCAGCTCAGTGGGTTAAGGATCAACTGTTGCTGTGAGCTGTGATATGTAGGTCACAGACTTTGTTCGAATCCAGCGTTGCTGTGGCTGTGGCGTAGGCTGTAGCTCTGGTTCGATCCCTGGCCTGGGAACTTCCATTTGCCACAGGTGCAGCCCTAAAAGGACAATAATAATAATAATAATAATTCCCTAAATGCAATACCTTTTAAAAATCTCAGTAGCTGTGTCATTGAGGTAAAAGCACCCCTCCTCACTAGTTATCCTTTTTTCCAAGCTGACTGACTGTCCATTGGCCATGATTGTGATGGACATATCAGATACATTATGTTATTTTGGACCTTCCCCAGAATACGTTAGCAAAACTGTTGATGAGATGGAAAGAATTAAAAAGTGAATCCATTCCTCCATGTGAATTAAGCTGAGAAATCCTGGGATGGTAGTGTTATTCTCAGATTACAATCTATGGTGTTTCTGAACACAGTAGAAAAAGCAAATTGGAATCACCTTCATACTTCACCCTGCTTTTGTTGGCTTCCAAATAATTAAA
This sequence comes from Sus scrofa, assembly GCF_054392235.1. Lineage (NCBI taxonomy): Eukaryota > Metazoa > Chordata > Mammalia > Artiodactyla > Suidae > Sus > Sus scrofa. Next base: position 99,617,004 of record NC_139396.1, on the reverse strand, counting down.
CTCTGTCACCACTGTAAGTTGAGTTTTTCAAAATATGGATGTTTCTTGAGAAAATGGCTGCTTCTTAGGATGAAGAAATTCTGCCCTAGTCCACTCAGTGCCCTTTTTTGCAGTTTCTCAGCCTAGTCTTAGAGCTCTAAGAAATGACAAATGACCTAGGAGCTGATTTGCAAGGCAGCTAGGAGAAGTGCATTTTGTTCCTGTCAATTAAAGGAATAGGGGGACTCATGTAGAGCATGAAGTTGTGTAATTCTGTGGCTCCACTCAAAACCTCTCAGGATAAACAGTGTGGGAACGCAGGATGTTGAAGTGGACTGAGGGAGCATGTTGGCTGAGCATGGCTTTTGAGTGCTTGGTGTAACAATATTATTAATAATAGCTACCACTTACGGAGTACTTACAGTGCTAAGTGATTTCCCTGAATTGGCTCATTTGATGCTCACAAAAATCCCTTTTAAATACTGCTATTATCCCCCATTTTACAGACAAGGAAACTGTGGCCTTGAGAGCTTGGCAGGGGGTCAGAATTCCCTCTTCTTACCCCTCAATTAAGTCTGAACTCAAGTCCAGGCCTGCAGTCACTGCTCCTCAAGGGTGGCCCTGGAGGAGCTGTTGCGGGGGGCAGGGGTGGGGTGGGGGTGGGGGGGAAGGGGGATCCAAGCAGGCACTGAGCAACCTGCTCTCCCCACGCTGCCCCCCTGGTGCCTGTGGACCAGAAGCAAACTTGAGGCACACACGGCCTCACCAGGCACGGAAGCCGGTGGCTCTTGGCCAGAGAGGAGGCTGGCTCCGCCAAGGATGGGAAGACACCAAGGCAGGAGGCCAGAAAGGCCAAGTGGCCTCTGGGGCAGAATGAAAGAGTCCTAGCGAAGGAGAAGGTATTGCTGGGAGTGACGGAAGTAAACCATTGTCTCAGGTCAGAGGCCCAAAGGCTTCCAGGCTGTGAGGACACTGGAATAACCAATTTGGGGCTGGCCAAAGCCTCCCTTAATTCCGACAAGAGAGAGGAGGAAGGAGCGAAGGCGCAACGGAGGACACAGAGTTTCCCGCAGGCAGCTGCTGGGGCAGTGGGTTCTGGGCACAAAGCCTCACCAGCCGCGCCCTTCCCTCCAGCCTTTGGCGTCCCTGCCACCAACAATGCTGTGGCCTTGGTCACTCCGCAGCCCACCTCGCCAGCGAAGTCACTCAGCTGTCACGATCAGGCCCTGAGCCGCAGGCTACAGAACAACTCCCTCCAGACCCCCTTGCGGCTGGGGCGGGCGGGGCCTTTTCCGCGCAAAGGCGTATCAGCTGCGTGTCTGCAAGTTGCTAAGTCAGCCCGGCAGCTGTTTTAATTTTTGCGTGAATTCAGTAGATCGCGGATATCTTGGTAGCGTGTGAATAAGTCCCTTTCTGAAAGAATTCACCTTGCCGAAGGGCCGCTGTCAGGCTCACAAAACCGAGCTTTGGCAGGAGCCTCCCGGGCGCCCTCTCTGTGCCAGCTGCCTTGGCCTCTGTTCCCAACCCGCCAGCCTCCTGGAGCGCGCCACCTCCCTGGGCAGGGCCGGCAGGGCCAGGCTTGGGCCTGGTGTGGCCTCTGCGCCTCGGAGGGTCATGACCTCAGCGGCCTGCACAGAAGGAGGCAGGGCAATCAGGCAAAGGTTCTAGAAACTGACAGGCTCCTTTCTTTTCTTTTTTTCCCCCCGTTTTGGCTGCTCCCTAGGCATGAGGAAGTTCCCAGGTCAAGGATGGAACCTACACCACAGCAGTAACCAGAGCCAAAGCAGTGACAACCCTTAATGCCCTGAGTCATGACAGGCTCCCTTCTGGACAAGCTCTGCTCTGTGCTGAAAATGTGCCTGCTTATTGGCACATTTGGGGGGCAGGGAAGGGGGTCCCCAGCTAGAGTGGCCATCACCAGCCTGATATCAACTATAGTGCAGAAGGAAAGGGCCATTCCAGCAAGGACAACCTCAGATATTTGCTGGTCTAGCAGAAAGCAATTAATACATAGGTGGTACAGTATGGGTTTTGTTTAAGCATCACATCCAGCTCTTGCTACCACCTTTCTCAATCTGAAGGTGGTTTCTCCCACAGGCGTCCCAAATAACTCCTGGACTTGGATCTCCGGTGTAAAGCCAAAGACACAGGAGCCAGAATAACCCATCTGGTTGCTTCCCCTGCTGCTTTTGCCCACATGAGCCAGCGTTTTGACTGAGACTAGGTGAGAATTGACATGAAACATTTTAAAGAAAGTTTGATATATTTCAAAGCATACATAATCCAACACAAATACTTACATGAGGGAAAGTATAAATAGTTAATAAACATATGAAAAATGTTCAGATCTATATATTGAAGATGTGTGCGACCCGATTTTTTTTCTCTTCTGTATTAGCAAAATGAAAATATAGAATCCCCCACACTGGCCTGGGTGTGGCAAGTTTGGCACTTTCTGTGGGAATGTAAATTGATATGAGGTTTCTGGAAAGTAAAGTGGCAACATGTATCAGGAGCCTTAAAAATGCCCCACACAGATGAGTGAACTCTAATAAAGCAGGGGCTTGGGAGCCAAGCAAATGTGAGTCCTGATCCTCACCATTCCAGCTGTGTGCCCCAGGACAAGTCCTTTAAGGCCCTTCCCTCAAGTACAAAGAAAATGGGCCCTCAGAGGGCTGTTGTGAGGATGAAGGGAGGAAAAACAGGTTGCTAAACAAATGGTGATGGGAGCTGTCGTGGTTATCACAAATTCTCTTTGAGCTGGTAATCTGGACTGTCCCAAAGAAATAATCATGCACAAAAGATATCTATCCAGCATTACTTACAGTCCTAAAAGCATAGAAACAATGCCCCCAGCATTAGGGGGGGAAGGCTGAGAAAGTTAGGGTATAGGCACATGGTTTTAGATATAAACTCAATTGAGAGCATGTGATATGCACTGTTTTATACTGTTTTTTTTTTTTTTTTTCACTGAGTGCGATGTTTTGCAAATTTTACATGTCTGCAGGATAAGTGCCTAGCACTGGAATTGTTGAGTCAGAGGATGTGCATATAATCACAACATTGTAAATCAACTCTCCTTCCATAAAACTTAAAAAAATGAAAGGAAAAAAAATGCTCTATGACTTCATAACCATCAATCTCCCACCCCCCGCCACAAAAAAGACATGCATATAAAATTTTGCAACTATGGCCAAATTTTGCCACCTGCCCCACAGAGGTTGTTCCCATGCATACTCTGACAGAGATATCAGAGGGTCTGCTTCTGCAGCTCTCTACAGCAGTGTTATCCACCTTTGTTCTTGGCCAAGGTGAAAGTGGTATCCTATTGAAATTTCAATTTGCATTTCTCTTATTATGAGTGAGGTTGAGCACCTTTTCATATGTTTAACAGCCATTTGTATTTCCCTTTCACAGAATTGTCTGCTTGGGCCTCAGTTTCTAATGAATAGAAGGCTTTTTTTTTTTTCCCATTCATTTAACTTTTCAGTTCACACATGCAAATTTTCTTCCTCTCGTTTTATCACTTATCTTTTAATTTTTTGTGTGTGTGGCTTTTGCCACTCAGTTTTAAAATAAAAGAACATGTTGTCTAGGTTCTAGGCAATTGCTCCTTCCATGCTGTGACACACTGTATTGTCCTAACTCATTGACTCTGAGCTGCTTGATGGCTGGGACCATGAATATCTGGTTCACCACTTGAACCACTGGTAGGTACTCAAAAAATACCTGCTCAGCAACTGCAGCTGCACTTAGTGAGTGAGTGCTAAGAACCTGTGCCTTCTAGGTAAATCTGCATAGTACACAAGGAAAAGACCATTCTCCTGACCTATAAACTTCTGCCACAAAACAGTCATGGTCAACTTGTAATGAGAATGTAGTGAATTTTCAAGGTATTATCCTAGCCTCAGAGGTCAGTAGCCTTAGCATTCAAAATCACAATGAGATCTAAGCCCACCCCGGCCTCCCACCCAGCCCAGCCCAGCCCCAGTCCAGCCCCAAGTGGGACACACTCTCTTAGCCCCTTGGGTACTCACTGTATTCTGGCTCCCCTCTGAGTGGGCTGGTGGGCAAATCCCATCCACAGGGCCTGAGGCAGCTTCAGAAGACCCTCAGCTTGTCTTCCTGGGGGCCTAGGAGGAAAAGCAAAGTTCATTTCCAAAAGCAAAGAAAGGGTAGCTCAGATTGTGTTATGCAAATAATTAATTCCAATCTGTGGAAACTTCAGAGCATTCCTGGCCTCACTGGGAGGAATCAAGAAAATTCAAATTACAAAAAAAAAGAAGGAAGGGAGTTCCTGTCCTGGTGCAGTGGAAACAAATCTGACCAGGAATCATGCGGTTGCGGGTTTGATCCCTGGCCTTGCTCAGTGGGTTAAGGATCCAGCATTGCCATGAGCTGTGGTGTAGGTTGCAGACGCAGCTTGAATCTGGCGGGCGTTGCTGTGGCTCTGGCGTAGGCCAGTGGCTACAGCTCCGATTTGACCCCTAGCCTGGGAACCTCCATATGCTGCAGGTGCGGCCCTAAAAAGATGAAAAAAAGAAAAAGGAAAAGGTAGGGGGTACAGAACAACTTTCAGCCTTTGGCAGAGGTGGGCCAGGTTAGGAATTGTGGCCAGGGTTTCATATACTGCTTCCTGTTCAGGGGCAAAACTGGGCAGAGGCAAAAGTTAAACCTTGTCCCCAAAGTTGATTTCACTTTAGAGCTCAGCAATGGGTATCATTTTTTTCTAACAGCTACACTCCATGAGCAAGGGACATTGGAGGGTTGTGTTCAGGCATCCAATTCTGCTTTATTCAATAGTTAGCTTCCTCTTCCCAGAAAGCATCATGGAGCCACTCTAAACAATGACCCCTACCACATTAGAGATATCAGAAATATCTTTGTATCTTTATACATTTTAAAGGCTTTATTTTAAATTTCTTATTTTGAAAAAATGTTTGCAGAAGAGTTGTGAAAAACAGTTATTCAGTGAACTCCAAAACCCTTCTCATCTATTTTCATCAATTGTTTTTATTTTTACTGCATTTGCTTTATCACTCTCTCTCTATATATATTATCTTTTTAATGAACTATTTAAGAACAAATTGTAGACTTTTAGCCCTAAATATTTTCTTCTTTGCTGCTAACAGTAGAGACATCCTCTTAAATAATCACAGTACAATTATTAAATTCAGAAAATTTAACATTGAACAAAACAATGTTTTGTTCAATTAGTTATCTAATCTGCAGTTCATATTCAAATTTCACTAATTGTCCCAGTAAAGCCCTTTATAGTTCTTTCTTCCCCAGACCAGAATCCAATCTTGTTGCAATTAGTTGTTTTGTCTTCTTTATTTCCTTTAATCTGGAAGAATTCCTCAACATAGTCTTTATGATCTTAATATTTATAAAGATCACTGGCCAGTTGTTTTTAGACTTTCCCTTAGTTTGGGTTTGTCTGATGTTTCTCCACAATTAGATTCAGATTATGAATTTTTGATAAAAATATTTTTAGTTGCTCATGATTCTTGTCCATTATAACAAAATTATCAGATGAGTCACATTTTGAAAACTTTTTTTACTATAGTTCATATTCATTTGCTTCTGAATTTTTTTTTTTTTTTTTTTTTTTTGGTCTTTTTGCCATTTCTAGGTTTGCTCCCATGGCATATGGAGGTTCCCAGGCTAGGGGTCTAATCGGAGCTGTAGCTGCTGGCCTACGTCAGAGCCACAGCAATTCGAGATCCAAGCCACATCTGCAACCTACACCACAGCTCACAGCAATGCCGGATCCTTAACCCACTGAGCAAGGCCAGGGATCGAACCCACAACCTCATGGTTCCTAGTCAGATTCGTTAACCACTGAGCCACGACAGGAACTCCTGCAGCTGACTCCTAAAATATTATTTTCTACATTCTTATACCACCTCCTTTTGATAATACTTCAACTTGGTAAAATATATATATATATATATATATATATATATATATATATATATACTTTGCATTTAATGTTTATTCTTTTGAGCACAGATGTAGTTGTCTCTCTTGCTTCTCACTCTCTTTTTGTCAGTTCTGGGTTTTTTGGTATCTGTTTATAATATTTGGATATTGACAGTTTGTTTTGAAATAAAACTTATCCCCCACCCCCATACCAAGTCTCTCCTTTTCTCCTTTGTATCCCTATATCCAGCACCAATACCTGGCACCACCGAGGAAACAGCTGGGAGACACTGGTTGACTCAGTGAAAGAATTTGGTGATTATGCACTGAGTTTTCTGAACTCAGGTCCTGTGCAGACCATAATATTGGTTGCTATTAATTACTGTACAGATTGAGAAGTACAGGAATTCAAGTATTACGGTTTAACAAAGATATCTTCTACTAAATAATTTAAGTGTCTCAATCTTCCAAGGAACCCAAAGTCCACTATCTTTGGATGAAACCCTGCTTAAGCTCCAGTGTATTTGCAGAGAGAAGGCTGGTGCGGGGGAGGGCAGGTACGGTAGTCTGAAGCCTGGCTTCTCTGGGGAAAGTCTCCTTCCAGAAATGGAGGATGAGGCAGGCTGGGCTGGGGGCTTTTAGGCTCTACTCAAGGACACCAAGTCCAATCGCAGAGACTTGGACCTAGTCACTCCCTGGTTTGAACCACCTAGCTTGAAGTGTGGTCCAGATGCATCAGCCTGACATTCAAGGCACCTGTCATCGAGAACCTGCCCACCTCTCCAGACTCAGGCCCTCCCTCCACCTTGTTCTGCCACCGGTAACAGTGACTTCTCCACCTCCTCCCTGGAATTTTAATACTTGATTAGTAGCAGGAAAGAGGCTCAAATTCACAGAGAATTTTTAAAATTTAAGTCATAATAGTTTAAATAGTTTAAATTTATCAGATTGGTAAAGATGAGAAATTAATTATATGCAAGCCTATGGCAAAATAAGTACCTTTATACACTTTTCATACATTTTACAGCATCTGTTTATTTTATTTTATTGTCTTTTTGCCTTTTTTTTCTTGAGACACTCCCCGAGGCATATGGAGGTTCCCAGGCTAGGGGTCTAATCAGAGCTGTAGCCACCAGCCTACACCAGAGCCACAGCAACATGGGATCCGAGCCGCGTCTGCGACCCACACCACAGCTGATGGCAATGCCAGATCCTTAACCCACTGAGCAAGGCCAGGGATCGAACCCGCAACCTCATGGTTCCTAGGCGGATTCATTAACCTCTGAGCCACGACGGGAACTCCTTGAGCATACAGTTTTAATTACACGCATACCTTGCAAGACCGAAAGTCTATACCTATTAAATAATAACTTCCTAGTCCACGCTTCTCCCCATTTGCCAGCAACCACCATTCTACTTTCTGTTTCGATAAATTTGATCATGCAAGGTATCTTATAGAGGTGGAATTAAACAGTATTTGTCTTTTTGTGTCTGGCTTATTTCACTTAGCATACTGTCCTCAAGTTTCATCCACGTTGTAGCCTGTCAGAAATTCCCTCCTTTTAAAGGCTGAATTAACATTCCATTGTATGGATATACCACATTTTCTTGAGTTGCTTCCAGCTTTTGGCTATTGTGATAATGCTGATGTGAATATAGGTATACAACTATTTCTTTAAATCCCTGTGTTCAGGTCTTGGGGTATATATTCAGAAGTGGAATTGCTGGATCACATGATAAGTCCATTTTTCAATTTTTTGAGGAACTGCCATACTGTTTTCCTGCCGTACCATTCTCACCAAGAGTGCACCACAAAGGTTCCAATTTCTCCACATCCTCACCAACACTTTTTATGTTGCTGCTTGTTTGTTAGTTTTTACAGTGGCCATCCTGATTAGTATGAAGTGGTAGGATGGGGTTTAAAATATAAACATTTGTTACAACGACTATTGTTCGAGGATATGATTTTCAATTCAAAAGGTTATTTTCCTCTCCTATTAAGCCACCTCAGAGACAGAAAGCTTTGAGAAGGACCAGCAGTTGTAGCACCTTCCCACTATTCTGAATGCAACACAGGTCGAGGATTCCATTCGCTCCATATACTGCTGTCCCTTAGCTCACTTTCCCCATCTATACAACAGGAATAATAATCTCCCTCATAGGGTTATTAGGAAGATGCAATGAGTTAATTAACATAATGCACTTAGAACAGGGCCTGACTGGAGTTGCTGTGGTGCAGCAGGTTAAGGATCTAGTGTTGTCACTGCTGTGGTTTGGGTCACTGCTATGGTGCAGGTTTGATCCCTGGCCTGGGAACTTCCACATGCTCCTGGGCACAGCCAAAGAAAAGGATGAGGCCTGACATGTAAGCTCTGTACAAACACATATTAAGGAAAATAATAAAGATGTTTTTCCAGTTTTGTGGCTTGTTTGGAGGTGTTGACAACATGTAAGACTTATCTATTACAGTGGAAAGAAATATTAACTGATCAAACCTTTACTGAAAGCCTGTATGTCCAAGACTGTGCTAGGCACTGGGAGAGGACATAGGAGATGCCCCAGGACTGCCCAGGGTCTGTGGTTGCCCAGTGAGAAAAGCCTCTGAATTTCAAGTTTCAGCTTCTCCATCATTCAAAACACAACTGCTCAGCTTGCGCAGACCCTCTAACAGTATCACACACTGGGCACCGTCCTGGGCATTTTACATGCCATTTCCAATTTTCCCAATAACCTTTTAAACTAGGGATTATTAATAACAGTTTACAGATAATAAAATTAAGGCTCTGAGGGAGCATGGTGGGGGATGAGTCTAGGAGGGAGGCAGGGCCAGCTCACCCCAGAGCTTGAGAATTTCAGGGTTAATGAACATTGTCATTTACCGAGCCCTGCCACATGCCAGGCCCAGCCCAAGTCTTCAAACGTGGGACCCATCATGAGACTCACCACTGGTGGAAAAACTCTTCCAGGGAGGGATTTTTACAAAGAGGAATGAGAGGCAGAGTAATACTAAGTCATCAGCTAGCAAAAAAGTGAGTTTATTCCAAAGTCTCCAGGAAGGGTAGCAGGGTGGCTAGTACTCCCTTGACTGTATCAAAAAAATGCAGATTCCTGGGCTCCAACACAGGTCCATTAAATTAAAAATCTGCCTAGGATTTGTAAGTTTCAGTAACACTTTCCCTGGAGTCTGGAAATAAGGGGAATACAACTGCCCACAGAGAGTTAAACCATGAAATCAGCATTAAAGAATCCAGGCAAGATATGCAAAGTCACCTCTAAAGGGACAGCTCGGTCTTCCCCTTCCCTCTTAACACTAACCAGATTGATTGTATTAACTAATATAAAGGAAGAATGAAGAGGAGAAAATGTTATGACCTTGGCAGAGAGAAGCATTTCTTAAGCGAGATGCAAAACACACAAGCCTTAAAAGAAAAGGATTCAAATATTCAACCATATAAAAATTAAAAACTTCTGTACAACAAAAGATGTCATAAAAAAGTAAAGATGAGCCAGAGAAGGAGAGAAGATATTTGCATTATATATAATCAACAACAGCTTGTGTATAATCAACAAAAGATTACTATCTAGAATATATACAAAAACTTTTAAAAATTAATTTAAAAAAGGGAGAAAGATCTCTTGAGAATAGTGATCAAAGGACATGAACAGGCAATTAGAAGAAAAGCTTGAACTACAAATAAACTTGTGAAAAGGTGTTCAATTTTGCCAGGGAGGGGGAAATGCAAATAAAAACCATCAAGAGATATTTCAAGGGCTGGCGAGGCTGTACAGCAACTGAAACTTCTATATCCACTGGTGACAGTGTAAAGTGAGACATGCTTTTGCAGAGCAATCTGGCAATAGCTAATAATACTTAAGAAGCAAATACCCCACAATCTAGTAATTGCCCTCCTAGAAAAATTCTCCCACATGTGCTCCAAGGGACAAATACAAAAATGTCCACTGTGGCATTTTGTAAAATAAAAAAGGAGACAATTTAAATATTCACTGTTAACCTAAAACAAGAAAACAGCCAGGTGTTTTTGTTTGTTTTTCTATCAGTAAAAAATGGATTTTTTGGGGAGTTCCCATCGTGGCACAGTGGAAACCAATCCAAGTAGGAACCGTGAGGTTGTAGGTTTGATCCCTGGCCTCACTCAGTGGGGTAAGGATCTGGCGTTGCCATGAGCTGTGGTGTAGGTTGCAGATGTGGCTCAGATCTGGCGTTGCTGTGACTGTGGTTTAGGCTGGCAGCAACAGCTCCGATTAGACCCCTAGCCTGGGAACCTCCATATGCTATGGGTGTAGCCATGAAAAGACAAAAGACAAAAAAAAAAAAGTGAAAAGGATTTTTTTAGGAGCAGCAAAGAATTGTAGTTTAGGACATGCAACCATGGGGAACCACATGCAAATGCAGTAAAGCAAAGGAGAGGAGAGTCTTTTATAGAGGAGAAGGAGAAGTTGGGAGGGGCTGTTAAAAGCAAAAAGGTTATTGGAGGAAACAAGAAGTTTGAAGTAGAGTGGCTTTTCATTGGCTGAGTTATGACAGTCTTTCATTGGCCAAGCTGTTGCCAGACAAGGAAAAAAAATCTTTCTTCCTCCTGTTGGCAGTAGTACAGTTGTGTCACTTCCTGCTAGAGATGCAAGGAACATCTCTTCCTATTGGAATGTGTGTTGGCTGGAGTGGTACATGTGTGAAAGCTCCCTATCCTGACCACCTGACTATATTTTAGTGAGGTTTCTCTTTGTCAGTTTTCATAACGCTGATAGGAGAGTTAATAAATAAATACATGATCCTACAAGAGAACACCATACAACAGTTAAAATAAAAAAAACCAGAGTTACATGTATTAACATTTTGAAATATAAGTTAGAACACATCTCTCCTCTGCTCCAAATCCTCTGAAGCAAGGGTTTTGTTCTGGTGAAAGCAAAATCTTCATGATAACCTAAAATCTCCTACACAATTGGCATCTCCCTCCTCACTTTATTTTTCTGACATTACTTGGAATGCTCTCCATGGCTCCCTCCTTCACCTCTGCCAAGTGTTTGCTCAGATGTCACCTCCTCTGTGAGGTCCTCCCCAACTACTCAGTTTACATTAGCAAACACCTCTCCTCTTGATGCTGCCAAGCCTAACTGCCCTGCTCTGCGTTTCCTTTCTCTGCAGCATGATTTTCTTTTAAATGTACAATATAATTCACATGTAAGATTTATTTAGTGTTTCTGATGTATCCTAAACACCAAGGATGAACGAGCATGGCTAAATCTCAAAATTATGTAACCAAGAAAGTCATGATCTATAAGGATATTTGTGGTATGGTATCATCTATATAAAGTTTTAAGACAATATATTACATATTGTTTATAGATACATACGTATGTAGTAAAAGTATAAAAACTTAAAGGAGTGGGAAATTTAGGATAGTAATTAGCTCTGGTTTTCAGAGTAAGAGTGATAGATGGCAATGATTTGTAATCTTTTGTCTTAATTGATCTGAAACAAAAATGACAATCTTGAGACTTGACAGAGCTGACAGATGAGATGGTATTAATTCTCCTGGTTTCTTTGTGTAGCTTTAAAATATTTCATAACTTTAGAAGAAATAATAAATGAAACCCAAAAAAGTTAGGTTGGCCACACTAACCTATACAAGGATTCCTGCTGGAGAGAAGCTGTCCCACCAGGAAATAATTGCAGTTCCTTTAACTAAGACCATCCTGTTCTGGAGAGATGATGTCAGCTACTAAATACTGAGCCACTGAAGGCCAGTAAGTGCTGGTGAGGATATGGCAGTCTTACAAACGCTGGAAAACTGTGGGCATTATTAAAGTTGAACAGATCATGTCCTATGATGCAGTTCCACTCTCGGGGATATAACTAACAGAAATGCATATGCAAGACTCCCAAAGACATGTACAAGAATATTCATAGCAGCATTATTCACAAGAGCCCCGTCATTTATATTCCCATCAGCATGTACAACAGTTCCAATTTCTCCACATTCTTGCCAACATTAGCTACTATCTATCTTTTTGATTATAGCCATCCTAGTGGGTGTGAAGTGACATATCACTGTGGTTTTGGTTAACATTTCCGTGATGGCCAATGACGTTAAGCATCTTTTTTTAAAATGTTTTTCCTTTTTAGAACCACATGTGTGGCATATGGAGGTTCCCAGGCTAGGGGTCAAATTGGAGCTGCAGCTGCCAGCCTACACCACAGCCACAGCAACATCAGATCCAAGCCACATCTGTGACCTACACTGACACTCACGGCAATGCCAGATCCTTAACCCACTGAGCAGGGCCAGGGATCAAACCTGCATCCTCATGGATACTAGTCAGGTTTATTTCTGCTGAACCACAACAGGACCTCTGATGTTAAGTAATCGTTTCATGTGCTTATTGACCATTCCTATATCTGCTTTGGGGAAATATTTATTCAGATCTTTTGCTAATTTTTAATTAGGTTATCTTTTTATTATTAAGTTGACAATATTTGTAGTCTTGGAAAACACTCTACATTGAAACATTATCTCTATTCATTAATAAAGATAGTCTTATACATCATTATTTCTGCTATGACTATATTATCATTTTGTTTCCTTTTTTCTGATTGTTAAATGTTTGTAAAATTTACTCTCCATTATTTCATTTTTATAGGTTTTTGGTGTGGTGATCTTTTTACAGATAATAGAGTTGTAGCCCCTCTTCTGGTGTCTGCCCCCCTTGCGGCTGAAGTTGTGGGGGGGGCTTGCTGTAGGTTTCCTGATGGGAGGGGCTAATGCCTGCCCACTGGTAGGTGGAGCTGATTCCTATCCCTCTGGTGGGTGGGGCTTTGTCTCTGGATGGGATTAGAGGCGGCTCTGTGCCTGGGGGGGTCTTTAGGCAGCCTGTTTACTGAGGGGCGGGGTTGTGATCCCACCTGGATTGTTGTTTGCCCTGGGGCTTCTCAGCTCTGACTGAGGGGTGGGGCCAGATTTTCCCAAAATGGCCACCTCCAGAGAAAGGCAGCTGCTGAATATTCCCAAGAGTTTTGCTTCCAAGGTCCTTCCTTCACAACAAGCCACATTCACCCCTGTTTTCCCAGGATGTCCTCCAAGAACTGCAGTCAGGTTTGACCCAGATTCCTATAGAGACTTTGCTTTGCCCTGGGACCCAGTGCACGTGAAAGTCTGTGTGCGCCTTTTAAGAATGGGGTCTCCGTTTCCCCCAGTCCCATGGAACTCCTGTGCCCAAGCCCCACTGGCCTTCAATGCCAGATACTCCAGGGGCTCTTGCTCCCAGTGCCAGATCCCCACACGTAAGAGTTTGATGTGGGGCTCAGCACTCTCAGTCCTGTAGGTGAGTCTCTTATGAACCAGTAAGTTTCCAGTCTGTGGGGCTTCCCACCCGGGAGGTATGGGGTTGCTTATATCGCGTAATCGCCCCTCCTACCTCTTGATGTGGCCTCCTCTTTGTCTTCTGGAGTAGGATATCTTTTTTAAGGTTTCCAGTCCATTTGGGTGAAGATTGCTCAGTCTTTAGTTGTGAATTTTGTTGTTTTTAGGAGAGAAGTTGAGCTCCAGTCTTTCTATTCCGCCATCTTAATCCCATCTCCTCCAGAACTTTCTACTCTCCATTGTCTCAAAGCGTCTATTTATTTTATTTATTACTTCATATTTTGATCCTTTTTTTCCACTTACCATGGCGTCTCTGACTCTCTGTCTATATCCCCTCGAATGTGTAGCTCCTCAAGGGTGGCCCATGTCTTGTTCACCATCAGATGCCAGTGTCTGGACATACTAGGGCCCAAAACAACACTTGCTAAAACTTAAATGAATGAATGAAACTCTTTCCACTCTGAAACAGAAAAAAGTATCCAGCAGGCCCAGGATACCTGTCTCTGTTTCATGTTTCCCAGACTTTATAATGAGGCATCAGTATCACTATTTTAACATGAGGGCTGACCATGCTATTATTTATTTAAAGTTTTATTTAAGTGAACTTGCTGCTTTACTGAAATGTTGTAAAAGGGAAATTATTTTATTTTATTTTATTTTTTGTCTTTTTAGGGCCGCACCCAAAGCATATATGGACGTTCCCAGGCTGGGGTTTGAGTTGGAGCTGCAGCTGCCAGCCTATGCCATAGCTGCAGCAACGCCAGATTCCAGTCACATCTGCAACCTACACTATACCTTGTGGCAGTGCTGGATCCTTAACCCACTGATTGAGGCCAGGGATCGAACCTGCATCCTCATGGATACATACTAATCAGGTTCTTAACCTGCTGAGCCACAATGGGAACTCTAAAAGGGAAATTTTAGGTCAATATCATGAGTTGTTTATTCACTAACATACACATAAGAATGTTTCAAATTAAAAAAAGAGATTCCTTTGTGTATCCCCTAAAGTGATCTTGGGTGCCATACTTAGGAAACATTACTTCTCACTCAGCATTTTTCCCATTCAAGACACTGGTCATTTACATGGCATATGGGAACTTCTGATTTTCCTGTGTCCTTCTCTTTCCCAAGGGCTGAGATGCTATGTCTTATGGGAAAAAAAAAAAATAACATTTTTTTTTTTTTGTTTTCACTTAACTTGAATTTATGTGGGTCAACTCAGGATGGTCCACCAGAACCCATCAGGTTTTGGTGCCCAGATATGCCTTCTGCTACCCTGGGGGCTTGGTTCTCCATTGCTCTTATTTCATTGCACCCTTTTGGGTGAGGCCACCATGACCGGCCTCTGAGCACCAGACATTAGGTTTTTAATTGACGACCCAGGAAGATCAGGATAAGGATCCAGATGAATACTTGGACCCACCAGGGGGGAAAAAAAGTGTCATTATCACATGCCATGTCATTGTTTCCAATCAGATCAGGATTAGTGTTTTATGTTATGGAACATAAAGTATCTCCAAACAGGCTAGGAGAAATTTTTTCTCGTAAAATATCCCTCATAATTATATCTTTGCTATTGATTATACATAAGTTTGCTGAGAGTTTCATAACTCTGCTTTAGTTTCCATAAAGTGCCTTTTTGGCAGGTAGATTGTTGAACTGGATGCAAATCCTCTCTCTCTATTAAGTGAAAACTTGTTAAGTCACTTTATTTAGATCGAGGAGGGATTTTGATCAGTTTTTGGAGAGGGTACAGACACTTTCTTGATCTCTCCACTTCCCACAGCTATAGAAGGCCTGTTTTACAAGGTTTGCCTTCGTTTTCACAGGGATAAGTATTGTGGAAAACTGGAAGGGCCTCCCCCTCCTGGGATGCTGAGGAACAGCACTGCTGGGTGGGAGGGAACTTAGAACCTGACCCCCTCCTGCTAGGAGAGGGCTGGCCTCCCCCTGGGCTCCTGCTCCTTGCTCTGCCCCTGCTTCCTGGCTCTGGCGGCACACTTGAGTTCTGGCATGAAGTGGCCACTCGTGTAGGCACCGTTGGTCCTCACCTCCCGCAGAATTTGTTTGGAAGAACTTTAGGCCTCTGTGAGAGGGACAGGTCCTCTGACCAGTTGAAGAGGCTGGTTATTTTGCCCAGGGTCCCAAACAGACAAGTGACTGTGGCAAATAAATCATAGTCACCAGGTTTGAAATAGAAAGTCTAAAAATTCCATCTAGGCTCTGAGAGAATATTAGCAAGAAGTTTTTCTTTTAGGGCTGCTCCAGTGAGGTCACCAATAAAGTGGTTTCTGTTCAGTCTTCTCAAGTGGGTGAGAAGAGGAAGGAAGGTGCCTCTTGACACCTTCTGTTTGCATTTGTCCTTTTGAGCATTTCTGTTCCTGGGTGACAGCAGCTCAGTGACCACACAAAGGCAGCAGAGAGGCTGCCTACGGTCTGAGTCATTCCCCTGTATTCACATTTTGGTGTTCATGCAGAATAATTCCTGGGAAGAAGAATTCACTCTTTCCTTGTTACACATCAGGGATTCCTTCTCCCAACTCTAGATGCCAACGTCCTGTGTGCTGGGGAGGCCATGGTTTCCTGGGTGGGTGTTTTCATCATTCTGTTTCATCTACCTGGAAATCCCATCCCTCTTTTCAACTGTACATCTCAAAGCCACCTCATTCTGGTTGCCTTTTCAGCTTTCTCTATGTTATTATTTTTTTTTTGGCTGCACCTGTGGCATGCAGACATCTCAGGCCAGGGGTTGAACCCATGCCACAGCAGTAACTAGAGCCACGGCAGTGACAACGCCAGATCCTTAACCTGCTGAGCCACCAGGAAACTACCTCTTATTTACTTTAAATACCCATAGCACTCTGTGAGTTTCTTCTAGAGCTTCTCTCATTCTGTGATATTAGAGTTCGATCTTGCCGTGGTCTCTTTCCACTGGCCTATTTGCACTCTGAAAACAGGATTTGTGTTCTCTCATATCCTGTATCCCCACCCCCACCCCAGCTCCGCCACCAGGCACACCCCACCCCCAAGAGCTGAGTACATCATTTGTTGAATCAAACCAAATTGCATCTATCTTCGCTGCTTTATTTTCTATTTTTTTCCCCATTTGAACCTCAGCTTAAGTCATCACTAGTATCTGGATATATCTTTTCTTTTTCTTCATCCATCTCTTCACTTGTTGAGCATTTACCAAGTGCCTTCTCCCCCACCCCCCTTATCTGGCTGCACCCACAGAATATGGAAATTCCCAGGCCTGGGATCGAATCCAAGCTGTGGCTATGACCTATGCCACAGCTGAGGCGAGGCTGAATTCATGCGCCTTCTAAGTGTCAGGCACTGGACTGGGCACCGGGGCAGTCACGGTGAACGAAACACTGTCCCAGGTGCTAAGAAGCCCCAGTCCAAGAACAGAGGTAGGAAGAAGGGAAGGCCAGATGGCAAGGGGTCCACTGATGCAGTTTTGGGAGGTCAGGGAGGCTTCCCTGGCTGCCATGCCTAAGCTGAGATCCTTGGCATTCGCTCATGCAGTCCCTATGTGGGGATGTACCCCTCCTACCCCTGGGGCCAATTCCCTGTGTCTGCCCTCCCCTCTATACCCTCATCCTGCATGTGCCTTCCTGGTCCTCTGACAGCCTGACCTCTCATTTTCAGTGTCAGAGGGCACTGGCAAGGCTTTGTCTTTGACCCTTTCCTCATTCTTCCTGGTTTGGCTCTCACCCTGATGCAGATGACTTTTCAAGGTGTGTCTCTAAGCTTGTCTTTCTCCCCTGAAATACATTGCTCCCTGCCTGCTGGATCCAGCCCTCTGGACATTCTGCTTCTCCAAACTTCTGCAAATCCAGACCAGAATATGGTGTTTTTCTTCTGAGTGCCAGCTCCTGAGGCATTCAGGTAGCTGTGGTTATCCTCCAGAGGTCTTGGGCTAGAGCTGCGAAGGCAGGCTTCCTTTTTGTCTTTTTACAAAACCTAATACTGGAGTTCCTGTCGTGGTGCAGAGGAAATGAATCTGACTAGGAACCATGAGGTTGTGGGTTCCATCCCTGGCCTCGCTCAGTGGGTTAAGGATCTGGCGTTGCCTTGAGCTGTGGTGTAGGTTGCAGACGTGGCTCGGATCTGGTGTTGCTGTGGCTGTGGTTTAGGCTAGCAGCTGTAGCTCCAATTTGATCTCTAGCCTGGAAACCTCCATATGCCACAAGTTCGGCCCTAAAAAAAAAAAAAAAAAAAAAAAAGCAAAACCTGATACGAAGTTTACCTTTGTGGAGTTTTTGTCGTGGCTCAGCAGAAATGAATCTGACTAGTATCCATGAGGATGCAGGTTCTTGGGTGTGGCCCTAGAAAGACAAAAAAAAAAAAAAAAAGAAAGAAAACCAAAACCAAAAAGTTTACCCTTGTCATGTTCTCTCTTGATTAGATATTCTCTAGTGACAAGTACAACCACACTATTTTGTTATTTGTCTCTGTTCATAGGTAATTGTTCCCACTGTCCTGCATTAAGAAGCCCCAGCTGGCGATTTGCATCTCAGGTGCCCACAACGGGATGCTATGGGCTGGCCTCCAGTTGGCTGGGTTTGCCTGTGGCCAGCTGTCTGAACATCGGACAGCACTGACAGTTTAGGATGGTAACCCCCAGTAGTCACCAAATACTCCCAGCTTGTGGTGCTTCGTGGGCCATGATAGAATTGCTTTTCCTTGGAATTCCCATCGTGACTCAGTGTTTAATGAAACCAACTAGCATCTATGAAGATGAGGGTTCAATTCCTGGCCTCATTCAGTGGGTTAAGGATCCGTATTGCCGTGAGCTGTGGTTTAGGTCACAAACGCGGCTCAGATCTAGTGTTGCTGTGGCTGTGGTGTAGGTCAGCAGCTATAGCTCTGATTGGACCCCTAGCTTGGGAACCTCTGTATGCTGCAGGTTCAGCCCTAAAAAAAGATCCCCCAAAAATTGCATTTCCTAGCCCCCTTGTAGTGGGGTGGGGCCATGTAATTCCTAGCTTCTGAGTCCTAAGTGGAAGCATTGTGCCTGGACTTAAGCGTTTAATTTTGAGACCAAGACCCTTCGGGGACCTCTTTCCCTCTGCCATGCGACCCACAATGTCTGAGAAGACAGCTGCATCCTCAGCCTGGGTGCTAGAATGAGATTTGTAGCAGTGGCCCTGGCCAGCTCGTGATAGACATGTAGTTCAAGGGGAGTAACCTCCGTTGTTATAAACCACGGTTTGGGTTGTGGGCAATGTATCTTATCTTGACTAGCACCCCACTGTGTGGAGTGAAGTTATATTTAGCACCTTTTATTTTCTTTTTTCATTTTTGACCGCATCCATAGCATGTGGAAATTCCCGGACCAGGGATGAAACTCACACCACAGCGGTGACCTCAGCCGCTGCAGTTGACAACTCGGATCCTTAACCCACTGCACCACCAGGGAACTTCCAGCACCTTTGCTATTTCAAGCATGCACTTGGTTTGTATAAGTAAATAGCTGTCATATCCATGTCCATGAACTCTCTAGAGGAAATTCCCCAAAGCAACAGGTTTCTCTTTAAATAATAGCTAAAAATATATACACATTGATGTCATGTGTTTTACACACATCTAAACTGTGTGAAATGAGAGTATGTTCCACACACTTAATGAATAAATAATTTAGGTGGGGATCACACTTACCGTCAAGTTTGCCTTAAACTGCAGCTGACTCTGCCGTCTCACCCCACACTTGATCCCGTGCTCAGTTTTGACTCTGCATCTGCAGCACCCAGCACAGGGCGGCTGCCAGAGGCCCTTTCGTTTCCATTGTCACTCACTTTGACAAGTCAGAAGTGGCTTTTGCACTGGTGTCAGCTCCTCCAGGCTCGCTCATCCCCGTTGCGACCTGCCACCAGGGTTTCAAGTCAGAACAGCCCCTAGTGGCCACATACCCACCTCTCAAACCCCAAGGCAGAGAAGGGGAAACCAGGTGGGACCCTCTTTAAGTGGCAGAGGACAGACACCTGGGTTCCAGCCAAGCCAATCCTTGCAGATCCTACAATAGGCCAGGCCTCACTCTCTCAGCCTCATGCTAGGGGCTAACTCCCCTGCCTTCAGGTCTAGTCCTGCCAGTGGACTAACCCTGCGCCTGAGATTTAAAATCGCAACCAGCTCCTCTCACCTTCCTTAACACTCTCCATCTTCCTTGCCTTACTGACTTCTTTCCTCCACAATACTCAGCTCCTTATAACATTTGTATCATTTACTAATTTATTGTGTTTATTGTTTCTTTTTTTTCTCTACTAGAACATGAGCACCACAAAAGCAAGGGATTTTGCCTTTTTTTTTTTTTTTTTTTTTTTTGGTCAGTCTTCTATCCCAAGAAAACAGAGCAATGCCTGGCACACACACAGAAAAGATGCTTAATAAATATGAGTTGACTAAGCAGGGTAGCGCCAGGCATCTGTCATTTTGAGAGGGTCCCCAAGTGAGTCTAAACAGAGCAGGGTGGAGAATCGCTGTCCCACAGTCTCTAGTTCACTGGTGATGTGTGTGGTTCTTGATGTGAACCTAAGGGCCAAGTATGTTCTGTTTTTTTGTTTTGTTTGCTTTTTTTTTTAATGGCCGCACTCGAGGCATATGGAAGTTCCCGGGGCCAGAGATTGAACCTAAGCCGCAGCTGCAGCACTGCTGTATCCTTTAACCCAGTGCAGCAGGCTGGGGATCCAACCCATGCTTTGGGAGCAACCTGAGCCACTACAGCTAGATACTTCACCCACTGTGCCACAGTGGGAACTCTGCATGTTCTGGTTTATTCCTGCCTGTCAGGGACAGCATCCCTCCCAGAGCCTTGGCAGAGCAAGGAAAGAGAGTTGATTCTGTGTGAGCCCATGATGGCTGCTTCTCCCAGTGCTTGATGCCTATGGTGGCACTGTTCTTGTTCTGAAAGTTGGAGTAGCAACACGGCGGGACAGTACCATGACATCATCTGTCCTTCAGAAAACATCACAGTTGACAAGCACACAAACTCTTTATTTATTTGTAAAACTACTTTAGGTATGACTGACATGTAAAAAAGTGGTACCTACTACTATACACACACTTCGGTAAGTTTGGGGATAAATGTACATCTCTAAAACCATCACAGGAATTCCCGCTGTGGCTCAGTGGTTAACGAATCCCACTAGGAACAATGAGGTTGTGGGTTCGATCCCTGGCCTTGTTCAGTGGGTTAAGGATCCAGCGTTGCCGTGAGCTGTGGTGTGGGTTGCAGACGCGGCTTGGATCCCACGTTGCTGTGGCTCTGGTGTAGGCTGGTGGCTACAGCTCCAACTGGACCCCTAGCCTGGGAACCTCCATATGTCGCAGGAGCGGCCCTAGAAATGGCAAAAAGACAAAAAAACAAATAAGTAAATAAAACCATCACAGCCATCTAAGCAATAAATATATCCATCACTTCCCAAAGTTTCCTCCCATCCCCTTTACTAGTGTTATTATTTTGTGGTAAGAACAACTTCATATAAGATCTACCCTCTTAGCAAATTTTGAGTGAACAATCAAGTACTGTTAGCTGTAGGTACCATTCTGTATTGATTTCCAGAACTGCTCTTCTTGCATAGCTGAAACTTTGTACCTTTTGACCATGACCTCCCTAATTACCCCTCTTTCCAGTCCCTGGCAAATACCATTTGACTCTGCTTCTAAGAGTTTGACTATCTTAGATCCCACATATAAATGGTACCATACAGCATTTGTCTTTCTTTGCTGGACTTATTTCACTTAGCATAATGTCCTCCAGGTCCAACTATGTTGTCGTAAATGGCAGGGTTTCCTTCTTTTTTTTAAGGCTTAAAGATATTCCTTTGGATGCGTATACCACTTTAAAAAGAAAAAATCCGTTCATCCATTGATGGATGCTTAGATTGGTTCCATATCTTGGCTACTGAGAATAACGCTGCAATGAACATGAAAGTATAGGTATCTCTTTGAAATGCACACATACTCTGAATTTTTTTTTCTTTCTTTTTTTTGCTTTTCAGGGCTTCACTTGCGGTATATGGAAGTTCCCAGGCTAGGGTTCAAGTCAGAACTGTAGCCGCTGGCCTATGCCACAGCCATAGCAACGTAGGATCCAAGCTGTGCCTGTGACCTACACCACAGCTCACAGCAAGGCTGGATCCCTGTCCCACTGTGTAAGGCCAAGGATCAAACCCAAATCCTCATGGATACTAGTCAGATTTGTTTCTGCTGTGACACAACGGGAACTCCAACTCTGGAAAATTTTAAAATTCTTTTTAAGGAGTACCATTCACACAAAACTTTCCTTGAAAAAGACACATGCACACACATATTCACTGCAACACTATTCACAGTAGCCAAGACACGAAAACAACCTAAATGTCCATCGACAGATGATTGGGTTAAGAAGATGTGGTATATATACACAATGGAATAGTACTCAGCCATAAAGAAGAACAAAATAATGCCATTTGCAGCAACATGGATGGAACTAGAGAATCTCATACTATATGAAGTAAGTCAGAAAGAGAAAGACAAATACCATATGCTTTCACTTATATCTGGAATCTAATATATGGCACAAATGAACCTTTCCACAGAAAAGAAAATCATGGACATGGAGAACAGACTTGTGGTTGCCAAAAGGGAGGGGGAGGGAGAGGGAGCGGGAAGGACTGGGAAGTTGTGTTTAATTGATGCAAACTATAGCCTTTGGAATGGATAAGCAATGGGATCCTGCTGTATAGCACTAGGAACTATGTCTGGTCACTTGTGATGGAGCATGATAATGTGAGAAAAAAGAATGTATGTGTGACTGGGTTACCTTGCTGTGCAGCAGAAAATTGACAGAACACTGTAAATCAGCTATAATGGAGAAAATAAAAATTAAAAAAAAATAGAGTACCATTCATTATTTTTTGCCTGATTTGGTTAGTCTTCTGTATTTATTATTATTAATATTATCATTTTTATGGCCGCACCTGTGGCATATGGAAGTTCCCAGGCTAGGGGTCATACGCCAGCCTACGCCACAGCCACAGCAACCCCAGATCCAAGTAGTGTCAGCGACCTACATTGCAGCTCACAGCAGGATCCTTTAACCCACTGAGCAAGGCCAGGGATTGAATGCACATCATCATGGATATTAGCTGGATTATTAACCTGCTGAGCCACAACAGGAACTCCAGTCTTCTGTATTTTTTAATCTGCCTTCCATTTGCCATATTCTTTTCCTTAATTAAAAAAAAAACAACAGTAGACTGACTTTTAGAGTAGATTTAGGTTTACACTAAATTGAGCAGATAGCAGAGAAGTTCCCATATGTGCCCTCCCAACACACAGTTTTACCTATTGCCATCTTTCATTAATGTGGTATACTTGTTAAAAATTGATAAACAAATAGTAACACATTATTATTAACTGATGTGTATAATTTACACTAAGCTTCACTCTTTGTGTTACATATTTTTTATGGGTTTTGACAAATGCATAATGTCATGTATCTACCATTTGCAGTATCATACAGAATAGTTTCACTGCCTTAAAAATCCCCAAGGTTCCACCTATTTATCTCTCCCTTCCACCCCCAACCTCCTGACCACCACTGATCTTTTTGCTGTCTCTATAATTCTGCCTTTTTCCAGAATGTCATATATTTGGGATTATACCTAGCTTTCTCAAGTGGCTTCTCTCACTAAGCACTGTGTATTTCAGGTTCCTTCATGTGTTTTCCTGGCTTAAAAGATCATTTCCTTTTATAATTGAATAATATTCCATTGTATGGATTGCTATAATGTATCCATTCACTTTTTGAAAGATATCTTGGTTGTTTCCAGTTTTATAGCAATTATGAATAAAGCTGCTGTAAACATTCAAGTACAAGTTTCTGTGTAGATATAAATTTTCAACTCATGTGGGTAAATACCTTGGAGTGTGATTGCTCAATAGCATGATACCACTAAGTTTAGCTTTGAAAGAAAATGTCAAACTGTATTCCCAAGTGGCTATACCATTTTGCATTCCCACTAGCAATGAATCAGAGCTCTTGTTGCTCCACATTCTTGCTTGCATTTATTATTATCTCTTCTATGGATTTTGGTCATTCTAAAAATGTAGGTTTTTAATTTGCGATCGCTAGTGATATAGGATATTGAGCATCTTTTCACATGCTTCTTTGCATCTGTATAACTTATTTGGTGAGGATTTGTTCAGATCTTTTGACCATTTTTCTGTTGTTGTTGCATCTGTGGCATGTAGATGTTCCCAGGAGAAGGATGGAATCTGAGCTGCAGCTGTAATCTACACCATAGCCGCAGCAACGCCGTATTCTTAACCCACTGTGCTGGGCCAGGGATAGAAACTGCGTTTCAGGAGTGACCAGAGCTGCTGTTTCAGAGACAATGCCAGATCCTTAACCTGCTGTGCCACAGTGGGAACTCCTCTTTTGTCCATTTTTAAACTGGGTTGTTTCTTCTCTTATTGTTGAGTTTTTGCAATTTTTAAAAATATAGCAGCTTTATTGAGATATAATTTAAACACCTTACAATTCACCCTCTTCAAGTGTATAATGATATGACATTTAGTATATTCAGAGTTGTGCAAAAATAACTGCAACCAATTTTAGAATATCATCACTTCAAAAAGAAACCCATGACTATTAGCAGTCACTCCCCATTTCTCCCCAACACCTCTAGCCCTGGGCAACCACTAATTTACTTTCTGTTTCGATAGATTTTTCCCATTTTGGACATTGCATATAAGTGAAATCATGATATGTGAGGTTTGTGACTGGTTTCTTTCATTTAGCATAATTTTTTTTTTTTTTTGTCTTTTTATCTTTTCAGGGCCGCTCCTGTGGCATATGGAGGTTCCCAGGCTAGGGGTCTAATTGGAGCTGTAGCTGCCAGCCTACGCCAGAGCCATAGCAATGCAGGATCCGAGCTGAGTCTTCGACCTACACCACAGCTCACGGCAATGCCAGATCCTTAACCCACTGAGCAAGGCCAGGGATCGAACCCGCAACCTTATGGTTCCTAGTTGGATTCATTAACCACTGTGCCACGACAGGAACCCCATCATTTAGCATAATTTTTTAATGTTCAATTGTGTTATAGCTTTTATCAATACTTTATTTCTTTATATGGTTGAAGAGTATTCCAATGTATGGGTGTATCATATTTTATGCTTGATGGACATTTAGTTTTTTTTCCTACTTCTTGGCTATTATGAATGATGTTGCTATGGACATTTGTGTACAATTTTTTATGTGGACATACGCTTTCATCTTTCTTGAGTATATGCCTAAGAGTATAATTGCTGGGTCATATATGGTAACACTGACTTTTGAGGAACTTCCAAGCTGTTTTCCAAAATGGCAGCACAATTTTCATGCCACTGCATATGAGGAGTCCATCTTCATGCCACTCCATATGAGGAGTCCAGCTTCTCCATATTCTCAAGAAATTATTGTCCATCTTTTTTATTACAGTCATCTTAATGAGTGTGAAGTGGTGTCTCACTGTGATTTTGATTTGCATTCCTAATGACTAATGATGTTGAGCATATTTTCATGTGCTTATTCACGATTTGCATGTCTTCTTTGGAGAACTATCTACTCTTTGTCCATTTTTAGTTTTATTTATTTATTTATTTTGTCTTTTTAGGGCCACACCCGAGGCATATGGAGGTTCCCAGTCTAGGGGTCTAATCGGAGCTATAGCTGCCAGCCTACACCACAGCCACAGCAACGCCAGATCTGAGCCATGTCTGCGACCTACACCACAGCTCACGGCAACGCCAGATCCTTAACCCACTGAGTGAGGCCAGGGATCAAACCCTCAACCTCATGGTTCCTAGTTGGATTCGTTTCCGCTGAGCCATGACGGGATCTCCATGTCCATTTTTAAATTGTATTATTTTCTTTTTGTCATTTAGTTTTTTTTTGGTCTTTTTGCCATTTCTTGGGCCGCTCCCTCGGCATATGGAGGTTCCCAGGCTAGGGGTCTAATCGGAGCTGTAGCTGCGGGTCTACGCCAGAGCCACAGCAACGCAGGATCCGAGCCGCGTCTGTGACCTGCACCACAGCTCACAGCAACGCCAGATCGTTAACCCACTGAGCAAGGGCAGGGATCGAACCTGCAACCGCATGGTTCTTAGTCGGATTCGTTAACCACTGCGCTACGACGGGAACTCCCTTGTTATTAAGTTGTAAGAGCTATTTATGTATTCTGTTTTTGTTTGCTTTTTAGGGCTGAACCTGCAGCATATGGAAGGTTCCAGGCCAGGGGTGGAGTCAGAGCTATAGCTGCTGGCCTACGCCACAGCCACAGCAACTCGGGATCCAAGCCACGTCTACGACCTACAACACAGCTCAAGGCAATGTCAGATCCCCTGATCCACTGAGTGAGGCCAGGGATCAAACCTGCATCCTCATGGACACTAGTCAGATTCATTTCTGCTATGCCACAATAGGAACTCCTATTTATGTATTCTCCTTATCAGATCTTTAACCTGAAAACATTTTCCCCCCTTTGGTGTGTTGTCTTTTAACTTTCTTGATAGTGTTTTTCAAGGAAAAAAGTTTTTAATTTTGAAGTCTAACTTGTCCATTTTCCTTTTGTTGCTTGTGCCTTATTGCCTAATCCAAGGTCATGAAGATTAACATCTATGTTTTCTTATAAGAGTTTTATAGTTTTCGGCCTTACCTTTAGGTCTTTGATCTACTTTGAGTTGATTTTTGCATATGGTGCATGTGCAGAGGGGTCCAACTCCATTCTTTTGCATGTGGATATCCAGTAATCCCAGCACCACCTGGTCAATGACAGCACACAGACTCTTAGTGAAGAAGCTAATGCTACATTTGAAAGAGGCGGAAGAAAACTTCTTAGCCAGGTCTTCTGACTCCTGTGTTTTCCTGTGTGGCCGCCTGATGACTTCACTCTGCAGTCAAGTGCCGAGAGTGGCCACGATCAACTGCTCCCATTTTTCGAGGCTCATCTCTTCCATTCCACACCAGTTTCCTTCATCTTCTAGTGCACTTAGAATAGAACGGAATCTCCATGAAAGGTCCTAACAGGTCTAGTCTGACTCACGCTCTGCAGCTTGAATCTTTTCCACAGGATCTTGGATTAATTGCTGCCCCATCTCTCTTTAGATACTTCCAAATAAGAGGAAACTCATTCGTTTCTCAGTTTTAAGTTTGATGGTGGAGAGCTTGTTAATAATGATGATAAGCATGGCGACAATGATAACTACTTCTTGAGCCCTTACATTGTGATACGATATATCATCTTTTAATTCTTACAACAGCTCTCTGAGGGAGTTATTTTCAGTGTGTTTTTCAGAGAAGCACAGAGAAGTTATTTGCTCAAAGTCACACACAACATTAGTTTAACTGTGTGAACCTAGGTTCAAACCAGGTCCATCTGACTCCAAAGCCTGTGATCCTAATCCTTCTACTCTTTTCAAATGTGCTGCTGAGGAAGGGAACAGATGAGATTCTCTGCGGGCAGACAGGAGGACCCCATTTCCTGGCATCCTTGTAATGAGGTGGGACTGCTTTACTCTTTCTAGCCAACAGGCTGTGAGTGGAACTTCCAGGCTGAAGCATTTAAGAACAGGTGTGAGTTTTCCCCTCTCCTGTTTTCCTGTTGCAGCCAGTCTGGAAACAATGGTTGAAAATGGTGGAGCAATAAGAAGAAAAGTGCCTGGATCTCTAAATCACTGCCTGGCAAATGGCTACTATGGCCTGCATTTAACCTTGCATGAACAAGATACAAATTTTATGTATTATGCCTCTGAGAGGTCAAGGTTGGTTTGTTCTTGCAGACCATCCCATCCTGAATATTAAAGCTGAAAACTAAACTGCCTCCATTTGTTTTCCTCTTGATTACAGTTCTGCCTTCTGGTGGTGTCAGGTACACACAGGATGTACCACTTCATCTCAGTTTCCAACATGTGCCATATTGTTTGGTTTCTTTTTTTTTTTAATTAATTAATTAATTTATTTATTTATTTTGTCTTTTTGCCATTTCTTGGGCTGCTCCCACAGCATATGGAGGTTCCCAGGCTAGGGGTCAAATCGGAGCTGTAGCTGCCCGGTCTACGCCAGAGCCACAGCAACACAGGATCCGAGCCGCATCTGCAACCTACACCACAGCTCACGGCAACGCTGGATACTTTAACCCACTGAGCAAGGGCAGGGACCGAACCCGAAACCTCATGGTTCCTAGTCGGATTCATTAACCACTGCGCCATGACGGGGACTCCTTGTTTGGTTTCTTATTGTCTCCTGTGTGCAGATCTCATGGCATTGATTGATTATAATCTCCTTAGCAGGTCAAAGACTATGAGTTACAGTTCTTCTTTATCCTAGCAGCTCTAAGGCACAAAACCAGTGCTGAGGCAATGCTAATTAACTGCTGAAGCTATATTACCTAGTAAAAACTATTTGTATTTACTCTGGCTTTAAGAGGTTAATAGTTATTAGACTTTTAAGTTGAGTTAAAGGCCCCATTCTCTTTATAAGCCTAGAAAACTTTAGCAATTATTTTTAAGGACTTTTAAAATAACACTCTGGTCCCATTTACTTCTGTTAAATACTTTCAGCGATTTAACTTTTTTTTTTTTTTGCTTTTCAGGGCTACACCCATGGCATATGGAGGGTCCCAGGCTAGGGGTCCAATCAGAGCTACGGCTGCTGGCCTACACCACAGCCATAGCAACTTGGGATCTGAGCCGCGTCTGTGACCTACACCACAGCTCAAGGCAACGCCAGATCCTTAACCCACTGAGCAAGGCCAGGGATCGAACCCGAAACCTCATGGTTCCTAGTCGGATTCATTTCCCCTGTGCCATGACGGGAACTCCTTGACTCTTTTTCTTTTAGGGCCGCACATGTGGCATATGGAGGTTCCCAGGCTAGGGCCTGAATTGGAGCTATAGCTGCTGGCCTACGCTACAGTCACAGAAACACCAGATCTGAGCTGAGTATGTGACTACACCACAGCTCACAGCAAGGCTGGATCCTTAACCCCCTGAGCAAGGTCAGGGATTGAACCAGCATTCACATGGATACTAGTTGGATTAATTTCCACTTAGCCCCAATGGGAACTCCCAACTTTCAGCAATTTAAAATCACATTTATAAATGTAATGTACTTTATTTCCTTTTAAAAGTACTTCAGTTATCTGAGAGACCCCCCCCCCAAGGACCTCAGTAATTTTTATAAATCTAATAAATTAAATATATAGATATGGTGAACCTAATTTTTCTGAAATGTTTCACTACTACATATAAACTTGGCAAGACTTCTACTTAAAAATCATAAATCTGGAGTTCCTGTTGTGGCCCAATAAGTTAAGGACCCAATGTCTCTGTGAGGATGTGGGTTCGATCCCTGGCCTCTTTCAGTGGGTTAAGGATCCGGTGTTGCCACACGTTGTGGCAAAGTTTGCAGATGTGGCTGGGCTCCGGTGTTGCCGTGGCTGTGGCATAGGCCCCAGCTGCAGCTCCAATTTGACTCCTGGCCCAGGAATTTCTATATGCAGCAGATGTGGCTGTAAAAAGAAAAAAAAATTATAAATCTAAATCAATTACCTGATTACACTTTTTTTTTGCCACCAGGGAAATTCGATTACACTTTCTTGATATGAACACAAACTTATGGAAAAGTTGAAAGTATAGGACAAAGAACTTTTTTCTGAACCATTTGAGAGTAAGTTGCCAATCTGATGCCCCAGCATCTCTGAATGTTTTAGTATGTGTTTTCCTACAAACAAGGACATTCTCCTAAATAATCACAACATAGCCATTAAAATCAGGAAATTGAGAAGTTCCTGTCGTGGTACATTGGACATGAATCCGACTAGTAACCATGAGGTTTCGGGTTCAATCCCTGGCCTCGATTAGTGGGTTAAGGATCTGGCATTGCCGTGAGCTGTGGTGTAGGTCACAGCTGTGGTTCAGATCCTGCATTGCTGTGGTTGTGGTGTAGGCCAGCAGCTGTAGCTCTGATTGGACCCCTAGCCTGGGAACCTCCATATGCTGTGGGTGTGGCCCTAAAAGGCAGGAAAAAAAAAAAATCAGGAAATTGATTCTGACACGTTATCACCACTAACTCCCCAGACTCCAG
This sequence comes from Sus scrofa, assembly GCF_054392235.1. Classification (NCBI taxonomy): domain Eukaryota; kingdom Metazoa; phylum Chordata; class Mammalia; order Artiodactyla; family Suidae; genus Sus; species Sus scrofa. The sequence goes on along the minus strand of NC_139396.1, from coordinate 99,587,601 downwards.
TAAAATTCTGTCTATAGTCCTAACGATGTTCTTCAGAGCAACCAAATCAAGTTCAGAATCAAGTTTTCATCTAGTCTCTCTCTTTTTTCTTAGTGGCTGCACGGGTGGCATAAGGGAGTTCCTAGCTGGGGACTGAAACCCAAGTCTCCAGAGCAAAGTAAGGTGCTGCAGTCAGATGTCTTAACCCATTGCACCACAGTGGAAACTCTGCCACGTGTTCATTTAGTCATCCTATGTCTATCCTCCTTCAGCAGTTCCTCAGGCCAATTGTTTTGCAGAACATCCCTGGGTTTGGGTATGTCTGGTCCTCAAGATTAGGTTTCAGGCTATGTATGTTGGGCAGAAACATCACAGCAACAGTGTTGTCCTCTTCTTACATCATTCTATCCACTGGTGCGTGATTTCAGTTTTTCTTACTATTAATCATTGTTCACTGTGATCACCTGACTAAGGTGGTACCACCCAGTCTTTACTGTGAATAACTTTTTTAGCCCCTTTGTAACCAGTTAGGATTTTGGAGCTCTGTAAATATTCTGTTTTTATAAAAGCTCTCATGAAACTGTCAACTTTTTTTGTGTGGCTTTTTTAGGGCCACACGCATGGCATATGAAAGTTCCCATGCTAAGGGTCAAATCGGAGCTTCAGCTTCCAGCCTATGCCACAGCCATAGCAACACCAGGTCTGAGCCACATCTGTGACCTGCATGGCAGCTCACAGTAATGCCAGATCCTTTAATTCACTGAGCAAGGCCAGGGATAGAACCCACATCCTCATGGATACTAGTTGGGTTCATTACTGCTCATACACAATGGAAACTCCTCATTTCTTTTTTTTTTTTTTCTTTTTTTTTTTTTTTCTTTTCCCACTGTACAGCAAGGGGGTCAGGTCATCCTTAGATGTATACATTGCAGTTACAGTTTTTTCCCCCACCCTTTCTTCTGTTGCGACATGAGTATCTAGACATAGTTCTCAGTGCTATTCAGCAGGATCTCCTTATAAATCTATTCTAGGTTGTGTCTGATAAGCCCAAGCTCCCGATCCCTCCCACTCCCTCCCCCTCCCATCAGGCAACCACAAGTCTCTTCTCCAAGTCCATGATTTTCTTTTCTTTTTGTGCTGGATATTAGATTCCAGTTATAAGTGATATCATATGGTATTTGTCTTTGTCTTTCTGGCTCATTTCACTCAGTATGAGATTCTCTAGTTCCATCCATGTTGCTGCAAATGGCATGATGTCATCCTTTTTTATGGCTGAGTAGTATTCCATTGTGTATATATACCACCTCTTCCGAATCCAATCCTCTGTCGATGGACATTTGGATTGTTTCCATGTCCTGGCTATTGTGAATAGGGCTGCAATGAACATGCGGGTGCATGTGTCTCTTTTAAGTAGAGCTTTGTCTGGATAGATGCCCAAGAGTGGGATTGCAGGGTCATATGGAAGTTCTATGTATAGATTTCTAAGGTATCTCCAAACTGTTCTCCATAGTGGCTGTACCAGTTTACATTCCCACCAGCAGTGCAGGAGGGTTCCCTTTTCTCCACAGCCCGTCCAGCACTTGTTATTTGTGGATTTATGAATGATGGCCATTCTGACTGGTGTGAGGTGGTATCTCATGGTAGTTTTGATTTGCATTTCTCTTATAATCAGCGATGTTGAGCATTTTTTCATGTGTTTGTTGGTCATCTGTATATCTTCCTTGGAGAAATGTCTATTCAGGTCTTTTGCCCATTTTTCCATTGATTGATTGGTTTTTTTGCTGTTGAGTTGTATAAGTTGCTTGTATATTCTAGAGATTAAGCCCTTGTCAGTTGCATCATTTGAAACTATTTTCTCCCATTCTGTAAGTTGTCTTTTTGTTTTCTTTTTGGTTTCCTTTGCTGTGCAAAAGCTTTTCAGTTTGATGAGGTCCCATGGGTTTATTTTTGCTCTAATTTCTATTGCTTTGGGAGACTGACCTGGGAAAATATTCATGATGTTGATGTCAGAGAGTGTTTTGCCTATGTTTTCTTCTAGGAGTTTGATGGTGTCCTGTCGTATATTTAAGTCTTTCAGCCATTTTGAGTTTATTTTTGTGCATGGTGTGAGGGTGTGTTCTAGTTTCATTGCTTTGCATGCAGCTGTCCAGGTTTCCCAGCAATGCTTGCTGAATAGACTTTCCTTTTCCCATTTGATGTTCTTGCCTCCCTTGTCAAAGATTAATTGACCATAGGTGTCAGGGTTTATTTCCGGATTCTCTATTCTGTTCCATTGGTCTGTCTGTCTGTTTTGATACCAGTACCACACTGTTTTGAGGACTGTGGCTTTGTAGTATTTCTTGAAGTCTGGGAGAGTTATGCCTCCTGCTTGGTTTTTGTTTCTCAGGATTGCTTTGGCGATTCTGGGTCTTTTGTGGTTCCATATAAATGTTTGGATTGTTTGTTCTAGTTCTGTGAACAATGTCATGGGTAATTTGATAGGGATTGCATTGAATCTGTAGATTGCTTTGGGTAGGATGGCCATTTTCACAATATTGATTTTCCCAATCCAGGAACATGGAATATCTTTCCATTTCTTTACATCTTCTTTGATTTCTTTGATTAAGGTTTTATAGTTCTCGGCATATAGGTCCTTTACCTCTTTGGTCAGGTGTATTCCGAGGTATTTGATTTTGTGAGGTACAATTTTAAAAGGTATCATTTTTTTGTATTCCTTTTCTAATGTTTCATTGCTGGTATACAGAAATGCAACTGACTTCTGAATGTTAATCTTATATCCTGCCACTTTGCTGAATTTATTAATCAGTTCAAGGAGAAACTCCTCATTTCTTTGTCTGTTCCCCAATTTGTTCAATAGGTTATAATCCATTGCCACCATTCTTTATTTTGATTCTTATATTATCTCTAATCAAACAGTTTTGTTCCTTTGGACATGTTTCCCTATTTTTTGAGCACTCCTTTGTCTTCTGGCACAATAAAATGTTTCAGGTTTATATAGCACTTTTCCTGCTTTAGTCCTGGAATCATTCCTTTCTCTAAGGAGCCATGGAAAATAGAATTTAGAAGTTAAGACTTTGGGCCTTGTGTGCTCTTTGCCATTGGGGTGATACTGCTCCTGGGTCCTTTTAGTGGGCAGAAATAGAAAAAAACGTAGCTCCCATTACCTTTATTTATTTTTTTGGCCACACCTGAGGCACATGGAAGTTCCCTGGGCTGGGGTCAAACCCGTGCCACAGCAGTAACCAGAGCTACAGTAGTGATAACACTGGATCCTTAACCTGCCGAGCCACCAAGGAATCCCCCATTACCTTCAGTATGTTTATTGATTTGATTCATAGCTAGGTACTCAATAAATCTCCCACCCGGGCTGCCACTTCTTTTCCCTGCTGGGACTCCAACTCTCTATCCTGAGCCTCCCCTGTCTGGGATCTGACGCTGCCCTGGGCTACTGTGGCCCCTCACTCTTTCTGAAGACTCACCTGATTCTCATTCGAGGTAGCTGGATTCTATAAAGTTGCTGCAAACACTGAATTCATGAATTGCTTCTAAGGGAAATACGGAAGTCGGTTCCTGAGAGCCTCTGGTCATGTCGTTTTGGTCAACTGATCAATACATACCTAGCTTAATGTGTATTTCTATTTAAATATGTTATTTAATAGCTACTGTTGGTTCATTAACATTGAACTTATAACCAATAGCACTATAACCCAGGCCTGAATGATGTTCAGCTTCATCTTTTCTCTGGAAGGCATATGGGAGCCTTCTTGCACTTAGCAACCATAGACAGCACTTCAGGACTACACTTGGGCACCATTACAAACAGAGAAAAAAAGCAACAAAAGGACAAAACATGAAAAACATGGCACTAAATAGACCAGGAAAGGACAGGTGTTTACAGCGATGAGAGCTGAAACAAGAAGGCATGACATCAACTAGTTCAACCTCAGCCGGGAAAGTGCACTTGTGGCGACTCAAGCTTCTCGCCCCTCTAACCACACGCCCAGGTTCACAAGAGCAGAGCGAACTGTGCAGTCCCTTCCCAGCCCCTCATTCTGAGCCTCAAATTAGCAGTTTGAAAATGACTATGGTAGGTGTATGTACACCACAGACATCTGCACATGCTACTAGCCGGGGCTTTTTTTTGAGAACTGGTTGTTAAACCTTAACCAGCACACCACTGCATGAACCCCCAAAGGGAACGTTCATAACCCCAAAAGGGAACGCTCACACAGCCAGAGACCCTTCTAACCTCTATTCACAGAAGTCTGTAACCCTTTTATCACTTGTTTGGATGCTGCATTTCTTTCTCTTATGACAGGTAACCTCAACTCTAAAGATTTAATTTGAAAGATGCCTGTATTCTTTCAGCTTCCTAGGACCACAACCCTTACAACTGTGGAAATAAAATCTGCCTGACTCTAGGCCCTTTTTTTCAGCTTTGCCCCATTCAGTCATGACCTTCAGGGTCATTCTATTTCCCTCCTCCTCAACCTCCAACACTGTGCATGGGCCACCCCCCCACCCCCCACCGCCCCAACCCCCGCCACCCGCCCCTTCCCCAGCCTCCAGCCCAGAATCCTCATGCTATAAACTTTCCTCATTTCTTTTTTCCTGTTTAGGGTCCAGATGAAGGCTCCTTTTGCAGACAAGTCTCCTGGCCTCACAGCTTGGACTGCAGGGACCCCTCCCCCCCGCAGGTCTCCTCCAGCCGGGTGAGCCAGTTCCCTCAACACCTGGCACCAGCATGTGGACAAAGAACTCATGCTGTTGTGCTGAGCCTGGTGACTTAGGCTGTAAAACTGCAGTCCAAGTTGTTAAACCCGGATTCAGGTAGATAGCCAAACAGGGCCAAGGCTGCCCTGCATCTGGGTTTTGGCAGACAGAGCAGTTTTCCCATCTGTGGGAGCCTTAGTGTGGCCTTTCTCTCTAGGAGGCAATGCTGGTATAATTTATTGGGCCATAATTGTTGAAAGGAACAGTCCTTCGGGCCATTCATTCAGGCCAAAAATGTTTCTTTATTGAGCCTTCTCAATGTTCTCAGCCTTGTGCTATGTGGGGTGTGTGTGTGTGTGTGTGTGTGTGTGTGTGTGCACGCACACTGAGGGGAGAGTCACAAAAAAAGACCAAGACCCAGTCTCTAGTCTGTATCCAACAGTCAAGCAACAATAGAAAGCAGAATATGTAGGAGCAGTAAAGGCTAAAGAATTTCAAAGGAAAAATTTCTCACAACGGACTTGAGTTTCACAGGGTTTGAAGGACGAATGGGATTTAGTCAGTGAATGGCAAGGTGAGGGCTCTTCACCTGGGAGAAGAGCTCACTGGATGGGTATGGAAAGTCCCTGGACAGATCTAGGGAGTGGCAAGTCCTTGGGATAGAATTCCTAAGGTGGAGGCTCCTGGGGAAGGTCTTCTGAGGGAAGAGTTGAAGATGTGGGCAGAGATCACATGGGAGAGAAACTTGAATGACAGGCAAAGGAGTCTGACCTCCATTGTGCAAGAAAGAGGAACCCTCACTGAAAGTTTTCAAGGAGACCACACACCTATGGTCAACTCCATGAACCTATGGTCAACTAATCTATGATAAAAGAGGCAAGAATATATGGAGGAAAGACAGTGTCTTTAATAAGCGGTGATGGGAAAATGGGACAGCTACATGTAGCAGAATGAAATTAGAATATATACTCTAACACCATACACAAAAAACTCAAAATAGATTAAAGACCTAAATGTAAGACTGGATACTATAAAACTCCTAGAGGAAAACATAGGAAGAACCCTCTTTGACATAAATCTCAGCTATATCTTTTTTGATCCATTTCCTAGAATAATGAAAATAAAAACAAAAATAAACAAATGGGACCTAATTAAACTTAAAAGCTTTTGCGCAGCAAAGGAAACCATAAAAACGAAAAGACAACCCACAGAATGGGAGAACATTTTTTGCAAATGAAGCAACTGACAAGGGATTAATCTCCAAAATATACAAACATCTCATGCAGCTTTTTATTAAAAAAAATGGACAGAAAGTCTAAAAAGGCATTTCTCAAAAGAAGACAGACAGATGGCCAACAAGCACATAAAAAGATGCTCAACATCACTAATTATTAGAGAAATGCATATCAAAACTGCAATGAGGTATTATTACCCCCACCCTGGTTAGAATGGTCATCATCAAAGAGTCTACAAATAATAAATGTTGGAAGGGGTGTGGAGAAAAGGGAACCCTCTTACATTGTTATTGGGAAAGTAAATTGCTGCAATCACCATGGAGAACAGTATGGAGGTTCCTTAAAAAACTAAATATAGAACTACCACATGATCCAGAAATCCCATATATCTGGAGAAAACAATAATCTGAAAAGATATAAGCACCCCAACGTTCACCGAAACACTATCTACAATAGCCAAGACATGGAAGCAACCTAAAAGTCCATTGACAGAGGAATGGATAAGGAAAATGTGGTACATATATACAATGGAATATTATCTGGCCATAAAAAGAATGAAATGGTGTCATTTGCAGCAACATGGATGGACCTATAGATTATCACACTAAGTGAAGTAAGTCAGATAAAGACAAATATCATATGATGTCACATGTGGAATCCAATAAAAGTGATACAAAAGAACTTAGTTATAAAAGAGAAACTCACAGAGTTCAAAATAAAACCTATAGTCACCATAGGGGAAGCCATGGGGATGGGTAGGATACATTAGGATTTGGGGATTAACACACACACACTACTATATATAAAGTAGATTAACTAACAAGGACCTACTGTATAGCACAGGGAACTCTACTCAATATTCTATAATAACCTCTATGGGAGAAGACTCTGAAAAAGAATGGATAGATGTACATGTATAATTGACTCACTTTGCTGTACACCTGAAACCAACACAACATTGTAAGTCAACTCTACTCCAATTAAATTAAAAAAGAAAGTTTTCAAGGAAAGGAGTAGCATATTGAGTCTGTGTCATGTGAAGGTAAAATTGGGATTTGTGCTGCCACCACTGAAGGCTGAAGGGGTGTCAAGTGAAGGAAGAAGGTTGGGGATGTTTCCAACATCCAGCTGTGCTCACTGGGTTGTTCTTGTTGTCCAGTCCCCTTCCGCAGTAGATGTCAGATACAATAATATGGCTCATACTGCTAATAATAGTAATAAATGTATAACCATAAAAATAATATAAACTTAAGTATATATAAAATTAATTGAACAATTCCTATGTTTTAGAACTTGAGCTAAGCATCCTAAATATATGATTTTGTAAAACCCTTACATCAGCTCTATGAAGTAAACACTATTACCATCTCCGTTTTTACAGAGAGAAAACTAAAGCACAGAGAAGTAAAGGGATTTTCCCAAGGTCACACAGCCAGGAAGTGGTAGGGGATGAAATGAGAGCCCAGCACTGTCTGACTCCAGAGCTTGAATTCTGCCTACACTGTATATATACTCCCTTGTGAATAAGATGCCTCCTCCATGGAGCAGGTCCCATGGTATCTGAGCAAGATGGCAAATGGGAGGCTGGATATCAACCCAAGTATGTGGTTTAGTAAGTGGTTGAAGGCCCACGTTCAGAGGGTCCTGGAGAATGAACTCAGAAGGCCTTGGAGGGTAGTGTCTAGTGATGTCACAGGCTCTGACAATTCAATTCGTTTAATGATGAATTCATTCATTGATTAAAAAAAATTTTTTTTTTGTCTTTTTAGGGCCACACCTGCGGCATATGGAGGTTCCCAGGCTAGGGGTGGTGTTGGAACTGTAGCCGCTGGCCTACCCCACAGCCACAGCAACGCCAGATCCAAGCCACGTCTGCGACCCACACCACAGCTCAAGGCAATGCCAGATCCTTAACCCACTGAACGAGGCCAGGGATCAAACCTATGTCCTCACGGATACTAGTCAGATTCGTTTCTGCTGAGCCAGGACAAGAACTCCAATTCTTTTATTTCTAACGGGTGGCCCACAGAACATCTGTTCTGTAGACATCTCTGTCACACATTCCAGTTAAAAAATACAAAATCATCAATGTTTTAAAATCAAGAGATAAAAAAAATTCCGGAATTCCAGATTCTAAAGGAAGCTGGAGATCAGGCCATGCATTTGCGTTCCTGCAGAGGAATAGTCAGCCGGAGTATGCAGTAGCTGCCCCTCTGCAGAGGGACTCTTGCTCCCCTGTTCACAGAGACCACACCACCCATACAGAGGGTACACTTACACCCAGCCCCATGGATCCACTTATGTTATCTCCTTGGGCTCTGTAGGTATTTATTTTGAAGCCCTGTTGACAGATGGTTCCCCAAATAGTCACAGATGAAGTGAAAGTGGGAGGAATGGCAAGAAAACGGATAACAACATCCAGATTCAGAAAGATCTAGTTGACAGATGTGCATCTAGTGAGAATTTAATGGAGATCAATGTAAAATCTTGTAATTGTCCATTAAATCAACTGTCCGAGTGGGGACACAAAGATATGGCTGAAGAGTAATAAACTAAAAAAATCCCCAATTTTTAATGGATGAAAGCCTCAATGTGAATCAGTAGTATAATGCGAGTGCCAAAAAAGCTGTGATTTTAGGCTACATGAATAGAAGTATCGAGCAAATGTTTGGCTTCCTTATGAATAGGATTAGAGATGTACTGCATAGCCTCCCAGGAAGAGGATGAATCAATCTCACGGGGTAGAGACTGAGGGAGGAGAGACATTGGCACCGTGTATGGAAGCTGCTCAGAGCCCCCCAGAGACAGAAGAGCTGCTCAGGACGTTGTGTGTTCCCTGAAAACCAGTGTTCAAGCATGAACAGGGTGACCACTTGACAAAAAGATGGGCTGGCAAGTGAACCACCAGAGGATAATGGGTCTCAAAGAACCTCAGGTCCATTTTGACACTCACTTTCCCTGATTCCAGGTACTAGAAGGCTCTTTAAAGAAAGGCAAATGAGGAAGTTCCTGTTGTGGCTCAGCAGTTAACGAACCCTAGTATCCATGAGGATGAGGGTTTGATCCCTGGTCTCACTCAGTGTGTTAAGGATGTGGCATGGCTGTGAGCTGTGGTGTAGGTCACAGATAGACAGGGCTCAGATCCCATGTTGCTGTGGCTGTGGTGTAGGCCGGCACCTGTAGCTCTGATTCAACCCCTAGCCTGAGACCTTCTATATGCTATGGGTGTGGCCCTAAAAAGCAACATAAATAAAAGAAGAAAAGGAAGTGAGTATTAACCTCTCTGTACTTTTTCTTTCTTTCTTTTTCTTTTTTGCTTTTTTAGGGCCACACTCAAAGCATGTGGAAGTTTCCAGGCTAGGGCCTGAGGAATCAGAGCTATAGCTGCCGGCCTACACCACAGCCACAGCAATACCAGATCCGAGCTGCGTCTGTGACCTACACCACAGCTCACAGCAACACTGGATCCTTAACCCACCAAGCGAGGCCAGGAATTATGCATACTAGGCCTCATGCATACTAGTTGGATTTGTTTCCACTGCACCACAACAGGAATTCCTCTCTGTGCCATTTCATGTCTGAGAGCTACACAGAGGTGCCAGTTTAGAAGAAAGCACTGGTTAACTGTGAAAGTGTATGGCCATATCTCTGAAAGCTGAGCGCTCCCTGCTTTAATCTCATCCTTTGAGGGCTTTAGATGTGAGCTGGGCTGACGATGCCCCTTTGTCCATCCCTTAGGTTTGTGGGATGGTTGGACTTGCCATGGAGACATGACACACACTGAGGAGAAACACAGGCTTCGAGGAATGGGCAGCCACAATATTCAAACAACTTGCCAGTTATGGAGGGTCCCTGCAGAGTCTCCAGCCGAATCTAAAGTCTGCTCTCTGAACACACTTTCGAAGCACTGGGTTGGCAATGAGTCCATACCACCCAAATGCCCATGATCACAGCACATAGGAGGTGATGCTCTGTAGTGGGAAAGAACACATGCTGTGGAGTCAGACAGTCTGGGTTCAAGTCCTGACCCAGGTTATTCATGTGTAAGATGAGGATAATAACACCTATGCTCAAGAGAATATACATAGTGTTTGTATTTTAGTAGATGATTAACAGAAAATAACCAAAGATTTGTTTTACTTTACAAATACATTTTTTTTTTTTTTTTGGCAGCATATATGGCATGTAAAAGTTCCCAGGCCAGGGATCAAACCCACGCCACCGCAGTGACCTGAGCCATAGCAGTGACAACACCGGATTCTTAACCCAATGAACCCTACAAATATTTTCTAAAAACCAGACTTATTTTTCCTTTTTTACTTGGTATGGCTTTGCCTGTGAGGCTGCTTGGATCTCAGCAGCTTTGGCCCTTTGAAAAAAACATGTGTTGAGAAGACTGGATGGAGGGATCAGAAGCTGTGCGCGCCCATTATGGGTAGGATCCACCCACTGTTCCCACCGTGAGAGCATCACCAGCAAGTTTCATCAGAAGCCCCTCATTCACCATCTACCTCAACATCATCTGCAAGAGGCTCCCCAGGGGCAATTTCTGTCACCAGCTTCCCAAAGTGCCACCTTTGGGTCTTCAAACATGCCAAGCACATCCCCAGCCAGGGCCTTTTTCTTGCTGTTCCTTCAGCCTGAAATTCCTGCCTCACATATGTGACTCAATCTCTTTGTTCATTTAAATGCTGCCTTGTCAGAGGAAGCCTGCCTGAGTGGTCAGTTAGAATATCACCTTTACCCTTGTCCTGATTTATCTTTCTTGCCCGGAACACCACATGACATATGATGTAATTACTTTTTATCTTTCCTGTCTCATTAAATGTGTGCTCTGTGAGAGCAGGGAGCCCAACCCCAGGGCCTGGAACCTGTTGGTATACCTTAGGTCTCAATGAATGTTTTTGGATCGTGTGGTTTACAGTGTTCTCCTGGATGGCTTCTTTGCATCCCAGAAAAACTCTCTCCTAAGCCACCCTGAGTTCACTCGAGGAATGGGTCTGAGGCCAAACAGCAGTTCCAAGAGTGAGAGACAGCTACCCACCTGGCACTGGGATGGGCCTGTTTTCAGGTCGGCTCCTTTACTTTTTGCTTCCCTGCTGCTCATAGGGCTGAACAGTAACAGCAGAAACTGAGAGCAAGAGCAGCAGCCCCTAGAAGAAGGAGGCAATGACTCATATAATGGGGAAAAGGACAAAACACCCCACTACTGCTGGGCCAGACAGAACAATCCCTCAAGTAAGTAGCACTTACCACCCTGGCTTTCAGTGGTCCAATTGTCTGGCACCACAGAGCTGGCAAAGCTGTTTACACCAGAGCAGGGAAAGAGTCTTCCTCTGACGGCGCAGCTGAGGGTAAGACTTGAATGCGTTTTGTCAATACGCGGCCACTGCATTTTATTCACGTGGAAGATCATGTTTACTCCTCTGGCCCTTAAAGGGCTCAGCCTGTTGAAGCAATTTTTCACCAGCAGTTCGCAGGGTGTCTAAACCTGTATTTCCAAGCCGTGTTTGGCATTAGAGATAAACTCAGTTGGCTTGGAGGGTGTTTTTGTGTGTCATTGGCATTTGGCCTTGTTGGGCAGCAGCAGCTTTTGAGCTGACAATTCAAACAGTGTCTTTGGATGGAAAGTGGTCAAATGGATATGCTGTGGGTCTTAAATGAAGAAACATTTTGGGGTTACTATGAATATAATGATGTCTTGCATGACACTGATTTAAAGAAATCTAACCGATACAAGTAAACAGCTCACAGGGTAGGGGAGTGAGGGCTGAAAAACAACATTTAGACTTAAGTAAGATAATTAACTCAGCACTTGGCTATATGATGTATTCTGCATTTGTCCTTCAAAACACGTAGCTCATACAGTGTATGCAAGTATTTCTCCTTGTCACTAGAGCTTGCTGGCTCTGGGCACAGAGAAGGGACAGTCCCTCCCTTCCCCCCTCCCCACAACTCCCTTCCTTCAGGATGGAGGAGGTGTGGAAATGTGGTAAAAATATGTGTTTGGTGACTCAGTATTTTCACTGCCCATTTACTGGAGTACAAAAATGGCTGAGGCCCAGAGTGAAGACAGGCAGAGATCATGGCCTGTTATTCAGGACCTTCCAGCATGTTTTAAACCAACTTTGGAACAAGCATATACGCCCACTTCCCTGTTTATGCTGTGCACCCTGTCTCACTGGATAAGATGGTGGAGCCTATGCATCATTCTCCTGAGCTTGGAAAGTGCCTGGCACAGGGTGCTCGGTAATGACTGTTTAATAGAATTGAATGATCACAGAGCAGAATTGGAAATGGAGGAACTTTAGACATCATCAAATCCAAGAATCCGATTTCAAAGAGAAGGGTGAGAAGAGCTGAAATAATTTGCCTAAGCTCCCCTAAATCTGGCAGCCACCAACAATCAGAGCTTTTGATTCTCCTTGCCAGACCTTTTTCCACTAGAAAAACCAACATTTCAGAGCTGAAAGTGGTCCTGGCATTCGTGAAACATCTTTCTATTTTGTGTGTCTGTGTGTATATGTGCCTGTGTACTGGATCACGACTAATTGCGGTATAAAAAAGAAGAAAAAAAAAAGAAAAAAAAAAAAAAAAAAAACGAAAGTCACCCCTCTAACGCTCTTATTTTATGGATGAGGAGATTGAGGCCCAGAGCCAGAGTGTAGCTTCCGGCATTACACGCTCATGTGGGGCAGGCAGACCAGGACCCCTTACTTTCTAGGAGCTAAGCCTGGGGTTTCCTGGGGTGACAGCGCCAGGTCCTCCAGTGCTTAGGTATCTGCTAAAGTGCCAGTGGGGACATGACACCAAGTCACCCAACCACAATAAAACACTCCAGGAGGGTAAAGACCTTGAGCTTGTGGCAATGCTTAGCATACACTCAGTGCTCAGAAAGTGTTTGTTGAATGAATGAAATACTGAGGGAGTTTTGAGGCAGACCTTGTAGAGAATGGCTATAAAATTACAATGTCAAAAACAACATACACTTTAATAGAACGTCTACATCTAAATGTGCCGTTTTATTATTTATTTATTTATTTAGTCTTTTTGCCTTCTCTAGGGCTGCACCCATGGTATATGGAGGTTCCCAGGCTAGGGGTCTAATTGGAGCTGTAGCCACCGGCCTACGCCTAAATGTGTCTTGTCTTCCAAACGATTCACCATTCTAGGCTGTGTACATTGATTTAAATATGCTGCTAGTATTCAAAAGACTTTTGAAACCTCTCTTTTGCCATTTCCTCCTTAGTCCTTTAATTAAGCCCTATAACACCAAGGTGTCATGACTGTAGAGTCACCGCTTCTTTTTTGACCTGAATACGGTTTTTCAGGCAAATTTCCTCTCATGTTCATCCTATTTTATTTATTCAAAGGTGTTTATTAAATGTCATTTGCAGGCCAGCATCCCTGACTTCAAGATTTAGAATCTAATCACTACATACATGAGCAGTGAATATTCAGCGAATGCCAGGCACTGTGTTTGTAAGCACCTCACATAAAACGATTTATTTGATCCCCACAACCACTTTAAAAAGTGGGAATGGAAACTGAGACTTAGAGAGGTTAGACTGATTGCCCCATGCCACAACGCTGGGAAGAAATGGATTTAAATCCAGGTCTGTCTCCAGAGACCAATGGCTTGAACTTTCTGATATTTACCAAGTCACAACATACACTTCAACACAATTTTTTAAGGGTGCTGTGGCATTCCATTGTATATATGGATTATAACTTACCAGGCAGCCTTCAACTGCAGAACATTTCCATTATTTCCATTAAAAAAAATTGTTTTTATGGTTACACCATAGCATATGGAAGTTTCTGGGTCAGGAATTGAATCTGAGCCACAGCTACAACCTACACCACAGCTGTGGCAATGCTGGATCCTTTACCCACTGTGCCATAGCAGGAACTACAATTTCCATTATTATTATTATTATTACTATTATTATTATTATTATTATTATTATTATTATTTTTCTCTTTAGGCCTGCGCCCTCGGCATATGGAGGTTCCCAGGCTAGTGGTCGAATGGGAGCTGTAGCTGCTGGCCTAAGCCACAGCCACAGCAACGCATGATCTGAGCCTCGTCTGTGACCTACACCACAGCTCAAGGCAACACCAGATCCTTAACCCACTAAGCAGGGCCAGGGATCAAACCCACATCCTCATGGATCCTAGTTGGATTCGTTAACCACTGAGCCATGAAGGGAACTCCATTTTTTTTCCCCTCTCTTTTTTCTTTTTTTCTTTTTCTTTCTTTCTTTCTTTTCTTTTTTTTTTTTTTTAGGGCCATACCTGCAGCATATGGAAGTTCCCAGGCTCGGAGTCAAATCTGAGCTGCAGCTGCCAGACTACGTCACAGCCACAGTAACATGGGATTCTGAGCAGCATCTGCAACCTACAGCACACCTCACAGTAATGCTGGATCCTTAACCCACTGAGCAAGGCCAGAGATTGAACTCTCGTCCTTATGGATACTAGTCAGATTCTTGACCCGCTGAGTCATGACAGGAACTCCTCCACTAAAATATTTAGAGAGATTCTGTGATGAACATCCTTGGATATAAATCTTCACATGCAGTGCTTGATCTTTTCTTCAGAAGAATTTAGATTCAGCATTTCCAGTTCACATCTTTTTCACATCTTTTTTTTTTGGCCATACCCTTGCATGCAGAAGTGCTGCAGCCAGAGGTCAAACTTGCGCCACAGCAACAACAATGCCAGATCCTTATCCTGCTGAACCACCAGGGAACTCTTCCAGGTCATATTTTTAAGGCTTTTCACTGTCCTTGTTTCCCAGCAGTTATATTATCATTATTTATATCACTGCCAATCTGGGAAGTATAAAAAGATAACTCCTTATGTTAATCTGTATTTTGGTGTTTATTAGTGAGGAAAACATTTCTTTTTTTTCATTTATATTCTTTTTTTGTAAATTGCCTTTTGTTCCTTTTTTATTTTTAACTGGAGTATATATTTTTTTCCTTCTGCTTTAGGAGATGTTTTTAAAATTAAGATTATTAAGCCTTTGTCTACCTTTCACACTAACAACATCTTGTTTGTGGTTTGCCTTTTCTTTTTTTTAAAAAAATCAAATATTTCAAAGTTTTATGTGGTCAAATCTATGCTTCTTTCATGATTTTTGCTTTGAAAACCCTGTATGACTCAAGATTATATAAACATGTTCTGTATTTTCTAGTTATTTTAAGGTATTTTTAAAAATAAGCCATATATTTGAAATTTTATTGTAAAAGAAGTTTATTTTGGGGTTCCCCTCATGGTTCAGCAGAAAGGAATCTGACTAGGAACCATGAGGCTGCGGGTTTGATCCCTAGCCTTGCTCAGTGGGTTAAGGATCTGGCGTTGCCGTGAGCTGTGGTGTATGTCACAGAGGTGGCTCGGATCTGGCGTTGCTGTGGTTCTGGCGTAGGCCAGCAGCAATAGCTCTGATTAGACCCGTAGCTGGGAACCTCCATATGTGGCGGGTGTGGCCCTAAAAATAAAAAATAGACCAAAAAAAAAAAAGTTTATTTATTTTTGGCTGCAGCATGCAGCAGTTTGATATGGGATCTCAGTGCCTAGACCAGGGATTGAACCTGGGCCACAGCAGTGAAAGCACTAGGTCCTAACCATGAGACCACTAGAGAATTCCTTGCAAACTTATCATGATGACTGGTAAGCAGTGGGAATTCTAGATTAATTTTTTCAAACAGAAACCAACAATTCTAGCACTTTTTGTTTGAATAATATTTCCCCCCTCTGATTTTTTAAATTGAGATCTAACATTATATTAATTTCATGTAGACAGCATAATGATTCAATATTTGTAAATACTGCAAAATGATTACCTCAATAAATCTAGATCACATCCATCACCATAGTTACAAAAAAATTTTTCCTTGTGATGAGAACTAAGATCTACTCTCTTAGCAACTTTCAAATATGCAAAGAGTATTATAACTATAGTCACCATGCTGTACATTATACCCCCATGACTTACTTATTTTACAATTGGAAGTGTCGACATTTTGACATCTTCACCCATTTCACCCACCGCTATTCCACCCCTAAGTTATTTTTATTTATTGATTGATTTATTGATTTATTTTATTTTATTTTATTTATATCTTTTTAGGGCCGCACCCACAGCAAATGGAAGTTCCCAGGCTAGGGGTTGAATCGAAGCTATGGCTGCCAGCCTACGCCACAGCAACATGGGATCTGAGCTGTGTCTGTGACCTACACCACAGCTCACGGCAACTCTGGATGCTTGACCCACTGAGCGGGGCCAAACCTGTGTCCTCATGGATACTAGTTGGGTTCATTACTGCTGACCCACAATGGGAAATCCTCTACCTCTGACGTAAATGCTACTTTTACCATATACTCAATATTTGTAAATACTCGTGTCTGTTTCAAGTATTTAAATTTTATTTTACCGATCTGCCTATTCTATGCCAAACCTTGCTTTTTAAAAATTTTTTATTAGTTATTCCATTTATTTAATTTAAATATTACTCAATGGATTTTATTACATTTATAGTTGTACAATGATCATCACAACCCCAATTTTATAGCATTTCCATCCCACAGCCCAAGTATATTCCCCCCACCCTCCAAACTGTCTCCTTTGGAGACCATAAGTTTTTCATAAGTCTGTGAGTCAGCATCTGTTCTGCAAAGAAGTTCAGTCTGTCCTTTTTTCAGATTCCACATGTCAGTGAAAGCATTTGATGTTGGTGTCTCATTGTATGGCTGACTTCACTTAGCATGATAGTTTCTAGGTCCATCCATGTTGCCAAAAATGCTGGTATTTCGTTCTTTTTGATGGCTGAGTAATATTCCATTGTGTGTATGTACCACATCTTCTGGATCCACTCCTCTGTCGATGGACATTTAGGTTGTTTCCATGTCTTGGCTATTGTAAATAGTGCTGCAATGAACACTGGAGTACATGTGTCTTTGCAAGTCATGGTTTTCTCTGGATAGATGCCCAGGAGCAGGAGTGGGATTGCTGGATCAAATGGTAGTTCTATGTTTAGTTTTCTGAGCAATCTCCATACTGTTTTCCACAGTGGTTGCACCAATTTACAATCCCACCAACAGTGTATGAGGGTTCCTTTTTCTCCACACCCTCTCCAGCACTTATTGACCAAACCTTGCTTTTTAATTACTGTGGCTTTATAATATGTTTTTAATTTCAGTATTAAAAATAAAATATTAAATATTAATTTAATTTAAGGTGCACAACTTGATGATATAATAATCATACACATTGCAAGACTGTCACCACAATCAAGGTAATTAACATAGCCTTAACTTCAGTTACCTTTTTCTTTTCCCTTCCCTTCTCTTCTTTTTTTGTGATGGCAACATTTAAGATGTACCCTCCAAGGAGTTCTGGTTGGGGCTCAGCAGGTTAAAAATTCGATGTAGTCTCTATGAGGATGCAGGTTTGATCTCTGACCTCAGTGGGTTAAGGATCTGGCATTGCTGCAAGCTGTGGCATAGGCTGCAGATGTGGCTCCTCAGATTAGGTTAGCTGTGGTGGTTCTGATTAGACTCCTAGCCTGGGAACTTCCATATGCCATGGGTGCGGCCCTAAAAAGAAGAAAAAAAAAAGGTCTACTCTCTTAGCAGTTTCAAGTATAAAATATAACTATAACTATAACTATAATCACATTGTTGTACATGTATTTATCTTCTTTTATATACTTTGGTAAAATTGAGCTCTTCCTTTAGGTAGAAATTCATTCTTTTTTCTTTCTTTCTTTTTTTTTGTCTTTTTAGGGCCACACCTGTGGCATATGGAGGTTACCAGGATAGGGGTCGAATCAGAGCTGTAGCTGCCAGCCTACACCACAGCCACAGTAACTGGGGATCCTTAGCCCACTGAGCAAGGCCAGGGATTGAACCTGTGTCCTTATGGATACTAGTCGAGTTTCTTAACCACTGAGCCATGACAGGAACTTCTGTGCATTTTTCTTAACTCGATGAATTTTATAGTTGTACGACAATCATCACAACTCAATTTTACAGCATTTCCATCCCCCAGCGCATCCCCCCACCCCACCAACATGTCTTCTTTGGAAACCGTAAGTTTTTCAAAGTCTGTGAGTCAGCATCTGTTCTGCAAAGAAGTTCAGTCTGTCCTTTTTTCAGATTCCACATGTCAGTGATAGCATTTGACATTGGTGTCTCACTAACTTCACTCAGCATGATAATTTCTAGGTCCATCCATGTTGCTAAAAATGCTGGTATTTCATTCCTTTTAATGGCTGAGTAATATTCCATTGTGTGTATGTACCACATCTTCTGGATCCACTCCTCTGTCGATGGACATTTAGGTTGTTTCCATGTCTTGGCTATTGTAAATAGTGCTGCAATGAACACTGGAGTACATGTGTCTTTGCAAGTCATGGTTTTCTCTGGATAGATGCCCAGGAGCAGGAGTGGGATTGCTGGATCAAATGGTAGTTCTATGTTTAGTTTTCTGAGCAATCTCCATACTTTTCTTCCATAGTGGTTGCGCCAATTTACATTCCCACCAACAGGATCTTCATACATTTTAAGGTTTATTTTATTTTTTTTTTAAGGGCCACGTCCAGGGCATATGGAGATTCTCAGGCTAGGGGTCAAACCAGAGCTACAGCTGCTGGCCTACACCACAGCCACAGCAATGCCGGATCTTTAACCCACTGAGCGAGGCCAGGGATCAAAACCGCAACCTCATGGTTCCTAGTCAGATTCGTTTCCACTGTGCCACAATGGGAAATCCCATTTTAAGGTTATTTTTAAACTTAAGTTTATTCTGGAGTGATAAATATATGTACATACATACATACACACATGATTATGTTTTCACATATACATATAGTCATACCTTGGAGATATTGTGCATTTGGTCCTAGACTACTGCAATAAAGTGAATGTCACAATAAAGTGAGTCACATGAATTTTTGCGTTTTCCAATGCATAGAAAAGTTATGTTTATATCATACTATATATAGTCCATTAAGTGTACAATAGCATTATGTATTAAAAAGCAATGTAGGAGTTCCCATCATGGCTCAGTGGTTAACGAATCTGACTAGGAACCATGAGGTTGCAAGTTCGATCCCTGGCCTCGCTCAGTGGGTTAAGGATCTGGCATTGCCGTGAGCTGTGGTATAGGTCACAGAAGTGGCTCGGATCCCGTGTGGCTCTGGCTATGGCTGTAGAGTAGGTCCAAGGCAACAGCTCCGATTAGACCCCTAACCTGGGAACCTCCACATGCTGAGGGTGCAGCCCTAGAAAAGACAAAAAGACAAAAAAAAAAAAAAAAAAAAGCAATGTAGATACCTTAATTAAAAGCACTTTATTGTTAAAAACAGCTAATCATCATCTGAACCTTCAGTGAATGTTAATCTTTTTGTTGTTGGAGGTTCTTGCATTGATACTGATGACTTTTGATTGATCAGTGTGGTAGCGACTGAAGATTAGTGTAGGCATGTCAATTCCTTAAGATAACAATGAAGTGTGCCACATAGATTGACTCTTCCTTTCATGAACAACTTTTCTATAGCATGCAATGCTGTTTGATAGCATTTTACCCACAGTAAAATGTCTTTCAAAATTGGAGTCAATCCTCTCAAACCCTGATGCTGCTTTATCAACTAAGTTTATGTAAATTCTAAATCCTTTATTGTCATTTCAAGTTTTATCCATTAGCTTTATCATGATGTGTTAGTCATTCAGTTGCATCTTCGGGCTCTATTTCTAATTCTAGTTCTCTTGCTATTTCCACTACATCTGCTGTTAATTCCTTTACTGAAGTCTTGAACCCCTCAAAGTCATCCATATGGATTGGAATCAACTTCTTTCGTTTTTTTTTTTTTTTTTTTTTTTTTTTTTGTCTTTTTGCTATTTCTTGGGCCGCTCCCGCGGCATATGGAGATTCCCAGGCTAGGGGTCCAATCGGAGCTGTAGCCATCGGCCTACACCAGAGCCACAGCAACGCGGGATCCGAGCCGCATCTGCAACCTACACCACAGCTCATGGCAACGCCGGATCGTTAACCCACTGAGCAAGGGCAGGGACCGAACCTGCAACCTCATGGTTCCTAGTCGGATTCGTTAACCACTGCGCCAGACAGGAACTCCTGGAATCAACTTCTTTCAAACTCTTGTCAGTATTGACATTTTGACCTCTTTCCATAAATTTAAAATGCTCTTAAAGGCATTTGAAATGGTGAATCCTTTCTAGAAGTTTTTCCATTGATTTCGCCCAGATCCATCAGAGGAATCACTACCCATGGCAGCTATAGTCTTATAATGTGTATTTATTTATGTATTCCTTTTTATAGCCGCACCTGTGGCATAAGGAACTTCCCAGACTAGGGGTCAAACTGGAGCTGTAGCTTCTGGCCTTCGCCACAGCCACTGCAATACCAGACCCAAGCTGCATCTGTGAGCTACGCCACAACTTGCAGCAATGCTGGATCCTTAACCCACTGAGCAAGGCCAGAGATCAAACCTTCAGCTTCATGGATACTAGTTGGGTTCTTAACCTGCTGAGCCACAATGGGAATTTCAATTTTTATTTATTATTATTTTTTTGGCTTTTGTCTTTTTAGGGCCACACCCGCAGCATATGGAGGTTCCCAGGCTAGGGGTCCAATTGGAGCTATGGCCGCCAGCTTACACCAGAGCTACAGCAATGCAGGATCTGAGCTGTGTCTGCAACCTACACCACAGCTCATGGCATCGCTGGATCCTTGACCCACTGAGCAAGGCCGGGGATTGAACCCGTGTCCTTATGGATGCTAGTCAGGTCCGTTAACTGCTGAGCCACAACGGGAACTCGGGAATTTCAATTTTTTAAAGGAATCTTTTTTTTTTTTTTCCTTCTAAGCAGTGGGTCTCAACAGCGGACTTAAAATATTCAGTAAACCATGTTGTAAACAGACGTACCGTCATCCAGACTTTGTTGTTTCACTTAGAGAGGAGAGTCAGGGTAGACTGAGCATCACTCTCAAGAGCCCTAAGATTTTCAGAATGATAAATGTGCATTGGCTTCAGTCTAAAGACAACAGCCTCATTAGCCCCTAACTAGAGAGTTAGCCTGTCCTTTGAAGCTTTGAAACCAAGCATTGACTTCTCTTCTCTAGGTATGAAAGTCCTAGATGCCATTCTTTGTATACATTGGAAATCTATTGTTTAGTGTAGCCGCCCTCATGAATTATTGTAGTTACATCTTCTGGCTAACTTGCTGCAGCTTCTGCATCAGCTCTTGCTGCTTCACCTTGTACTTTTATGTTACAGAGATGACTTCTTCCCTTAAACCTCATGAACCAACCTCTCCTACCTTCAAACCTCTCTTCTGCAGCTTCACCTCTCTCAGCCTCCACAGAAATGAACAGAGCTAGTCTTGTTCTGGATCCAGCTTTGGCTTAAGGGAATATTGTGGCTGGTTTGATCCTCTATTGCTACACCTTTCTCCAGATCAACAATAGTCTGTTTTGTGTTCTTATCATTTGTGTGCTTTTTGGAGTAGCACTTTTTTTTTTTTTTTTTTTTTTTGTCTTTTTGCCTTTTCCTGAGCCGCTCCCACGGCATATGGAGGTTCCCAGACTAGGGGTTGAATTGGAGCTATAGCCAGTGGCCTACGCCAGAGCCACAGCAACACGGGATCCAAGCCTCATCTGCAACGTACACCACAGCTCACAGCAACGCTGGGTCCTTAACCCACTGAGCAAGGGCAGGGATTGAACCCGCAACCTCATGGTTCCTAGTCAGATTCGTTAACCACTGCACCACAACGGGAACTCCTGGAGTAGCACTTTTAATTTCCTTCAAGAGCTTTTCCTTTGCATTCAGCGCTTTGCTAGTTGTTTGGCTCAAGAGGCCTAGCTTTCATAATATCTCTGCTTTCAATATGCCTTCCTCCCTAAGCTTAATGATTTCTAGCTTTTGATTGAAAGTGAGAGACATAAGACTCTTCCTTTCACTTAGAGGCCACTGTAGGGTTATTAACTGACCTAATTTCAATACTGTTCTATCTTAGATAATAGCAAGGGCCAAGGAGAGGGATAGAGATGGCGGGATGTCCAGTTGGTGGAGCAGTCAGAACATACACAACATTTATCAGTGAACTTCAGCATCGTCCATGGGTGTGGTTTGTGACGCCCCCCTAAAATTATGATAGTTAATGTTAAAGATCACTGATCACAGATCACCATAACAAACATAATAATAGTGAAAAAGTTTGAAGCACTGCAAGAATTACCCAAAGGTGATACAGAGAGACAAAGTGAGCAAATGTTCTTGGAAAAAAAATGGCATCAATAGATTTAGTTGACACAGTATTGCCAAAATCTTCAGTTAGAAAAAAAAAAAAAAAAAAAGCCGTATCTGTAAAGCACAATAAAGCAGAATGCAATAAAACAAGGCATATTTGTATACATTTAATGTATTTATATAAAATTGCTAGAATTGCTACTTGAATGGGGTCTTTTTCTCCTCATTTTATTTTCAAAGAGATTACTGACAGTGACTATTTATCTAGTCATTCAGCAAATACTGTCTACTGTGTGCCAGGCACTGCGTTGGACACCAGGGCTATGATACTGTACAAAACAGACATTGTCTTTTATAGTACTTATAAATTGTAAAGTATTATTTATTTTCTTTTTCAGCTGCTTCCATAGCATGTGGAAGTTCCCAGGCCAGGGATCAAATCTGAGCCAGAGCTGTGACCTGTGCCACAGCTGCAGCAACAGCAGATCCTTAACCCACTGTGCCACAGTGGGAACTCCGTAAATTGTAAAGTATTGATCATCCTTGCATTTCCATGACAAGCTCTGCTTGGTAATGGAGTATTCTTATTTTAATACATTGTACTAATGGATTAGATTTGGTAGTATTCCATTTAGAATGTATGTTTATAAATTCCATATCAGTAGCTTAAGTGACACTGGTCTGATTTGGCTTATGTCTGTGTTTATGTTAGCTTTGTAGAATAAATAGAAAACCTTGCCATTATTCCTATAGTTTATATAGCACTGGAATTGAGTGTTTCATTCTTATTCCTTGACAATCACATTAAATCATAAAGTTCAAACTAGAAGAGTAGAACTGAGAAAAGGCCCGAGGTTTCTTGAGTCTCAGACCTTTGAGAGAATTTTTGGAATTGAGACCAAATAGAGATTTATACAACAATAATCCAGATGACAAGAAATGTATTTCTCGTTTCTGTCCTGTCCCCCACAGGAGAACAGCAGCCTTGGATGTTCACTTTTAAAAGGACTGGAGAGTTTCCATTGTGGCTCAGCAATAAGGAACCCAACTAGTATCCATGAGAACTCAGGTTTGACTCCTGGCCTTGCTCAGTGGGTTAAGGATCCAGCATTGCCATGAGCTGAGGCGTAGTTTGCAGACACAGCTCAGATTCTGGGTTGCTCTGACTATATGGTGTAGGCTGGCAGCTGCAGATCCTATTCAGACCCTAGTCTGGGAACTTCCATATACCACAGGTGTGGCCCTAAAAAGACAAAGAAAAAAGAGAAAGGACTGGCTTTTTTTTCCAGGGAGGACGCCAAGTATGCATCCTAGAGCTGTTCATACTCTTGGCCAGTATAAGACTGGGCTGATGCACTGGGGCAGGTGTGACCAACCAGCTTTGTATGAAGTGAGTAGAAAATTCCAGAGATGACAAGTGGGGGCAAAGGCAGCACCGTTGTTACTCCTTTCTCATAGGACCTCCTGACATGAAACACAAATAAGGGTCTAATATCTCCCATTCTTGTCTTCATCAAGTCTTTCTGAATTTGTATAACTGTAGCTAAATCTATCAGGCCAGTTTCATGCCTGCTTCAGAGTTCAACATCACAGCCAATCTGTGAGCCCCAAACCTTGGTCCTGTGATATAAGATAATCCCTCTCATAATGTTTTTTATATCCTGAATGTGCCTTCAGTTTTTAAGTTTAAGTGCCTTCTCCCTTTCCTCCCATAAGAACCTTTTAAGTACTTGGAGCTCCTCAATCCCTTTCCAAAGCTCTTGTGTTAGTTTTCTATTGCCATGTAACAAATTGCCACAAACTTAAAACAACACCCACTTATTATCTCGCTGTTCTGTAGTCAGAGGTCTTGTGGGCTTGGCAAGGTACTCATCTTCAGATGGCAGAATGTCGAAATCAAGGTGTCAGCAGGGCTTTGTTCCTTTCTGGATGTTCTGGGGAAGAATCTGCTAACATATTCACCCCAGGCGTTAGTGAAACACAGGTCCTTGTGGCTGTACGGAGGAAGTCCAATTCTGTCTGGCTGCAAGCCAGGAGCTCTTCTCAGCTCCTTACGTTTTCCTATATTTCTTGTCACATTGCTTCCATGCCTTCAAAGCCAGCAATGAAGCATTGAGTCCTCATGCTTCAAATCGGTCTTCTTTTTCTGTCTCACATGTCCTGCCTCCTACTGGAGATAGTTCTCTTCTTTTAAAGGCTCATGTTATTAGACTAGGCTCACTCAGATCGAATTGAATAATCTCTTTATTTTAAAGTCTGTAAATCTTAAATCCATGCACTTACAGCCAACTTAATCTATGACAAAGGAAGCAAGACTATATAATGGAGAAAGGACAGCTTGTTCAATAAGTGGTGCTGGGAAAACTGGACAGCCACATGGAAAAGAATGAAATTAGAACACTCCCTAACACCATACACAAAAATAAACTCCAAATGGATTAAAGACCTATATATAAGACCAGACACTATCAAACTCCTAGAGGAAAACATAGGCCAAACACTCTCTGACATAAACGACAGCAACATCTTCTCAGATCCACCTATTAGAGTATTGACAATAAAAAGAAAAATAAACAAATGGGACCTAATCAAACTTCAAAGTTTCTGCACAGCAAAGGAAACCCTAAACAACACACACACAAAAAAAGACAATCCACAGAATGGGAGAAAATATTTGCAAATGAATTGACTGACAAGGGATTAATCTCCAAAATTTATAAACAACTTCTGCAGCTCCATACCAAAAAAAACAAACAAAATGGGCAGAAGATCTAAACAGACAGTTCTCCAAAAAAGACATACAGATGGCCGAGAAACACATGAAAAGATGTTCAGCATCACTCATTATTAGAGAAATGCAAATCCAAACCACGATGAGGTACCACCTTACACCAGCCAGAATGGCCATCATCCAAAAGTCTACAAACAATAAGTGCTGGAGAGGGTGTGGAGAAAAAGGAACCCTCATACACTGTTGGTGGGATTGTAAATTGGTGCAACCACTGTGGAAAACAGTATGGAGATTGCTCAGAAAACTAAACATAGAACTACCATTTGATCCAGCAATCCCACTCCTGCTCCTGGGCATCTATCCAGAGAAAACCATGACTTGCAAAGACACATGTACTCCAGTGTTCATTGCAGCACTATTTACAATAGCCAAGACATGGAAACAACCTAAATGTCCATCGACAGAGGAGTGGATCCAGAAGATGTGGTACATACACACAATGGAATATTACTCAGCCATCAAAAAGAACGAAATACCAGCATTTTTGGCAACATGGATGGACCTAGAAACTATCATGCTAAGTGAAGTCAGCCATACAATGAGACACCAACATCAAATGCTTTCACTGACATGTGGAATCTGAAAAAAGGACAGACTGAACTTCTTTGCAGAACAGATGCTGACTCACAGACTTATGAAAAACTTATGGTCTCCAAAGGAGACAGTTTGGAGGGTGGGGGGAATATGCTTGGGCTGTGGGATGGAAATCCTGTGAAATCAGATTGTTATGATCATTATACAACTACAGATGTGATAAATTCATTTGAGTAATAAAAAAAATGAAAAAAAAAATAAAGTCTGTAAATCTTAATGACATCTGCAGTGTCCCTTTTGCCATGTTATATAATATGCTCATAGATGTTAGGGATTAGGGCATAGACATCTTTGTGGGACCATTATGGTTATCAAAGCTTTCGTCTCATTATTTTCTATTCAGGATATTTTAGAATCATTATTTCCCTTGAAGAAGAAGTGGAAGACAGTTCCACCTTTTTGGAAAGAATAAACTACCAGCCACCTTCATGCCCCAAAGTCACACAGACATCATGTTTTCATCTATAAAGTTTTTGATTCTGGCACAAACTCAGAAAAATTCATTTGGTGAATTTAAGATTTCACATAGCCAAATATTGACACACCATTAGGTGTCAGTTAATTATAAAGCTTGCTTCTGTCTGAATTTTCCCAAGGTGGCAATCCACAGGATGGAAAGGAAACTGAGGTAAATGGGGCAGAGTTGGGGATGGCGTTTTTAGTGATTACGGGAAAATTTTTAAAGGCAAAAACTGTCTAAGACTCAAAAATAATTTGTACAATCAAGCCAACTTTAGAGGATTTAATTATTGCCTAGCAAGTATAAATGGAATATTTACAATCTTTTACACATGATAGTTTTAAAAAATCCTGCAGTCAAAGAATTACCAGATATACATATATATATATATTTTTAGGGCTGCACCTGCAGCATATGGAGGTTCCCAGGCTGGGGGTCCAATCGGAGCTGTAGGCACCGGCCTTCACCACAGCCACAGCAACGTGGGATCTGAGCCGCATCTGTGACCTACACCACAGCTCATGGCAATGCAGGATCCTTAACCCGCTGAGCGAGGCCAGGGATCAAACCCCCAACCCCTTGGTTGCTAGTCCGATTTGTTAACCACTGAGCCAAAAAGGGAACTCCACCTCTAATATATCTTTATTGCCTTCAACATTTGTTCTACGTGAACAATGAGCAAATATTCATGGAACACTTTATTACACGCAGCGCAGGTGTATAATGAGACCACTATGTCCTCCTATTTACCTTTGGCCCGTATTTTGTACTAAGCTGTGTTTCTCTGAAATAGCACTGTCCAACAGAAATAGAATGCCAGCCATATATGTAATTCTAAACAGCTTTTTAAAGATTTAATTTACATACCATAAAGTTCACATATTTAAAGCATATGATTCAATGGCTTTTGGTATATTTATAGACTTGTACAAACATCGCATGATCTAATTTTAGAACTTTATCATCCCCAACAGAACACTTGTACCCACAAGCAGTCACTTCCCATTCTCCCCTAGCCTTAGGCCTAGAGCACCACTAATCTGTCAGTCTCTACAGATTTTCCCATTCTTGATTTCCTATATAAATGGTACCATATAATCCGTGGTGTTCTGTGATGGCTCTTTCACTTAGCATAACATTTTTGAGGTTCATTCATGTTGTAGCATCTATCAGTACTTGATTTCTCTTATGGATGAATAAATATTCCATTGTATGAATATAGCATACTTGCTTATCATTCATCAGTTGATGGACATTTGAGTTGCTTCTGGTTTTTGGCTATTTTGAATAATGCTGCTATGGAGATTTGCGCACAAGTTTTTTTGTGTGGAACATGTTTTTATTTCTTTTGGATAAATATGTAGAAGTTAAATTGTTGGGTTAGGTGATAACCCCATGTTTAGTTTTTGGAAGAATTGCTCAACTGCTTGTCAAAAATTGTTTCCCAATGGCCTAGCAGTTGAAGATGAAGTATTGTCACTGCTATGGCTCAAGTTCAATCCCAGGCCTGGGAACTTTTACATGCCATGAGTACAGCCAAAAAAAAAAAAAGAAACCCAACACAAATAATTTCAAGAATAGCTTTATTGAGGTGTAATTGATATACAAAGAAATTTATATATATATAAACTGTATAATTTGATGTTTTGACATATATAAATACCTGTAAAGATATCACTATAGTCAAGATAAGGATTATATCCATCACTCCAAAATTCCCTTCGTATCTCTTTGAAATGCATTCTTCCCATCCATCCCAATCCATCACTGCACTATTCCCACATAAACACTGATCTACTTTTGGTCCCTATGCTTTAGTGTGATTTTTCTAGAATTTTACATGAATGGAATCACACAGTATATACTCCTCTTTGGCTTTTTTCATTGCACATAATCATTTTAAGATTCATCCATGTTGGTGAATAGATCAATGATTCATTCTTTTTTATTAATGAGTGGTATTTATATATATACATATATATATAAATTTGTGTTTTTTAATCAAAATTAAATGATTTTTCATTTTTAAAGTTTTATTGAAGTATGTTGATTTACATTGTGATAATTTCTGATGTACAATAAATTGATTTGGTTATACCACATATATCCGTTTGTTCATTCATTCACCTTTTGACAGATATTTGGGTTGTTTCTAGTTTTGGACCATTACAAATAAAGCTGTTATGAACATTCATGTATAAGTCTTTGGATATATCCCTGAATTTGGGGGGAGGGGGCTAAAGACCTGAATGGATTCTGTGGTGTCGCAAGACATGTTTCTATAATATTTTCTTAGCCTCTTTGCTGAAAATGCCACCTTGTCCTGCTTTACCTTACCCCATCTTCCTGCTTGAAAAGCAGTCACAGTGATGGTAAATGACTTAAGCTTAAGAACAAAGACCTAAAGGCATAGTTATTCACAGGGTCAGCTGAATGAGGACATAATGCATTGGTCTAGGCATGCTGGACCTGTGCAGATTGGCACGCCGTTTGCACAAGCATGATATGTCCTCTAAAGAACAAGACAAAGAGGAACCTCATGGCCCTAAGTGGTTTTTGAGCATAGCAGAATATGCATTAGCAAAGAGAACCAAGGTGCAAACCTAGGCATGGCTGGTTGCCACAGAGAGGAATGCCATTTGTGGAAACACAGTGAGGATTCTCTGAAATGCTATGCATAGACAGCTAACGCCAAGCTTCCTCAAATGTTAATGATTGTTAAATGCCTAAAGGTCAGAGTAAAAGCTCAACCATCTACCAGCTATGTGACTTTTAAAATGATAAAAGAACTTATAAAATAATAATAAAGAAACTATATCCTGCACCTATAGCTCCCTCCTCACTTGACGTAATCCTCAAGAGCACAATAAAAGCAGTGTGGTTTCTTGAGGCATTGCTCTTGGTCCCTGAGACCTTGAGTCCTCCGGTTCCCACCTTTACTTAAGATAAATGTCTCTGTTTTGTTTTATGTTAATTTTTTTCCTGAAGTTTCACAGCACCCATTCTTCAGCCCCATCCTGCTGAGCTGGTCTTGGCAATGTGGTAGGTATAGATTAAACATTTTAAGAAATTTCTGAACTTTTTTCTAAAGTGGTTGTGTCATTTATATTCTAACAAGCAATATATGAGAGTTCCAGTCCCTTCAAATCCTCACCAACACTTGACATGGTCAGTTTAAAAATCCTATTGATAGGTGTGAAGAGATAAACTATTTCTGATTTTAATTTGCATTTTCTTAATTACCAATGATGCTGAGCATCTTTTCCTGTGCTTATTTGGTGAAGTGTGTTCAAATATTTTTCAATTTATAAAAATGACTTTTTAATTGAGTTTTGGCCATGCCGTAGCATGTGGAAGTTTCTGGGCCAGGGACTGAACCTGTGATACAGCAGTGACCCAAGCTGCTGCAATGACAATGCCTGATCCTTAACCCACTGCACCACAAGGTAACTCCTAAAGCTGTTATATATTTTTGATACAAATACTTTATCAGATATGTATTTTGTAAATATATTTTTCCATTCTGAGACTTAGCTCTTCTTTCTTTTAATAGTGTCTTTTGAAGAGCAGAGCTTTTAAATTTTGATAAAGTTCAAATAACTGATTTTTTTTCTTATGGGAATTATGCTTTATGGTGTCATATGTAATTTTTTTTTGTCCAATTGACCATAATGATTTTCTCTCTCTCTCTTTTTTTTTTCTTTTGTTATTTTCATTTTATTTATTTATTTATTTTGTCTTTTTGCCATTTCTAGAGCCGCTCCCATGGCATATGGAGGTTCCCAGGCTAGGGGTTGAATCGGAGCTGTATCCTCTGGCCTATTTCCAGAGCCATAGCAACGCGGGATCCGAGGCGCGTCTGCAACCTACACTACAGCTCAGGGCAACGCCTGATCGTTAACCCACTGAGCAAGGGCAGGGACCGAACCTGTAACCTCACTGTTCTTAGTCGGATTCGTTAGCCACTGCGCCACGACGGGAATGCCTCTTTTTTTATGTTTTTAAGACCGTACTCAGTGACATATGGAGGTTCCCAAGCTAGGGGTCGAGTCAGAGCTGTAGCTGCTGGCCTACCCCACAGCCACAGCAACACCAGATCTGAGCTGTGTCTGGACGTACACCACAGCTATGGCAACGCCCAATCCTTAACCATTGAGCAAGGCCAGGGATTGAACCCGAATCCTCATGGATGCTAGTCAGATTTGTTTCCACTGAGCCGTGACAGGAACTCCTCTCTCTCTCTCTCTCTCTTTTTTTTTTTTTTTTGTGGAACTTCTTTAGTTTTAGGCTTTATATTTAGGTAAATGGTTAATTTTGAGACAACTTTTGTGTATGAGACATATAAGATATAGTAGTAAGATATGGATTCAAGGGTTTTCTATTGCTGTTGTTTGATTTTTTTTTGGCATAGGACTATCTGTTCATTCCAGCAGCATTTGATGATAAACATAAACTTTCTCCATCAAATTGTTGTTGGACGTTTAATGAAAATCAGTTGCCATAGAATTAAAATTTCAGAAATAAAACACATAACCTTGTGATCAACTGATTTTTGACAAGAGTGACAAGACAATTTATTTAGGAGAGAATAGTTTTCTCAACAGATAGAGCTGCAACAACCGGATATTCATATATAAAAGAATGGAAGTGAACCCCTACCTCACACCACACACAAAAATTAACTCAAAACAACTTATAGAACTAAATATAAAACTAAAACTATGAAACACTTATAAGAAAATGAAAAAGTGAATATTTCAACCATAGGTTAGACAATAATTTCTTAGGTATAACACCAAAGCACAAGTGACAAAAGAGAAAAATAGATAAATTGGGTATATCAAAATTAGAATCTTGTGTTCTGCAAATAATGCCATCAAGAAAGTGAAAAAATAATTTGCAGAACAGAAGAAAATATGTGAAGATCTTATATCTGAAAAGGGATTCCACCCAGAATATATTAAAAAAAGTTTATAGCTTAACAATAAGACAAATAACTCAATTAGAAAATGAGGTAAGGATTTGAAAACACAATCATCTAAAGAAGATTTATAAATGATTGATGGCACAGGAAAAGATGCTCACCGTTATTAGTCATTAGAGAAATGTAAATCAAAACCACAATGAGGAGTTCTCATCGTAGTGCAGTGGAAACAAATCCGACTAGGAGCCATGAGGTTGCGGGTTCGATCCCCGGCCTTGCTCAGTGGGTTAAGGATCTGGCAATGCCATGAGCTGTGGTGTAGGTTGCAGACTCTGTTTGGATCTGATGTGGCTGTGGCTGTGGCTGTGGCTGGCAGCTGTACCCATTGGACCCCTAGCCTGGGAACCTCCATATCCTGTAGGAGTGGCCCTAAAAAGCAAAAAAAGCAAAACAAACAAACAAAAAAACCAAGAGAAACCCATAATGAGATACCACCTCACACATACTAGGATGGCTATAACAATAAAAACGAAACTAAATTAAACTAAACTAAAAAACCCCAATAATAATAAGAAAATAAAAAATGTAGATGAGAATATGGAGAGATTAGAAATCTTACACATTGCCACTGGGAATGTAAAATAGCTAAGCCACTGTGGAAAGCAGTTTGGTGGTTTCTCACAAAATTAAAAATACAAGTACCAGATAATCCTGTAATTCTACTCCTAAGAATATATCCAAAGCAATTGACAACAGGGACACAAACAGATACCTGTATGATAGTAGTTGCTGTAGCATTATTCACAATAGCCAAATTGTAGGAACAATTCAAGCAACCATTAAGAGATGAATGGGTAAACAAAACATGGCATAGACATACAGTGGAATAGTATTCAGACATAAAAATGAATGATGTCTGTTACATGTGATACCACGGATAAACCTTGAAAACATTATGCTAAGTGAAATAAGCCAGAGACAGAAAGACAAATAATATATGATTACATTTATATGAATATCTAGATATGGGCAAATTCATATGAACAGAAAGGATGTTAGAGGTTGCCAAGGGCTTGGAGCAAAGGGAACGGGGTTTCATTACTTAATGGGTACAGAGTTTCTGCTTGGGGTGATGGAAAAGTTATGGAAATAGTGGAGATGGTTGCACAACACTGTTAATGTAATTAGTGCCACTAAACTGTATATTTGAAATGGCATATTTAATGTTATATTATTTTACTACACTAATAAAGAGAGATATCACTTTACATTTACTACCATGGATACAATAAAAAAAGACAGGCAATAGCAAGCATTGGCAAGACATGATGAAACTGGAAGCTTCATGTAATTCTGGGGGAAATGTAAAATTTTGTGGCTACTTTGGAAAAGAGTTTTGCAGTTCCTCAAAAAGTGACTATATCCAGTAATTTCACCCTTACATAACTAATCCAAGAGAAAGGAAAACATATGTCCACGCAAAAATTTGTACGCAAACGTCCATAGTGGCACTATTCATATTAGCAAAGTGGGAGCAACCTGGTGTTCATCAACTGAGCAAACAAAATGTGATCTATCTTTACCATGTCGTGGTATTTGGCAATTGTAAGGACCGCTACAATGTAGATGAACCTTGAAAAATTATGCTAAGTGAAAGAAGCTAGTCACAGAAGACCAAATATTGTATGATTCTATTTATACCAAATGTCCAGAATAAGCAAATCCGGAGAGAGAGAAAGTAGATTAGTGGTTGCTTAAGGGCTAAGGGGGAGGTAGCAGGCAAATGGGGAGTGGTTGCTAATTAGTACAGGGTTTCCTGTTCTGTGGACAAGAGTGTTCCATAGATTGTGGGGATCACTGCACAATCCTGTGAACTAACCAAAAAAACAATGAATTGTACATTTAAAATGAGTGAATACTGTGATTCGTAAGTTACATTTATAAACTGTTAAAGAATCACTTGTCCATATACATGCTGTTCGATTTCTAGACTCTGTTCCATTTATCTGTCAATCTTTATGCCAGTGCCACACTGTTTTGATTTTTGTGGCTTTATAATATGTCTTGAATGAGGTAATGTAAACTCCCTGACTTTGCTCTTCTTTTTCAAAGTTGTTTTGCCTATTCTAGGTCCTGTGTGCTTCCATACAAATTGTAGAATTAGTTTTCACAAAAAAGTCTACTGGAAGTTTTATTGTGACTGTATAGCCTCTATACAACTTGGGGACAACTGATATGTTGTCTTCTATCCATGAAGAAGGTATATCTATTTATTTTTGGTTAGGTCTTTAATTTTTCTCAGTAGCATTTTCTAGTTTCTGGTGTAAAAGACTTTCATGTATTTTGTCAAATTTATTCCCAAGTATTCATATATTTTTATGATTTAGTAAGTGGTATTTCATTAATTTTAACTTCTGACTTTTCACTGTTAGAATATAGAATACATTTTTTGTATACTGATCTTGTATTCTTCAGCTTTGCTAAACTCATTTATTGGTTCCAGTTGCTTTTTTTCAAGGTTCCATTAGATTTCTAAATAAACAATATTGTTGTCTTGCAAATAGAGACAGTTTTACTTCTCCAATCTGGCTGCTTGCTTTCTTTTTTCTTGCCTATCAGCAGTGGCCAGGACCTCTTGTATAACGTTGAATAGAAATGGGGATAACATTTGTTCCTGATCTTAAATGGACACTGTTCAGGTTTTTTGTTTTTTGTTTTGTTACCATTAAATGTGATAATAACTCTTGAGTTTTTGTAGATTCTCCTTTTCGTGTTGAGGAAGTCCCTTTCTATTTTATGTTTACCAAGAGTTTTAAAATCAGGAATGGATATTGGATTTTGTCAAATGCTTTTTCTATGTCTATTAAGTTTGATCATATGGTTTTCTTTTTTAGTTTGTTAATATGGTGAATTGAATGTTGAACCGACCCTTTATTTCTGTGATAAATCTCACTTGATCATGATGTATTAATTTTATAATAGATTTTTGGATTCAATTTGCTGAAAAAACTTTTTGAACTTTATTTATTTTTAATTTTTTTTTTGTCTTTTTGCCATTTCTTGGGCCGCTCCTGTGGCATATGGAGGTTCCCAGGCTAGGGGTCCCATCAGAGCTGTAGCCACCAGCCTACGCCAGAGCCACAGCAACGCGGGATCTGAGCCGCATCTGCAACCCACACCACAGCTCACGGCAACGCCGGATCCTTAACCCACTGAGCAAGGGCAGGGATCGAACCCGCAACCTCATGGTTCTTAGTCGGATTCGTTCACCACTGCACCACAACGGGAACTGCCACTTTTTGAACTTTAAAATCGATGTTCATGAGGGTCACTGGTTTGTTATTTTCTTATGTCTTTATCTGCTTTTGACACTGGCCTCATAGAAGGAGTTGGGAAGAATTCCACTGTCTTCAATTTTTTTTTGGAGGAGTATATGTGCAATGGAATTTTTTCTTCTTTAAATGTTTGGTAGAATTCATGAGTGAATCCGTAAAGGCCTGGAAGCTTCTTTATGGAAAGGTATTTAAACTACAAATTTGATTTCTTTAATACGTATAGAGCATTTCGTGTTATCTTTTTGTATGTTTGTTTCAAAAATTTTTTATTTTCCTTAAAAAAATTTTTTTCAGCCAAGCCTACAGCATGTGGAAGTTCCTGGGCTTGGGATTGAACCCATACCATAGCAGTGACAATGCTGTATTCTTTACCCACCAAGCCACTAAGGAACTCCATCTGCTCCTCTTTATGTTGTTGTTGCTACAAATTATATCTTTATATGTCTGTCAGCATCTATTTATAGTTATTTATACTCTATGTATAATTATTCTTTTAGGCAGTCTTTTAAATCAGATAGGATAAAATGAGCAATACAGTTAAAATACATCACATTTTATTTTATTTTATTTTTGTTTTTTAGGGCTGCACCTGCAGCATATGGAAGTTCCTAGGCTAGGGGTTGAATTGAAGCTACAGCTCTTGGCCTACACCACAGCCACAGCAACACGTGATCCGAGCCACATCTGTGGCCTACACCATAGCTCATGGCAATGCTAGATCCTTAACCCGCTGAGCAAGGCCAGGGATTGAACCCGCGTCCTCATGGATACCAGTCTGATTCGTTTTCTCTGCACTACAATGGGAACTCCCTACATCACATTTTAAAATATTTAACCACCTACCTTTATCCATGTAGTGATCTTTATTTCTTTGTGTGAATTTGAGGTACCATCCAGTGTCCTTTTACTTCAGCCTGAAGGGTGCTGTTTAGCATATCTTTCAGGTCTGGTTGGGCAGCAGAACACCCTGAATTTTTGTTTATCTGAGAATGTCTCAATTTTGCCTTCAGTTTTGAAAAAATTTTTTAAAAGGCAGTTTTAGGTTCACAGCAAAATTGAATGGAATGTATAGGGAATTACTATATACCTGCCACCTTCCCTTCAAGCACAACCTCCCCCGCTATCAACATCCCCACCAGAGTGGTCCATTTGCTACAGTGGATGATCCTACATTGATACATCATAATCACCCAAAGTCCCTACTTAACATTAAGATTCATTCTTGGTGTTGTATATACTCTGGGTTTGGACAAATGTATAATGACACGTATTGATTATTAAAATATCACACAGATTATTTTCACTGCTCCCACAACTTCCATGTTCTTCCTATTCATCCCTTTCCCAGACTCCCTGCAACCTCAGGCAACCACTGATCTTTTTACTGTCTCCATAATTTTGCCTTTTCCAGGATGTTATATAGTTGAAATCATACAGTATATACCCTTTTCAGATTGGCTTCTTTTATTTAATAATACACACTGGTTTCCAGGATGTCTTTTCATGGCCCGATAGTTCATTTCTTTTCTTTTTTCTTTTTCTTTTAGGGACGTACGTGCAGCATATGGAGGTTCCCAGGCTAGGGGCCCAGTAGGAGCTGTAGCCACTGGCCTACACCACAGCCACAGCAATGTCAAATCTGAGCCACCTCTGTGACCTACACCACAGCTCTCGGCAACGCCGGATCCCTGTCCCACTGAGCAACGCCAGGGATCAAACCCGAGTCTTCATGGATGCTAGTCAGGTTCGTTAACCACTGAGCCACAGACAGGAACTCCCATTTCTTTTTATCACTGAATAATATTCCACTGTCCAGATGTACTGCAGTTGATTTACCCATTTACCTAGTGAAGGACATTTTGGTTGCTTCCAGGTTTTGGCAATTATGAATAAAGCTGCCAAAAACACCTATGTGTAGACTTTTGTATTAATATGTTTTCAACACCTTTGGGTAAATAAACAGAATGTGATTGCTAGATCATATAATGACTATGTTTAGTTTTGTACGAAACTGCCAGTCTGTCCTCCAAAATGACTGCAGCATTTTGCATTTCCATCAGCAACCAATGAAAGTTCCTAATGCACCCCATCCTCACCAGCATCTCACGTTGTCAGTGTTCTGGATTTTGGCCATTGTAATAGGGTGGAGTCATTGTTTTAATTTTCAGTTCTCTGACATAACGTTGAACATCTTTTCATATAGTTATTTTTCACTTGTGAAACTTCTTTGGTGAGGTATCTATTCAGATTTTTGGCCCATTTAAAAAAACATGTTGTTTTATTATTGTTGAGTTTTGAAAGTTCTTTGTATATCCTTTATCAGATGTATGTTTAACAAATATTTTCTCTTGTGGCTTGTTTCCTTCTTCTTTTGACATACTGCTTTTTGATTTTCCTGATTTCTGATCAGAAATCAGCTACTAATTTTATTGAGGATTCCTTATACATTATGATTTGCTTCTCTCTTGCTGTTTTCAGGAGGCTGTGTCATTTGACGCTTTGGTGTAAGGTGTTTCAAAGTGAATCTCTGAGTTTACCCACTTTTAAGTTTGCTGATCTTATTGGATATGTAGATTAATGTTTTGTCACCACATTTAAGTTTTCAGCAATTATATCTTTACATATTCTTTCTGCTGCTTTCTTTCTCTTCCCCACTTTTGGGATTTTCATTATATGTACGGTAGTATGCTTGATGGTATCTCATGGCTCTCTTAGGCTCTGTTCAGTTGTCTTCATTATTTTTATTTATTTATTTTTTTTGCTCTATAGGGCTGCAACTGTGGTATATGGACATTCCAAGGCTAGGGGTTGAATTGGAACTGCAGCTGCTGGCCTATGCCACAGCCACAGCAATGCAGGATCCAAGCTGCATCTATGACCTATACCACAGCTTGCAGCAATGCTGGATCCTTAACCCACTGAGCACGGCCAGGGATCAAACCTGCATCCTCATAGATA
Source organism: Sus scrofa (assembly GCF_054392235.1). Classification (NCBI taxonomy): domain Eukaryota; kingdom Metazoa; phylum Chordata; class Mammalia; order Artiodactyla; family Suidae; genus Sus; species Sus scrofa. Next base: position 99,550,332 of record NC_139396.1, on the reverse strand, counting down.
CTAGTTAGGTTTGTAACCTGCTGAGCCACGACAAATACTCCCCCCCCCCTTTTTTTTTTTTTGGTCTTTTCAGGGCCAAATCTGCGGCATATGGAAGTTTCCAGGCTAGGGGTCCAACCGGAGCTACAGCTGCTGGCCAAGCCAACACCAGATCTGAGCTGTGTCCATGACCCACACCACACCTCATGGAAACGCCAGATCCTTAACCCACTGAGCGAGGCCAGGGATCGAACCCACAACCTCATGGTTCCCAGTCAGATTCGTTTCTGCTGTGCCACGACAGGAACTCCAGGAACTCCCTTTTTTTGGCTGTGCCCATGGCATGCAAAGTTTCCTAGGGCAGGGATCAAACCCATGTCATAGCAGTAATCTGAGCCACAGCAGTGACAATGCTGGATTCTTAACCCACTAAGCCACCAGGGAACTCCTTGTCTTCATACTTATTTTTTCTGTTCCTAATATTAGATAATCTTGGTTGACCTACTTTACAAGGTCTTTAAGTCTTTCTTTTGCCTGTTCAAATCTACTACAACCTCTCTAGTAAATTTTTCATTTCAGTTATTGTAATTTTCAATTCCAGTGTATCTAGTTGCTTCCTTTTTATATCTCCTTAATAAAATTCTCTATTTGGTGAGATATCATGCTTTTATTTATTTCTTTAGACATGTTTTCCTTTAGCTGTTTGAACATACTTAAAATGGCTGATTTAAAGTCCTTGTCTAGTAAGTCTAATGTCTGGGCTTCTTTAGAGACAATTTTATATTGGTTGCTTTTTTCCCTGTGTATGGGTCACACTTTCTTGTTGGGAATGGCACTCAGGAAAGTTAAAATGCCACAAATCTCATTGGTCTTATCAAGACGCAGCTCTTCTTCTTGAAGAAATGCTTCCCAAGTTGTTTCAAGCTTTTGATTAATGTTCAGAGTTATGAAAAAGTTGACTCTGACAGTTTTGGACAGTTTTTTTTTTCTTTTTTGGCTGTACCTGCAGCATGTGGAAGTTCCTGGGCCAAGGATCAAATCCATATCACAGCAGTGACCTGAGCTGCTGAAGTGACAATGCCAGATCCTTAACCCACTGAGCCACAAAAGAACTCCTTTGAACAGTTTTTAGTTGCACTTTTAGAGTGGATGGCTTTAGGTGTTCCTTATTTTGTTTTCACTGATATCCATCCTCTAAGTTTTAAAAATATGGTTTGATTTATACTTGAAACCCTACTCTTCCAATCAGCAACATTTCAAACACTTGGTGGATTCATGAGGCAAGACAGTGCAGGTGTGTAAGAAAACTTCTAAGCAGAGTTATTTAAAGGAAAATAAGTGAGAAATGAGATCTTTAATTTCTTTCTTATATTTTATCATGAAATGATTTCCATGGCAAGGTAAGCATCGTATGAACTGCAGGTTGTAAATAATAATAGCTACCATTTCTTAAGCACTTTACTTAGTGCCAGATAACATTTTAAGTGTTATTAGCTATTTTATTCTTTATAACAATCTAATGGAGTAGGTATTTTTTTTGCACTTAAACAATGCAGAAAGAAAAACATCAAGAAGTTAAGCAACTTACCCGAAGTCTCACAGTTAAAAGGTTCTAGAGCTGGCATTCAAGCCTTGAAAGTCTGGTTTAAAGCTCATGCTGTTAACCACTACTCCATGCTACTTAGCAGACCTTAAAGGAGGAATTCAGAGAAAAACTATTTTGGTCAAGAGGGGATGTGGTGGGGAGGAAACAGTGCTATATAGAATTTTTTTTAAAAAGTCTAAAACACACAAGAAAACAAACTCATGTTTTTATTGAGGGCTATATACCTGCACCTAGCACATTACTTAATACTAAGCAGTCAGTGAATATTTGTTGCATAAATGAATAACTGCTACATATTTATACATTGTGCTAGCCATTTATAAATGTCTTACTCCAAGCCATTTTCAAGGGAAGAAACTGGGTGTTCTCTTGTGGCGCCGCAGGTTAAGGATCCAGCATAGTCACTGCAGTGACTCAGGTCACTGCTGTGGTGCCAATTTGATCTCTGAATGGAAACTTCTGCATGCTTTAGTCATGGCCAACCAAAACAAGAAGGAGGAGGAGGAGGAGAAGGAGAAGAAGATGAAGAGGAGGAGAAACTGAAGCTCAGAGTGGTGGAATCATTTCTTCCCTAGATTAGACCAGAGCTTGCTTCTCAAACTCCAGGTCTCCTACACTGTAGCCTTTTCTGAGTTGAAAAAGGATCAGAATTACAAAGGATGAAAACTTACATCATATCACATAGTCATGTTACATTTAAGTGCCTATAGATTATTGATTGGGGAGGGGGAAAGAAGGTGTCCAACTGTGTCAACCTGGTATTCTTTTCTCTTGCTTACTTAGGGGACAGACTTCTAAGAAGGGAGCTAAACAGAAAGGCAGGAAGAGTTCCAGTATAGAGAATATGAGCAAAAGTACAACCAGATAATAACAATTACAGTTGTTCTGACAGCGAAAATCCTTGGTGAGCCTGCCACCTCTAAGTCTCCAACTCACTGCAGAGATTTGGAGAAGTAACTATTTCCCTGTGCAAATATTTATTGGGCATGTATTATGTGGCAGTGGATAGTCCTGGCTTAGAAGACACCTATATCAATAAAAATTATATGATACTTTATGATTGTATAAACTGCAATAAGGATATGTTGAGAAAAAAATGTATGCTTGAGAAAAAAAGGAGGAAGAAGCAACTAATTGCCTGGGAGGTTAAGAGGAAACTTTTTCAAGAACTTGACTTTTGAACTGGATCTTTTTTTTTTTTTTTTCCCCCAGCCATACCCATGGCATGTGTAAGTTCCCAGGCCAGGGATGGAACCCACACCACAGCAGTAACAGTGCTGGATCCTTAACCTGCTGGGCCACCAGGGAACTCCCTTGAACTGGATTTTTAACATAAGTAGTTATAGTGGGAAAATAGTAATCCAGATAGAGGCATGAGTGTAATTACAGGAGAGGAGGAGATACAGGAGAGGGAGAACTGACAAAGCTTGGTGATCAATTAGATAAACAGGTGAGGAAGGGAAAAGTCAGGAAGAATTATTTCTATTAATGGAGACAGAAAAAGTAGGAAGAATGGACTGGGCTGGGGGGTTCAAGAGAAGGTGGGCTCTGTTTTGATAATCAACTTGTCTGCAGAATATCCCAAGAGGCTGACCTGTAGGTTTTGACCTTAAATCTTAGGAGGAGATCAGGGTTAGAAACAGAGATTTGAGAGTAATTAGATGACAGATGAACTTGTGGCAGTTGAATTGGCACCTAGGAGGAGCTTAGAGAGTGACAATAAGCTTGTGGGGGTGGAGGTTTCTTGAAGACAAGGACAGAGGAGGTGCTCCTAAAGCAGACTAAGAAGAGGCTGTAAAAGAGGCAAGAGAATGAGGAAAAGGTACTTGTGTGAAAGTTAAGGGAATAATAGTCAAAAGAGTGTGGTCCTCCAAGTCAGATGCTGAGATAAGATGAGGTAGGATAAGGACTGAAAACTGGCCATTAGGTTTGACATTTACGAGTCTTCTAGTGACCGGAAGGGATGCTTCAGAAGTGGGTTTAGGAGTCTGGATGGAAAGAGGCCTGGTTGGTGTTTGCAGAAGTGGCTCATGAATATTCCAACTGCCAGATGGGTTAGGAGATGAGGAGAGGGTGTTTCATATTCAGAAGAGGGGCTTGGAAGTTGTGGTAGCTCCGAGAAACCTCAAAGCAGCCCAAGATAGGCTAATTTTGTCATTGAATTCATGTAAAAATTACATTTTGAAGTAAATATGTTGTGCTGTTTTATCTTCTTTGTGAGATGCTATCACTCAATCAAATTTATTTATTTATCTAGTCTTTTTTAGGGCCTCACCCATGGCGTATAGACGTTCCCAGTCTAGGGGGTTCAAATGGGAGCTCCAGCCGCCAGCCTACACCACAGCCACAGCAATGTGAGATCTGAACCATGTCTGCAACCTACACCACAGCTCATGGCAACGTCGGATCGTTAACCCACTGAGTGAGGTCAGACATCGAACCTGCATTCTCATGGGTACTAGTCAGGTTCGTTACCGTTGAGCCACAACAGGAAATCTTATTAATCAAATTTAAAATGTTTTCAATAGCCAAGACATAGAAACAATCCATGTACACACATACACACATACACAATGGAATATTAGCCATAAAAAGAATGAAATATCCTCACTGGCAGCAACATGGATGGACCTAGAGAATATTAAGTCAGACAGAGAAAGACAAATATTATATGCAATCATTTATATGTGGAATCTAAAAAATAATGTGAATGAATTTATATAATAAACAGAAATAGACTTGCAGACATAGAATACAAACTTATGGCTACCAAAGGGAAAAGTTGGAGGGTAGGGAGAATCAGGAGTATGAGATTAACAGATAACAAACTACTGTATATAAAATAGATAAGCAACAAGGATTTACTGTATAGCACAGGGAATTATATTCAATATCTTATAATAACCTATCATGGAAAATAATCTGAAAAAATATAAAACTGAATCACTGTGCTGTACACCTGAAATGAATACAATATTATAAATCAATAATACTTCAATTAAAAAATTTAATACATTTTCATATTTAAGTATTTATATTTTTTCCAACATTAGGTCAAATTTCAACCATACAGAAATATTGAAAAGTATTATACAGTAAACATCAATCTATTTACTATCTAGATTCTACAATGAACATTTTGCTGTATTTGCCTTACCACTTATCTACTTGTCTAACCATCCCTCTTAGTATTTTGATGCATTTCACTGCAAGTTAAAGACATCAATACGTTTCATATCTATCAATATGCATATCACATTACTAACTAGAGTTCAATATTTGCTCAGGTCTGTGTGTGGAAGAGAGAGAAAGACTTAAAAATCATGCACCTTAAGGAGTTCTGTTGTGGCTCAGTGGTAACAAGCCCTCTCAGTGAGTTAAGGATCCAGCATTGCTGAGAGCTGCCGGTATAGGTTGTAGATGCGTCTTGGATCTGGTGTTGCTATGGCTGAGGTGTAGGGTGGCAGCTGCAGCTCCGATTCAACCCCTAGCAACTAGCAATTCCCCCCAGGGAACTTTCATATGCTGCAGATGCAGCCCTAAAACAAACAAACAAACAAAAAACATGCACCTTAAATAAGATATGCCCCAAGTTTTGACAAATGCATATCCCTGTGTAATCCCTATTATGACATCACTGTCAGCTTAGAAAGTCCCCTCTTTTCCCTTCCTAGTCAGTTTCCACTTCTGTCCTCTCCCACAAAGCCAGCTCTTATTCTGATTCCCCCCCCCCCCCCCCACTGTAGGCTGGTTTTTCCTGTTCTAGAATTCCACATACAGGGAATCTTCAGTTTGCACTTCTTCCTATCTGGCTTCTTTTGCTGAGTAGTTTTGAGATTGATTTCATGTTATCAGTTTATCAGTTCCTTCTTTTGCTGAGTATTACTCCATTGTTTGAATATATCAGTTTTCATCTTTCCTCCTGCTACTGGACAGCTACCCAGTTTCCAACTTTTGCAAACAATGAATAACAATGCTGTAACTATTCCAATGCAAGTTTTTATGTGGACATGTGCTTTCACTTCTCTTGGGTGAATACTAGAAGTGAAATGGCAAGATCTAGGAATAGGTGTGTTTAAATTTATAAGAAATTGCCCTCTGTTTTCCAAAGTGGCTGTTCCTTTATTTTTTAATTTTTATTTTATTTTTGTCTTTTTGCTATTTCTTGGGCCACTCTGGCGGCATATGGAGGTTCCCAGGCTAGGGGTCCAATCGGAGCTGTAGCTGCTGGTCTACACTAGAGCCACAGCAACACGGGATCCGAGCCATGTCTGCGACCTACACCACAGCTCACAGTAACGCCAGATCCTCAACCCACTCAGCAAGGCCAGGGATTGAACCCGCAACCTCATGGTTTCTAGTCGGATTCGTTAACCACTGAGCCACAGCGGGAACTCCCTATTTTTAAATTTTTTTTAAGCTGTGCTTGTGGCATGCAGAAGTTCTCAGGCCAGGGATGAAACCTGAGCCACAGCAGTGACGATGCCAAATCCTTAACCATGAGGCCACCAGGGAACTCTGGTTGCTCCATTTTACACTTCCCTGGCATGCTGCTTCACATCCTCTCCAACATTGCTGTGTTCTCTTAAATTCTAGTCATTCTAGCGCAGTAGCATCTCACTGAGGTTTGAATGTTCATTTCTCTCATGTCTAATGATGTTAAATATTTTATCATGTGCTTATTAGCCATTCGTGTAGTTTCTTTTGTAATACCATCTGTCTTTTCATTATTAAAATTATATATTGAAATAAGCTTTCAATACATACTGGATATAAGTTTTTTGTTAGATATATGTGTCATGAATATTTTATCCTGAACTGTGGGCTTGTTTATTCATATTCTTTTTTTTTTAGGGCTGCACCCATGGCATGTGGAAGTTCCCAGGCTAGGGGTCAAAACTGGAGCTGTAGCTGCTGGTCTATGCCACAGCCAAAGCAACACCAGATCCAAGCTGCATCTGCGATCTACACCACAGCTCACAGCAATGCTGGATCCTTAACCTACTGAGTTGGGCCAGGGATCAAAACGGCGTCCTCATGGATACTAGTCAGGTTTGTTACTGCTGAGCCACAATGGGAACTCCTGTTTATTCATTCTTAATGAACAAAAGATTTAAAAATTTTTGGAGTTAAATCAATTTATCAATATTTTTTCTTTTATGGTCAGTGTTTTCAAAGTCTTCTCCAAGGAACTTTTGCCTACACCCAATCTGTGAAAATATTGTTTTCTTCTAGAAGTGTAATAATTTTAGCTTTTATGTTATGGCCGTGATCCACCTTTAATTTTTATGTATGGTATGATGTAAGGGGTCAAAGGTTCATTTTTTTCCCCGTAAAGACATCAGGTTGTAATAGCATTTTCTATTGAAAAGATTTTCCTTTTTCCCATTGGGTTGCTTCAGTGCCTTTGTAAAATAACAAACTACTTTATATTTAGATTTATTTTACTATTTATAAAATGCTTTTGCTTTTGTATTCTCTTAACACTCTCTCACTAGGGGTAGACATATTTTCCCCATTTTGAGTTGAGGAAACCAAGGGTCGGTGCATTTCAAGAACTTGACCAAAGAAACACAAAGCCAAGGACTTGAACATAGAACTACTATTATAAAGAAATTGTTTACATCTTAAACCTACTTTATCCAGTGGAAATATTATTAAATGGACACTTTTTCTGAGGGTGATGGAGTAACAGAAATGAGTAAGTACATGTTTTTATATTTCAATGCTGGTGATATTTTCAGACTGACAGCCAGACACATGCTTCCTCTGTAGGCTTATACATGTCTAAAACAATCTACATTATGCATCTCTTTTTGAAAGGGTAAAAAATTATACTTGTTTTGCAAAACTGGGTAAAAAGAATAGCTTTTAGCCAAGATTGCTTGGACTTTGTGTAAGACAAAGAATTTATTTCACTCACCCTGATCGAAAAAATAAAAGTTACTTTTTTCTGACTCAGAGAAATAAAGCAGTACTTGAAGGTACATATCATGAAGACAGATATAAAAACTAGAGGAAAACTCAATAACTACTCTTGCTCCTTTTTTTTTTTTTTTTCTCTCCTACTCTGTTATACTAAAACTTGGGCACCCAGACTGTCTCCAAATGTTTTCAGGCAACTTCCAACACTTGCTGAGACAAGGCCAACCTCAATACTTTAACTTTCCAGGTCATCTAGGCTAGGCACACAAGTATTGGTCTCCTGAGCCCACCTGATTTATCCAACTGTAACACACAAGCGAAGGGCCTTAGTCTTTCTGGCACACTCCTCTAGTAAGAACCATCTTTTCCCACATACAACGGGGCAACCTTATTAAAACCGGTGGTACATAATATACTTTAGGGATGTCACAACTGAAGCATCCACATTCTGTGAATTACATTCTAGGGTCACACAACTACTTGACACCAACCTGAGATCAGAACCAATGTCTTCTTGACAACGTCATGATTCTTCCCCCCATACTCTATGTCTTCCTTCACTATCTGTTAAACCAAGATGCTATAAGTCCTATGTCTAGATACTCATGTCGCAACAGAAGAAAGGGTGGGGGAAAAAACTGTAACTGCAATGTATACATCTAAGGATAACCTGACCCCCTTGCTGTACAGTGGGGAAAAAAAAAAAAAAAAAAAGATGCTATAAGTGAAATTAGGTTGACTATTCCTCCTTCCAAGATGGAAAAACTCAGTCCACAGAAGGGAATGCCTTACAACCAGGTGAAGGCAATTTTCCTGAGACCCAATCTGCTAGGCTAGCCAGTATTTTGCCTTTGTTCTTTACCAAAACAGAGACCTAAAAAAGTATGCCATAAACCCAAGAACAAAAATAAACATATCCCAATGACTAATTTTTTAATACAAGAAGTTTTTTTTTTTTTTTTAATATAAGGAAGTTATGTGATCTGTGTGCATGTTAATTACTACTTAGGAACCTCCTATAGTGACTGTCTTCCTAGCTGGTGAGTGGTACTCGATTGATAGTCTTGGAGTAAAAGATTTTGTTTTCTAAAAAAGAATAAGAAAAGTTTCTCAGTGTCCCAGTTACTAATCTAAGAGGAAGACATTCTGTAGTAATTTCAATATGATAAAGATACTCTAACAGTCAAACTAACTGTTCTTTTTTCTTTTTTAGGGCCACACCTTGGCATATGGAAGTTCCCAGGCTAGGGGTTGAACTGGAGCTGCAGATGCTGGCCTACACCACAGCAACGTGGGATCCGAGCTGCATCTGTGACCTACACCACAGCTCATGGCAGCTCACAGCAATGCCTGATCCTTAACCCACTGAGCGAGGCCAGGGATCAAAACTGTATCCTCATGGATACTAGTTGGGTTCGTTACCGTTGAGCCACAATGGGAACTTCCCAAACTAACTATTCTTGAGAGACAGAGCTGGAGGACTCACACTTCCTGATTTCAAAACCTGAAGCTCCAGTAATCAAGACAGTCTAGATTAGCATAAGGATAGACATAGAGACAAATGGAACAGAACTGAGAGTCCAGAAATAAAGCCTTACATTTATGGTCAACTGATTTTTGACAAGGGTGCCATAGTGGAGAAAATAGTCTTTCTTAATAAGGTAATGAAATAAGCGGATATCTACACACAAGATACTTAATTTAGACCTCCCAACTCAAATATATTAAAAAAAACCTCAAAATGGCTCAAAGAGTTAAATGTAAGAGCAAAAACTATGAAAATCTTAGAAGAGGATATACATGTAATTCTTCATGATACTGCATTAGGCCATGGTTCCCTAAATATGAAAACAACAACAACAAAAAAAGGAGATAAAGATTTCATACAAATTAAGAACATCTGTGCTTCAAAGGATACCATCAAGAAAATGAAAACATAACCCTCAGAATGGAAGAAAATATTTGTAAATCATGTCTGATAAGATTTATATCCAGAATATATAAAGAATGCTTACACCTCAAGAATAAAAGGATAAACTCAATGAAAAAATGAGCAAGGGATTTGAACAGACATTTCTCCAGAGAAAAAATACAAATGGTCAATAAGAACAGTATCATTAGTAGGTAAGAAAATGTAAATTAAAATCACAATGAGATATCACATTATACTCCCAAGATGGCCACAATCAAACAGAGTAGCAAGTGTTGGCAAGGGTGTAAAAAAATTGAAACCCTTAAACCTTGTTGGTAAGAAGGCAAGATGATGCAGCCCCTTTGGAAAAAAGTTTGGCAGTATCTCAAAAAGTTAAGCCTACAGTTACCATGTGACCCTGCAATTCTATTCCAAGGTATATGTCCTAAAGAAATGAAAACATACATCAACGTAAAAAATTTGTATGTGAATGTTAATAGCAGTATAATTCATGGTAGTCCCAAAATGTTAACAACTGAAATGTCCATCAAGCGGTGAACAGATAAACATAATATGGTATATCCATACAAGGAAATACTGTTTGGCAATAAAAAGAAGTACTGAAAACATTTTAAGATGAACCTTGAAAACATGCTAAGTAAAAGAAGCCAGACACAAATGAACACATGTTACACGACTCCATTTTTATCAATGTTCAGAACAGGCAAATCTACAGAGACAGAAAATAGGTTAGTGGTTACCAGAAGATGGGAATGAACTGGGTACAGGGTCTCCTTTAGAGGTGATGAGACTGTTCTTGATTTAGCTATTGGTGATAGCTGCACAGTTTTGTGAATATACTAAAGCCCACTTTACACTTTTTTTTCCTGTTTACAGTCGCACCTACGGCATATGTAAGTTCCCAGGCTAAGGGTTGAATTGGAGCTGCAGCGGCTGGCCTATGCCACAGCCACAGCAATGCCAGAGCCGAGCTGCATCTGCGACCTATGCCGGAGCTTGCAGCATCACTGGATCCTTAACCCACTGAGTGCGGCCAGGGATTGAGCTGGTATCCTCAAGGACGCTATGTTGCGTTTTTAACCTGCTGAGTCATAATGGTGACACCCCACTTTACACTTTATTTATTTATTTATTTATTTAGCTTTTCAGAGCTGCATTTGTGGCATATGGAAGTTCCAGGCCAGGGGTTGCAGCAGGGTTGCAGCTGCCACGTATACCACAGCCATGGCAATATGGGGATCTGGGTTGCCTCTGCAACCTACACCACAGCTTATGGAAACATCAGATCCGTAACCCTCTGAGCGAGGCCAGGGATCAAACCCACATCCTCACGGATACTAGTCAGGTTCATAACCCATTAAGCTACAACAGGAACTCCTCTTTCTTTTTTTCACTTTACACTTTAACTGTACACTTTAAAATGGAAAATTCATATATATAATGAGTTATAGCTCAATGATAATAAAAAGATAAACAAGCACAGGAGACCTAAAAAGTTACTTATGTAAAAAAATAACCAACAACCTGAACTCTTTTCTATGGTTTGAATTCAGTTTTACAACTACGATCTTTTTCTTCTTCAGCAACAATAATAATGATAAGCACTTTATACATAGCATTCTCTCTCAAATCATCTCAATGACCTTGTACACAGGGGTTATGATCCCATTTTATAGAACGGAGATTGAAGCTCAAAGGGGCTGAGTATTTGACCCAAGGTCATATAAAGGTAATTAATCTGCCTCCAGAGGTTCTATTATACCATTCTGTCTTCCTTTAAACAGTGGCTTATTGGTCTCTAATACTAAGCTATTATTCAATATAGGTATGTTATTCCTTCTATTTCCATCAACAAATTAGTTATCATTTCAGGGCCCAGGATTAAACAATGATCTTTATTCCTTAGTTTGCTGAGCACAGGGCAAAGACAGGAAAAAAGTCCTATATGACAACTTTTTATTTGTATCAAATTACAGAGTACCATAAGTAAATATAAGACTATGATTTGAATATTGTAACATAGCTCATAATTTGGCAAATTATTTAATTATCCAAAGTTTATTACATTTTTGAGTACATACTAGAAATTATTTGGCATAAGTTGGCAAGATAAATATTTCTGTACCTTATCTGACCATTTATTATGTATATGTGTGGTACATGTATGAACATACATATGTGTATGTATGTGTACACACACATTCCTGAATTAAATATATTTGTATAAAAGCTAAAGATTTATGTATTATCTTTAATTTCCTTTTTAAAAATCTATTATATTAAATTGCATCTGCATTCAAAGCAGAAATGTAAAAAAAACTGATCACTTTGCTAAATACACATGAATTTACAAAGTAATTGAAAATGAAACAAAAATTTCTATTGAAATGTTATATGCTTGTTTAATTGACATTTAAGTGGTACTACCAAACTATGGAAATAAACCTCACTTTTTAGGTTTTTGAGAGAATAGAGATTCTACTGTGCATTACTGTACCCTCTAAATTAACAATGAACATTATTATAGTAAGAAAGGTGGCAGGTAATTTTCTTCTTCATTAATACGGGAGTTCTCGGGAAGCAATCAGAGCCGCGTCTGTACTTCTCGGCTGGGGTGTCCTGCTTTTCCATCAGTGGAAGTCTGGCTTCTCAGGAAAAGTGCAGCCAGTCCGCCTAATTATGACACTTGCTGCATAGTGGCCAGCACGGATGCATTCAGTCAGGGGTTTGTCAAAGACCAGTTGAGACAGAAAACCTGGAACACAAACAAAAGGGAAAAACATGAGTATTGTGTAAGAGCATTAGAAATGTCATATGAGTCAGAACAAAAAATGATCTACGTACCTATCCCTTTCTTTGGTCTTGACAGTTAAGTGTTGAACCTCAAGAGTTAGAGAGTTCTTCCCTAATATTTCTTTTAAAGAGCTTCAAGTTGGGATGTGATCATTCACCATCAAGTCAAAGCTAGTCTTGCTAAGCTTAAACTATCATACTTCCTTCAACTTTGAGATTAAAAGCAAGAAATACCGGCCAGATTATATTCTCTTGGGTTGTTACAGCTGAGAAATGATTAGTTATGCTTCTGCATGTCTCTCTGGATTCCTTCTGTATTGTTGTTATTCCTAGAAAATTGCTATTTGGAAAAAATTCTATCATCTGGATGTCTCTCTAAGAGTAAACTTGAGAGTTGAAAACACACGAAGGGACAAGCTAAACAGAGCCTGACAGTTTCATTGAGCTGAGCAGATGGAATTGGGAGTCAAAGTTGGACAAAATTAAACATCTAGGCAGACTGATCAGGAAAAAAAAAAAAAGAGGGAAGACATAATTGCCAATATTGGTAATAAGAGACGTGGTATCACTATAGCATCTACACATACTAAATGGATAATAAAACACTATTAACAACTTTATACCAATAGATTTGATAAGTTAGATAAATTGGACAAATTTCTGGAGAGGCACAAACTATAAAAGCTCACTTAGGAAGAAATAGCCTGAATAGCCTTGTATCTTGCAAATATTTGATTTTATAATTAAAAAGTGTCCCATAAAGAGAATTCCACCAAACATTTAAGGAAAAAAATAATGTCAATGTCAATGCTATACAAACTCTTTAGAAAACTGAAAAGGAGGGAATACTTCCCAACTCATTCCTTGAGGCCAGCATTACTCTGATGCCCAAATCAAAAAATATGCAAATATTCTGAAGGAAATTTTAGCAAATCAAATCCAATAGCATATTTAAAGAGATAATGAATCATGATCAGGGAGCATTTATCCTCGAAATGCAAGCGTGGTTTAACATCAAAAAAAAATCAATCAATGTAATCTATCATAGTAACTAAAAAAACATAAGATCATCTTCGTAGATGCTGAGGAAGTATTTGACAAAGTCCACAATTAATTTCTAAAAAACCTTTCAGAAAACTAGGAATAGAAGGGAATCTCTTCTGTAGTTCTCCTTTGGTGCAGCAAGTTAAGGACCTGGCATTGTCACAGCAGTGGTGCTGCTGTGATGTGGGTTTGATCCCTGGCCCAGGAACTTCCACAGGTTGCGAGTGTGGCTCGAAACAAACAAACAAACAAACAAACAAACAAAACATGTTCTCAACTTCATAAAGGGCACTTATGAAAAATGGTTCTTTCTTTTAAATGGCCACACCCATGGCACATGAAGTTCCTGGGCCAGGGAGTAAATCTGAACCACAGCTGCAACCCATGCCACAGGCAATGCAGGATCCTTTAACCCACTGCACTGGGCTGGGGATTGAACCCATGCACCCACAGTGACTTGAACTGCTGCAGTTGAATTCTTAACCCACTGTGCCACAGTGGGAACTCTGAAAAATGTTTTGTTTTTTTTCCCCCCCTGGGGCCGCTCCCGCAGCATATGGAGGTTCCCAGGCTAGGGGTCTAATCGGAGCTGTAGTTGTTGGCCTACGTCAGAGCCACAGCAATGTGGGATCAAGCCGCGTCTGCAACCTACACCACAGCTCACAGCAGTGCCAGATCCTTAACCCACTGAGCAAGGCCAGGGATCGAACCCAAAACCTCATGGTTCCTACTTGGATTCGTTAACCACTGAGCCATGACGGGAACTCCAAAAATGGTTCTTTTTTTTTTTTTTTTTTTAAAAAAAACCTCTTTCAAAGCCTTAGAAAGGATTTTTGTTTTTTTTTTTTTTTTTTTTTAGGGCTGCCCTTGCAGCATATGGAATTTCCCAGGCTAGGGGTTGTATTGGAGCCGCAGCCTCCAGTCTATGCCACAGCCACAGCAACATCAGATCTGAGCCCTGTCTTTTATCTACAGCACGGTTCACAGCAATGCTGGGTCCTTAACCCACTGATCGAGGGCAGGAATCAAACCTGCATCCTCATGGAACTAGATGGGTTAGTTACTGCTGAGCCACAACAGGAACTCCCTAGAAAGATTTTTTTTTTAAGAAAAATTTTTATTAGTGTATAGTTGATTTATAGTGCTGTGTCAGTTTCTGCTGTACAGTATAGTGACCCAATCATATATATATATATATACATTCTTTTTCTCATACTACCTTCCATCTCTTCTACTCCAAGAGACTAGATATAGTTTCCAGTGCTATACAGCAGCATATAGTGCTGTACAGTAGGACCTCATTGCTTATCCCTTCTAAATGTAATAGTTTGCATCTACCAAGCTCATACTCCCTGTCCATCCCACTTCCTCCCCATCTCCCCCCAAAATGGTTCTTAATGGTGGACAATGAAATGTTTTTCCTTTAGATTGGGAAACGAACAAAGAATGTTTGTTCTTAATCACGACTGGAGGCTCTAGCCAGTGTAATAAGGCAAACAAAGGAAAGAAAGAAAATGCATCAAGATTGAAAATGAAGTAAAACTGTATTTGCAGATGGCATAACTGCCTATGTCTATGGTTCTCAATAATTGCAATTTTGCCCCCCAGAGGACATTTGGCAACATCTGGAGACATTTTTGGTTGTCATATCTACAGCAGAGGGTGCTACTGGCAACTAGTGGGTACAGTCCAGGATGCTATTAAATATCCTATGATGTCAATAATGCTGAGATTGAGAAATCCTGGTCTATGTAGAAAATCCTATGGAACCTAGGGAAAAAAGTTACTAAACTACTGAGTTTATTTAGTAAAGTTGCAGGACAGAAGATCACTATACAAAAACGAATTAAAAAAATCACTTGAATTTCTGTACTAGAAATGCATATATATACATATAGCAATTGTCTATACCAGCATTTAGAAACTGATATAAAAATATTATTTACGGAGTTCCTGTTGTGGCACAGAGGAAATGAATCCAACTAGGAACCATGAAGTTGCGAGTTTGACCTCTAGCCTCGCTCAGTGGGTTAAGGATCTGGCGTTGCCACCTACTGTGGTGTAGGTCGAAGATGCAGCTCAGATTTGACCCCTAACCTGGGAACCTCCATATGCCGCAGGTGCGGCCCTAAAGAGAAAAACAAAACAAAACTATTTACCATACCATCAAATATGTGAAATACTTAGGAATAAACCTGACAAAAGCTGTGTAAGATGTGCACACTGAAAATGACAAAACAATGCTGAGAAATAAAAGAAACCTATGTACACAATGAGATATAAAGTGTTCAGAAATCAGAGGTTTCAAGTTTGTTATTGGCTCTATTGATTCCATGTAATATCAATCAAAATTCCAATAGACTTTTCTAACAAAAACTGACAAGTTGATTCTAAAATTTACGTGGAAAATGCAAAGAACTAAGACTGATCAAAACACCGCTTTAAAAAGAAACTGCTTGATTTAAAAAGACATGTATTGGCTTAATGACAGACAAATAAACCAAGGCAACTGAATAGAGACTCCAGAAATAAACCTACTTCTGTATGGTCAATTGATTTTTGACAAATGTATCAAAGCAATTCAATGGATAAAGAATAAGCTTTAAGTGAATGTTCTGGGAAGTGCTGGATGGCCTTATGTGAAAACAAAACAAAACATTTCTTCTCTTCCTCATGTCAATTACCAAAAAAAAAAAAATTAACTTGAAATGGATCATAGGCCTAAATGTTAAGTGCTAAAACTATAAAACTATGAGAAAAAAATTCAGGAGAAAATCTTAGTTACTTTGAATTTGCCAAAGATCTCTTAAGATGTAAAAACTGTAAACTTTTATGACAGAAAAAATAGCTCTGACCTTGCCAAATTAAAACTTTTATACATCAATAACAAGAAACAACCCAATTAAAAATGGACAAAAATGCTGAACACTTCAAAGAAGATAAAGAGATGTCAAACAAGCACATGAAAAGATGTTCAACATCATTATCCGTTAGACAAATGCAGATTAAAACCACCATTAGATAGCACTGTCCACCCACTAGAATGGTTAAAATTAAAGACTGATGAACTAAGTGTTGACAAGGGTATAGATTAACTGAAACTCTCATATACTGATTATGAGACTATAAAATGTTAAGACCATTTTTGAAAACCACTTGTCACTGTCTTAAAAAGTTAAACACACACCTACCATATGACTCAGTTTTTCTATTTCCAGGCATTTAACCCAAGGTAAAGAAAAGCATTTTTCCACACCAAGATTTGTAAATGAATGTTCACTCCAGCTTTATTGTAATAGCTTGAAACTGGAAAAAAAATCCCAGTGGAGATGAGAAGGGGCAGGAAGGCAGGATTACAAAAGAGCATGGGAGTAGATGTGTCCACAGTGATGGTTTCATGGGTGTATACCTGTGTCAACATTTGTAAAATTGTACAATTTAAACCTGTGCATTTTATTGTATGTCAATTACAATACTGCAATAAAACTCTATAAAAATTGTTGTAGTTACAAATAAGGCAGTTAAGAACAGAAGAATCTGGGGCTACTTCCCCTCTGAGGAAAACCTGAGCTTCTGTCGCAGATGAAAATGAGAAACTGTTCGGTAGCCAGACTTTCAGGCCTTCCCGTAGGCCCTGGGCAGGCTGGAGGGTGAAGGTTAATTGATAAGCTGTGGTATAGTGACCTGTACAGGGCGTTACAAGAGATTTATATTCTTTCTCTTCTGCCATTCTGATCACACAGGCTTCTCCTTATAAGATTTGGGGAATACTCTGCATCCAACAAAGTAAATAAGTACACCCAGGCAAAGAATAATTAATTTGGTTAATGGAGTGACGTATTTTGAAGATGTTTGCTTAGAATGTGAAATCACTCTCTCAAGAGGTTTCTGGTAAGCGTATTTTGTCACTGAGTTTTCAGGTAACAGTCAAAGGTCAATACTAACTTTCAGCCAAACTTTGAGACTAAACTGCTCAGCCCACACAGTGAATGGGGCAGATGCCAAATTCAGAGTCAGATCAGCTTACAATGGAAACAAGTCCATTAGAAGACTTATAAGGAACATCTGTTTTCCTCATTCCTCCTGGTATGTTCTTTGTGAGAAAAAGAAAAGCTTATGTTTATGAAATATTTTTTGTGAAGCATAATTACCAGCATCCTCTTTCTAAAAAGACAAACTAGCTGGTGACTGAAGTGCTAGAGAGACATTTGCTTTGACAAGTAAAAAACCTAAATGCAGAAAAAAAGCTAAGACCTTTGCCCCAGGTGAATATCAGTTTTTTTAATAATCTATTTTTAAAAATTAACTGAGACGAACTACAGATGTTATATAATCATTTATAAGTGGAACCTTCATAAAGTAGCTGATCTTCAAATGTTGTATTAAACGGTTTAAATAAACAAATGGAGCTTTTATTAAAAGAATCATACAAAATCCTTTTATATTATGATTTAAACATCCCCAAGATACATTTTTTCAGTGTGTAAAATATACATAACCTAAAATTTACCATTTTAACACTTTTCAGTGTATAATTCATGAAATTAAGTACATTTTGTAATGTTGTATAACCAGCACTATCAGTTTCCAGAACTTTTTCATCAGAAACTATATTCATTGAGCTCGCCATTCCTTCCCCCCTTGGCCTCTAGTAACTGCTATTCTATTTTCTGTCTCTATGAATTTGTCTATTCTAGGTACTTCTCATGAGTAAGATCATACAATATTTGGTCTTTTGTGGTCTGGCTTATTTCACTTAGCATAATGTCTCCCAATATAAATTTTTTTTTTTTTGGTCTTTTTGCTATTTCTTGGGCCGCTCCCGCAGCATATGGAGGTTCCCAGGCTAGGGGTCGAATCAGAGCTGTAGCTGCCTGGCCTATGCCAGAGCCACAGCAACGCGCGTGATCTGAGCCGCGTCTGCAACCTACACCACAGCTCACGGCAACGCTGGATCGTTAACCCACTGAGCAAGGGCAGGGACTGAACCCCCAACCTCATGGTTCCTAGTCGGATTCGTTAACCACTGCGCCACGACGGGAACTCCCCCAATGTAATTTTTTAAGTTTAGATTTTTAATTATTAGCTGGCTTAAAATGTGTTTTATTTATTTATTTATTTATTGTCTTTTTCTTTTTAAAAAATTTTTATTTATTTATTTATTTATTTATTTATTTTTTGTCTTTTTGCTATTTCTTGGGCCGTTCCCGCGGCATATGGAGGTTCCCAGGCTAGGGGTTGAATCGGAGCTGCAGCCGCAGGCCTACGCCAGAACCACAGCAATGCAGGATCCGAGCTGAGTCTGCAACCTACATCACAGCTCATGGCAATGCAGGATTGTTAACCCACTGAGCAAGGCCAGGGATCAAACGCGCAACCTCATGGTTGGATTTGTTAACCACAGCCACGACAGGAACTACTTAAAATGCGTTTAAAAAAAACTATATTGGAAATAGTTTCAAATGCTGAGAAAAATCTGCAAGAATTAAAAACATCAGCGAGTTCCCTGGTGGTCTAGTGGTTAGGACTTGGTGCTTTCACTGCTGCCAAGCGGTGCTGGCTCATTTCCCATAGCCCAGGTTCAACCCCTGCTATGGGAAAGGAGATCCCACATCAAGCCTATGTGTGCCACAGCCAAACAAAAAACAAAAACACAAACCGACAAAAACAATGGAAAAAGTACCCATATACTTTAGCTAGGTGCACTTCTGTCAACATTTTGTGCCTTTTGTGCACATAGTCTCTTATCATACAATTTCCCCCTGAACTGTCTGAGAGGAACCTGCACTTACAACATCCCTTTACCTTTAAATATATCTGTCTTTCCTGAGAATAAGATCATTCCTTACATAACCACAGTCATCGACTTCAGTAATACTGTTAGAATAGCGTTATCTAATCGACTGTCCATTTTCCAGTTTTGTTAATGAAACTATATGTCCCTGATAGCACTTTTTTCCTTTTAGGACAGAATTTAGTCTAGGATTTGTCATCTTTTCAGTCTCCCTTTATCTTGAACATTTCCTCAATGTTTCTTTGACTTCAGTGACAGGGACATTTTAAAAGAATACAGCTTTCCCCTACTTTATTTAATAGAGTGATTCTCACTTTGGGTTTGTCTGATATTTCTTCATACTTAAATTCAGATTTTGCACTCCTGGCCAGAACACTAGAAAAATTATATCGTGTCCTTCTCAGGGCATCACATTTAGTAGAAGCATATTATGTCTGGCTGCTATTCACCATTGGTGATAACTTGATCACCTGAACAAGGTGCTGTCTTATTTCTCCATGTAGAGTTATTATATTTTCCCTTGCATCGAACAAGCAGTCTGTTGATAGACACTTTAATACCATGCAAATATTCTCCCCATCAAGAATCCTAATCCCTTCTCCCAGATTTAGTACCTACTCATAATTCTTAACTGAAGCAACATGAACTGTGACGATTTTCCAACTCCAGCACTCCTTTCACATTTACCAGTCAGCGTCTGGCATTCTACTAGATGCAAGAGCTTACCCCCTTCTTCCACTTATTATTTTTAATCCATTTATTTATCAGAAAGGAGGTATAGATTCTTTTATATCAATGGTTTATAATTCATTACAGCCTTTACTTGGTGCTCAAAATGTCCCAATTTGTGTGAGTGGGAGCGCCTTCAGACTGGCTTAGGTGTCCTTGGACGTTCCTCACTCTATTTTTGAGTGCTTCCTTCCTTTCTGGCATAATGTTCTGGGCTCATCTTATACCCATGCTAACCCAGCCCTGGAATCAGCCATTTCTCTAAGGATAGCTGTTTCCTATTAGGGTGGAATGGTATTAGAGACCAAATTGTGTGTGGTTGGTGCATTCTTTGCTTGTGGACCCTGTTAGTAAATAGAACTAGGAAGTATGCATGCATGCACACTCACAGATACACACTTACACACATAAATGTGTATGTATGTGTGTGTGTGTATACACAAACATGTACGTATAAATGTATGTATATGTACTCAAAGATCTTTTTTTTTTTTTTTTTTCTTTTTAGGGCTATACCTGCGGCCTATGGAGGTTCCCAGGTTAGCAGTAGAATGGGAGCTGCAGCTGCCGGCCTACACCATAGCTACAGCAACTTGGATCCAAGCTGCATCTGCAACCTACACCACAGCTCGGGGCAATGCCGGATCCTTAACCCACTGAACAAGGCCAGGGATTGAATCCACGTCCTCACGCATACTAGTCGGGTTTGTTAACTACTGAGCCACAACGGAACTCCCAAAGATCTATGTTTGAAATTAAGCTTACACTGATACTTTCCATTCCAATTCAAGTTCACAGGATTCTTACCTTTCCCCACTGCATTATTATAATTTTGTTCTTTCTTCTGCAGTGAAAACCTTAGCTCCAAACAATATCAACACATGTATTTGCTTAGTTTTGTAATATCTCTAAAAAGGGTTTAAAAATTGCTTCCCTCCTAATTCTACAAAAACTCAAATCTATTAAAAAGAGTTCAGAATTGATTTTCTGTTCTCCTGGCTACTAAAATACTGTGTTCAGTATGTTATTTATTTATTTATTTGGTCTTGTTGCTATTTCTTTGGGCCGCTCCCGTGGCATATGGAGGTTCCCAGGCTAGGGGTCCAATCGGAGCTGTAGCTGCCAGCCTACGCCAGAGCCACAGCAACGCAGGATCCGAGCCGCGTCTGCAACCTACACCACAGCTCACGGCAATGCCGGATCATTAACCCATTGAGCAAGGGCAGGGACTGAACCCGCAACCTCATGGTTCCTAGTTGGATTCGTTAACCACTGCGCCACGACAGGAACTCCAGTATGTTATTTAGACTGGTTCTATTTTTCACGTCACTTCAGGATGGTTCATGTTACTTAAAATTGAAAAAAATGTCGGGGTTGTGTGTTTCAGTTTGCTTTCAGTTTTGGTCCACACTCCCATCCTTCTTAATTTTTTAAAAAATCCATAGAAAATTAACATGTTTCCACGTAAAAACTCTGAAACAGGTATACTCACAGAAGTGTCACTTCCTTCAACCCCTTGCTTCTCTATGCCCTTCCTCATTCGAGGTACCCAAATTCACTGTTTTCTGGTTTGTCTTCCTGTGTTTATTTTTGTAAAGGTTAAACAGATATGTGTATTTTCTTTTTTCCTTTTCTTTTTTTACACAAAAGGCAGTAGCATAGAATACATGCTCTTTCGCATTTTGCCTTTTTTCACTTAAAAATATCTCCTGGAAATCACTGTATATTAATACATAGAGATTTTTCTCACTTTTTTTTTTTTAACAGAGGCGTAGCATCTTACTGTATGGATATACCATAGTTTATTCATTTCATCTCCTATACATGAATGTTCATACAGTTTCTAACGCTTTGAAATTACAAATGATTTTGTAATGAACATTTTACATATGTATTTTTTTTGTTGTTGGGTGTGTATATTTGGGATACATTTCTAGAAGAATTTCTGGGTTGAAGGGTAAATATATAAGCAACTTTATTATTGCTATATATATTTATATATTGCCAAATTCCCCTTCCTATTCCGATTTTGTATTTCCACTGGTAATACTTAAGGGTGCCTGCTTTTCTCATGACCTCAACTACAGAGTATACTGCCAAGCTTTTGACAATCTGATGGGTTAGAAACAATATGTCCATGTAACCTAATTTGTATTTCTCTTACTATGGGTAAGGTTGAACAACTTTTTATATGTTTAACAAATTTCTTTCTATGAGTTTATTCTTATCTTTTGCTTACTTTTTAATAGGATTTTTTGGGTTCCTTCCTCCCCCCAGTTTTTGGGGAGAAGCTTTCTTTTCTTTCTTTTTCTTTTCTTTTTTTTTTTTGTTTTTTTTTTTGTTTTTTTGCCAAGCCTGTGTCATGTGGAAGATCCTAGGCTAGAGACTGAACCTGAGACACAGCAGTGACAACACCAAATCCTTAACTGCTAGGCCACCAGGGGACTCCAGGAGGAGAATTTTTGTTCACTGTATTTTTAGGATATTATTCCAATAAAGTACTTTTTAGGTAGGAAAAAACGATCACAGATCCAGAGCTCTCAGAATAAATCTCTGTGCACTAACAACTGGTACAGCTTATTAGCTTATGGTTAATTTCACTGGACTTTTCTTTTAGATGTTAAAGAGAGTGATCAATTTTAGCATAACTGAACCAGTGACATGAGACCTGAGACACGTAGTTAAACTGCTGAGAGGAGATGCTAAGCTAGTTTTTCCCCTCAAGCACAGAGAGGTGGGATGGCTGGTGTGAGCAAAACGTAATGTGATTTCCTAACTTATGTCTACTCTATGTAGTTACTGTAGAAGAGATATAACATCTAAATTTTCTTAGTGTCATTTACAGAGAATTGAGAAATATTGTCAGTAGGTATGAAAGCCTTAATGGAGACACTTAAGAGAGAGGGATATTTTAGAAGGAAATGACCAAAGTTTACAATTTTTTTTTTCTATATTGTTTGTCCACTAATACTTTTCATGGTGGCTGGAACTAAAAACCCAGTAGATTCCATTACTGTTCACTCAACATTCACAGTAAAAAGGATGACTTAGCTTTTCTGATTGTCATCCAATAAGAAAGTTGAAACACAATGACAATGGAAGAATAAAATTTTAATTATCCACTTTTACAAGCGTTAGCATCTTGAATTACTCTCAAATTGTTTTCCCCCAAATACTGCATAAATATGTAACAATGACTATGTCTTTATTTCTTATATAATCCCCAAAGGTCTTTAATATACAGTAGACCTCAATATGTATATGTAGACTAAAACATTTTAAAGCATTTTTTGAATATATTATTATATATTATATGATATAATTTGCTATAAATCTCATCATATGCTAAATTAAGATTATTATACATTTATGTAATACAGTATATATACAAATGTATATGTGCTGAAAATGGATTTTGAAGCCATATAATTTAAAGGTCAGAGAAACCAACACTGTGAAATAGAGTAATACCTCACATATGAGACGTGAAGCAATAGCAACTTTTATAGTCATGCATATTAGGACTCTTCAGGCCCTGACTAAGACCCTGTTTAATGTTTAAAAAGTGTGAAGGAAGAAATAAATTTGTCATTACTTTCTGTTAAAAGGACCATTTATGGAAAACTCCAAGAATCTATGAATTGAAAAACTTGAGTCTGAAACAATTGCTAGATATAAGAGAAATATACGAAAGTCAATTTATATTACATATCCTAGCAACATTAAAACATAAAGAACTTGAAAAAAGAAAAAAAAAGTAGCACAAATTGTGTCTCTAACAAAGAAATCAAAGAAATCATAAAACCTTATTGAAAAACATTATTAAAAAAAAGGTAAATAGAGAGACACCGGATTCGTGGATAAGAAAATTCATTAATGTAAATTCAACTGTAGTCTTAACAAGATTTTGGAGAACCAAACAAGTTGATCCTAAAATCTATATGAAAAAGCAAAGCATCAAGAAAATCCAAACACTCCTACTGAAGAAAAACAAGGTAAGAAAGACTTGCCTTACCAGATTGAACAGTTATTATAAAACTATATTAATAAATACAGTATTGTATTGGCATTGATATAGATAAACAGTGCAAAGGAAAAGAAGATTTACACAAATGTGAAAACTTGAGCTATATCAGAATGTGAAAACTTGAGCTATATCAGAATTAGCACTGTGATCTATGAGGAGGAGATGGTTTGTTAGACAGCAGTACTTAGGCAACTAGTTTTCAATTTGGAAAAGTAAAATTAGGACAGTCTTTCTTCCCCACATAAAGTCTCCTAAAGAAGGTAAATGTAAGTTAATCAGTCTACATGTTTGAAATGGAAATTCAAGGGATCAATGCTTCCCTAGCAGGGACTGCTGGGAGAATTCCTGCAGAATTAAGCAGGAAGGATCACAGTTCTTGGATAGAGTGGCTATTATACGATATCAATACAACAAGCTTTTTGGTAAAAACTGTGAGGTCACTGACCGCAGGGCAGGGGTCCAAGCCTTTTTAACACGTTAGGACACTGTAATTGATGAAGTTGGGAAATGTAAGGCACACATACAAACCAAAGATACTAGTAAAATGAGATGGGTGGGAGAAAGTTTTCTCCATTTTGGCCTTTTTTTGTTTTTCAAATTAGAAGCCTTTTTTTTTTTTTTTTTTTAAGGGCTGCATCCCCAGCATATGGAGGTTCCCAGGCTAGGGGTTAAATTAGAGCTGTAGCTGCTGGCCTACACCACAGTCACGCAGGATCTGAGCGGCGTCTGCGACCTACATCACAGCTCACAGCAATGCGAGATCCTTAACCCACTGCGCAAGGCCAGGGATCAAACCTGCGTCCTCATGGCTGCTACTCAGATTCATTAATCACTGAGCCATGAAGGGAACTCCCAAAAGATTATTTTTTGAGCAGCTTTAGATTTATAGAAAAACTGAACAGAAGGCATAGGATTCTTGTATACCTTCTCATCTCCCCATTCCTTAGTCTCGCTTATCATTAACATCTTGCATTAGTGTAGTAGGTACACTGTTACAATTAATGAGCCAATGATGATTCACTAGCATTCATGGTTTACAACATTAGGGTTCATTCTGTGTTGTTCATTCTACAGGATTTAAAAATATACAATGATTTGTTATCCACCATCACAATATCACACAATAGTTTCACTGCCCTAAAAAACCCCTGTACTCTACCTGCTCATCCCTACCACCCACTAAACTGAGCCCCTGACAACCACTGATCTCTTTACTGTCTCCATAGTTTTGTCTTTTTCAGATGTTATATAGTTGGATTCATACTGTTTGTAGTCTTTTCAAACTGGCTTCTTTCTTTTAGCATGATGTGTTTGAATTTCTCCCTGTCATTTCATGGCCTAATAGCTTGTTTCTTTTTTTTAGGGCCACAAGTGTAGCATATGGAGGTTCCCAGGCTAGGGGTTGAATCAGAGCTGTAGCTGCCGACCTACGCCACAGCCACAACAACGTAGGATCTGAGCCACATCTGCTACCTAAAACCACAGCTCACAGCAACACCGGATCCTTAACCCACTGAGCAAGGCCAGGGATCGAACCTGCAACCTCATGGTTACTAGTTGGGTTCGTTAGCCACTGAGCCATGACGGAAACTCCAATAGCTTGTTTCTTTTTATAATTTTTTATAACTGAACATTGAATGGATATATCACCGTTTGTTTACCAGTCCCCTATTGAAGGACATCTTGGTTGCTTCTAAGTTTTGTCAATTATGCATAAAGCTGCTGTACACATCTGTGTGCAGGTTTTCACATGCACCCAAAGTTGTCAGATCACTTAGGCAACCAAAGAGCACAACTGCTGGATCATATAGTAAGAGTGTATTTTCTAAGAAACTGTCAAACTGTTTTGCAAAGCGGCTATACTAATCTGAACTCCTATCAGCAATGAATGAGAGCTGCTGGTTCTGTACCTCCTCACCACACAGACCACACATGTAAACTCAGGATGTTAGTAAAATGATATGAGTGAAAAGTTTTTTCCATTAAAAAAAAATCTTAATACTTACTTAAAAATAAAACCCTCCTAAAAGATAAATACATGCATTATATCCCATTATATTTCAGTTACCTATTTCACTGCTTGGTAAACAACTGCTCATCTTTTTCTTTTCTTTTGGCTGCACCCATGGCATGCAGAAGTTCCTGGGCAGGGATCAAACCTGAGCCACATCAGTGACAACACTGAATCCTTAACTGCTAGTCCACCAAGGAACTCCCTCCCTGCTTGGTAAACTTACTTTATGGTATATTTGTTGTCTCCGGAAAGCTACATGATTCACTTTAGATTCTGCTGGTAGTCTCCATGGCTTTGAATCACATACTCAAGGACTGGGTCAGTGATCTAATATCATTTGCATTCCTGACTGCTATAATACTATGCTTCTCCGACCGTCTCCATTTCTAACCCCACCCCATCTCATTCATTTGAGTTATCCATGTTCTTTATACATGAGTAATATCGAACTACACACTGTGTAGTAGTGACAAGTTAATTACATAGTTATTAAGAGATAATGTGGGAGTACTAACATAAGTTATCATGTAATTACCTTTGTTCTCAGAGGCATTACCGTGTAATTAAAGCAAACCTGATACAATATTTTATAGCAACCAACAGTGCTAAATTCTATCTATATTCTCCTTGTTTTCATTCCTGTAAAAAAATTTGCTCTTAGTTCATTTCTGGGTCTATTTCACTTTCCAATTATTTATTTTTCATCCTTGTTAGATATCTCTACCTAAGTGATGATTTATGTGTTCTCTTAGACTGGCCTGCTATATCATCTAGACCAATGGTTACCAGATACATGCTGCCACACAGCACATAAGACAGTCAATTTAAAGTCTGTATATATGTATTCTTTTTTTTAAGGCTGCATCTTGGGCATATGGAAGTTCCCAGGATAGGAGTTGAATTGGAGCTGCTGGCCTACACCATAGCCACAGCAATGCTGGATCTGAGCTGCATCTGTGACCTATATCACAGCTCATGGAAATGTCGGATCCTCTTAACCCACTGAACGAGGCCAGGAATCGAAACTGCATCTTCATAGACACTATGTTGTGCTCTTAACCCAGTAAGCCACAATGGGAACTCCAAGGCTGTATTTTTTTTTAAGACTGTATTTTTATCACAGAAGAGGGGAGAGAATAAGATATAAATTAAAACATTGACAAATGTGACTCCTTAATTCACTAGACTCATGCCACTACCACTCCAACACTTGATTTTTTTCATAAGAAGCAAATGAAAAATAAAAACCTAGAAGGCTATTAAAAATACTTTGATTTATTCAATCAACCAACAGTTACTCATGTCTATTATCACTAGGTACTGTGCTAGACATCAAAGGACCCAAGGATGGTTAAAACATAATGTTAATCCATGAGGATTTTAGAATTTTAGGAGAGAAAGCCACATAAATGCTTTAAAAATAATCCTGGCAGAAGTACAGAGTGAGAACTTACTATGAAAGAGACTGTTGGCAGAGATCATATGAGTCTACTGCAATATTCTTGGAGTTTCTCCCTAAGTGTGGTCCCTGGACCAGGAGCTTCAATATGACCTAAGCCCTATTCCAGACCTACTGAACCAGAAGCTTGAGGATGGGACCCAGCAATTTATCTTTTAATAAGTCCTTCAGGTGATTCTGATGCAAGCTCAAGCTTGAGAACCACTGTCCTAGGTGATAGATAATAAGGATAAGAAGGAGGATAAACAAGTGATTTGATGTGGGTGCTGACACAAGTTAAAAAGAACAATTCTGGTTCCATCCATGTTGCTGCAAATGGTATTATTTTGTTCTTTTTTATGGCTGAGTAGTATTCCATTGTGTATATACACCACATCTTCATGGGTTAATAGATGCAAACTATTGCCTTTGGAATGGATAAGCAATGAGATCCTGCTGTATAGCACTGGGAACTATGTCTAGTCACTTATGATGGAGCATGGTAATGTGAGAAAAAAGAATGCATACATGTATGTGTAACTGGGTCACCCTGCTATATAGTAGAAAACTGATAGAACACTGTAAACCAGCTATAATGGAAAAAATAAAAATCATTATTTAAAAAAAATGAACAATTCTGTGGCTCAAAACTTAGGAAACTATGTGGAAAATGAAACATCGGGGGTATGTCCCAGTATGAATTCGTGTCAAGTATTCTTCACTAAACAGTGTCATAGCCTTTCCTGTGGAGGAACAACATTTTATCCCACTCCCAGTAAGGAACTTGCAATTAAGATCCTAGGTAGGTCAAGATAAGGGTGCTGTTATTTGATGCACTAGACATTCTACTGGGCATTTTAGCAAACCATATTGAGAGATCTACTGGATAACTTCAATACATTCTGCAAAACCTCAACTAGAGCCTCTAGCCTGTCTGCTATGGTCTATTATATCAGGAGCTGATGTTCAGGATTATAATTGTGAAAATTAGTTTTCTTATGCAGACTATAGCTAATAAAGACAACTGATACTAAATGCTGCTTCCTGAACAGAATGGTTTTTATTTGATGGTAGGGGGCAAGTCTGTAGCTATGCAGGTGATTAACTGACTTACTCATTTTTACAACTAATGCTGAGTATCTACTCTATGCCAGGCACTGTGGTGGATCCTGGGGATACATTGGTGAATAAGACACATTCAGTCCTTGCTCTCTTTAAGCTCATATATTAATGGAAGAGATTTTTTTAAAAAAGTAATGTTAGTAATTAAGTAATAAGTAAATATGATAATTTCAGAAAATGTTAAGTGCTACTAAGGAAAAGGACTGTGTAAAGCAGTACAGGATAATGAAGGGACCCAGGTTGCACATAATGATTAGAGAATACTTTTTGAGATTGAGGATGGAAAAGACAACCATGTAGAGTGAGGAAGAGTGATTTTTTTTTTTTTTTTTTTTTGCTTTTTAGGGCCTAACTTGTGGCATGTGGAAGTTCCAGGCTAGGGGCTGAAATGCAGCTGCAGATATTGGCCTACACCACAGCCACAGCAACGCAGGGTCCGAGCTGCATCTGTGACCTACACCACAGCTCATGGCAATGCTGGATCCTTAACCCACTGAGCAAGGCCAGGGATCGAACCTGCATTCTCATGGATACTAATAAGATTTGTAACCATTGAGCCACAAAAGGAACTCCGGAAGAGCAAAGGGAATTCCATGTGTGAAGTGTCTAAGGCCTGAAAGAAGAACAGCATAGCCAGAGCATGCGAACAAAGGTGAAAGGGACAGGAAACACAGATGGAGAGACTGCAGATCATATAGATCCTTTTAGTCCACTATAGAAATTTAGACTTTTAGTCTAAATCCAAATAGAAGCCACTGGAAGGTTGTAAGCAGGGGAGTGAAATAATTTGATTTCTTCTTAAAATAAATATTTGGGCCACTGTGTAGAAAAATGGAATAGAGTTCCAAAAAGGGTAAAAGTAGGGAGACCAGTGAAGAAGCTACTGCAGTAAGCAGAAAATAGGCCTGAGTTAAAGACATGGCAGAAAAGTGAATGGATTTGAGGTAAGGTGACATGGGATATATTCTTAAAATTGGGCCGAAAAGAATTCACTAAAGGTTTGGATAGAGGGGAAGGAAATGCATTAAGAATGACTCCTAGGTTTCCAGCTTAAGACATAAGGTGTCTGATGTTCTATGTATTGTGTCAAGATGGATCATATTGTAGGGAACACTTTCAGAGCTCTCAAGTATGAGAAAAAGGGTATAGATGAGGCATGCAAACATACAAGTGTACAGAGCCCACCCATCCATTGCTCTTTTGAGAAAAACTACCTCACCTCTAGCACCACTGAGGGGGTCAGTTGATGTGTTTTCAGCAAGTAAGTCAACACTTACTACTAACTGGACCAAGAGGAGGACATCTGACCCCAAATGTTCTTCCAGTGTCTTACTTATGAATGGCACAAAAAGTGAATTGAGCTAACCTAGTATTCTCTTTCAGAAGCCAGAATGGAAAGCAAAGAAAGACCTAGCAGCTGACTTTGAGGTAGGAAGAAGCAGACATGCAATGCAGCTGCATAACATTAATGGGTGAGTACTGGAGTGAAGATCCATGAATATCTGCTCTTGAGGTCCCTAGAACTGACTGGTATCTAGAATCATCACCTGGCTCCACTCTTAGTGAAAACTTATCTAAGATTCCTTTTATGACTGGCTAACACTTACTGAATCCTTACTATGTGTCAGGCACTGTGCTCATAAACATTATTTCATTCAACGTTTATAATTACCCAAATGAGACAAGTACTCATTATACTCATTGTCATCAATGAGAAAACTGAGGCCCAGAGACATTAAATAGCTTGTCCACAGTTCCACAAATAGTTAATGGCTTACGAGAACTCAAATCCATGTCTTTTGACCTACTGTCTTAACCACTTTGTTATAACGGCTCCTTTAATGCTTGTGTGTTTCCTTTAAAAAAAAAAAAAAAAAAATCTTTATCCTGAGCTAGAAATGGGTTTCTGTGCCTTTGACCAAAGGAGTCGGATGAAATAGTACCTTAAAGCCAAAGTATGGCTGCCCTACTCTATCCTATTCCCATCCCTCCCCACACTTCCTTGACAACAAGCTCCCTCACATAGTTGTCATTCTTAAGAAAATTGAACAGAACAAAAATAAATTACTGTATTGTGGGGGTTTTGAAATGCACATAGAAAAAACAGAATGATACATTTTAATCATAAATCTATATCCTTTATTTTGCCTGTCTTTGAATACTTTAATATAGAATCTAAATACAGCTGTGAAAAACCAATTTCTTTCTCTACCCTCTGAAAAATTAAAAGAAAGAATTTTGGTGGTGCCTTCTTATGTAACAAAATTTTACAACCTGCTGCTTCAGGGCTTAAAGATTTAACTCGGGGTAGAATTTGGCTTATAACTTGGGCAAAGGACCCTCCCGCAACATTTTTCAATGTTCTTTTTGACAGTCTGTTACTCCTAGGCTTTAAAACCAGTCCTCCCTCAGATATTACCATTTTAATGAGCTATTTAGGCAGCCTGGGACAAGTAGTGTGAGAAGACGAGAAGTTTACTATAAGGCAATGAATACATATGGGAACACTCATTTTAAATATAATGATAAAACATTTTTAATATTTTCATTTTTGTGTTCATCATCCTAGGTGATCTGTTTCAACTGTGATGTTTTTCAAGTCATTTGGAAGAGGGCAGGTAGAGTGATTACAGGAATAACTTGCATCAAATTCAAAAGCTAACACAATTTCTGTAGAAGGTAAGCAACTCCTCAATCTGACCCTTGTCTTTTCTACAGTTGTGCATCAACTTTCATCTTTAAGATAATGAATAACTTACAGCAGGCTAGAATATTTTAAAAAGATATGTCATTAATGAAGGAAGGTATTAAGAAACGAGGATGGCATTGACAGTTTTTTGTGTCTAGGTCATGTGCTACAAAAACATTTAGATTTAATAAGGATGCTAACTGGGTGTTTTTTTTTTTTTTTTTCCTATAAAGATGTGTTCTAAATATTCTATAATTGCTTTACCTCTTCCTTAAAATTGATTTTGCAGAAAAACCATGTACTTCTGTTGATATGAGAACAGATCACTGTCTCTTTATAATGTGTTTTAGTGTCAGCCTAATTACTAGAATGAGAAAAAGTCTGAAAAACCCTTAGTCATTAAATTCATATATTTAACAAGTCACAAAAATGAAATCTTGTGCTACCTGAAAGCACCATTAAAAGTGCTTGACTACTATTACTAGACGAAATTTTTAATAAAGGCTAATTAAGCTATGAAACTCCCAAGCGGTTAACTGATTTTAGGGGCTACATTTCTGGTACTTGTAATTATCCTCTGATGGCTTTACTTAGTGTTTCACAACCATGACAGATGACAATGAAAAACTGCAGTGAAATTCATCCACCCTGACATTGTGCTAAGCACCGGCTTCTCCCTCTCCAAGTAAAATCAATACTCTGTTTGAGTAAACACGTTTACAGCTTTATTAGGATGTCTTGCTTGTTCTGTAACAGCTACTTGAAGCTGTGGTAACAAATCGACTCAACTCAGTTAAACCTAGAGAGCTGGGTAAGAGGCCCATCGATAAGGTTGTTATAAAAATAAACTGCAGGAGATCAGAAAGCTGGAGCAAACAGTCTGGTAAATGTCAATATTTTCCCTTACAGAGGATGACAAAAACAGTGAGATCATGTGGAAAGTCTTCTTTCCCCCCTGAAAAATGTCTCCTGTTTCAACTGGATAAAGCATTTCTACTTTTTGCACACAACTCTTCTGCATGAAATTTTTGCTTCCTAATTCCCATGTGCACCTGGCTGATATAAACAGTTGGTATTTTCCCTGCCATTTCAGATTCTCTATTTTCCTTTATATTAAAGAGGCTTATTTTGGTCTTCATTGACTTTATAAAATGATCCTATACAAGTTATCTGGAATACCTGTGGTGGCTCCGTCTAACCTTCTTTTTATTAATGAAACAAAACTTCTGTCATCTCCATTTGGGAAGTCATTTCAACATAGTGTTCACTCTTGCTATAATATCCGGGAGATCTGATATTGTGCCCTCCCAATTAATGCATTTAACAAGAGCAAAGAGTGTGAGCAACAGACAGGCTACACAACCTCCTGACTAGTGGCAGTACATAAAAATGCCTGCTACCTATTAGGAGCAAGCCTCCACAGTGGCTGCAGCTCTACCAAACAAGAACTCATATACCCTCTTTTAGATGTTCACAGGTTGCTCAAAGAACTAACATATGGCAGGAAATTCCCACTTCAATTTGGCTGGCTTAGACTACCCAGATGTGACAAAGTAATGGTTTCCCCCTGCTGAAAAAGGCTCAGATGTAAACTTTTTTTTTTTCGTTTATTTTCTATGTAGTCTAGTTGGTAAATTTTTGTTTTGTTTTGACTTTATCTTGACTACTAACTAGTCATGAACTTAAATAATAACTTGTGACTCATATGTTAGAAAACATGGATTTTTTTTTTTCCTGGAAAAAAAAGAAATCAACAAACATTACATTTTCAAATAACTTAAAAAGCTGCTGTGCCTGTCAGGGTAAGATCTGACCTAGCAGGTATTTGCATAATGAAAACCAAAGCCTAAATGGTGTCAGATGGTGTAGTGACTGACATGGACAGGAAGTCAATTCAGTGCAAAGGTTCCTTTATGAGAGTTCAGCACAACACACCCTCCCACACAAAGTGAGCGAGGGAGCAGTATGGTATAACATATAGGCAGTGGTCAGTGCTGTAACAATGAAGACAACTTATTTCCTTTTCCTGGTCTCTGAGAATGGAAACTTGTCCAATTCTATTAACATGGCATGGGATATTGCATTTGAATTAAAACAAACAAAAAAACAAGCCTCTAATTCAGGAAAGAAGCTCCTGAAGAGTACCAGTAAGCAGTGTGTTTTACTTGTATGGATAAGGTCTTGCGGCCTCAACCCCTTTTAAAATACTGTTTTGAAGATCATTCTTTGGAATAAAAATGTAAAAGATGAGGTTAGAATTTGAATTTTAAATGTAATGTGTGATCTCTTGATGTGGTTCCCAAAATAAAATTTAGCATATGCTTCTGTTTATTGTTAAACATCTTGGATATTCACGTGCCAAAAACCTACATCAAAGGCTTTACTCATTTAGGGTATTGACTCTTGACCTATATATTTCCAAGAGGCCTATATGACAGACTACTTAACTAACAACATTCATTTGAGTTATGAACATATATAATTACTTGATCACGAATTAATGAGTCAGGAGATCTGGCTTCTAGTACTGAATATTTGCAATCAACTCTCTTTCTTTGGGCCTCATTTTCCTCATCCATCAAGTGCAGGCTTTTTAATAGACCATGTTAGGTTTTCATACCTAATGGCAACTCATTCAAGGGAGTTGCTTTATAAGCCACCAAATAAAATGTGGATAGGGTCAAATGGGGATTTGTTTAATCTCATTTCATTCTGATGCAGATAAAATCTCATTTAAGCACAGTTTCACTGTTGAAAACAATTTGAAAACCTGAAAATCAGAAAACATGATTTTTAAAAATACTCCCTTTCAGCACTTAACATTTTAAGCAATATAATTAAAAACAAAAAGACTCACCAGGATAGTCATAGCTGGGGAATAAGGAGCTGAAAGTAAGCTTATTTATGCCCTAATTCATAAGCAAGATAACTAATTTTGTTATTATTTAACTCGGTTCAAAAACCTGTATTTGATCAACTGACAATTCCTCACAGCAGGGTGGTTCTAAAATTCTAAGTGCACTTGCTGACAGAAACTGGTTTTAATTTGTCATTTATTTCATGGGCTAGAAATAAAACACACATTTTAATTATCTAAAATATCAATGTAAACCGGACAATTAAATGAAAGATAGGAGTTCCCGTTGTGGTGCATTGTAAACAAGTCTAACTAGTATCCATGAGGATGCAGGTTCGATACCTGGCCTTGCCTAGAGGGTCAGGGATCCAGCATTGCAGCAGAGCTGTGGTGCAGGTTGCAGGCATGGCTCTAATTGGGCCTGGCTGTGGCGTAGGCCAGCAGCTGTAGCTGTGATTCAACCACTAGCCTGGGAGCTTCCATATGCCACAGGTGTGGCCCTAAAAAAAAGCCAAAAAAGAAAAAGAAAAATAAATTATGATCCTTGTGTTCATACCCTAGGTTTGAGAACTCATACCTGACGTGAAGATAGCTGGGAATTTAGTAATCACATTGATGATTTTTGTTTGTTTTATTCAAACCTCTGTTGCTAGTAAACAGCCATATAACATCAGAGGTTACACTACATACAAATTTTCATATAGTTTGGAAAATTGTTTTTAATGACTTATTCACCATGGCTAAGATATTTGCTAGGTCCCAAGGTTGGCCAAGCTATGTATCAGTACTATCAACATGTGATTTTATTATTTTGATTATATTAATTACAGAGCCAATAAAGGCACATTGTAACAAACTCAAACATTGCTAAGACAAGATTTTAAACTGAATATATTTAGCTTTTTGAAAACTTACTGTGTTGCTCCTACCATCTTTTCTCTGTTAGGTCATAGACTGGCACCATTTTATAGACTAGTTTTTAGAAACTCACTTTGGCTATTTATCCTCACTTGAAGGGGAAGACAAGATGATATACTAATGGACTAGAGCATAACAAGATGATTAGAGGTAAGAACTTTGGGATCAAACTTTGAGTTTGCCCATTGTAACCTTGGGCAAATTACTTAACATCTCGAACTTCTTCTTCTTTTTTTTTTTTTTTTTTTGTCCTTTTGCTGTTTCTTTGGGCCTCTCCCATGGCATATGGAGGTTCCTGGGCTAGGGGTTGAATCGGAGCTGTAGCCACCCGCCTATGCCAGAGACACAGCAACGCTGGATCTGAGCCTCATCTGCAACCTACACCACAGCTCATGGCAATGCCGGATTGTTAACCCACTGAGCAAGGGCAGGGACCGAACCCGCAACCTCATGGTTCCTAGTCGGATTCGTTAACCACTGCGCCACGACAGGAACTCCCTCGAACTTCTGAGACCAGAGGAACTGTCTACTTGAGTCTAGGCCCAGGTGCCAATCAAGAGATTGTGGAGCTAAATAGATGGTTGCTGCTTTAAGTCACTAAGTTTTGAGGGTGGTATGTTATGCAGCAAAACCTAACTGATACAGGTTGTATGTGACAGACAGATTAGGTAGGTAAAATTGACCAAATCCATGTAACAGCAGCTGGGAACTGCTATTGGATTCAAACTAGTTCCAATGGACTCACAAACATCATAGGCCAGGAAAGTGAAACATATGTATTTGGGTCATATCAAAATTCTTTTTTTTTTTTTTTTTTGGTCTTTTTGCTATTTCTTGGGCCGCTTCCGCGGCATATGGAGGTTCCCAGGCTAGGGGTGGAATCGGAGCTGTAGCCACTGGCCTACGCCAGAGCCACAGCAATTGGGGATCCGAGCCGCGTCTGCAACCTACACCACAGCTCACGGCAACGCCAGATCATTAACCCACTGAGCAAGGGCAGGGATCGAACCCGAAACCTCATGGTTCCTAGTTGGATTTGTTAACCACTGCACCACGACAGGAACTCCTCAAAATTCTAAGAAAATTAACTTCGGAAGTTTTACTTATAACATTTTTTCTGGCCTTCTACTACTAAATAAAATCTTATAAATTCCACCATTGTTTTCTCAGAATAAACATGTCTTAATAATCTTCAAATATAGGAAATACAAGGTTCATATTTAAGTTTTGGGGTCTGAGAGCTTTATTTTATCCAAATCTCTAGAAGACAAAGTCCTTTGAATTCCATTATGTACTGACGACTGCTTCTGGATGGAGATTGTTCAGGATACTAGATCTTAGAGGAACATTCATATTTGTGAGAAATTCCACACTTCGCCCTAAAGTAATCCTGTATTCCATGTGAATGAAAGCTATTTCTTCTCCTTGTTGGTCATAGTGAGAGGATCATGTTTACCTCTTTAAACCAACAAAGGCTTTAATAATCTTAGGCAAGGTTCTTGAAATTTGGTCCTAGTCCAATGTCAGCTTATTGAAATTTCTGGATGTGAAACATCAGAGTAGCATGTCATGAAGAATTCCAAGACTGTGCAAGGAGTGACTCTTCCCCTTCCCTCTGCGTGAACTTGAGTTGCTGTCTGCGGTATATTTCATATTCCTAACAATCAAGTCAATTCCATACTTCATTTGGTGTTTTGGATTTTTTTTTTTTTTTTAAATGAGCATTGCAATGTTTATTTCAGGTTCTCTCTCTCTCTCTCTTTTTTTTTTTTTTGCCACACAGGCAGTATGTGGACGTTCCTGGGCCAAGGATCAAACCTATGCCACACAGCAGCAACCAGGCAACAGTGGTAAGAACGCAGGAGCCTCAATCTGCTAGGCCACCAGAGGACTCCCTCATCTGATGGTTTTAAGGAGAACTGCTGCTTAAGAACTAAAACACCAAAGATGGCCTGCTAGAACTAAGAGACAGGGAAAGGGATTATTGTTGCTGTGGGATGGGCAGGAGTGCACAGTGACCATCTTCATTCCCATCTACAAGTAAGTCTTCTGCAAACACTGGGTCATATAAAGGTTTGGGGTTTTGAGTGAAGAAGTATGAGAAATGATACATTCAACACTGACTGACTTATTTTTTAGTCTTTTGAACTGGACAGCAAAGGAAGCAGGTAGTGTAGGGGAAAAAAAAAGTCACAGGAACTCTGCACCACTTCTTTGCACAGCACAATGAAGCAGCAGTTAAGATGAATGGGAGAGTGAACTACAAATGTTTGGGAACAAACAGCAAAGCGAGAATAGAAAACATAAAGATAATTTAGATATTTTCTATGGCCCTCAGAAGTATAGACAGGTGCTACATGAAAAGGAAGTAGTATCCTGGTTCTGGAAACTTAAATCTTTTATTAAAATTAAAAACCTTTTCTGAGCATGAATTCAAAAGGGAAATTAATGCTCTTTTTTTATTAGATGGGAAGTAGGATAATTATTTACATTGTGATTGCTAAGTGGCTTTAAAAGTCATCTGCATATTGTAGGTAATGACCATTTTCCCTTCTAAAGCTGTCATGAAAAATTTGAAAATAAAAAGTATTAGAGGCAGCACAGTTCCTTTACTGTCATTCAAAATTAACTGTCCTGAGCTATATATGCCTCTTAACCACACTTAATGAAGTTTTTTAATCCTAAAGATGTTGGTTCTTGGGTGAGGTCTCTAGTCTTTTATTTGAGAGTTATATATATATGTGCCTGGGTATAAATCTATGAAAGGTGTACTCACTTTTAGTCTAAAGATGAGTTGTAGGTCTAGTCCGTATTCTTACAGCTGTCATAAAACATATGACTAAATCATATTAACACAGGCCAGTATTGACAGCCCACTGGGAACATATTGATTAGGTCCCCTTTCATGTTATTTGTTATGATTTTTCTTCTCAGTTTCATTTACTGGGAAGGCACCAGGGAAGAGATTTCACTGGGAACAATGACAGTGCCTGTCACAAAATGTTCTCAATGTTTCCATTTGTTACTATGGCAGTGACAAAGAGGGTTCCAAATGAAAAGGCAGACCTGCTGTGACAAAGCACAGCAGGACAACAGGAAGAGATTTTCTACTGACCTGGGAAATTAGGAAATCATACTTAGAGATTATAGAATTGTCTCCATTTCCAAGGGTACAATCGTAGCACTTGGGCTTTTGAGGGAGAATGTGAAAAGGGTTTTCCCATCAGGTCTGGCTAGTGACAAATAAAGGGCAGATATTAGAAAGTGCTTAAATGTCCAAGGAGAACAAAGTCTGCTTGTAGAGGTAAGAGGGATTGGTCACTGTCACTAAACCCTTGAAATGGAACTATGAATTTAATTTATGAACATTTGGGGTTCTCTATCTCTTATGTGGCTAATAAGAACACACGGCACTCTGGTGCTGGGATGTGTAGTTTTATTTAGCACATGGTAGGTGAAGTCATGGTTTATCCAAGAATGTGAAATTGGTACTGGAATACAGTGATGCAGTCACAAAACCAAGAAATGCTTTTAGGCCAGCAAAACTTCAAAGTAATAGGAGGAATATATTCACCATCTAAAGATAGAATGTGTCAATCAGAAAGGAGATATGTTAATTAGGCAATAAAGCAAAGAAAAAAACTACAGAGCAAATGTAAAAGTTGCCATTGCTTCTCCATTCAAGGTAGAAGAGAGCTGGAGTTTTCAATCCCAGTAGAAAGGCTTTCCCTAGTGTAGAGATAGGAGTAGGGGGTTTTAACTAATGGATTTTTGAGTATTTCCAAATAACAAGACCATCTCTATTGTAAGATGGATGTATCAGCCTGGTGCTATTAAACAGGTGATTCATATAAGTCCCTGTATTGGGATTCCATGCTGACCAAGCAAGTTTATGATCTGGCTTTCTGTGGCTCTGTAGTGCAATCAATTCTACTGCTTAGCAAAAAGCTCCCAGTTCAAACTCATTGGGGATTACAGTCCTTCGATTCTCTTCCCTTTCACCTTCTGTTTCTTTTCTGCAACAATCTTACGTTGGAATCCTCAGAATCCTATCAGATAACAAAAGCTCCTATTCAATAAATGAAATCACCTATTCAGACAACAGGAAGATTCTCTTTGGCAAAACAAGCCTTTGTTTGTAAGGGTGGTCTGTGGTTCTGAGTCCTAATTATGAGACTTCCCTAAAAGTTTAGAGAAGCAGTACAGTTCAGTAAAAACACTGACTCAAACCAGATGGCTTCGGTTTGAATCCTGGCTCTGTAACTTTCTAGCTACAAGATTTGAGGCAAGTTACCTAACCCCCCTGTGTCTCAGTATTTTCATCAGTAAAATGGGGTTGAAAATAACCTACCTCAATTTATGAAAATTAATGGAGTCAATGTACGTAAAGCGCCAAAGAAACTGACTGAGTGGCTAGTAAGTGCTACATAAATGCTACCTATTGCTATTCCTATATAGCTTGACTTACATAGAATGTGCTGAGCTTGCCAACATAAGAATTCCTTTTTTAAAATTTTGCTTTTTAGGGCCACATCTGTGGCATATGGCAGTCCCCAGGCTAGGGGTCAAATTGGAGGTCAGCTGCCGGCCTATGCCTACAACACAACAAGGCCAGATCGGAGCCATGTCTGCGATCCACACCACAGCTCATGGCAATGCCAGATCCTTAACCCACTGAGTGAGGCCAAGAATGGAACCTGCATCCTCATGGATACTAGTCAGGTTTGTAACCCACTGAGTCACAATGGGAACTCCAGTTTCCTTGTTAAAATGACATTAAGTATTCGTCTCATTGCATGACTCAGTCTTTCAGGATCTGATTATCCTGGGAACCAATCAGAGTAGGGTTAAAGTGAGGAAATGGCTACCTAGTTGAGGTATTTAGCCAGTAAAGTTCTGCCTAGTTTCAGCCGCCTTCCACTTTCTCTATATTGATGTCAACAGGGAAATCCTGGGTATGATGAAAGTGAATGAAGTGAGGAAGCTGCCAATGTGTTACACAAGGGGTTGGCAAACTACAGTCTGAGAGCCAAATCTATCCTGTGACTTGTTTTTGTATAGCTGGAGAGCTAAGAAAGGTTTTCACATTTTTAGAGTAGTGTAAACAAAACAAAACAAAAAAACAAGGAAGCAAACAAAACAAGAAGAGTATGCAATACAGCCTGTATATGGCTTGCAAAGCCTAAAATATTTGCTACCTGACCCTTCAGAAAAAAAAGTTTGCAGACATCTGTTCCACATTCTTTCCTTTTTGCTCACCTACCTGTATCTCAACAATAAGTATGTAATGAGGCTAGGTAAGTAGGGTGAGATTAAAAAAAGAGGCTGAAAAAATCCAAAGGACCCAAGTGCTTTGATGATGTAATTCATTTATTGCTCCAACCATAACACAAATGGGTAGGCCTGTTTCAGTATCCTAAGAATGACTTCTCTCTCCCCTCAAGTCTATATATTCCTACCTAGTACTGGAAGCATTACAGGTAGTTAGGGTCTATAAAGGGATCCAGTGTTGCAAGGCTAGGAAGCCCTGAGCCTCAGGGCCAGAAGCAGTGGCTAATTAGGTCGCCTTCATATCTATGAAGGCCTCAGGATGTACCCAACTAAATATCAAAGAAAAAGAAGACTTACTGTTTTAAATATTTTAAAATGCTTAAGTAATATATACATAGGTGATAAGTTTAACTTTCTATACTAAGATTCCTGGTGTAACCAATTTCTAACCAGGTAGTCAATACTGTTTCCTTAATATATGAAAGAATTTGGCCCAATTCTGGATAAGGTATTTTTAGTCTACCTGTTTTTATAGTTCTGAAGCAGTATGGAATAGGAAAAACAGCTGTAAAACGCTCTAATTTAATCAATGATAGAGCCTTTCAGAGTAAAGAAATAAAAGACATATGCAGGAGAGTTAAGAAGAATGTTATCTGTCGTATGTACTTTTTCCAAAAAGTAGGGCATGGGGCAGTCTAATGTTAACAGCTAGGCATGAAGTTTCAAAGAAGGAAACATGAAAAATTAATGCTGGTGAAACAGAACATTAAAATTAAAGAAAATATAGATATTTTAAACAATGCTAAGTTAAAATGAACACACAGTCTTTTTTTTCTTTTTCCCCCATTTTCTTTTTTCAGCTGCACCCACAGCATATGGAAGTTCCTGGGCCAGGGATCGAATCTGAGCCACAGCTGCAGCAACACTGGATCCTTAACCAATGTGCCAGGCCGGGATTGAACCTGTACCTCCATAGAGACAAGCCAGATCATTAACCCACTGTGCCATAGCTAGAACTCTTTATTTTCCAAGGAAAGGAGGACAACTGCCAGCTCCATTTGCCTTTCTCCCCTTGTTTTGCTTGATGTCATGAGAAAGAAAGATCAGGAGAGATTTTTCTGGGCTTATCATTCAGGAATCTGAAGCTTTCTGGAGATCTTAACCTAGCTTAACTACACTTAGCTAGAAGAGTTTAGACATATGAAAAGAACTTTTGAATCAGATTTTATTTATTTTTTAATTACTCAATGATTTTGCTACATTTGTAGTTGTACAACGATCATTACAATGAATTAGATTTTAGATCAGCCTCAGTCACCAAGCCAAGAATCTTCCAATTGTCTTGATCTTATAGAAAAAGACTACTCCTTCCAAAATGGTTTAGTTTCTATAAACTGTGCCAGTTTTTACTGAGCCTGAACTAGACAACAATTTAACCCTTCCTGATAAACAACCAACTATTGTATTAGAAACAGATGTTTTAACTAAAGATATAATGCAAAAACATCATCCTCAGTTATTAGCATACTATTTAATATTCACAACTCGTTTTAAAGAACAACAATGTGTTAACATTTAAGCCTGAAGGGCTATGAATATACTATGTACTGTACTTGATGTAGCTTGTTTATGCAATATTCTGACAGACACAATTAATCTTGTGAAAATGACTGGGATATAGCATAATATTAAATTATCTTTAAGCCAAAAATACGTATTTTCCTAGTAATATACTCTCATAACACTCGCAATGATAGTAGCATATGGAAAGAATATTAGGAGTTAACTATTTAAAAGAAGAAATTAGAGTTATTAAATTCATAAATCTTGGCTATGTGGCAGAGAAGGGTTAAAGGAAGTGTTTAACTTATAAGTAAGTATGAAATAAATGAGTCTGTACCTCCAACAAATGCATCTCCAGCTCCATTGGTATCAACAATTTCCTTCTGGTCTTGATCCAAGACAGCAAAAGCAGTGACTTCACTTTCTGCAATTAGAGCCAAAGAAAGGCAGACTGACTTCTCTTTGTAACACTCAATATACAAATTCACCCAGTCAAGTTTGAAAGCTCCAACATCCTTCAAAGAAAGAGATGGAACATGAGGTCCATATTCCGTACTTTTCACCAAAGTGAAAAGTCATCTGCAAGAATGCTTCTTGGGTACTTCTCAGCAAATGCTGTGTGTGTTTTGTTGGAGTTATATTTAGGTAGTTCACATTTTTGAGGAACGACTGTAAATGGCAGCAGCAGTGCCTTTTTGGACAGTAAACTATGAGCTAAAGGAAGTGTTTGTAAGCACAAACTCATGGGTCTCTAATAAAGTTTCAGGCCTGGCTACAGTCTTAGCAGTGAAATCTTAGATATAGTTGAAGAGCTATATATTTAAAAAAATTCAAATAATGAGCCTTGGGCATTTATAGGAAATAGCACAATAGCAAAATAAAAATAAAACAACACTTCTGTTATCATACTTGATGCCAATGTCAAAGATTACTGATATCAGCTGGCTTACTACAGATAACCTAA
The DNA here is from genome assembly GCF_054392235.1 of Sus scrofa. Lineage (NCBI taxonomy): Eukaryota > Metazoa > Chordata > Mammalia > Artiodactyla > Suidae > Sus > Sus scrofa. Next base: position 99,507,666 of record NC_139396.1, on the reverse strand, counting down.
CCTGGTTAGTTTTCATAAAGGAGTCATTGCTTCTTCCAAACTATCTGTCAAATAACAAAAGGGAATGCTACCACTGAATGTATAGGCAGAACAAAAGGGACAGTGCAACAAGCTCTTGTCTTATAGCAATCTGGACCAGGGCTTGGTTGTTTTGACTACAGAGTAACCTAATATAGGACTTTAAACTTGGCACATGGCAGTGGAATGGCATTACAGTAGTCCCCCCATCCACCCTTTTGCTTTTTGCAGCTTCAGTTATCCGCAGTCGACTGAAGTCCTAAAATACTAAATGGAAAATTCCAGAAATAAAAAATTCACAAGTTTTAAGTTCCACACCATTCTGAGTACCATCCCACTCTATCCTGCCCCAGACATGAATCATCCCTTTGTCTGATATATGCCGCCTGTAAGTCACTCCGAGCCGCCTCGTTATCAGATGGACTGTCACTGTACTGCAGTACTTGTGTTCAATACACCTTTATTTTACTTAATAATGGCCCCAAAGTGCAAGAGTAGTGATGCTGGCAATTCAGGTCTGCCAAAGAGAAGCTGTAAAAAAGTGAAAAGGTGAAAGTTCCTGACTTAATGAGGAAAGAAAAAAAAAAATCCTATGCTGAGGTTGCTAAGATCTACAGTAAGAATGAATCCTCTACCCATCAAATTGTGAAGGAGGAAAAAGAAATGTGTGCTAGATTTGATGTCACACTTCAAACTGCAAAAGTTATGGTCACGGTGCATGGTAAGTGCTTAGTTAAGATGGAAAAAGCATTAAGTTTTGGGGTGGAGGACATGACCATAAAATGTGTTCCTATTGACAGCAACATGCTATGCCAGAAAGCACTGAGCCTACAGGAACACTTCAGCAAGGGATCCTCTAAAACGAGTGACACCAAGCCATTTACTGCAAGTAAAGGATGATTACACAGATTTAGGAAGAGATTTGGACAGAAAAACATAAAAATTATTGGAAAGGCGGAATGTGCCAATGAAGAAGCTGCTGCTGCATTTCTGGGAGTGCTGAAGGAGCTGATTAAGGAACAGGGATATCATCCAAAAAAGATCTTCAGGGGTGATGAAACTGGGCTCTTCTGGGGAGTTCCTGTCGTGGCTTAGGGGTTAACGAATCTGACTAGGAGCCATGAGGTTGCGGGTTCGATCCCTGGCCTTGCTCAGTGGGTTAAAGATCCGGCGTTGCTGTGAGCTGTGGTGTAGGTTGCAGATGCGGCTTGGATCCTGTGTTGCTGTGCCTGTGGTGTAGGCCGGTAGCTACAGCTCCGATTAGACCCCTAGCCTGGAAACCTCCATATGCCGAGGGTGCGGCCCTAGAAAAGACAAAAAGAAAAAAAGAAAAAAAAAGAAAAAAAAAAGGAACTGGGCTCTTCTGGAAGAAGACACCCCAAAGAAGCTTCATCACATAGGCATTGTATCATCTCCTGTTACCACAAGAAGAGTGAGTACAGTGCAGTAAGAGAATCTGAGAGAGAGAGAGAGCTCACATTCACATAATTTTATTATAATTGTTATATTTTATTATAGGTCCCTGTTACTTGTTACTTAATTTATAAATTAAGCTTTATCATCGGTTTGTATGGAGAGGAAAAAAATCATAGTATATATAGGGTCTGGTACTATCCATAGTTTCAAGCATCCACTGGAGGTTTTAGAATATATCCCCTGCTGATAAGGTGGACTACGGTATTTGTGATGAAATCTGGCCTAGAGGACATTTGTAAAAGACTGGATTGTGCTTTTTATTGGTGTCTCAAACTTGTGAAACTACAAATTTGCATTCTTTATGGGGACAGATGTAGCCAAAGACTTGTAAACTTCAATCTTACCTAAGACCAAGGAGAGAAAAGGAGATCTTGAAAACCTTAAGGTCTAAATAAAAAGAACCAAAAAATTTCAAAAAGCGTATTCTGTCTGCCTTTTGCTACCTGCTACGAATGGATACTTTCAACAAGAGATAAACATAGATATGATAATGAAAAAAACAGCTCCTGGAAAAACTGATATTCAAGAGGACTCATTCACTTGGTGATCCCTTTTGATCACATGTCTATGAATGCTAAGAAGACTCTACATCAAAAGCACCTGTTTAAATTCTAGGTACTAACTTTCCACACTTTAACACCAGATCTACATGAAGCTGGCAAGATTTTGATTGATTGGAAGTTAAGGCGTAAATATCCAGGATTAAATTTTCTAAGGAGTATACAGAACATACTGCTACATAGGCCAAAAAGAAAAAAAAAAAGATGTAAGCAGATCTTATTAGAAATAATTAGGAAAGGGCTAGAGTCTGGTTTAGGGAAAGGGCTGCGCCATAAATATTTATAAAGAAATTTGATTTTATTGCTTCCAAGTACAAGTCATACTATAAAGGGAATTAACAACTATAAACTAAGAACAAACAGGCACTAAACAAGTAAAACGAGCCAAGTCAATGACACCATTACCATTTATAATAGGGTTACATTATGCAATAATATGTCTATAAAACATTTTAGGTAATATAAGAATTAATTACTGGATTACAGATTTGAAAATAATTACTTATAAATGGGAAGTAAGTCACAATTAGATATAATTCCTTGAGTTCTTTGTTTAAAAAAGTTATTGATTTTTGGTTGGCTAAACCTTTATTGATGAGTAAGACCTAATTCACAATGAAAGAGATTATCTGAACTTTATTCCTGAGAATCATGACTTTTGATCTAAATTAGTAAAAATTCTAAATGAATGCACTTTTCCTACACTTTTTTCTGGATTTATGTGCAGATCTTTGAAATGCTTTATCCTTACGTGTCATATAAGATTCAATTTCCTTAAACATAAAGCAGAAGTATTTCAACTCATACTTATTAATACAAATACATATGTAAGAATACTAAGAAGGTAAAAGAGCTATCATTGATCGGTACAGACATAATCCAGGCTCTATTATTTTCTGCATCTAGAGAGCTGTATTATGAAAATTCCTTTCAAAGTAATAACGCTGAAAATTTGTCAGATCTTGAATGGAGTTCTAAATCACTGAAAAGGGATTAAACAATGTACAATAATATTTAAGTTCAGTTATATTTTTGGTACATTCTTATTTTTTGAAATAAAATGATCTAAGGTGGTTTACAGAGCTATTTAAAAAAAAACACCTCACACAACTAAGTAAATTGTATTAACGAGCACGACCTATTCCATCACCTTCTAGACAACGTATGTACATAAAATACCTCACTGAATCTTAAGACACAGTGATAGACATGGCATTATTTAGCCAGTGAGGCTCAAGACACTCACATGACTAGTCTTCTTAGGTGTGAGATAGACCTGGAGTAGCTGTAGGAAGAAGAAGTAAAAATAGCTTTTTGGGAGTTCCCGTCATGGCGCAGTGGTTAACGAATCCGACTAGGAACCATGAGGTTGCGGGTTCGGTCCCTGCTTTTTTTAGGGCTGTACCCATGGCATAGGGAGGTTCCCAGGCTAGGGGTCATATTGGAGCTGTAGCCGCTGGCCTACACCACAGCTATTTCAACACCAGATCTGAGCCGTATCTGCAACCTGCACCACAGCTCACAACAATGCTGGATCCTTAACCCACTGAGTAAGGCCAGGGATCAAACCTGCATCCTCATGGATGTAGTCAGATCCATTTCTGCTGAGCCATGATGGAAACTCCCACCATTTTCTAGATTTCTAAAACAGCAGAGAATCATAAGTTTCCCCAAGCAGACAGGAAACAAACACCAGTTTGACACCAGATTTGTTTAGTGTTACTTAATAGATAAGATCCTCAGGGTATCTTTAGCCAGACCAATGCAATTCAACTTACTTAAAATACAAAATAATAAAAATCAATCATTCTCTGGATAGTTTATACAAACAGATAATTTACTCTTCACTTTACTGCGACATAAGCCTTACTACACAATCCCTTAAGAGGCCCATCTGGCTAGAATCAACTGTAATGCTGAGTCAATTATAATAGAGGTGGTTAGTTCATACAAATGCCACAACATCTAACTGAAAATTAATACAAAATTCAGTCACTCAATGCCAAACAATTAGAGTGAATGTATTTAAATGTATCCTGCATCCTCACTGCTACCAAATTAACTATGTCTTTTAGCACTGTCTACACACAACCTCATGAAAGGTAATACCCTGAGGAAATTTTGTCCAAGGTGTATTAAAATGTCATGTTTTGCTATATCTTTTTGATGTCACCTCATAATTGTACCAAAGATACAACCGAAGAAGATACAAAGCAGGATGAGAGGGAGATGGGTGGGTGTTTTGCAGCCTGGAGTAGACTGCAGTCACCACCTCTGCCACTGCCTCTGATGAGCGTCAGAAGTGCTGGCAAAAACTTCACCAGAATGTGACAAGTACGGTTGGTAAAAACCAGAACTCCTAAGATTAAAAATGGCTCCTGCACCTTGGTGATTCCTTATAATAAGGTAATTTCCAGGGTATTAATGTTTTTGTTTGCTTGGCTTTTTTCAAATTTAAAAATTTTATTGGAGTATAGTTGATTTACAATGTTTTAATTTTGCTTGTTTTTTATTAATCTTTTTTGGGGGGATAATTTTAAACTAGGAGAAAAGTCTGAATAAAAATACAGAGAACTCCTATGCTTATAACACTTCCCCAGATTAAACAGAATTGCCACAATTTATCAGTTCATATATATATATATCATTTGAATATAAATTGCAGATACCATATCCTTTACTCCTTAGTAATTCAGTGTGTATTTCCTAAGAACAAATATATTCTTTTAGATAACTAAGACATGTTGATAAATTTAAAAACTTAATATTGTTATTTAATCTATATTCTGTATCTAATTTTGTTAATTGTCCTAATGTCTTGTATAGCAATTTTTTTTCATCTAGTATAGGATGTCTTCTAGAACCACATATTGCTTTCAGCTGTGCTTGTTTTGTTTTTCTTTTAATGTAACTTTTGGTTTTTACTACAGGTAATGCATACCTATAGCACAAAAATATAAATATTTGAAAAGGTATGGTATTTTCAACAAAACCCCTCTCCTCTTACCCCTCCCATTCATCCAGTTCCTAGTCCTACTGCTTTCCAAACTAGTTATCACTGTTATTGATTTCCTGTATATCCTTCCACAATTTCTCTATTCACATACTGGCAAAACACATTCTGATTTTTCCCCTCTTTGGTTTTTTTTTTTTTTTTTGGTCTTTTCTAGGGTCACTCCTGTGGCATATGAAGGTTCTCAGGCTAGGAGTCTAATCAGAGCTGTAGCCACCGGCCTACACCACAGTCACAGTAACACGGGATCTGAGCCACGTCTTCGACCTACACCACAGCTCATGGCAATGCCGGATCCCTAACCCACTGAGCAAGGCCAGGGATCGAACCTGCAACCTCATGGTTCCTAGTCGGATTTGTTAACCACCGAGCCACGACGGGAACTCTTGATTTTTTCCCCTCTTTACTTTAAACAAAGAAAGTATCACACAATGCAAGCTGCTCTGGATCATATTTTTTTCACTTGGAGATCTATGTTGGTAAACAGAGACTGTCATCATTATTTTTCATTGCTGCGTAACAGTCCATTATATGTACATACTATAATTTACTTAAGCAGTCCTTTACTGATGGACTTTCAGGTTATTTACAATCTTTTGTTACTAAAAACAATGTTCAAAGCACAGTGTTTCAAGCACTGATGCTTTTATGTTAAGTAGAACTTAAATTTAATTATTTTACTTAATAGCTAAGAAAATAATATCATTCCTAATTTATATAGGGAATTGACACAAGGAATTAAAGTTGCTATACAAACAGCCTGAAAGACGCCTGTGTCAAGGAATGGGGGGGAAAAAATGAGAATCCAGGAAATGCTTTTTTTTCACCAAGACACACATACCAGGATATGAGCAAAGACACCCTGCTCAGACTGCCCTAATAAACAGGATAATGAAACAGATGACAAATTCTGTTAATAATAGAGATTTATAGAACAATCCTAATTAACAAGGACTTCTGGAGGAATGAAGAGTTCTGGGTTAATTTAATTTTCTGGTTAACTAAAGAAAAAGCAGAAAGTCTTTTTAGTTGGAAATCTTTCTAAATGTACTAATATAATAACATACCATGACATCCCCGCTTTAATTAGTTTAGTCTATTGAGCTGAATGAAAATTTTCTTTGATAAAAGAGAATTTTACAGGACATGTTAATGTCATGGTTCTGAACATCGATTCTTTTTTGGGGGGCGGGGGGGCTGTGCCTGCAACATGTGAAAGTTCTTGGGCCAGGTATTGAAACCAAGCCATAGCAGTGACCTGAGTTGCTGTGCTGACAACACCAGATCCTTAACCTGCTGCACCACAAGAGAATTCTGTGAGCATCAATTCTTTTTATGGTTCCAGAGGTATAAGTGCTTTTATAAAAGGCTGGATAAATGAAATGATGGCAAGTACACTGGATTAGGACTCAAAAGACCCATGGTTTGAATCTGGTTTTGGCTTGCCAATGGGGAGGGGGAGGGAGTTGGATGGACTAGGAGGCTGGGGTTAAAAAATGTAAACTATTGCATGTGGAGTGGATAAGCAATGAGATCCTGCTGTAGAGCACTAGGAATTATGTCTAGTCACTTAGGATGGAACATGATGGAGGATAATGTGTGTGTGTGTGTGACTGGGTCACTTTGCTGTACAGTAGAAATTGACAAAACACTGTAAACCAGTCATAATGTAAAAAACAAAAATCATCAAAAAAAGATTTTAGAACATGTAAAAAATAAAAATAAAAAAAGAGCTATTGTGTGTCAGGACCTCTGTTAGAGATAGGGAATACAGATGTGACTAGGAGAAAAAAAACACCTGCTCTCATAGGACCTACAGTCTAGTGAGGATAGATAAGATGTAACTAACAACAACAACAACAAAAAAATGAAGATAATTTGAGATAATAATAGATGCTTCAATGGAAATAAAACAGAAAGATGTGATGAAGTATGACTGGGGAGAAGAGTTAATTTAGGTGGCTGTTACTTCCTCACTGAGAAGGTGATGTTTGAACTGAGACTTCAACAGCAAGAAGGAACCAACCATGGGAAGATTCAAGGGTAGAATATACAGGTGCAGAGGCCCTGGGCTTGCAACAAACTTGGTGAGCTAAGCCTGTTTAAGGTTAAGAAGGCCACTGTATCTAGAGTATAGTGAGTGTGTGGAGATTAACTCTGTGTGTGTGTGTGTGTGTGTGTGTGTGTGTGTGTGTGTGTGTGGTGGGGAAAGGGCTGGTAGAATTTCATTCTATGTTGTAAAAAGGGAAACTATTGGAAGGTTTTAAAGAGAGGAGTGATATGATCTTGTTTCTAAAAGAGATTATTCGGCAGCCTTAGAGAATAGACAGAATAGTGGGGTTGGGAATGGAGTCAAAGATGCTACTTATCAAGACAACTTATATGAGTCATAATGCAGCTTAAACTCTGTATTATCACTCAGAAAATGAGAATTGGGAGTTCCCATCGTGGCTCAGTGGAAACTAATCCAACTAGTATGCATGAGGATGAGGGTTTGACTCCTGGCCCCACTTAGTGGGTTAAGGATCTGGAGTTGCTGTGAGCTGTGGTGTAGGTTGCAGACAAGGCTCAGATCTGGCATTGCTGTGGCTGTGGGGTATTCCAGCAGTTGTAGCTTGGATTCGACTTCTAGCCTGGGAATTTTGTATACCGCGAGTGTGGCCCTAAAATGCCAAATGAAGAAAAAAAAAAGAAAAGAAAAGAAAATGAGAGGTATACTTGCCTCAGTATTTACTGTTAATATTACACAAATTAATCATTAACATATAAAAGTGCCCTGTCAAATATAAAGCCCTATACAATTTTATAAGGTGTTCTTAGGAGCTTTATGTTCTTCGATCAAGCAACAAGTATTTGCTGAACACTTGCCATGAGCTCTTCATTCCCTGCTAGATCCTTTGGAGGAGGATATGGGAGAATTATTAAGATATCCTCTGTCCTTTCAAGGAACTTAGAATCTAGATGGAAAGAGAAATCTAGCATATGTGAAAGAATTTGTAAAATATTATATGCAATACTTACAACTGCAACAGGAATTCAAAGTAGGAAACAATGTGGGTATGATTAACTGGAGATGGTTTCATAGAGAAGACTGAACTTAAACCCAACTTTTGATGTGGAGCGACAAAAGGAGAGGAAAAGAAAGGTATATATTTACCTTAGAAGACATAGAGGAAGAAGGAAGTTTATATGTTAGGTAAGGCAAGAAATAATGCAAGGTGGGTGGGGTCCAGCCATCTCTAGGGAGACTCTAAATGCCAAACAGATGTTTGACTTGATATATGAGCTACAGTGGGATGTAGTTACGTTTTTTTTGAGTAAGAAAGTGACATTCTAATGCTTACCATGAGCCAGGTACTGCACCAAGTGCTTTATATACTTTATCTCACGTATTCTCAGTGCAGTACCTAAGATAGGTGTTACTGATCTGACTTTATAAAGATACTAAGGCTCACAGAGGTTGTCAGCTGCCTAAGGTCTATGGCAAAACAGGACTTTGAGACAAAAAGAATGAAAGAGAAGAGGAATTCCTGCTGTGGCGCAGTGGGTTAAATACCCAGCTAGTATCCATGAGGATGTGGATTTGATCCCTGGCCTCATTCGGTGGGTTAAAGATCTGGCATTGCTGCAAGCTGTGGTGTACATTGCAGACGTGGCTGGGATCTGACGTTGCTGTGGCTGCTGTGTAGTCAGCAGCTGCAGTTCCAATTCGACCCCTAGCCTGGGAACTTCCATATGTCTCAGGTGCAGCAGCAAAAAGAAAAGAAAAAAAAAAAAAAAGGGAATGAGAGAATGAGAAAAAGAATGAGAGAGAGGAAATAAAATGTAATTCCAAAGTTGCCTTTTGAGCAATGTTGCTACCATTTAAAAAAAAAATAAAAGGATGGGAGGGGAAGGGAGTGGGAGGGATAGGGAGCTTGGGCTAATCGGACACAACTTAGAATAGATTTACAAGGAGATCCTGAAAAAAAAAAATAATAAATAAATAAAAAATAAAAGGGAGTTCCCATTGTGGCGCAGCAGAAACAAATCCGGCTAGGAACCATGAGGTTGTGGGTTTGACCCCTGGCCCCACTCAGTGGGTTAAGGATCCGGCATTTCCGTGGGCTGTGGTGTAGGTCACAGACGTGGCTCAGATCCCTCATTGCTGTGGCTGTAGCGTAGGCCGGCAGCTGTAGCTCTGATTTGGCCCCTAGCCTGGGAACCTTCACATGCTGAGGGTGTGGCCCTAAAAAGTAAAAAAAGAAAAAAAAAGTGATAATGGAAAATAGAGATTTTGTAACAGTTGAACAGTAAAGATTTTCAAAATGGATATGCATGTACAAAGCTGTTCTCTATTATTAAAGAAGAGGCTACTGATGCTTCTACTTCCAATCCCGGGCTTTCTATCGGTAAAAGATTTCGGTTTGAATTGTTGATGGTGGCAACGGCAAGTATTATTTAGTTTACAAAGCAAATGCTGCATCAGATAGTAAGAGACCAATGGTTCTTTTTTCTCTTTAAGGATTAGAAGAAATCTTAGAGCAAGAAAGCATTGTTGAAATATCACTGATGTTTACTGCAGTCTTCTAGGGATGATAATGCCTTAAGGTAATGTCAGAGGTTTATGTGGAAAGAAAAAAAATTAAACAGTTTATACGACACAGTAAAATTAAAATTCCCCAAAGTATGGAGTCAATTTCAGTGGGTGCCCTGACAAACACTGATAAAAGTTATGAGTACTATTTATTATTCAATAAACTTAAGTTAGATTCACAGATCACTTGACTACTTGGAGTACAGTGATAAACACCAGTAAACAACCATTTCATCTAATTTAAATAGAATCCTTTTCTTTATTGAGTCATCTGCCATTCTCTCTTGTATTTAAAAGTAGACCAAAACGAGTGTGTACACACACACACACACACACACACACACACACACACATACATATTTATTTATTTATTTTTAGGGCCATAACCTATAGCATATGGAAGTTTCCAGGCTAGGGGTTGAAACAGAACTGCAGCTGATGGCCTAAGCCACAGCAACACTAGCTCTGAGCCGAATCTGTGACCTACACTGCAACTTGAAGCAACGCCAGATCCTTTAACCCACTGAGCAAGGCCAGGGATTGAACCTGTATCCTCATAGATACTAGTTGGAATCTTAACCAGTTGAGCCACAATGGGAAATCTTCTTGATGATATGTTTATACATTTAGTGGGAAGAAACGGAGATAATTACTAAAATCTAGCAGAAAGCCCATTTTATTAGGTACTCAATAAATATTTGGTGATTGACTGACAGAATTTAAAAGACTTCTAAGCAAGCAAACAAGTATTTTCTGATAAGCTGATTTTTACATATTATTTTAACAAAATAGAGAAAACAAATATTCCTCAGATATTTTCTTAGTGGCTATAATGGGGATTACAATTAACATTCTAAATATATAACAATCTAATTTGAAGTGATACCAAATCAGCTTCGACAGCATACAAAATCTCTGCTTCTATATTGGTTCCTTCCCCAATTATGTCATTGTAATAAATTACATCTTTATACAGGTGTGCCTATCAACATATATTTATAATTATTGTTTAATGTATTTGTCTTTTAAATTATGTGTGAAATAAAAGAGGAGTTAGAAACCAAATATAAGAACACTGGCTATTGCATTCACCCATGTAGTTACATTTACTGGAGTTATTTCTTCATACGGCTTTGAGTTTCTACCCGGTATTCTTTCATTTCAACCTGAACAATGCCCTTTAGCATTTCTTATAGGGTGGGTCTATCAGTAATGGCTTCTTATAGCTTTTGTTTAACTGGAAATGTCTTAATTTCTCCCTCATTTCTGATGAACTGTTTTTATCAGATATAAAATTTTGTATACTTAAGCTCATTTTTTTCAGATGATGAATTACAAATCTAATTACCCCCCAAACTAACTTACCTAGTAGATACTCCACGATTCACAACGCATTTTTTCCCATTTTTTCTGGCCAGATTTGTGGCATATGGAAGTTCCTGGGCCAGGGATCGAATCTGAGCCACAGCTGTGACCTATGCCGCAGCTGTGGCAATACCATATCTGTTATCCCACTGTACCAAGCTGGGGATTGATCCTGCGCTGCTGGATGGAGACAATGCCAGATCTGCACAGCAGGAACCCCCACAATGCATTTTAATATACTGAAGGTCCACGAAGGTACAACTGTAGTGTGGGCAAAGATCAGTGTTGAGCTCAAGACAGGAAAGCTTTTCAGAAATTGGTTGCTGATTGTACTTTTATAATTAAATATACAAACCTATGATCCTTTTAGGCTCACCTAATTAGCATCAAATGAGTTTACTTAATTATAGTTGTAAATTAAATGCATAGGGTTTGCCTCATCTCAAAATAATTACACGAGCATTGTAATGTGAATTATGGAACATTAATTTGTATTTTATCGATTACTCCCTAAACAGAGACCAGTACTCATTAGGACAAAGTTATTATCATAGCAGTTTTGATAAATAGCTCCTAGAAAAGGTTGCTGAATAATATTTGTGCATAAATTCTTTAAAGGAAATGTGTCCATGTGTTAGAACTGGTGCTGCACAGACATTTATGCAAAGCTCCATAGAAAAATGTGCTTCCTGAGGTATTTAAGTGAGAGGCACATATACATGTATGTATATAAAGTCTCCATTTTCATTCTGCACGGAGATAGAACTTTGTCATATTTATAGTAGAGGCTGTGATTACTCTTTAAAAATTTTTTTTTAGGTATAATGTTCAGTAATTACAGGTCAAACTGTTACCTCTAACAAACAGTTCTTAGTATCCCTCAGATGGAGGAAATGATAGGTTAATTATTAAGTTTCCTAAGCTTCTGCTATGTTCACTATACACAGAACCATTAAAGGGGGGGGACAAAAAATTCTATATCACTCCCTGCTCTATGGAAACTACTACAGCAGATTTTTTTTTCTCTCTGACTTAGGTGATCTTAAAAACAAACAAAAACAAACAAACAAACAAACAACTGAGAAGGGAAGAAAAATTTGTTGCTAGAAGATGAATCCAGAATTATTAAAGGTATAAATACAGACTAATCAAGGGGGAAAATATTCTAACTCTAGGGTTGTTGTTGCTTTTTAAAGATACTGACTTGTTGATCAATTGGGAAGAATAGCCCTGGTCAAACAGGGTTAACACAATTTAATCTTTCTCTCTTTCTTTCTCCCTCCCTTCCTTCCTTCCTCCCTCTCTCTCTTTCTTTCCCTCCCTTCCTCCTTTCTTTTCTTTTTTTTTGCCAGTTGAGGAATCTTAACCACATATAAAAGTATTTCAAATGCAATTTCATGAACAGGCTTCAGATTTTTCTTAAATATAAAATGGACTTCAGTAAATACAGGAGATTTTCATGTTTAAAAGACATAAACTTTTCAGACCAGATCCTTGCCATACTTACTTTAACTGCACCCTTTATTTTTCTTTTTCCTATTCCTGCTTTATTATGAGACAACTACCACCAATCACACCAATAACTGTTATTGGACTTAAATTATTTCCTCTTATTTTTCTTGGATATTTTGCACTGTGTGCCAAAAGAAACTCTGCTTCCTCAGAGCCTGAAAAAATGCACTTGGCTGCTTACTGTAAATGCTAACATTTTGCTAGTTAGGAGCAGCAACATTATTAAGCTTCAAAAAGCAACAAAGGTAAAGCCTGGCCAGATAGGCCAGGCCTTTCTTTGCATTTAGAATTTCTAACTTTGGCCACCATAGCTTTTATTCTCAGTATACTTGTAGTTTTCCACCATTTTCTCCCTTTAAATATAGAGACTGAGGGGAAGACCTCAGCATAATAATCCTGTTTTAATTCAGCCCAATTTTGGCCTAAAGCAAACATCTAATTACTTGTGATTAATTCTAAAGAACATAACCTACTTTCATGTTCAATGGATCTGTGTTTGAATCTAACTAGTGGCTTCTCCTCCTTTTTCACTGCCTTTCAGTCTTTTCTCTGTGTTAACTTAATCCCCAAAGTGACTGAGGAATCATAAACTGCCATTTTCCTACTGCACAAAATATCTCTATTATGCACCTCACATTTCAAAGGACTTATATTATTAGTCTTGAATTGTGAGTTCAAATTCAGATTAAATTCAGACCTCTCTGTAATAAATGACAAGATGCATGAGGGTTGCCTATGTAATCAAGGCAACCATAATTATATAATTATTGATGAAGTTCCTGTTGATAAACAATGCAAACATTAGGAAATACTATTTTGCAATTAAATGGTGAAGAAAGCTGTTTATTGCCTTCCATTTTATCCTCTGTTAATAAGATTGAAGTTGCAGATGTTCTTGTATGCTGCATTGATGTTAAATGGTGCATGATGCTCTAGGTGGTTCCCATAACCTTGCTTTGTCTACTATGAACTGACTCAATTGATATGATAATAGAGAAAAGAGCTGGGCTGAACTAGCACAATTTGCATAGCCTTGAAATTTGCCATTATTGGACAGCCAACCGCTCCTAAAAGTTCTTGTTCAGTTGTCACTGACAACGTGTTAGACAAATAATATTTTGGAATTAACCACTCAGGTGGGGGCATCAGTTCTTAAAGCCTTTATCCCATCAAACAAGGTACTCATCAATGCATTTCTAAAGCTAACAATAGGGAATTTTGTGATTTTCTTTGGGATCAATTGCTATTAGATTTAGTACAAAGAGAGCAGACATCATTCAAGAGGTCACAAAACAGTGGTAGCACTTGCAGCTTTTTGAAACAGAAATTATATTTGGAGAAACACTTCTCTCCTTTTTGTGAAACCTGTATTTTCATCTCATTATTAAATAAGTATTATATTTTAGATTAAGATATAATAAAATCTTTAATGTTGCTCAATATTGTACTTTGCTCATTAAAAGAATTATGTGAGACCCCATACAAGCATAGTAGGAATTGGTCTGATGCATGAAAATAAAATGACACACTAGCAAACCTTAAACACTGAAGAAAATCCCAATATATTCCCAAAACACTTTCAGCAGTAACAGAACTAGAAAAATACCATAAATATAAGGGAGAACTGAGAATCTCTGAGTTTAGAATTTACGAGTATAGATGATGAATGAAAAATATTAAAGACAGTAAATGTATCTTTGGTAGGTGGACAATGAAACAATTATAAGTAGAGAGAAGAAATGCAAATAAGTAGGAAGAATGTAATTTAAAGTTAACTGTAAAAATAAAAATCCTAAAAAGCTAATATGAAAAATTTAGTGCTAATGAAGGTGTAATACAAAATGGGAAACAACTGGGCTGCTCTGTAATGCTTAGAAGTCAATATTAAAGATTTAACTCACCAAAGGGCAAATTTCCTTATGACCAGTTGGAAAAGAGACGGATAAAGTAATTTAGAGAAATAACTAGATGAAAGACTATGCATACAAGGAATTAATGTTTTAAAAAGGGCAAAGCAAGTGGTTTTTATTTATTTATTTTTTTTGCCTTTTTGCCATTTCTTGGGCCGATCCCATGGCATATGGAGATATCTTCCCAGGTTAGGGGTCGAAACGGAGCTGGAGCTGTAGCCTACACCACAGCCACAGCAACGCGGGATCTGAGCCGCGTCTGCAACCTACACCACAGCTCACAGTAACGCTGGATCCTTAAACCACTGAGCAAGACCAGGGATCGAACCTGCAACCTCGTGGTTCCTAGTCAGATTCATTAACCACTGAGCCACGACGGGAACTCCAAAGCAAGTGGTTTTTATTTTTATTTTTTTATTTTTTTCTGTCTTTTTGCCATTTCTTGAGCCGCTCCTGCGGCATATGGAGGTTCCCAGGCTAGGGGTCTAATCGGAGCTGTAGCTGCCGGCCTATGCCAGAGCCACAGCAACGCGGGATCCGAGCCGCGTCTGCAACCTACACCACAGCTCACGGCAATGCCGGATCGTTAACCCACTGAGCAAGGGCAGGGATCGAACCCGCAACCTCATGGTTCCTAGTCGGATTCATTAACCTCTGCGCCACGACGGAAACTCCAAAGCAAGTGGTTTTTAAAATAAACTCAATTCTTTACCTTTTTTTTTTTTTTTTTTTTTTTTTTTGGTCTTTTTTGCTATTTCTTTGGGCCGCTCCTGTGGCATATGGAGGTTCCCAGGCTAGGGGTCTAATCCGAGCTGTAGCTGCCAGCCTATGCCAGAGCCACAGCAACGCGCGGGATATGAGCCGCGTCTGCAACCTACACCACAGCTCACGGCAACGCCGGATCATTAACCCACTGAGCAAGGGCAGGGATCGAACCCGCAACCTCATAGTTCCTAGTCGGATTCGTTAACCACTGCGCCACGACGGGAACTCCCAATTCTTTACCTTAATTCAAAGTTTAAACAATAGTTTGTTCTGACTTTTTTGTTTTTAGTGGTTTAATTTTAAATTACAATGAGATTATTAGTTTTATTTCAAGAAGACTAGAATACAAACCTGTGAAGTAAAGTGGGGCACTGGTACATTGTATTTACCACTCCTTCTTATTGGACTCATTTCTGTGCAAGAACTATATTCTGTTAATAGGACTGTACTTCCTACCTGATTAAGATCAGGTTTGGCCATATGACTTGCTTCAGCTAATGAAATGTGAGAACTACTGTGTAATTCACGCATCACCTCTTTACCCCTCTGATACAAATAGTGTGCTCTCGATCAGGGTTGCCCTAAGTGTTGGTCCTAGAAAGAAGAAAACATGGAGTAAGCCTCAGCCACCCAGTGAAGAACAAGAATCAAGAGATAAAAATAAATCTATTACTGAACATCATTAACATTTTGAGAGTCGTTAGGCTGCTGCCTTAGTCTACTTGGCTCATAAATATATTTTAAAAAAAGGGGTAGCATTGCAATTATTACTCTTAATGAAAATTAGAATCATGATATAAAGGCTACAGAATAATTGTTTATTTGAATTTGATAATACCTTCAATTTGTCTGAACCAAAATGTAATACTGGACTAAACATTCAAGACGTGCTCTTAAAGAGCATCTGGGGAGTTCCCTGGTGGTCTAGTGGTTAGGACTTGGCACTTTCACCAGTGCAGCCTGGGTTTGCTGCACGCCATAGCCAAAAAATTTAATTAATTAATTAATTAAAAAAATCTAAAATACATACTTGGACCTCCCTGGTGGCTGAGTGAGTTAAGGATCTGGCATTGTCACTGTGGTGGCTTGGGTTCATTCCCTGACCCTGGCTGCAGGTGCTGCCAAAAAAAACAAAAACAAAAACAAAAACAAACCCATCTGGATTAAATAGCAGATTATAAAATGTGCCTGTCAGGGTTATCCCTGTTCCCTAACAGCTTCCTAAATAACCCAGAAGGATAGAGCAATATTAATATGAATTTAAGTATGTTCTAGGGGCTTTTTTTTTGGTCTTTTTGCCATATCTTGGGCGGCTCCCGCGGCATATGGAGATTCCCAGGCTAGGGGTCGAATCGGAGCTGGAGCTGTAGCCTACACCACAGCCACAGCAACGCGGGATCCGAACCGTGTCTGTGACCTACACCACAGCTCATGGCAACGCTGGATCCTTAACCCACTGAGCAAGGGCAGGGATCGAACCCACAACCTCATGGTTCCTAGTCGGATTCGTTAACCACTGTGCCACAACGGTGGTTGATTACAAAAGCCCCTAGAACTTAGAACAAAGTAATTGGGACCAACTGTCTCAACAAGAACAATGAGAATGTCCGGACAAAATGTATCTTTAAAAAATGTGCTTCAAGGTAGTGAAGGCCTAACAAAAGAATAAAGAATTACTGGGGTAGTTCATAAGGGATGACAGAGCCCAGAGAGGTGAGTCTGCTGGTGTTTGATACTGCTGGGAGGACAACATTTAGAATCTAGAGACTGTTAAGAGAGATGGCCCTGGTAAAACCTCTTCATCTTAAGTTTGCAACTCAAAGGACTGCAGCTAGCCTTAAAGATGTACAGAAAGTAGACAGACCTAGGCAGTGGATTGTGGCTTAGCTTCCAATCATCTAAATTCCTAAACTGAGATCAAGATGATTCTCAGTATTCCTGTGATGGCCAAAAGCAAGCATACATCATCCTATGCCTCAAATTACTTCTACAAAGAATTTTCCAAACATAATGCCTCACATACAATAAAAAACCAAATAGCAATATAGGGAAGCAAGCAAGAAATTAAAACCAGCAGAAATCATACACCAGAAAGTAGCCCAAAGTGGTTCCAGTTATTGAACTCGAAGGGAGATTTTGAAGTAACTATACTTACTGACCATGAGTTAAAAACTGAGAATTTCATCAGAGAATATATGTTATAAAAAATAGAAATTAAGAACTTGATAGGTGTAAATGGAAACTGAAAATAAGAATTCAACGACTACCTTTTTTTTTTTTTTTTTGCTTTTTAGGGCCACACTTGCAGCATATGGAGGTTCCCAGGCTAGGGGTTCAATTGGAGCTGTAGCCACCGGCCTACACCAGAGCCACAGCAATGCCAAATCTGAGCTGCATCTAAGACCTACACCACAGCTCATGGCAATGCCGAATCCTTAACCTACTGAGCGAGGCCAGGAATCGAATCCACAACCTCATGGTTCCTAGTCGGATTTGTTTCCACTGCACCACAACGGGAACTCCTCAACAATTATCTTTATTTTATTTTATTTTATTTTATTTTGGGGAAAAATATAATTGTAATGTATACATGTAAGGATAACTTGATCCCCTTGCTGTACAGTGGGAAAAAAAAACCAATTATCTTTAATAGAAATTTAGATACAGCTTAGAAAAGAATTAGTGAATTGGAAGATAGATCAGAAGACTATATCCAGAATGAGACAAGGTGAAGATGGGTAATTTGGATTCTGCGTGGTTTTTGAAAGTGAAATTAGGATCAATGGACAAAAGTTATAAGGAAGTAAATTTCTGTTCAACAAAAAGAAAAATTTTATAACAATTTGGGATTTACAAAACCAAAATGAATAAGTCGGTTAGGCAGTGAGTGTTTTAGAGAGGATTCTTTTTTTTTTTTCTTCCCCAGGGCCACACCTGCAGCATATGGAAGTTCCCAGGCTGGGGGTAGAATCAGAGCTGCAGCTGCCAGCCTATGCCACAGACACAGCAATGTGGGATCCAAGCCACGTCTGCAACTACACCATAGCTCATGGCAATACTGCATCCTTAACCCACTGGGCAAGGCCAGGGATTGAACCTGCATCTTCATGAATACTAGTTGTCAGGTTTGCTACCACTGACTCCTAGAGAGGATCCTTGAATTGAGCTGGGAAGGAGATAAAATGATCCTTTTGCTCTTAAGACCTTAGGATTTATAAGAATTCAGAGAGTTAAAAGGTAGAAAATTTAAATGCAAGTGTCTCATGATAAAAAGTTTTGAAAAATATAGTATAATCCTACATATGGAAAATTATGTACACTGTGCATGCAAGCACTCAGTAAAAAGATATCTAGAAGGATAAGCACTGAATTATTAACATTCATTATCTCTGAATGGGGAAATTTCAGTGGGTATTTTATGTATGGGAATATGCTGAGGATGTTATGAGTAGCCATGAGATGAGAACATTGCAATTAGGGGTATTACATTAGGGTAGGGGTTATCACACTTTTTGGTTCTAGGACCCCTGTAATACTCATGGAAAAATATTTACTAATAGACCTATTATATTTTTATAACAATAATAATGTATTCCAAAGAAAAATACTATTGAAAAGAGTGGTATCTGCATTTTTGCCAATCTCTAACATTTGGTTTAATAAAAGACAGCAGGATTTTCATACCTGCTTCAGTATTCAATCTGTTGCTATATTACACATTATGCAGTTTCTGGAAAACTACTAAAATTGAGTCATAAAGGCAATTTAGTGATTTAGTTTTGACTTCATGGATTAGACATCTTGAGCAAGTCTTGGAGATCTCCAATGGGTCCACACTTTGAAAACTGCTGTGTTAAAGTAAGGGCTATTGTTGTCCTTAGCTGGGATGGTAGAACTACTAACTCTGGACAAGCTGTAAGTGAAAGAATATGTCAACTTGGCTGTGCTCAGAGCTGTGTTTAGTGGGATAGAGGTCAGTAAGGAGTTAACACTCTGCAGTTTAGAAAGTAAAGATCCTCAAAAAGTGCTTGGATGAAAGCAAGTTGGCCAACAAGAATGTTTTTGACTTCTCTAGGCAGATCACTGTGCTGATCCCTTTATGTAATAACAGGCCCGAGTTACAGGCCTGAGTTTATTAACCTAACCTATGATTGCTTTGTTGATATAGCAAACAAAAGTAAAGTTTGCTATAAATGCACTAGACAAAGTATATTAGATGAGGCCTGAAGTGGGAGAACTAACGAAGGTCTCCAAAGTGATGACAGTCTGATTTCCACATTAGAATCCTATGGAAGACCAAGATAGAAGCCCAACCAAGACAGATGGAGATCTCAAGCCTGCCTGTCATGGCAGTTGTCCTTTTCTGGAAACACACATATACACAGAGACACACACACACACACAGACACACACACCCACACGGTATGCAGCCCATACTCTACTATGACAGGCATGATTTAGCCTATTTTATAAGAAACAAAATAGGCCATTGAACTACTACTAGGCTCAAAGTTTTGAAGACTTAAAGGAATCTAGTAACAAGTGTCGTGGACACCATTTTCTTCCTTACTCAGGAAGACACACGGTTCTTTTACTATTGTGGAGAATTTACTATAATAATTTGGTGACAAGGTATTTTTACCCTTTTCCCCATGATGCTAAACCTTGACTTTGAAATATCATTCTATTTTTTACTAACCTTTAAAAGTCTAATAGAATAGTACCTGTGAAATAAGGTTTATATGATACCCCCCTAAGAATTCTTTTAATGATATTTCCACTACATTAATATCTAGACCAGAGATTGTCCAACTATGTCTT
Organism: Sus scrofa; assembly: GCF_054392235.1. Lineage (NCBI taxonomy): Eukaryota > Metazoa > Chordata > Mammalia > Artiodactyla > Suidae > Sus > Sus scrofa. Next base: position 99,487,650 of record NC_139396.1, on the reverse strand, counting down.
ATGGGTGAAATTTAGCTAGCTGCCTGTTTTTGTAAACAAAGTTTTATTGGAACATAGCCACAATCATTGGTTATGTATTGTTTATGTGTAGCTGAACAGCTATGACTGAGGTGGTTCTTCTTGCAAAGCTGAGAATATTTATTATTTAGCCCTTTACAGAAAAGTTGCAGACTCTTTATCTAGATACAGGGACTATTAGAAATTGAAAGATACAGTAGAGATTTTCTACAGCTCTTTCATTTTATAGTTGAATAAAATGAAGCCCAGAGAATCAAAAAAGCAGTACACTGAGCACACAGAAGACAAGTGGAAGCGTCCTAGCACATGGGATTTCCTCTTTGCTATTTTCTAGCCTACTCGTTCCACACTGGGAATGTTCTGCCTAAATCAAGAGTCCTGCCGAGTCTCTTAAAAGCCACATATGGTCTTGGCACAGAAATTGTTTTTTTTAACACCTGGGTAACCAGGCTGTGTAGGTCCCAGGAGTATAGCAGTGCCCTCAGCATCAGCTCTTGCCAACCCCTGAGGAGTTAGATCTGAGAGAGAGCCACTTTCAAGGCCCTGCCTCATTAGTCCCTGCTGCCACCAATCTAGCTCAGAGAAAATTGATCCCTCCCTCATGCCTGCTGCACCAAGGCCAGTCTTGGGGAAAGAGGTTTTGTTCATAGAGGATTTGTTAATTAAGTCATCACTGTACTAATGAAACCCCAGAGCTTCAGTCTCTAGTAGTGTATATTACTTTAGGGTAGCCAAATTTGTACACTTAATTACAAAGAGTGTGTTCTTTTAAAAACAACTGATAATTAAAAAAAATATATAAAAATAAGATATGGAAAATACACAGCATTTATCTATCATCTTACCCCCTTAACATAATCACTCTTGCTGTTTTGATTGCAGTGGTAGGCAATTTTATATTCTGATTTTTCTATACCATAGAAGAATCCTCAAATTTTAACAATGAAGTTTCACAAAATGTAGGAACCTATTGTGTTGATTTACTTTGCATCTAACACATTACAAAAAGATAGTCTCAAACTGCTGCATTATTTTTAATAGTAGCATCAGTAAATAATATAACTTCATTCTATTGAAGTTTCTTTTACTTTTTACTATTGTACATAAAAATATATAATATCTCTGCATAGAGATGCTCCTATTTTTGATTAATCATTTCGATTAAATTCTAAGAACTGAAATTACTATATTAAGGGATATTAATATCTTTACCTATTTACATTTTAGCAATATTATAGGGTATCTGTTTGATTACAACCCAAGCACCAAATAGCAGTTCTTTAAAAAGATCCTTTTATATCACCTATCCTAATTTGAACATTTATCAGGGTCCTTGTGTTTTCTAACATAACTATGTTTTACCTATAGAAATGACTTTTAAAAACCAGAGTTCACATTGATTTCAACTGTAGCCAGGATGGCACTGTCAGAGAGCCAATAATAGTCTGACTTTTTTAAAAAGCTCATTAATAAAAGTAAAAATGTACAAACAGTTAAAAAAGTATTATTAAAAATACTTATTATGATCTGGGACACCTGTGACATTGATCTTTCTGCATCTCTCACAAGGAAAAAATATTCAAACTACTGTTGTATTGACATATTGTAAAACATGCCTAAAAGCCAATCTAACATCCAGTCTATAGATAACAATTCTCAAAAACAAAAAAGAAAAATCATCCAGAATAAACACACACACACAAATCTATATTTTAATAAACTGTATTACTTTAACTCTAGTTCAAAGTCACTACACTCAATTCACTGTAACTCACATCTCCTAGATTAGTTCCAAGTTATATACATACATTTAAAAATGGCTAGCTCTTTCATACATGAATAATGGCGCAGGACCCCAGATACTACATCTGACCATTTTAAAATTAAATTCATTTCTTTTATTAACAGCTATACTGAGACATGATTTGAGATGGGGACCTGAGACCTAGGACAAATGTATTTGTTCCTGGACAAAAGTCTGCTTGAGCAACACAATACAAAGGAACTATAAGGGACTAAAAGTAACTACATGTATGCATTGTTTGAGCAAATTATGAATAACACCACGCAAAAGGCCAAAACCCAAAATCCATTTCTGAGGTGTGAGGAACAAAAAGCAAGGTATTATGCATGATCCCTGCATAGAGCACCACCAAGGGGGTAGGTAGACCACCTAAGGCACCCCTCTGGCCAGACCCAGTGATCTGTCCTTACCCTCGCCCCATTTAAGGGACGAGCTCACCCCTCTTCGTGGTGCAAGTAATGGCACCTGTTATTTGTTTTCCCTCCCTCCTGCTGCAACGTGAGTCCCAATGAAGAAATAAAGCCTTGTCTGAATTTCTTGTCTGGCCTCATCAATTTCTATTAATTAAAGAGTCTAAGAACCCAGGTAGGTAAAAAATTGACATACAAAAACTGCACATATTTAAAGTGTACAATTTGATAAGTTTGAGAATGTATATATCCATGAAGCCATCACTACAATCAAGATAATGCATACCCATTACTTCTAAAAAAATTTTTTTTGAGGGGTTGGGAGCTACACCTGTGGCATGCAAAAGTTCTCAGACCAAGGACTGAACCTGCACCATAGCAGTGACAATGCTGCGTCCTTAACCCACTGAGCCATCAGAGAATTCCCTCCCTTGTGCTTTTCTAGTAAGCTCTCACTTCTTCTTGCCCCTTATTTCTCAAACATTCATATGGATCCACAGTATCAAAGTTTGATTTGAATTGTATAATCAATTACTCTGTAATGATTCAAATAATACTGCCTGTACTCAGTAAGTGCACCTCCATAAATGGATAAGTAATTTGGATGACAGAGGTTACTTCTAGGAAAATTTCTGGGCTACAGATTCATTGGATCAACAGTAGCTTCAAGCATTCTGCTAAGTGCCATCTTCTGTGAAGACTGCCAGCCTTGTCATATATTAACACATAATTATAGATCAAGTGTTAGCTGAAAACTGGTGGTTCTGGAAACAACAGTATTTTAAAACAAATGAGAGAGGAATTAATGTGATAATTTAGAACCCAACCTCTGTAATATGCATAATGGTTCTGCTTCTTCTTCAGTTATCCTACTTCTTTTCTTCTGAGCTAAGGAAAACATTTATCCAGGTGATTTTTTCTTTTATTTCACAGATTGTAATTTTCAAAAAACCGTGCCAATGGTCAATCAATTCTGGGTTCTGGTTGACCTAAGAACCTATGATGAGCATATGCTATTCAGAATTTCATTGATGAAACACATTTAGTGTTCCCACATACATGAAAGAATGCCCTCCGAGTACATCATGTCCTTTCTGATGAAAAACAGGTTATGTTAAATCTTAACAGTGAGTTCCCCTTTATTTGTATTATCATTCTTCTAGTCACTTAAATTCAAAATTTTAGGCTTTTACCTATTTATATTATCGCTAATTTCTGTTAAGCCTTCTTTCATATCTTTTGCCTTTAGTACTGTGATCCCTCTTTATCTTTCTAACTTCTTGTGTCTATGTTTACCTGTACACATACTGAACTATGTCCTCAGTGTGTGGTGCTCTACTCTCCTTTCCATGCCTTTGCTTGACAAACTTCAAATACTAATGTTTACTTTTTAAAAAAAATATTTCCAATATTTTATTTCCAGACATTTAGGTTGTGAATTTTTTTTTTTTTTTTTTTTTGCTTTTTAGGGCTGCACCTGCAGGATGTGGATGTTCCCAGGCTAGGGGTCCAACTGGAGCTACAGCTGCTGGCCACAGCCACAGCAACGAGGAATCCGAGCCATGTCTGCGACCTACACCACAGCTCACGGCAATGCTGGATCCATGACCCCTGAGCAAGGCCAGGGATTGAACCTACATCCTCATGGATAGTAGTTGGATTTGTTTCTGTTGCACCATGATGGGAACTCCCATATACTAATGTTTAATCTTGTATAAAGCACTTCTTAGACTCTTCCATAAACTAGTTGCTCCCTCTTCTTGGGTTTTTAACGCCTTAAATAATCATCTATTAAAACTATTATTAAAAAAATAGTGATGATTTCTCTACATCTCTATTTCATATATTGTGAGTTTCTTATCAAGTGCCTGGAACATATTAGGTCCTCAATCCCTGTATATGAAATGAAAAAATTCTATTACCTTCTTCCCCATTAATTTCCCACCATTCTAGTTCAAATCCTTATCAGTGCACGTCTAAACTGCTGCTTCCAATAAGTCTACCTGCTTATAATTTCTCCTTCCTCCAGCTGATTTTATACACTAACATGAAATTATATCTCCTAAGCTACTGTTCTTACATTATTCCTCTGTTCAAAACCCTGTAGTAGCTTCTCAGTCTTTTAAATCAGACCCAAATATAATTGCAACCTAACCTTGAGTTATTTTGTTTTTGTTTTGCTTTATCTATTAATTTTCCTTACAAAAACTTTACACTAGTCAGATACTTGTATTTTCCAGAACATTCTGTAGTCTCTATTTTTGCTACTCTATTCTTTAACAAATAGGTTCTCTTATGTTTGCATCCCATTTGAAAGTAAACTTTTTATTGAGGCATAACACATATATAAAAAGGGTACACATTGGAAGCCTGACCCTGGAAGTACTGACTCTTAGACTAAACGGAGAGAAAGGTTCTAGTCATCTCTAACAAATAGAGCCTGCAGCTGACACACTAGCTAAATGCAGCCGCACAAGTGGCCTCTATCAAGACTACTAGAACCGCCCACCTGAGCTTAATCTTTTTTTTTTTTTTTTTTTTGTCTTTTTGCTATTTCTTGGGCCGCTCCCACGGCATATGGAGGTTCCCAGGCTAGGGGTCCAATTGGAGCTGTAGCCACCGGCCTACGCCAGAGCCACAGCAACTGGGGATCCGAGCTGCGTCTGCAACCTACACCACAGCTCACGGCAACGCCGGATCCTTAACCCACTGAGCAAGGGCAGGGACTGAACCCGCAACCTCATGGTTCCTAGTCGGATTCGTTAACCACTGCGCCACTACGGGAACTCCCTGAGCTTAATCTTGATTGTAGAATCATAAGAAAATAAAACTGTTTTTCTTTTAAGCTACTAATTTGTTGAGTGGTTTGTTATTTGGAAATATTTCTTCCTTGCAATTACTAATCTCCTCCAAAGGTAATCTGACCTCTCTCCAATAACTTCATACACATGGAATCACAGTATATACTCTCTTGTTTACATAAAAATGATTTTATTTCACCTTCATCCTTTTGGAAAGGTTTTTCTGGATAAAAATTTTTCTGGAATGGCAGGGTTTTTTTTGAGCACTTGAAAGATGTTTCACTCTCTTTTTTTTGACCTTCAGTGCTTCTGATCTGTGCTCTCTCTAGCAGCTTTTAATAATTTATCTTTTTTTCACTAGTTTGATTATAATATGTTTAGTTGGGGTTTTCTTTTTATTATTTGCTGTTTTCAAGCTTTCCAAATTCATAAGTTCTCTCATGTCTTTGACCAGAATTGGAAACTTTCAGCCATTATTTCATCAAATATTTCTCCAGCCCCATTTTCTCCTTTCCTTCTGGGACTTCAATTCTACATTACATTAGGCCTTTTGATACTGTCTTACAGGTTACAGAAACTCTGTTCATTCTGTTTCAATCTTTTTTCTTTGTTCTTCAGACTTGGTAATTCTATAGCTCTATATTTAAATTTGCTGGATCTTCTATCATCTCTAAACTTCTCCAAGAGCATCCAGGGAATTTTTAATTTCAGAATTTTCTTCAGCACAGGTTCTACCCTGGCCTGGCACGGTGGGTTAAAGGATCTAGCATTGCCTCAAATGTAGCATAGGTAGAAATTGTGGCTTGGATCTGATCTCTGGCCTGGGAACTCCATATGCAGTGGGACAGTCAAAAAACAAAAACAGAAACACAAAACAAAACAAAAAAACCAAACCAAACCAAAAACCAAACCAAACCAAACCAAACCAACCAACCAAATAAAACAATGAAAAAACTCTGCTAATTAAAAAATCTGTTAATCTCATGTCAGGGTCATTTCAGAGCTGGTCTCCACTGACTGTTTCAGCTCTTCAGTATGCATTTTTTTTGGTATGACTTGCAATTTTAGATTATACCCTGAGTATTGTGAATAGATATTACAGAACAGTGGCTGGCAATCTTTGGGGCCAGTTATTTGCTTTTGTAAATAAAGTTTTAGTAGAATGTAGCCATGCTCATTTGTTTATAAATTGTCTATGGATGCTTTTGCATTGCAATGGCATAGATGAGTTGGTGCAACAGAGACCCCATGGCCTGTAAGTCTAAAATATTTACTCTCTGGCTCTTTAGAAAAAAGGTTGCTGATCTCTGTTATATAGACTAGTCAATTATGTTTCTGTGAAGAGAATTATTTATTTTTTTAAAGAGCAGGCAAACTTGACTAGACTCAAATTCCAAACTCCTGGCCCCAGCAATGGACAACAACAGAAATTGTTATTCAGTGCCTCTAGTCTAGTCTTGGTTGGGCTGCTAGAAAACCATTTTGTATATGTATAATTGAGGGGTCATAGAGAAATTTGGGCAGTCTTTTTTTTTTTTTTTTTTTTTTTTCCTTTTTAGGGCCACACCCATGGCATATAGAAGTTCCTAGACTAGGAGTCAAATTGGACTGTAGCTGCTGGCCTACACCACAGCCACAGCAAAGCTAGCTCCTTAATCCAATGAGGATACAGGCATCCTCCCAGACCATATGTCAGGTTCTTAACCTTCTGAGCTACAGTAGGAACTTCTCTCTGATCTTAAAGTCAGTAAGACAGCAGGTTTCCTACCAAGCTTTAAACATGCCATGTGGTGCCAAATTGGGCCTGTCTTAGAGAAAAAGATATAAAAACATGAAACTTATCCATAGCCATTCTTTCCTTCAAATATAGACTCCCTTTCAGTTTCTGCCTAATTTTCATTATTTTCTAGTTCAAAGTTATAATTGCTACCTAGAAAGAAAGGTTTGATAGGAGCTAATCTTTTTTTTTTTTTTTTTTTTTTGTCTTTTGTCTTTTTAGGGCCACACCCACAACATATGGAAGTTCCCAGGTTAGGGGGTCTAATCAGAGCTGTTAGCTGGCAGCCTATGCCACAGCTATAGCATGGCAGGATCCAAGCCTTGGTCTGCTGCAACCTACACCACAGCTCATGGCAATGCTGGATCCTTAACCCACTGAGCGAGGCCAGGAATCCGAACCCACAACCTCACCGTTCCTAGTCGAATTCATTTCTGCTGTACCACAACAGGAACTCAGATAAGAGCTAATCTTATTCTGAGATGGAAGTCAGTATTCACCCTTTTAAGTCTGACTATAATGAGTACGATCTCTGTGAAGTAATATGGAGTAACCTCCAGGTGACGTCACCCAGCGAAAAAAAACAAAGTGCAAAAAAGTCTCAAGAGCATGCCACTTTTCTCAGCAGTTAACAAACTTGACTAGTATCTATAAGGACGCAGGTTCAATCCCTGGCCTCGCTCAGTGGGTTAAGGCTCTGGTGTTGCCGTGAGCTGTGGTGTAGGTCACAAATGAGGCTCACATCCTGCATTGCTGTGGCTGTGGCATAGGCTGGCAGCTGTAGCTCTGATTCGACCCCTAGCCTGGGAAACTCCACATGCTGTGGGTGTCGCCCTAAAAGGGCAAAAAAAAAAGTACGCCACTTTTTAAGTACAAAGAAGGGGAAATAAGAAAATATATATGCTCCTTTGGGAATAAAGAAACATACGAATGAAATGACTATCAATTGATGAATGAATAAATAAAATGTCATATATTCATATAGAGTGGGTAGAATAGTGTTCCCCCCAAATTCACATTCACCTGGAACCTCAGAATGAACCTTATTTGGAAATAAGGTCTTTGCAGATATTATTAGTTAAAATGAGGTCATAACTAGATTAGAATAGGTCCAAAATCCAATGACTGGGGACATAGAGAGACACGGGGAAGGCAATATGAAGACAGAGGAGGAGATTGGGGTGATATGGCTTACAAGCTATGAAATGTTAGCAATGTTCATGATTGAGTGCCAGGAGCCACCTGAAGCTAGGAAGAAGCAAGAAAAAATTCTTCAGTATAGTCTTAAGAGGGAATGTGGTCCTGCTGATATCTTTATTGCTTTATATGCTGATATCTGGAAACTTCTATGCTTTAGAACTATAAGAGAATGAATTTCTGTTGTTTTAAGCCACCCAGTTTGATGCAATTTGTTATGGCAGCCCTGTGAAACTAATACACTGTGCAATGCCATATTATATGGCAAAAAAAGGGGTGAAGTGGTATAACATGGATGAACCCCGAAAATATTAACTACATGAAAGAGGCCCAGTAAAAAAGAGAACATACTGTGTGAAAACAGTATATATAGAGAATATATATTTTAAAGTTGATAGAAAAACATACATGAATATATTGTATATATATTCTCATGTTAATAAAAACACTTTGATGACTAAATCAACTTCTGCCATATGACTACATTAATAAATTCAAAAATTCCAAAGACAAAAGGCATATGTAGAGAGATAGATTACTGTTTGTCTAGGGCTGGGAGAGGTTGGAGGAACTGAAGAGAAATGGCATCTTTTGGGGTGATGAAAATATTCTAAAATTGACTGTGGTAATATTGCACAATACTGTGATTATACCTCCAAAAATGAATTACACATTTTAAATAAGTAAATCATATGGTATATGAATTACATCTCAATAAAGCTACTAGAAAAAGAGAAAATGAAATACAGGGTAAGTCAGAAACTAGTGAGTTCAGTTGCCTATAAGAAGTGGGTAGAAAGAGGATAAAGAGTGGGAAGATGGGAATGTGGAATAAGGAATGAGTGGAGAGTGACAATTTACTGAACATATCTTTGTGAACAGATACCATGGTATGTACCTAAAGAATCAAGGTAACTTTTTATATACCATAAAAAAGTTAACATTAACTAGGATATGGTGGGGGACTCTGTTGGTGGACTGGAGTAGGCAATATCAGTATGAACTGTTTAATTATTACTATTAATAGGTGTGAAAATTTGAGGGTAAAAGTATAATGAGAGGGGGAGAAAAGATGAAAGACAATCTCAAAATATCTCCCCATTAAGAAAGGAAAATCAGGAGTTCCTGTCGTGGCGCAGTGGTTAACAAATCCAACTAGGAACCATGAGGTTGTGGGTTCGGTCCCTGCCCTTGCTCAGTGGGTTAACAATCCGGCTGAGCTGTGGTGTAGGTTGTAGACGCGGCTCGGATCCCGCGTTGCTGTGGCTCTGGCGTAGGCTGGGGGCTACAGCTCCAATTCGACCCCTAGCCTGGGAACCTCCATATGCCGCGGGAGCGGCCCAAAGAAATAGCAAAAAAAAAAAAAAAAAAAAAAAAAAGAAAGGAAAATCACTAATTTATAATGGACAAATGTGAGAGGCACCACCACAACCAAGTGATTAAAATTAATGTGGAGCTCTTGTCATGGCACAGCAGAAACAATCTGACTAGGAACCATGAGGTTGTGGGTTTGATCCCTGACCTCGCTCAGTGGGTCAAGGATCCAGTGTTGCTGTGAGCTGTGGTGTCGAGGCTTGGATCTGGCGTTGCTTTGGCTGTGGTGTAGGCCAGCAGTTTTAGCTCTGATTGGGCTCCTAGCCTGGGAATCTCCATATGCCATTGTTGTAGCCCTAAAAAGCAAAACAAACAAACAAACAAACAAAAAAAAAACCAAAAAAAAAAACAAACCATCAAAATTAATGTCATCATCAATGAGGCAAATTGATATCATATGCCTACTGATATGATGTACTGAGAAGAGCATGATATTTATGTGGTTTCTTATCAAAAATGTATAACTTGAATTTAATCTTGAGATAACATTAGTTAAGTCCAAATTGAGAGACATTCTACAAAATAACTGGGCAATACTCTCCAAGAGTGTCAAAGAAACACTAAAGACAAAGGAAAGACTGAAAAACTATGCCAGACTATAAAAGAATACGAGGAAGTATTTACTAATGCAATGTGGGATCCTGGATTATATCTCAGGACAGAAAAAGAACATTAGCGATAATTGGCAAGATATGAATAAGGCCTGTAGCTTTATTAATAGTATGATATCAATATTAATTTCCTGGTTCTGATAGTTATACTATGCTTATATAAAATGTTAATGTTTAGGAAAGTCAGGTGAAGGATATATAGAAAATCTCTACTATTTTTACAACTTTGTTTCTGCAAAATGAGAAATTTAAAAAATTAAGACCAATGCTGTTACAAATATCCATGTGTGTAAACCTTTGCACATCTGTGAAATTATTCCATAGAATTCCTGTAAGTAAAGTTACTGAGTCCAAGTTTTTAGTTTTTAAGGTTTGCAGTTTTTTAAGTTTTTTTGTTTTTTTTTGTTTTTGTCTTTTTGTCTTTTCTAGGGCCGCTCCTGCAGCATTATGGCAGTTCCCAGGCTAGGGGTCTAATCAGAGCTGTTGCTGCTGGCCTATGCCAGAGCCGCAGCAACACGGGAGCTGAGCCGCATCTGCAACCTACACCACAACTCAAGGCAACGCTGGATCCTTAACCCACTGAGCAAGGCCAGGGATCGAACCTGCAACCTCATGGTTCCTAGTCAGATTCCTTAACCACTGCGCCATGATTGGAATTCCAGTTTTGAAGGTTTTTGATATGTATTTTCAAGCTGTCTTCCAGGAAAGCTGCACAAAACTTCTTCCATCAGCAGTGGGTCTCAATTATTTTTCAAATTTCTAGGATGGATCAGATCATTTCAAAGATTTCTAAGATCATTTCTAGTTCTTATTTGCATCAAAATCTTACTTATATTTCATAAATTAGTTTCCATGTCCTTTAAAGAATATGTTGTTTCCCTGATGACTAGTGTAAAGCAAATTCATACTTGCATTATTATTTCTATAGTACATTTTTGGGTAAAATTCACATAATTCTTCTTATACACTGTTTTCTAGTGTTTATCTCACCTGATTTAATTATAAGCTTTGAAGTGAGGGCATATATATATATATATATATATATATATATATATATATACACCTTGAATTTCCAGTATTACCCCAGTACGGTAGGTTACTGTAGTGGTGGTTCAATTTAGCATTGTAGTAGTCAAACAAGTTGCAACTTGCTTTCTGCCATAACAGGTTCATATATCTCATCTGCTGTCATTTTAAGTTTTAATTTTGCTTGCAAAAGCTCCTTCTTCATTTTCCCCTGCTTTTTTCTTTCCTAGGGGCTTTATAGTCCAGGCTGCACTTGCAGAGTTGGGAACTTACGTCCAAGGTAGTCCCACTAAGGGAAGGATACTTACCAAGAGTAGGGTATGGAATAACTTTAGATATTCAAGTGTAAATTGTGGTGGCTCATCTGTGAGTACAGAGTTTTTATTCTTTTTTCTTTTTTTTTTCAGAGTTTTTATTCTATCTTGGTAAGTTGTGGTCTGTACCAGTCAATCCTAGGAAATGGACTGAGCTTCAGTCTAGATTCCCTACCATTAGCCCTGAGTATTATCTTTCCTAGTATTCTAGTCTCCATCTTCTATGAACTGCTTTAATTCCAAGGCGTTTGTCAGGCCTTTTAGTGCTTGCCAGCTCCTGGCAATCTTTCTTTTTAGACAACCAATATTGCCCCTTTCATAGAAGAATAGACCTCTCTGAATGACACTGATTGCCTCCTGAGAAAGAGCTTTTGCCATTTTCCCGCTACCACCCGTAACTCACATAATATCTAGAATTCCTCAGGCTGTTGTATTCTTGAGGAGACTGTACTTACACTTATATCTATATTGACTTTACATTTATACTGACTTAACACTTGCTACCAACTCTTGTAACCAGGACATCTTATTTCAACATTCACCCCATTTGGGTTAAGGTTTTTCCAGTCCCTGTTGACTTGGCTTTCCTGACTTTCCTATTTAATTGAGCCACTGTGCTTCCTCTTGGATCATTAATCTAACTCACTGTAATCTAACTTATCACAGCTTTGGCTTATGAATTACAGAAACAGCACAACAGGTCAATGCCCAGAACCTTTCTGGTTGGTATGACTCACGTGGAGGAAAATAATCACCCCAATCGTATCTATTTAATATTTTTATTTTCCTGTTAGGTGAAATTCAGAGTAACTTGAAGGAAAAGGTGAGCTATGCTTTGAAGCTGAATTGAGACCACCAAATACGAAGGAACACATGGAAAAGCTGAGTTGCAAACAGATCCCAGATTAAATGTCAGTACTGTCAATGGTGACAAATGCCTCCATGCTTTACAGATAAGCTTACAAGTGGCATGCTGGGTTGGGTTCTTGCTATCATGTGTCAAAGAAACCTAATGACCTCCCTTATGATCCACTTCTTAGATTGATGTAGCAATGTGCAGGTTTCTAAAAGTTAACTACGGCAAACTGTCTCATTAAAGTAAAAAAAAAAAAAAACAACAACCAAAGACCAAAAAACAACCTCCGCTCTCCTTTTTTCCCCCCAAAATGGTTCTCTGTACATATAAGACATTTAGTCAAACAAATCTGAATATAGATATCCTTAAGAGAGTAGTGTCAAGACAGAAAGTGATAAACCTGATGTCCTTTCAAAAGAAATATTTTTTGATTACCCCTTGTGTCAAACTTTCAAAGTCGCCAGAGCCAAGGCTCTAAAAAGCTTAAATATATATGGATTTGCTATGAGGGCTTAAAATCTAAATGCTTCAACAGATCCCAGAAGAGCTGACTGTTTATTTGATCACAGACGGTATTGTTGATCTTTCACAATAATCATGCTACTATGATCTCTAATTTATGATAAAACTTGATGCAAGATACAGAAAATGAAGGCCATGATTTACTTGCTAGGACTCATGGGCATATTCAGCACAGCGAGCAGTTTAGATAAAAATATGAAACTTGCAAGGGAATTATATATATATAACTATTCCTTTTTGCCTAGGCCTCTACCCATTGTTCCTTAGCCAACCTTCCTTAAGTCCTAGATATATTTTAGGTATTTAAACAACACCTGGAAGGAATGAGAACTTTAAAATAATTCCTTGGAGTTCCTGTCGTGGCTCAGTGGTTAACAAACCCGACTAGTATCCATGAGGACTCAGGTTGGATCCCTGGCCTCATTCGGTGGATTAAGGATCCGGTGTTGCTGTGAGCTGTGCTGTAGGCTGCAGATGAGGCTCGGATCCTGCATTGTTGTGGCTCTGGAGAAGGCTGGCGGCTACAGCTCTGATTCAACCCCTAGCCTGGGAACCTCCATGTGTCATGGGTGCAGCCCTAAAAAGACAAAGACAAAAAAAAAAAAAAAATTCCCTTCATGAAAACGTGAGTCACAGAAGGTCATGTTCTGTAGAAAACTCAGTCACAAATATTTATCTGAAAAACTTCACAAAAAAATCAACTTTGAATCATAGACTAATCACAGTATACATCTTATGCATGTAGACTTTTTAGCGACGATACATTCCCAGTGCTCTATGTTTTAGGCAACTGCACCATTCCGATCTTAAAACCCTGAAATCAGGATTAGTTCCTAGAAATAGAGACCTTTCTCTAATGTTACCTGATGCTTCTATGTGGATTTTTAAATGGAGTGAAAATAGTTTATTTTTTTAAACACTATTTTGAAGTCCTATTTCTAATTTCTAGTAGCTATTATCAGAATTTCCACAATTTTATTAACAGCTACAGTAGCTCCTAACTTGGTATCAACTATAGTTTTATTAATGGGTTAAGTACATTTCCCACTTAATTTAAGGGATAACATGTTTTAAAATAAAAAACAGTCCAGCAGAAATTCTTTTGGAAAGCACTTTAGGAAAAACTTTCTCCATGACTGAATTCATTAGCCTTTTGCATTAGTCTTTGTTTATCATCTTTATACCAAGCCAATCTTTATTAATTTTCTAAGGCATTTTCCCTAGTGCTTTTACCACAGTTTGTACATGGCTCTTTTTCTCTACAATTTTTCTAACCCTATCAAATTTGTCTCACTCTAACCCCATGGGATTGTTCATCATAATACTTTTTAGAGGGATTATTGCAGCTTTTATTCTTTGGCATTTAATTAAAAAAAATCATCTTCATCTTTAGTATTGCTGATCCCTCTGAAACAGAGTATAAATGTAGTTCCTTTCTTTTATGGAATTATGATAAACTGACCACAAAATGTTTCTTAGGCCAAATGATCTCTTCCTTCTCTGTATGTACATTAAGAAGTTAATCATGTACTGCCCAGTATAGCATTCAAAGGCCATTACAACTTACCATTTCATGCTCATCCACACCCCTCCTCCTGATATGGGACTTTCTCTGTGATACATCATACCCTTTAAGGTCTCTTTGCCTTTTGATCTTATTATTCCATTAACTTACATTCCTTTGTAATCTCAACTTGCCAAAATTGTAAGTACTCTTCAAAGCCTAGTTCAAACATCACTTTCTTTGTGAAACATTCCCCAACTTCTTTTCCCTTTGGTTATCCTACATAAATTATTTCATAAAAGTTGTATACTACTTCTCATATTGTATTGGTGGGTTATGTCTTTCCTAGATTCCAAGAATAGGAGTTTTTTTGTCTTATTTATCTCTGTAACTACAATTCCTGACACATAGAAGTTACTCAATAAAACCACACTGATTTGAATTCATTTGTACTGTTACTTTCCTGTTTTATCTGTCAGTGTTTTGCCTCTCCAACTTGTCCTGTTTGGAGTTAGAGAAGCTCAGACTTCTTTCAGTTCTGTATTACCTGACATGTTCTTAGCATAAAATCAAGAACCTTTGAGATGGAAGAAAAGTTAGAAATGATACAGTCCCAAACCTCAACCAACATAAGAATTTACTTAACCAAATATCTTTGTCTGAATATCTATAATGGCATGACCACATAGACTGGTTTGCCCAGGACAGTCTTATTATAATAAATAATAGCACCTCTTTTCACTCTGAAAATTATCTAGGTTTTGATGACAAGTTTTATAGTTATGCTAATAATGAAAAACTGCCTATTTTCCCCCAAGTCCTGGACAGCTGAACAGCTCTAATTATTGTACCTTTTGAATTCTGAACCATATGAATGTAATGCCTATTCATAAAATATTTAGAAAATTTTCTCCTTCATTATAGGTGGTTATGGGTAGAGTACTAGGACTAAAGAAAGTAAGAATATAGGAAAAAAATATTACATAGATGGCTAAGTACAAAATAATTAATCTGACAATAAAACTAGGCCATTTTCTTGAGACACAATTGTTTATTGAACCAGAAAAGCTCTAAACGTAAGAACTTAAAACAGTTTAAAAGAAGTAGAGAAAAGCCAAATAAACTTTATGGACCAAGATTAAACAAAGAAGTCCTCAAGAATGCTGGCTTCTACAGGGCTATTTTAAAAATCAACAAATCAAAAGTGACACGAGCTTCTAATGAAGTTCAATTAGGATAAAGTGTCTCTATTCTTAATCCTTAACCCACTCAGTGAGGCCAGGTATCGAACTTGCATCCTTTGGATACTAGCCATGTTTGTTACCACTGAGCTACAACAACTCCCAATAGTTAAGTCTTCGTTTAAGTAGTTTTCCATATTCAATGTGCAAACACTTTATTCCTTTTAACCAATGAAAATTTTATCTTTTCCATTATCTGAATCATATACTTTTCTACTACACCCCCAAGGATTTTTTATCAGAGCTAAAAACTTGCATGCAGTGTTTCAGCCAAAATAAAATTTTGGCGCCACGTTGTGATGCTCTGAAAAATGAATTTTGATGTCTAACTGAACTCTCTGGGTACAATGATTATCCTGAATGATATTTGGAAATATACCTCTTAGGTAAACACCCATTTGTATATTTTCAAGAGCTTTCAATTATAGAAACATATTATATGGAGTTTTAAAAGATGATGGATATATTCTCTAAGAACCATTTAACCTAACGTCTATCCATTTACCTAATAATGTGTAGGCAAATATAGCTATTACTAGATATCCATTCACATACACAAAATGCATTTATAGGATATACACACCCCCTCATAGGAATTCTAATTAAAGATTCTAATTAAAGAGAAACCCAAGAATTCCAGATTATTTGGGAGAAGCTCTAAGAAACACAGTTAACCAAATATGAACTAGACCATGTATGGATGCTTTCTTGGATCAAGGAGACTCTAGATGTATTCCTACAAGAAGACTTATCCCACTAAAGTCTATTGGTACTGATCTTACGGTTAGATGTGTAACAAGGAAGCAGACAATGACTCTTTAAACATACATTCTGAGGTATACTGTAAGCCAGGGTTTTCCCAACCTTGGTGCTATCTATATTTTGTGCCAGATAATTCTTTGCTGTGAGTGGCTATCCTGTCCTGTGCATTATTGTATGTATAGTGGCATCTCCAGCCTCTGTCCACTAGATGCTAGCAGAAATCCTCAACTCTCCATCACCCATCCAGTTATGACAACCAAAAGTGAGAGGAAAAATTGCTCCTAGTCAAGAACTGCTGCTATAAATAAATGAGGCAAGATGGTATAGAACAGATTAGACTAGGTTGGGATTCAAGAGGCTGGGTTCCAATCCAGCTTTTTTGTTTCTAACTTTGGGATCATGGGGAAATTACCTAATCAAGCAGTTTTCAAAGTGGATTATGTAGGGTAGTATTCTAAATCAGCTGAGAACCTTATATAACAAATAGACGAGCCCATTTAACTTTCTTGGACCGTATATATTTATTTGTCTATTTTATAATAGAAAATATTGATTAAGGACTTTATTTATTTATTTATTTTTTTTGTCTTTTTGCTATTTCTTTGGGCCGCTCCCGCGGCATATGGAGGTTCCCAGGCTAGGGGTCTAATCGGAGCTGTAGCCACTGGCCTACGCCAGAGCCACAGCAACGCAGTATCCGAGCCGCGTCTGCAACCTACACCACAGCTCACGGCAACGCCGGATCGTTAACCCACTGAGCAAGGGCAGGGACCGAACCCGCAACCTCATGGTTCCTAGTCGGATTCGTTAACCACTGCGCTACGACGGGAACTCCTGATTAAGGACTTTAATTTAAGCTCTAGTGCTCATTGTAAACCAACTACTACATCATAATTGGCTAGAAAAGCTGCAAAAAGTATAAAAATTTTTTAAAAATTAAATGAAGGTATGAGAGCTGCCCAAGTAGCCAGGATTTGATGGGAAAAGACTTCTGAGAGAAGAGAATCTTAAAAAGCAAAGCTGGAGTTCCCCTTGTGGTACAGTGGAATGAACCCGACTAGGAGCCATGAGGTTGCGGCCTGATCCCTGGCCTCAGTCAGGGGGTTAAGGATTCAGTGTTGCCCTGAGCTATGGAGTACGCCAGCAGCTGTAGCTCTGATTTGACCCCTAGCTTAGGAACCCTCACATGTCATGGGTGCAGCCCTAAAAAGCAAAAAACAAAACAAAACAAAAAAACAAAAAACAAGGCTCACATTCTAAAAGTTGACTTTTTGGAGTCCCTGCTATGTTGTAGTGGGTTCAAAATCTGACTGCAGTGGCTCAGGTTGCTGTGGAGGTATGGGTTTGATCCCCAGTCTGGTGTAGTGGGATTCAATCCCTGGCCTGGGAGCTTTCATATGCTGGGGGTGTGGTCAAGAAAAAAAATTGACTTTTCCCCTCAAGGCACAAATTTTTGGTGCTGGGTGAGACATTGAGAATCTAGGCAATAAGCTCTGGCTAAGAGGCAGAGAAGCCAACATATTCTCTGGCAATCTCCTGGGCTGGTGAGACAAAAACTGGAGTTTCAGGCTGCCAAGGTAGACAGAATTGAGGAGTCATGATCCTTAAGGGGAACACAGTGGAGTAAGCCTAACACTCAGGGGTTTCCTCCTCTGGGGTATTTGCTACATTTGTACGGTAGCAGGACAAGAGGCTAAGATATGAAGCAGAAAAACCTCTAAAAGGAAGAGCAGTGGTTTTGGCAGGTATGTGGTTCCAAAGAGAAGCTACCAATGAATAATGACCCTAGTAAATATCCCAAGATTTCAGGAGAGCTACAGCATTTCACGAGTGGGGAAAAATTAGAATGAGATTGAGTCTTACAAAAACTGCAACCCAGTCTTGAGCTGGCTCAGTTTTTGATCTATTTTTACTCTAGATGCCTTCTACAAGAAGACAGTATCACCAACAGAAATGCTGTAATTTATTACGGAAAAAGAAACAAACCCATATATGACTGAGAAATTAGTTTTTCTGACATGCAGTTAACTGCTATTGTGATTAACATGTTTGAAAACTTATTGACAAGGTAGATTACACTATAGAACTGGGATCAATAAAAAATAATCAAATTATTTAGAAAATGAAGAATGTGATTACTGAAATAAAGAACTCAATAGATGTGTTGAAATGCAGAATGGACAAAGCAAAAGAAAGCAACAGTGAACTAAATGTTAAGTCACTGCAAACATACAAGCCGAAGCTAGAGACAGGAAAAAAGGATGAAAAAACATATAAAAGAGCATAAAAGATAAATGGGACACAATAAAGAGGCCTAAGATATGTGTGATTGTTCTCCAAGTGGAAAGACAGGGATGCAGTATCTAAAGAGATAATTACTGAGAATTTTCTAAAACTGATGTGAACCCTCAACCACAAATTCAAGAAGCACTAAAAACTCCAGGATGAAAAATAATTATATTAAAAAATAAAACAAAATAAAAGTCAGGATGGTAAACACAAGGAACACCAAATTTCAAGTTGAACTCAAAGAAAAATTCCAAAAAGCAGTCAGAGAGAATGGAAATATTACATTCAAAGGAGGAAGAATAAGACTAATAGTTGACCAAAAGTAAGAAAATCCAAAAGACTGTGATCTTTAAAGACCTTAAATAATATAACTCCCAGTGTGGGGTTCCATATTTATGCAAAGCCAAAATAAAAATATTTTTGAAAAAAAAATCAAAGGAATTCACATACTGAGTGAAATGCTAAAGGAAACTATTTAGGAAGAATAAAAATCATAAAGTAATTTGTAATTATTCAGATAAAAACATGAAAATGCAGAAGGAAAAGAAAAACAATGGAAAGAGAAAATTTAACTGCACAAAATAGTATTTTGTCACTACAAGGCATTAAGATACATGGACAATTAAGATGATTGACAGGAATAACACAAAATGTTGAAAGGCTTATACAGAATTAAGATCTAAGATCCTACACTGTATGAGAAATGACAAAAGTTACAGTGTATATTTGACCTTAATGTGTCGAGGATATATTTTGTAATCTTTAAGGTAAAAATTAAAAAGTTTATGTAACTGACAAGCAAATAGAGATGGAAATGAGAATTTAAAAATATCTCATCAATCCAAAAGAAGCAGAAAAGGAGAGAAAAAAATAAATTCAATAAAAATAGAAAAAAGGTAAGATATAAGATATGAATCTGATTATATGAGTTATTTATGTTAGATATAGACTCCAATTAAAAGATAAAGATTGTGGAGTTCCCATCATGGCACAGTGGAAACAAATCTGACTAGTAACCATGAGGTTGTGGGTTTGATCCCGCCTCACTCAGTGGGTCAAGGATCAGGTGTTGCCATGAGCTGTAGTTGCAGACTTGGCTTGGATCTGATGCTGCTGCGGCTGTGGTGTAGGCCAGCAGCCACAGCTCTGATTCAAGCCCTAGCCTGGGAACCTCCATATGCTGCAGGTGTGGCCCTAAGAAGACAAAAGACAAAAGACAAAAAATAAAAATAAAAAATAAAAAATAAAGATTGTGAGAATAAATTAAAAAAATAGAAACTATATGCCAATTCAAAAAAAAAAAAAAAAAAACAAACTTAACACCATAGAAAGGTTAAAAAGTAGAAGGACAGAAAAAGATATAACAATGCAAATACTAACCCACAAAAAGCTGGCATAGTTATACTAACACTAGATATAACAGTGAGTCAAGAACCATCTTACAAGTAAAGAACGGATCTCAAAATGATAAAAGGTTCAATTCATCAGGAAGATATAAGAATTCTAAACTTAGATACATGTAATAAGATAGCTTCAAAATACACAAAGCAAAATTAGATAGCTCCAGAAGGAGAAATACACAAATCCCAATCATAGCAGGATATTTTAACAAACCTCTCTCAATAACTGATAAAACAAGGAGAAAAAGTAAAGAAGAATATAAATGGATCTGGACAACAGACTTAAACATGACCTAACTGCATATACAAAGACCATACTTAAGAATGTCAGCATATACATTCTCTCTCTCTCTTTTTTTTTTTTCTTTTTGGTCTCACTCACAGCATATGGAGGTTCCCAGGCTAGGGGTCTAATCTGAGCTATAGCTGCCGGCCTACGCCACAGCCACAGCAACACCAGATCTGAGCTGCAACTTCGACCTACACCACAGCTCACGGCAACGCAGGATCCTTAACCCACTGAGTGGGGCCAAGGATCAAACCCGCAACCTCATGGTTCCTAGTTGGATTCGTTTCCACTGTGCCATGACAGGAACTCCAGCATATACATTCTTTTTAAATGCACAAGGAACATGTATAAAATTGACCACATGGTATGCAATAAGACAAAACTTCAACAAATTCTGAAGAACTAAAATCACCCCGCATATATGACCATGATGGAATTAAATAAAAAATTAGAAACAAAAAGAAAGTTGCAGGTATTTGGAAATTAAGCAAAACTTTCTAAATAACTTATAGATTAAAGACAAAAAATCACAATAGGAATTAGAAACTATATATCTTTTAAGGCCACACCCGTGGCATATGGAAGTTAATGGGACTAGGGATCGAGTCAGAGCTACAGCTGCTGGCCTATGCCACAGCCACAGAAACACAAGATCCAAGCCTCATCTGCATCCCCAATGTGGCAGCTTGTGGCAACACTGGATCTTTACTCCACTGAATGAGGCAGGGATCAAACTGATATTCTCATGGATACTAGTCGGGTTCTCAACCTGCTGAGCCATAATGGGAACGCCTAGAAAATATTCCGAACTAAAAATAGTGAAAATAAGACATATCAAAATTTGCAAATTAAATATATAGGAAACAGAAGAAAGAAAACAGTAAATACCAGAAATTTTAAAAATGAAAAACGTATAATTGAGAAAATCAACAAGAGCAGAGTTGATTCTTTATGAAGCGAATAATTGATAAACTTTGTGGAAGTCACCAAAATGTGCCTCTCAGGTCTGCCATGTGCCATAACTGACTAATGGTGCCAGCTGTGCTCTGATTCCACCACTGCTTTCATGCTGAAGCCACGTTTCACATGAGCACGGGACCAAGCCAGCAGGAAGACTATGTAGTCCTATTCTTGAGAGAGGAGGGACTTGGTTGGGCAACTTTGCTTGATGAGCAATTTTGGCTTGAAGACTCCTTACCGACCTTGTCAAAACTTAACCACACTGCAATCTAAGCCTCTTACTACTCTATCTTCTTTCTTTCCTCCTCTCCAACACAGGAGACAGCACCACAATTTGACAGGTCACTCTGTCTCCTCTGGCTCCCACCTTATTTTCTTTACAGGTATTTCCTTCAATAAATCTGACATTTAACTTTATCTTGGCATCTGCTTTTTGGAAAATCCTAACTAAAGTGAACCTGTGGGAAGAGAGATCAAGGAAAAGAGAGGATACATTTAATTCCAAGGTCAGGAACCTAAAAAAAATCACTATTGATCCTATAGAAATAAGGAAAGTGAGAGACTATTATGAGTAATTTTATGCAAATAAATTGAAATATTTGGATAAATTAGAAAAATTTTTAGAAAAGCACAATTTATCAAAACCAGCGTAGGAAGAAACAGAAAAAGATGAATGTTCCTTTTCAATTAAAGAAGCTGAACCTGTTATGAAAAGCCATCAACAAGTTATTCTCTAGGCCAAGATATTTTGATGGGTAAGCTCTTTCAAATATTCACATAATAATAACATCAATCTTATAAAACTCAGAACAGAAGAAGGCACTTTCCTTTCTTTTTTTCTTTTCTTTTGTTTTTAGGGCCACACTCACGGCACATGAAGTTCCGGGGCTAGGGGTCAAATTGGAGCTGCAGCTGCTGGCCTACGCCACAGCCACAGCAATGCTGGATCTGAGCTGCCTCTGTGACCTACAACACAGGCAATGCCGGATCCTTAACCCACTGAGCAAGGCCAGGGATCGAACCTGTGTACTCATGTATACTAGCTGGATTCTTTACCACTGAGCCACCATGGGAACTAGAAAAAGGCACTTTCTAATTCACTTTATAAGGTCAAAATAATGTTCCTGCCCAAACTAACAAGGATGTTACGTGAAAGGAAAATTATAAGACAAACTCTCTTGTAAACACCATAAAACCTGAAAACAAAAATATAATCAGGTCAAATCCAATGATACACTAAAAGAGTATCATGACTATCCTGGGATTATCCTAAGAATGCAAAAGTGGCTTACTACTCCAAAAATCAAGCACTAATTCACACTGTAAAAGAAAAACAAAAACAAAAACAAAGAAATCATACAGTAATCTTGACAGATGCAGAAAAGTTACTAGATAAAATTCAACATCCCCCATGAATAAAAAAAAAAAAAAAAGTCAACAACTTAGTAAACTATTAATGAAAGGCAACTTCCTTAATCTGATAAAGAATATCTACAAAGAACCTGTAGCAAATATTATTCTTTTTGGTGAAATATTGAAAGCTTTTTTCACTTGAGATTGGAAATGGGACAAAAACGTTCAATATAACTATTACAACTATATTCATATTCAATGTGCCTTACTGCACAAGTTAGTGTAGTAAGAAAATTTTTGAAAAACTGAGAGAGAAATGAAGCTGTAATTATTTATCATTATGGATACAGAAAATCCAAAAGAATAAATAGACACAGTATTAAAATTAGTAAGTGAAAACAAGGTCATTATAAAAAAAATCTACAAATCAATAAAAAAACAAATAGAAACTGAAATCTAAAAGGGATCCGTTAAAAAAAAGGTAACATAACAAAACAACTAGGAATCCTACAAAGATAGATATACAAGAGTATTACACTGAAAACAAGTGTTTTTCCCGTCATGGCTCAGTGGGAATGAATCTGACCATCCTTGAGGACGCAGGTTTGATCTCTGGCCTCGCTCAGTGGGTTAAAGATCCCAAGTTGCCGTGAGCTGTGGTGTAGGTCGCAGACATGGCTTGGATCCCTTGTTGCTGTGGCTGTGGCTGTGGTGGCTGCAGCTCCGATTTGACCCGTAGCCTGGGAACCTCCCTATGCCATGTGTGCAGCCCTAAAAAGACAAAATAAATAAATAAAAAATAAAGACAACCTAAATTAACAGAGGGAAATATTCTATGGATTGGAAAGCACAATATTACAACGTTTCAATTCGCCCCAACTGAAATGCAGATTCAACATAATCTCAATAAAAATTTCATTAAGGATTAAACAAACCAGGAGTGGGGGACAACAAGCTGATTCCATAATTTATGTAGAAATGCAAAGGGCCAAAAAAACCTGGACAATCTTGAAGAACAAAATAAGAAAACCAATATTACCAGATAAAAAAGCTGGTTATAAATAAACAACCAAGAGTGTAAACTGGTACAAGAATAAAGAGAACAATGGAATAGAATAGGTAGTCTAGAAAAAGACTCACTGATAAGACATCATCTGAAATGTAACAAAGGTATTAATTTAGTGCAGTTAGAGAAAGAAGATGATGAGTCAACTACTCATTCATATGGGCAAAATAAATGAATCATGCCCATACCATATATAAAAATGAATTCTATTTCCAGATGGACTGTGGATTTAGATGAAAAAAATGAAAAAAATTAAACTTTTAGAAAAATAGGAAAAGATCTTCATGAGCTTGATGTATGCAAAAATTTTCTTCAAAAGAAAGAAAAATAAATAAATAAGAAGTTACTGCCCATGGGGGAAGCATTATAAATTGGACTATATTAAAATTAAAGGCTCATCTAACAAAAGACTTGCATGTTGACATGCTGAATGCAAAAAGAATTATAACCAATAAGACAATCTAATAAGCAGATAAATGAAAAGGTGCCCCACCTCATTACTATAAGAAAATTCCAATTAAAACTACAATGAGACACCAATACATACTTAAACAGAATGACTAAAATTAAAAAGATGGATAGTAGCAAATGTTAGCGAAGATGTGGAGGGAAAAAAAGCCATTCTATATGCTGTTGGTGGGAGTATAAATTGGTACCATCCCTTTGGAAAACTAGAACTGAAAAATGGAACCATTATGTATTATAATTATGACTGTGGTTACATAACCTTATGCATTTGTCAAATACACAGAACTTGACACCAGAAAGAATGAATTTCACTTATTTCAAAAACCCAAACCAGATATGAAAGGAAACCAAAATAGAATACAAACTTTAACCAAAGAACATGACTGTATTACAAATAAATAATGTAACCACTCTGAAGTGGATGGAATAAAAGAACCAACTTAAAGTTACTGTTGGGTAACAGCATTTTGACTACATACTGCAGAGCCAAAGACATAAAGAACTGTAAACTAACACTGTACTCTATTAAGGAAATGTTTCTCACAAGGGTGTGGATAAGCAATTCAAAACTACTTTAGGATGGAACAAATAAGTAAACACATTTTTAGATAACAAGAACCAGAACTTTCAATGTCAGAGAAAGAAGTTATAAATAAGGGAAAGAAGAAAGCTGGAATGAACTGGACTGGAACCAGAAGTATCAGTTTGAACTCATGGAGTTTAAATATATGAATGGATAAGTAGGTATAGAAATAAATATAGATGGATGTTTATCGTGGGTTGTTATAAAATACATATATTGCCAATCTATTTGTAAGAGGGCCTAGAAGTGATGATTCTCATGAGCAATGAGCATACCTAGCACCCACATCTGGGTTTCTGAATACCATTTGCCAATAAAAGGAACTGGGGCTACAGGAGGAAGCAGCTGATTCTGGGACTAATGCATGTAAAACACAGGAGCCTAGAGCATTTATGTTGTCAAAAAGCAGGATAGAGGTTAAAAGATTATGGGAATAAAGTAAGCGAAAACTATATAATGTGTGATTCTGTTTTTAAAAGAAACAAAACAAACTGTTAGCAGTAGAAGCCAAAAAAAATGGTTACATTTGATGGGATAATGATTAGAAGAGGGGCTCAAGGGGTGGCTTCTAAAGTACTGGAAGTGTTCTATTACTTGTTCTGGTGGTAGTGGCACAGGTGTGTTCACAATAATCATGTTGCAACAGAAGAAAGGGTGGGGGAAAAACTGTAATTGCAATGTATACATGTAAGGATAACCTGACCCCCTTGCTGTACAGTGGGAAAATAAAAAAAAAAATAAAAAAAAAAAAAGATGTACCAATTTTGTATCCATACCATACTTCAAAACAAACTGTACAAGATGTTCTATATTTTCATTATGGTGGTTGTTACATGTTATTTAGTATGTGCATTTTACTATGTGTAATCTATACTTCAGTAAGTTTGAATAAAAGTCCTTCAAGAAATAAAGGCTGTAATAGGGTTAATATTTGTCCAGTATAGGCTGTCTCCAATTTTGCTTCTAGCTTTGATAGAAAGGTTAAAGTTGAAAGAAGTCTCATTTCTTGACAGGCCTGAGATCACTAAACCATACAAACCATGCCCCAAAGATATTACTTCGTCAGGTATGTGACAGTTCCATATGCGTTATTCTAGATTATGTTTGACCTCCTGGCTAATTGAAGGACTTTGTCTTTTGCGCTTACAAAAATCTAATATGAAACATGAGTCAATGACTTACTTGTTTTCACTCATAGCTAAAGAATATATATTCTGTAAAATCTCAGCTTGTAAGAACTTTTTTCTATGAATGCCATACACAGACATTCTGAAAAAATGTTACCTACTTTGTTTTATCCGCACCATTACCAACCTATGCCAATAAGAACATGATTTAAAACTGGTTTGGCTGCAGTAGAGATAACATTTTCAAAATGATTTACAATAATATTTTGTAGCAGTAGGAGTTGTGATGATGTGCTGACATTATTCTTCCAGCTGCTGAGATGGTTTTCCTTTAGAGTTTGCATTTTCTTTTGCACACCTTCTGTGTTTTATGCCTACCAGAATTGCAAACCACAATGACCTTTTCTTAGAGAGAAATGGACAGCACTGATTATTATCAAAGAACATGAAAACTTAACTAGCAAATGGAGTGACAAGTTTAAGGACTCAAGAACAAGAAGACAAGAAACTTCAAAACCTCATTTACTCATAATGAAATGACAATGGACACTATGATGTAACTATCTTAAATTATAAGCTCCACAAAGACTGGAGACTATTTAAAGTAATATGAAGATCGAGTAGTATTCCATCGTGTATACGTACATCTTCCCAATCCAATCATCTGTCAATGGACACTTGGGTTGTTTCCATGTCTTGGCTGTGGTAAAGAGTGCTGCAATGAACATGCGGGTGCATGTGTCTTTTTTAAGGAAAGTTTTGTCCAGATATATGCCCAAGAGTGGGATTGCTGGGTCATATGGTAGTTCTATGTAGTTCTGTATACTGTTCTCCATAGTGGTTGTACCAGCTTACATTTACTATGCCATAAAAAAGAACAAAATAATGCCATTTGCAGCAACATGGATGGAACTAGACACTCTCATACTGAGGGAAGTAAGTCAGAAAGAGAAAGACAAATACCATATGATATCACTTACACATAGAATCTAATATACAGCACAAATGAACCTTTCTACAGAAAAGAAAATCATGGGCTGGGAGAATAGACTTGTGGTTGCCAAGGAGAAGGGGGAGGGAGTGGGGTGGATTGGGAGCTTGGGGTTAAGAGATGCATACTATTGCCTTTGGAATGGATTAGCAATGAGATCCTGCTGTGTAGCACTAGGAACTATGTCTAGTCACTTATGATGGAGCATGACAATATGAGAAAAAAGAATGTATGCGTAACTGGGTCACCATGTGTACAGTAGGAAAAAATGTATTGGGAAATAAAAAAATAAATAAAAATAATAATAAAGTAATATGAAGATTGCTTGCAGTTGTAGATGGGTCCTTGTTACTTTGTGATTTATTGAGAAAAAGGAGCATTCATCAAGGTCTAACTTACTAAAGTACTAAAAGCTTTACTACTAAAGATTTTGTTTCCATCATCCTACAGGATCATAGAACTTGAGGCATCATTATCAAATCACATAATTCAATGATTCTCAAAGTTAGAGATGGAGGGTAGACAACATTGCTCTATCACCTAAGGGAGATTTTTCAATAAATACACAACTCCATTTCCCACAGACTCCATCACCCATATTCTCATACATCTTCTTGAGGATGTGTATTTCAATATTCCTCACAGGGATGTATCAGATTGACTGTATTTATGAAATCAGGGCTCTATTTACCAAAATCCCATTAAATGATTCTGATATGACAACACCAGTCTTCCAGTTGAAAACCTCTGACTTAATCTGTTTTTCCCATTTTGGCAACATTATAATTTAAACAGCCCAGAAAGTATTCTAAAAGTATTCAGAAAAGTCTACAATTTATTCTTCAGTGGACCAATTTTATTGTCTCTTAAGAGACACTGTGTCAAATGCATTCTTTCAACTTAGAACAAAAGTTCTATTGCTTCTTCCAATTTTTTTTTTTTTTGATCTTGTCTTTTTAGGGTCGCACCTGCAGCACACAGAGGTTCAGAGGCTAGGGGTCCAACTGGAGCTGCTGCTGCCCGCCTACGCCACAGCCACAGCAACGCCAGATCCAAGCTGAGTCTGTGACCTACACCACAGCTCAGAACAACACCAGATCCTTAACCCACTGAGCGAGGCCAGGGATCAAACCCTCAACCTCATGGTTCCTAGTCAGATTCATTTCCGCTGTGCCACGATGGGAACTCCACTTCTTTTAATTTTTAATGATATATTTAGAACAGAAATGGAGAAATTCAAACTATAAAGATACATGTATACATATGCACATATATAATATTCATATATGTACAAAATATTTGCACTATTGTCTTTAATAAATCAGATGTTTATATATGACAACCTTATTAGTAGCTACAGTCCAGTAGGTAACATTAGGTCTTAGTTTTTTGGTTTTTGTTTTTTTTTTTTGCTTTTTAGAGTCACACCCACAGTATATGGAGGTTCCCAGGCTAGAGATCAAATCAGAGCTACAGCTGCTGGCAAACGCCACAGCCATAGTAAGGCAGGATCTGAGCTGTCTGTGGACCTACACCACAGCTCATGGCAATGCTAGATCCCCGACCCACTGAGTGAGGCCAGGGATCAAACCCGCATCCTCGTGGATAGTAGTCGGATTTGTTTCTGCTGTGCCACAAGGGGAACTCCTGGTCTTAGTTTTTTTAAAGTTTATAGACACAGAAATGATTTCCTTAACCTGACTCCCATGCTACCAAACAGGTTCATTCAACATTTATCAAAAGAATCAAAATGGATAGAGTCTTTTCTTTCCTCTCCTTCATCCCTAGCCTCCTATCCTTATTACTCTTCAGTCGCCGGGCCATCCCTACCCAATCCCTTCACATCCCCAAAAGCACAGAACTCAATCAAGGAACAAAACAATGATTGGTATGTGACAAAATCTCTGGGCTGGAGTGATAAAGGATGGATACCCGACTGAAAGAGAGGCAGCCAAAAAAAAAGGGTGTGGAAAAGACTTTAGATTCACAAGCAATTTAGAGAGGAGGAATTCAAATAATTACATTTATAAAACAAGAGAGTGGTTTATAGATACCATACCTCCAAAGAAAAATGGCCTCTAGAATTAAATACCAAGGAAACTGATTTTATTACATTATTGCTAAATGCCACAAACTTAGCAGTGACCATTTAAAAATACTCTACAGTGTAAGTTTTTAGGAACAATGATTCCTAATTAGTGTTTTAATAAGTGTTAGCACTGCCTTGTGCCATTCTGGAATGTCACTTACAGTAAATTAAGGGGCACTTTCCCCATCTTCCATTAGTATTTTAATGCTAGGAGGTGGGAAGAAGCTGATCCATATTCAAGAGGAAAGGAGGAAAAACAATAACAAATTGGCATTTCTTCTGTGAATTGCCCCACAGGCCAAGCATTTTTATGTTCTTAATCATTATTAAATGACTTAACATGACACCCAGAGCCTGGCGAATGATTGCATCCTGACATGAGAACGAATTACAAATGAAATGAAAGATCAAGCCGTATTAGAGGATTGCCTCTGGGAAATGAAAATCTTTAATTCTCTTTTATTATTGACATTTATTTGGCTGCCATGAATAACAACATAGCAAGGAGATTCAGCTATGCCTGTGCATTGAATAGCTTATCCCAGGGCTCAAAACTGCATTAACATTTATCATGTTTGCTTTTGTAGCTGACACCACTGAACAGATTCTCTATCCATCTTGTATTTATCATGCATTGCAGATATAGTGCATCCTCTAATTTAAGTTCATTTTCATATAGTAGGAACAGCAAAGATTAGCCAGAGTCGTTCCTCAAATAAATTCCTGCTGGTAAGCAACCCTAAGAATGGTTTAATAGATTTAATAAAGGACAAAATGAGTTGACAAGGAAATTCAGTCACAGTAAGGGGAGGCTAATTTTAAAGGTTTCATTTTGGGGAAAATTGTGCAAATTCACAGTGAGGAAGGCACTTGTACAATATGTATATCTGGAATACAGAAAGCCTTAAAATAAATGTCTCCATAAAGAGGAACAAGTCGCATTTTATGAATCTGAAAGCAGTACAACAGTTCCTATAAGATAAGAAATCTATGTGTTTTTTGCTTTTCTAAAGAGAGTTCATTGCTAAGACAGGAAAGGACACATTATAGGAAGACAGCAATTCAGATAGTTATCAATGCAGGGTTACATTTTCATGACATTACTTTTCTGTCTTGTACAAATTAACAACATGGAGAGAAATTCCCTGGTAGATCAGTGGTCCTGGGAATTTCCACATGCTGCCGCCAAAAACCAAACGAAACATGGCTTTTCCTGTCGCAACAGTGAAAGATTATAGTACCTGGTACTTTTACTCATGATCTTCTTTGACTGGACTACCCTCCTTTATTTAAATCCTTCTTAAAATTCAAGGCTTAGCAAGGATATCAATATATTTTGGGAACATAACTTAATATCTCTGAATTTGGTCTAAAAAATTACTTTTTTCTTTCTGTTTTACATACTTTTTTTTCAATTTGGTGACTTTTTTAATATAATGATTTTTATTTTTTTCCGTTATAGCTGGTTTACAATGTTCTGTCAATTTTGTACTGTACAGCATGGTGACCCATATTTTATATACTTTTTTTTTTGTCTTTTTACTATTTCTTGGGCCACTCCCGTGGCATATGGAGGTTCCTAGGCTAGGGGTCGAATCGGAGCTGTAGCCACAGGCTAACGCCAGAGCCACAGCAATGCAGGATCCGAGCCGCGTCTGCAACCTACACCACAGCTCATGGCAACGCCGGATCCTTAACCTACTGAGCAAGGGCAAGGACGGAACCCACAACCTCATGGTTCCTAGTCGGATTCGTTAACCACTGCGCCACGATGAGAACTCCATATATACTTTTAACTATA
This sequence comes from Sus scrofa, assembly GCF_054392235.1. NCBI lineage: Eukaryota > Metazoa > Chordata > Mammalia > Artiodactyla > Suidae > Sus > Sus scrofa. The sequence continues at coordinate 99,457,017 of NC_139396.1, read as the reverse complement.
GAAAATTTTAAACATATTTACAAGTGGAAGTAATAGCATAGTGACCATCCTTCATATATCCATCACCCAGCTTCCACCAATTATTAACTCATGAACAAATCTCATTTCACCTATAACCCAAATTCACTATTTACCACTCTGAATTATTCTGAAACATATATATCTGGAAATAAATTTCCGAATCTTGCTTTTGACAATTCTAAAATAAGAAAGCTGGAATACAATAATTCTAGGGTTCTTTCTCCCCACAATTTGACCATAATTAATTCTTTAACCCATTTTACCCTTACATAGTTAATTCAATAAAAATTTACTCCACATTCGTATAATCTCTTTCCTCAAGCTTTACTGATCTCCTTCTTTCAGTCAATATAACTGTACAGTTTGCACAGTCTGTACCAATAATTAAGAAGTATAATTATACTTTGTTGTATTCATATTTTGATGTGTATTAATTTTATTTTCCAGTTAGATCTTTAAGGCTATCTTAAATTTCAGTGTTCAATAGAGTACTGAACAAAACAAAGGTAATCACTGCTATTGTTTATAATACTTATTAACTAAATGATTGATTTTAATCTTAATGATTCAGACAGTATTTAAAGGTTTTATTTTGTCTTTAATAGTAGGGAGTATCATATTGACAATATTACTCATTTTAATGAAAAGATATTTATTTACTAGATGAAATTTCTATTCTGTTTCTATGAGAGCTATTAAAGAGATGCCTGAAGTGAGGTTTTCTTCTTGAGGTTTAAAACTAAGGAAATAGCTTTTTTCTTTCCTTGTTTTTCCCTTCTTGCACCACACCCGCAGCATATGGAAGTTCCAGGGCTGGGGATCAAACTGGGGCCTGAAGAGAGACAAGCCAGATTACTAACCCACTGTGCCACAGTGGGAACTCCAGGAAATAACTTACTTCTGAATTTCATTTGCTTATAATGAGATAAATTTATTTTACTCAAACAAAGGTATTTGGTAAATAAAATGTATCCCCCCCCCGAAAAACATTTCTAGACTGACAATATCTCTAAAATATCAAAGTAAATAAACTAAATCAAAGTGGATTAACTCAACTTAATTTTAATAAATTAAATTCTTGGAAATGAAAGCTTTTCTACTAAGAGAAGACAGGTGTATTTATTAAAATAAAAAATGATGGATGTATAAATCAACTATAATAAAAAAATTTAAAAAAACCCAAGCAATAAAAGGTACATTTTCTCAAAATAGAACAAAGAGTCCTAAAATCTGTATGGAACCACAAAAGACCCTGAACAGCTAAAGCAATCTTAAGAAAAAGAACAAGGCTGGAGGCATCACACTTCCTGATTTCAAACAATATTACAAAGATAGAGTAATCAAAACAGTATGGTTATCAGTATAAAGGCAAACACACAGATCAATGGAACAGAATAGAGAACCCAGAAACAAACCCACACACATATCGTTAATTAATTTACGACAAAAGAGCCAAGCATATACAATGGGGAAGGGATAGTCTCTTTAATAAATGGTGCTGGGAAAACCAGACAGCCACATGCAAAAGAATAAAACTAGACCATTATCTTACAACCTACACAACATCACCTCAAATGGATGAAAGATTTGAAGGTAAGTCTTCAAACCAAAAAGCTCTTAGAAGTAAACAAAGGGAATAAGCCCTTACCATTGGTTTTGATGATGATTTTTTGGATTTCACAGCAAAAGCAAAGGCCAAAACAGCAATAATAAATAAGTGGGACTTCAAACTAAAAACACTTGTGTACAGCAAAGGAAACGATCAACGAAATGAAAAGAAAACCTAAGGAATGGGAGAAAAATATTTGCAAGTCATGTATCTGATAATAGGTTAACATCCAAATGTAAAAAGAACTCATACAACTCGAGTGAAAAACCAAATAATCCAATTAAAAAATGGGCAGAAGATCTGAATAGACATTTTTTCCAAAGAAGACAATAGATGGTCAACAAGTACACAAAAAACTGCTCAACAGAACTAATTATCAGGAAAATAGAAATCAGAACCACAATGAGTTATCACCTCATACCTGTTAGAATGGCTATTACCAAAAAGATAGGAAAAAAATGTTGGCAAGGACATGGAGAAGAGGGAACCCTTATGCATTGTTGGTGGAAATGCAAATTGGTGCAGCTGCCATGGAAAACAGTATAGAGGCTCCTCAAAAAATTAAAAGTAGAATTATCATATGATCCAGCAATTCTACTTCTAGGTATTAATCCAAAGAAAAAGGAGAAACTCTAATTCAAAGAGATACCTGTATCCCCATGTTTGTTGTAGCATTATTTACAACAGCCAGGTCATGGAAACAACCTAAGTGTCCACTGATAGACACTTAGAATGGATAAAGAAAATGTGGTATACAAACACACACAGTAATATTATTATTCAGCTATAAAAAAGAAGGAATTTCTGGAGTTCCTGTCATGGCTCAGTGGTTAATGAATCTGACTAGGAGCCATGATTGCAGTGGGTTAAGGATACGGCATTGCCATGAGCTGTGGTGTAGGTCGCAGACCCGGCTCGGATCGGGCATTGCTGTGACTCTAGTGTAGGCCAGCGGCTACAGCTCCAAAAGATTAGAGCCCTAGCCTGGGAACCTCCATATGTCATGGGTGCAGCTCTAGGAAAAAGACAAAAAAAAAACAAAAAGAAAGAAGGAATTTCTGTCATCTGAAACAATATGGATGAAACTTTAGTGCGCTGTGCTAAGCAAAATAAATCAAACAAGGAAAGATAAATATTGTATGATCTCCCTTACATGTAGAACAAACAAACACACAAACAAACCCAAACTCACAGACACTGAGAATAGAAGGTGGATGCCTGAGATAGGAGTAGGGATAGGTGTGAGGGTAAGATAAATACGTTAAGGTAGTAAAAAAAGAAAAAGTACATTGTTTTGAATAACTGTGACAGAAATAATACAGACTTTTGTTATAATCATTAATCTCCATAATAATGGGTTTCTCCCCCAGTTTCCAATTGTACCTGTAGCCAGTATAGTGTCATCTCTCCCTTGGGTGAAAATCACAATTCGCTGCCTCTTCGAGTTCACCTTTGGCAGAGCTTGTGTCTTTTTGGCTATTTCTTTAATATCTTCAGTCTATTAATAGAAAGGAGGAAAAAATTCTCATAACCACTATAATAAACTAAAAGCAAATCAATATATTGTTCAAATTATGAGAGACCTGAACATCTGTTGAGAGTTATTTAGAAATTTTAACCACATACAAAAGTAAAGAGTACAATAATCTTTAAGGAATCCACCATCAAGTTCCAACATTTAAAATTTTTGATGAATCTTATTTCATCTTCATCTACCTGCCTTTTATATTATTATGAAGCAAATCTCAGAAACTATGTAATATCATAAGTAAATGCTTTAGTATTTCTTTCTTTCTTTTTTTGGGGGCCACACTAGAGGTATGTGGAAGTTCCTGGGCTGGGGATTGAACCCATGCTGCAGTTGCAATCTGTGCCACAGTTGTGGCAATGCTGGATCCTCAACCAGGTGCGCCACATGACAACTTCCTTTAGAATGAATTTCTGAACGATAAATACTCAAACATAACCATATCAACTATTATCATATTTTTAAAAGTTAACAATAATTTTAAAATATCAACACAAATCCAGTCAGTTTTCAAATTTCCAATAAGGAGAGATTTGTAAAAAGAGAATACTGAATTATTTTAGTGGTTAACAAAGCGTAATTATTGCTCATTCTGGAAATAATGCAGCTACTATAATGACAAAGTTTTCAGAGAATGAAAATAAGAGAAAGATGCTGTTTCCTAAAGAATTTTAAAAGACAAAGTTTAAAAAATTACAAATTAATTCTAGAAACCCTCATGCTATTTTTCATATCACATAGTCTTAGAAGTTTTACATACATAAATGTTCTGTCTTAAAATCTAACTCTTGAGTTATGGGTTATATTCTTAGAATCATGTTTTCAGCAATTTTAGATAATTTAAAAACCCATGTCTGAATTCAGTGGGACTCTAAAATTGTCCATGGTTTGGGGTTTTGGTGGTAGATTGCTCTATCACTGTGCAAAGTTGCAAATAGTTATGGAGAGAAAAACAAATGCCAGAGGGGAAATATGTCTGAATGTCATAAAGGAAATTAATTAGCATATATAGGATAGAAAAATTTAGGTAAATAAAGCAGACAAATCATATCCGTTACAGACAACATCAGAAACCATGACATTTTTAAAGGTATGACAATCTTTAGTGAAATATTTGTATGTTGTTTGTTCATGAGATACTTAAGAAATTCCAGATGATATATGAAGCTAAGCTTCTCCTATACCTAACACCATGATTCTAGAGAACTGTTCTTTCTGAAAAAAATAGCCACTTGTGGTAGGACAATGCTGCTGACCTTTCAAACATGCTGACTGAAAAAATTTCACTTTTGGTTGCTTATTTTAGAACAGGACTAAGACTGCACTCTGATAAGATAAGAAATTCCCTCAGTTTTAGGAGAAAGACTATTAGAAATGACTGGTAACAGCTGAAAGGACCTACCAAAATGCCAATGTCTTATAATAATATCTTCATTCTCTCAAATAAATATGTATGTTTAATTAAAACTACTCACATATACTCTCTCAATCTCCTTACGACACACATATTTTACTACTGTAGGATTTTTATTTATGATTGAGTATAGTTCATTTTTAGTAAAGATAAGAGGCAAGCTCCAGAAAATTTCACTTTATCATATTGGAGGCAGAATCTTATGCACGTACTGGATGTTTTTTAAATAGAGGTCCTTTTTTAAGGTGGTATAAGGAATAAACTAAGAATGAGACTCAGGTGTCTTATACCAGTCTTGTGGGAAGATATATTTTTTGGTGGAAGCTTTGGTCACTTAATCAAAGAAACCATTTTTAATGTCTCAGATTAAATCTTATAAAAATGCAGTTCAAGACTGAAAGAAACTTTTCAAATATAAAAGATAAATCTTTACAGAAAGGTTAAGCCTATTCTATCTGTACCCAAATCCAAAGTTCATACAAAACCTCGTGTCCCTCCTGAATCACCTAATCTAGATTGTGGAACAGAAAAAAGGAAATTAGAGGAAAAAACTGGTGAAATCAGAATAAATTCTGTAGTTCAGTTACTGACACTGTATGAATGTTAATTTCCTGGTTTTGAGCATTATATCTTCAATATGTACAATGTTAGCATTAGCGGAAGCTGAGTGAAGAGTATCTGGAAATTCTCTGTACTATTTTTACAAATTGTCTGAATCTAAAATTGTTTCAAAATAAAAAGTTAAAAATAGATTTTGTGAGGATGAAAGAGGATAAGGCAAGTGAAAGAGCTTAACGCAATATTTAGCACATGCTAAGTACTTAATAAATATTAAGCCATTTCATCTATTGACTGCCATTTTAATACTTTCCAAAACTGTCAATTCCTGAGTTGCCTCAAACATCTCTAGAAAGGAGGGCCTCAAGAGTTTTGAGTATCAAAAATTTAATGATGGTATCTAATAAGGGGCAAGAAAGGGAAAAAAAAGAATAAGTAGAAGAAAGCTCATAAATTTAGCTGAGCTATGTATACAGAGCTATGAGCACTCTAAAGCACTCATTAAATCTTAACTACTGTTGGCAGTACACACCATTACTATATCCTCATTTTATAGATGAAGAAATTGAATCATGGAGAGGTTAAGTAACTTCTTAGGGTCATAAAATATACTAGAAGAAGAGCCAGGACTAGCACCCACAAAGTTTAACTCCAGGGATTACACTCTTCTATGTTATCCACAAATTATACTGCTTCTATGAATTTTGGCAACATGCTTTTTGTTGTTGTTCTCATAAAACTATAGCATGTTCATCCCAAATCATTTCAGCCACAAGTCACTGCTGATCTTGCACTTAACTGTAATATCTTTTTTCTTTATTATTCTGGCTTGTATTTATTTTACCCTCATGAATTTCAACTTCTGAATTTCCAGAATTACTCACTTAAAAATCTAATTTTCGGAGTTCCTGTCATGGCACAGTGGAAACGGATCTGACTAGGAACCATGAGGTTGCGGGTTTGATCCCTAGTCTTGCTCAGTGGGTTGAGGATCTGGTGTTGCTGTGAGCTATGGTGTAGGACACAGACGTGGCTTGGATCTGGCGTTGCTGTGGCGTAGGCCAGCAGCAACAGCTCTGATTAGACCCCTAGCCTGGGAACCTCCATATATGCTGTGTGTGTGGCCCTAAAAAGACAAAACACCAAAAAACAAAAACAAACAAACAAAAAAAACCTGATTTTTCTCTTCCAATATGTAAGAATGTGAGAAAGAAAGAAGTATGGTTTATAAACACAGAGCACCAGACTCAGAGATCTGAGCTCTGATCCTGGCTCCACTATGTACTAGCTATGTGACCTTGAACAAGTCATGTAGCTTATGGTTTCTGTTGAACTGACATGACAATAGATGCCTACCTACCTGCAGGGGTTTGTGTGAATATTAAATGTATTAATGATATGTTAGAAAAGATTTTCATAAACTGTGAATCATTTCATAAATGTTAAATTATGCTCTTATGTCACTGGTGATCATACACCTTAAATTTAGCATTGTTTTCCAAATTAAAGAATATATTCTCTTTATTCTTTATTTAATAAGCTGATAATATGTATGTTAAACAATATTGTCACAACCTACCTATTCCTTTACAAGACCAACTGTGGTGTTCACATACATTGCTTCACTTAACCATAGCATATACTGCTTTGTTTCCCAAATAGAAACTCCTGTAATAATTATGTTGTTTATATGATGTGTCAATCTCTGTCTTATCTCATACTACCTCCTTCTCACTCACTCCGTTACAGTCACATTGACCCCCTGTCAGTTCCCGGAGAACAGAGTACATTATGCTCTCTCTTGCCTTGGGGCCTATGTGCTCTGTTCCCTGTTTGAAATTTTTTTTCCCCTGTTGTTTTGCTTTTTTCTGTCATGCCTAGATATTTTTATTTTTCAAGTTTTACTTTCTCAGTCAGTCCAATGACCATCACAGTAGAATAGAAGCCCTCTGGCATTTTTTACTGTACATTCTGGTGATTTTTATCTTGTCGTCAGGGTCTATCAAAGTGGTAGCCACATAATGCTCAGTAAATATTTGTTAAATGCATAAGTGATTAAATAAAGAGAATTTGAAGACTATCTTATCCCTTTCTGCTAATCTATTTTTTTTTTTTTTTTTTGGTCTTTTTTCTATTTCTTGGGCTGCTCCCGCACCATATGGAGGTTCCCAGGCTAGGGGTCGAATCGGAGCTGAAGCCACCGGCCTACGCCAAAGCCACAGCAACGCGGGATCTGAGCCGCGTCTGCGACCTACACCACAGCTCACGGCAACGCTGGATTGTTAACCCACTGTCTGCTAATCTATTGTTTTAAAACTATCCTCTTCTGGGACTCAGTAACCTAAAAAAAGCAGTACTGAACTCTCTTAGCCAGCAGGACCCGACTTAGTATCTTATTACAGAAACTCTTGGTAATCATTCGCTGCATTCTTTGTATTTGTGAAGACTACAGGAAACTTGGAAAAATCTTGGAGAATTCTTTGGGAAAAAATGCCTCCTGAAACTGTGTACCTTCTATCTAGTACTGATTGTTGAAACTGTCTGTGATGATGTGTATGTGCTATTTACTCTGGGTCCAATATGGTAGTCCCTATCTATGCATACACTTGAAATGTGAACTAAATTTAAAAAATTTAATTTGATTATTTTATTTTTTTGGCCGCATATGTAGCATGTGTAAGTTCCCAGGCCAGGGACTGAACCTGTGCCATAACTATGATCTGTGCCACAGCTGTAGCAACACCAAATCCTTAACCTACTGCACCACAAGGGAACTTCCAAATTTTATTTAATTTTAATTTAAATAGCCACATATGGCTAGTGGATGCGTATTAGAGAGCACAATTCAGTACTTTCCTCTATCCCTTTTATTAGATGATAGAGTTGTCATTGGTCAGAAAAAGACTACAAGTCTGGAAGCCTCTGAGTAGTCATGGGCTCTGGGGAAAGTAGGAAAATGGATAAGAACTGCTTCATTTCCTCTATGCTGAGAAGTAGTGTATCTTAGAGATCTAAAATAAGAAAATTAAAATTTGTTGCTTGGAGTAAAAGTGAATAAATGAACCAAGAGAAAAGGTATGAATTCTCTTCATCATTTGGCATACACTCTATTGCACTGAGAATGAAGATACAAAGATTATTTTTATTTAGGCTTTGGAGGTGTTTCTTCACCTTAATTTGAATCAATTTTCAATACTGCTTTTAAAAGGCTTCATAATGAATGGATATATGAATATGTATAACTGATTTATGTTGCTGTATACCTGAAACTAACACAATTTTGTAAGTCACCTTTACTCCAATAAAATTAAAAGTATATATAAACACTAAAAAAAAAAAAGGCTTCATAATGAAACATGTTTTTAAGTACCTTATTTTTACTTAGGTTCTAAAAATACAAACTTTAATTGGCTCAGCTCAAGATAAGGTTGATTTAAAAACATGCTGTACTGTACAGTGGGAAAATAAAAAAAATTATTAAAAAAAAAATAAAAACATGCTGTAGTCTGAACCGATTTTCCAAAATAATAAAAGGCCTCATGAAACTTTTTACCCTAAGAATTGTCATTTTAAATTCTTAGCAGGTCTGTCATTTAAATCAGGCACTACGTAATCTTCCATATATATATATATTCCTCTCTCTTCTGCTTTGTGCTCAGCTCCAGTTCTTATCTCATTCTCCAGTGCCCTCCAAAGCTGTCTCCTCTTGAACTGAAAATTGCCCAATTCATTTTAAAGATTAAACATATTTTTTAAAAAAAGAAAGATTATCTAAAATTTGCAGAGAAGCTAAACAGAACATCAAAAACAATGCTGCTGAGGATATTTCCTGATGAATAGACACTGGTTATTTTTAGAGGCATTTGAATTGTTTTGTTAGCAGACAGATCACTAGTGGCAACACTCAGTGGCTTTGGGAACTGGTTGGGATTTATAATAGAAAATGAGGGTAGGACAGTGGACTTGTGGGAAGAAAAAAATGTTCACCTTTCCTTTCTCTTTAAATTTTTCATTTCTCTCCTCTCATTTATGCCCCAAATTAAGAAGTAAAATTAAAGTTGGGAAGAATAAGATACATGCAGACTTTGTCTAGTTTGTCACACTAGATTTGAGAGCAATGACACATTTCCACAGATATTAAACTGTTAAGTGATTTCTTCCTATTTGAGTCTTTAAAAATACCAAGTTTCAAATCTATGCTTTCATATTACTAATGGACTAAAGAAACTTTAATGATGTTTTAAAACCACTCAATTTCTCTAGAGAACATTCCATCCATGGATTATTTTTATTAACAATACTTACTTGAGGTCATTCTACTTATGGCTCTTACAGAATCTACAAAGCCTATAATACTTTGGGGAACCTATAAAGTGACACAGCACAATACAATCTAATATATCACTATCAATGTCACCTACAGAGGTATTTTGCTATGTTAGGAGGTAATAAGGTGTACTATTTATACAATCTAACATATCACTATCAGGGTCACCAACAGAGGCATTTTGCTACATCAGGAGGTAATAAGGTGTACTATTATAATCATCATCACTTTGTTTATATGCTATAATCAGTTATGGCAGATTTATGGTAAAAGAAACAATTCCAGAATCAATAAGTAAGAACTAATGGAACAGTTACTACGGTGCTGGTTACAATAAAAGAGACCAAGTAGTTTGTTGCTAAGACTGAATTTAAGCCAGACATAGTCAAAGCATGAAGCTCAATGGAGCAATAAAACTATGAATTAGTAAGGTTTAATAAACTATTAAAATTATTATTATTGAGGTGCTAGTGAGTCATGATTATTTGTTATACAACATGTCATATTTCTAAGCATCTACAAAATTGGTTATTTTCTGGAACTAAATACATTTTAAAATGTTAGCACAAAAAACAGGACACAAGTTTTTATCTTTGGAGAATTTTGAGGTAACAATAGAGAATGTCAGCTGTTAATACTGAAATTTAATGTCAGTGAAACTTTAAAAAACATAACTGAAAACATTTACTTATAGTCTCATGATCAAAACATTTGACTTTTAAATTGAATAGTCCCCTGATTACATTTAATTCTGTATCTCAATTGCCAGTTTGGGAAATTACAAAGTGAGACTTAAATGAGATAAAAATTACTTGGAAATCTTTATTCCTTCTTCTTCATGTGACTCAACCTCATATTCATGAGAATATGTTAAAACAAAAAAAGCAAGCGCCTGAGAAACCATCATAGTTCCCATTAATTGAGCATTATGAAGCAGAGTTTACTACTCCGATAGAGGGTTTTCTCGTAGGACCTTGGGAATAGAATACTTATTCCACATGCTCGCTGCCTTTCTCCTAGAAAAGGAAACTCCATAGCTGCTTGTCAAACCCCATGACCAGGATAACATACATAAGTATTGCTTCAGTGCTTGATAATGAATCTGCCTTTAGTATATTTAAGTAACAGTTTCATCACGAATCCATAGAACATCTTTCTCTAAGGAGTTCAAGCTCTAAGTGAGCTTACTAATACAGCCAATCAATGCTCACAGGTTCAGTAGATGGTAGACAATACTGAGTATGCAAATAAGGAGAGCTATACATTCCAGCTCTAGTCAGATTAAATTTTAAAAAATTACAACCATGAAACATCCCAAGTTGCTGTATAGAATACAGTATCCTACATAGCTCTGGCTAAATAAATATGATACTCATAAAACTCAAAAACTCAGGTAATTCTCTAACAATTAACCTGCGTTTGGATTAGCCACTGTTTTCTAACAATCGATTGGAAGTTGGATATTACATAGGTAAAAACATTTTATTGTCTGTTGTCTTAATTTTGCCAACAATAACCACATGGAATTTGGAATTTTGACAGAATAATACTTCTATCAGGAAAATAGAATGAGGACCTGGAAATTAAAGCAATTGTCAATATTTTGTTTCAGAAAACTTATGAGCTTTATGTTATCAAAAAAAAAAAAAAAAAAGAAGAAGAAGAAGAAAAAGAGAAGGAAAAAAAGAGATTCAAACAGGAAGTTTATATGGGCATGATCCAAATTAATCAGTTCCTAACAACCGTTAAGTACAACCTTTTGGAAATTAATTTACATAATGATAATCTACATGTGGTAGGGTTGAAATTATTTAAACGACATTATATTTCACTATTTAGTCTTGCTCCACCACTGCTTTAGCAGTGAATCCTTATGAAATGTAATGCAGCTAATGAGGTAGCTTTTTAACTGAACAAACTGACAGGCCCCATATCTGCAGAGGCAGCTTGAAACCGTGCCCAACCTCTTGGCTTCCCAAGAGGCTTTTCAAAATTCAATAAATAACATCTGTAGGCGATGTTGGGTGCAGACCTAGCAGAGTGCGTCATAACACTGTGCTGGCAGAACAAAGAAACCATGACGACTGCCAAGTTTCCATGGCAACTGCTGCGAGGCTCTGAGAGTATAATAGCACATCAATCACTGTCCAAAAGAACTTCATTATCAGCTAGAAAAAACCTTTAGGATCTGTTTAGTGTGCAATTGTGGGTTAACTCACCTCAAAGCCTTGCTCTCTAGCAAAAGTGGCAGCTTCCTGAAATAAAAAAAAAAAGAACAGTTAATTATAAAGTGCTAGGTAATGAAGAAATAATCCATTTTGAAACTCATTCAAATAGTCTTCTTTTTACACAATTATCTCAATATACCCACATAGTTCATTTTTTATTCTTATACCAAAAAAAAAAAGATTTCTTTTTTCCTTGACATAGAAAAAAAGGCAGCATAATGTCAACACACTTCACAAGTTGAAATAAAGAAGATGTAGTACATGTTTTCACTGTAGCTGTCACCATGAGTTCAGGTGTTTTGACCCCAGCAAAGAAAGAAAATCATTTGAAACTTTAGGAAGATGCTGATGGTTGTTTTTAATTAAAACAATGCCTTTCAGAAAGCTCTTCTGTAGAGAAGTCTGCTAATAAATGTATAGATTCAGAAAAAACACCATTTTGCAATCACTAGTGAAATTTATTTAGGCAAACATCATCAATGGATGCTAAAAGTATCAAAGATTACATGCTAGTCAAGGGGAGCAAAGAGTAACTTTATAATGGAAGGTCAAGCTGTCGTCACTTTAACCCAACTATCAATGCTACTATCACTCATCATTAATAATGGTATCACCAAATATAATGTGTCTTCTGTTATGATGCAGTATGTATCACATATAAAGCTTTTAACATGAATTATTCAAAACTTTAATTCAGTATCTCACAGTCTATAGGAAATACAGAGGATAGAAGAACAAGTTAAATGATACACTGAGAAAGCAAATGGACACTATACAGGACAAGTAGGTTGGTCTTTTCAATAAGTCAATGTCATGATCAAGTGGGGAGGGGGAAAATGACCAGGACTAATGTATAGTCCTTAAATGGAAACTGTTTTGAACAAACTAGCTATAAAATATATTTTGAGACAAGTGGAGAAATGTGATTATGAAATGGGAATTAGATAATATTAGGAATTACCAATTAGATAAGGAAGATGTCCTTGATTTTTAGAGATGTATTCTGAAGTATGTGGGGATAAAATAGGATATATACAATTTATTTTAGAAAACTTAAAAAAATGGTAATGATTAAATCTATACGTATTCAGTATTTTTGGTTTTTTGCTTGTTTGAAAATTTTTGTTATAAAAAGTCTAATAACTACCCTTTTGTTTCCTTTTGATATAACATGACAAGGTAACAAATGTTGAACATTTAAAAAATAGTTAAAAATTTTTAAACACAATGTTTTTCTAGATATTAAATATCTTAAGGGTATAATCTGATGAACATTATTTTCTACCCTAATGCCCTTATAATAGGTTATCAAATGACAAAAAACACATCTGTGTAACCAAATTCTTTCCCTTTCTTCACTCTCCGCTTTGTGCATATATTTTAATTTTAGTACAAATATAGAAAATGGTGGAATATTACTTTTCAATTCCACTTCCCTCTTGAAAACGGAAAAAAAAAAAAAAACTGCAGACAACTGTCAAGAGCCTCTACATCTTAACTTACATTCCTCCAAAATTATCTTTGCCAAGAGATATTAATAGAAGGATGGGATGTGAGCCTGAGTAGTGAGCAGATCCAATGCAACTGAAACGACGGCTGCACCAAACCATGTAAGGCAGAAAGCACAGTTACAGTCTCCAGCACAAATCTGGGTACTATCTATGTGTTGAGGAAAACATGGGGGAAAAAAGTGTATATGCACTTATGGTCCAAGATACTAATACCCTATAAGTTTAAAGAAACAATTTTAAGGTTTGAAAAGGTCTAAATGGATGATTACATCTAAACACTGAAGTTAATAGAAAGTAATAGGCTGAAAGGACAACTCCTAGGCTGTTCACCTGAGAAGCATAAAGCTGATTGAGTTAATCTTAGTTGATGTAGAAAAAAAAATTGAATTATGATCTTGACAATTGGTGCAAGCAAGCTTAGCCTCTTTGACAATTTACTTACAAGAGAATCTTGTATACCACAGAGTCAATAATATTTGCTAGTGTGTACATCAAGGAAAAGGATAAGGTTTGAAAGATATCAAGGTAGAAGTCTTCCAAGCTGTCCCAGTTCAAGAAATAACCAAGCTAATTGCTATATGAAAAAGACAACTAAAAAGCTCTTCAAGAGCTACTTATAGTGATTTCATCTGAGAAGTGAAAGAAGCCTAGAGCACTTGTAAGACAAAGTTAATGTGAAGGATTTGTATGACTAAAATTGCACTAAGACATAAAAACTTAAAATTCTAATACAGTAGTGAAGTTGTCTTTTTTAATGTCCAGTTTTGCTCATACAAATGTAAGAAACAATTAATTGTGATCTGTTATGGTAATAGTCTTTACGGAATATTGGTCCTAGGACACTTTCGACGTCTGTAATACGTACAACATATTTATGACTGAGTGAATGCTGAAGAAAAGTCAACTCAATTTTCTCTTAGCGCCCCCTCTTCACACAGGTTTGCAGAGCTGTGCCCTATCGCTGAAAAGCTAAGCACTTGTTCTAGGGCTTAAAAAGATCTTATCTTCTGACTTCCTCCCACCTTCCTTTGATCTTGGGCTGGTGCCCCCAGTCACTCCATTAGAGAAGGCAGCTGGCTCACATCACTGCAGACTTTCCCACAGCTAACCTCTGATCTGAAGGTGTTTGTAGATACAGTGATGGAACAACATTTATTTTTCCCTCACAGCAAAACAAATAAAACAACACAGAAAAACAGTTTGACCCAGTAAGAATTTTAAGCAGAATTTTAGTCCTCAGATTCACTCACTGCATGGAGGAGGAGAAAGAAAAGGCATTAGGTCAGAAGTCAGGGCATAAATGGTGGGCAGAATAGTAAGGCAGGTCCCAAATATAGGGGTAATTCCAAGTGAACTGATCACGCTAAATTGAAAAGGACTTTTTAGCGTGCCTTCGCAGTAAAAGTGAGAAAAGAAAACAAGCAAGTCCCCATCTGTGCTGCCCCAGGGCGCCACGTACTGAGTTTCACAAATCTAATGAAGCAGTCAGGTTAAAATCCAACCACAGAGTGGATGTGACATGTGGCGAACAGCTAGGGTTAGAATAGAGAAGCAGGGCGGTTCCTAATGCAGGTGATTATCCATGTGATAATCATTATATTTACAGGCTTTCCATTTTAGATCTGACATCAAAAATCACAAAGGAGGAGGGATTAAGGAAATAAACAACCTACACAGAGGCTTTCCTGCTCCCCTGAGAGTGTGGCGCTTTCATTCATGCATGACAAGCAACAAAAGCAAAACCAAACAGGCCAGGAGAGTATTTCTGAGAAGGCTGGATTTCACATTAACACTTCTTTCCATTTTGATAACTTTCACTATTATTCAGTTTCTCATACAGGGCGCATTTTCCAAATCAGTTCCCATTGTTGTCTATGCTATAATACAGTATCATTTTTGGTTTCCAATGAATGATACTTACATAATATGTCTTTTACAACAACAAAGTCATTTTTTCCTTCCTGGAATTGAGTGTTATGAATAAAATGACATGTAATTAAAGTCTTAGACTCTCATCTACATCACACTATTTAGGATTTGCAGTAGGCTTGCTGCTTCACCAACCAGGCTAAAAGGATGAAACAACTGGTTTTTTGAGTAGAGACTTAAAAAAAAGCTGAAATTCACAGTTAATGAAAACTATGGAATACTTACATTAAGAGCTATTTAAAGGGATTAGCAAGCTACTACTAAAAAGCACAATCCTCAGATTATACAGGAAAGGAAGGAAAAACTCAAGTGTGTGTCTGTGTATATGAAAGGTGACTATTTCCTGTACATTCAAGTCAGAAGAAAAGTATTTTCTCTGCATTTTGTCTGATAACACCACAATTTTACTTTATACAGAATTATCTGTAATCACCATTAAATTAACACCATAACTAGTCCATACCATTTTTATAATTAGCTGTCACCAGTTATACAGAAATACAAATGTCTTCTATATTTGACCATATACCCTGAGACTGCCAAATTCACTTTTTAGTTGTAGGGACTACATACTTTAGCTTTTAAAAAGAAAGACGTTCCTACTAACCATACCACAAAGTTATTTATTTATTTTTTGGGAGGTCTTTTTGTCTTTTCTTTTTAGGGTCACACCTGGGGCACGTGGAGGGTCCAATCAGAGCTGCAGCCGCTGGCCTACGCCATGGCCACAGCAAGGCAGAATCTGAGCTGCATCTGCAACCTACACCACATCTCATGCCGGATCCTTAACCCACTGAGTGAGGCCAGGGATGGAACCCGCGTCCTCAGGGATGCCAGTCAGGTTTGCTCACTTCTGAGCCACGTTGGGAACTCCCCCACGAAGTTATTTTAAGAAGTTAGTAAGGAGTTCCCGACTGGGGCAGCAGAAACGAATTAGAATTATTAGAATTATTATTGGCTTGCATATGTTACCACCCTACTTTTTGATGTCAGACATGAGGGGTCCTGCATATAGGCTGAAACTTCATGGACTGAAGCAAAAAAGGGAGAGGATACAACTTAGGACCAAAGAAAGCAGCCCATCCATTCAAAACAAACTATTTTGTTACTCCAATACAAACAGGGAGCAGAAAATTCACTGGGAGTTCCCAAGGTCTTCACCTAAGTCATAGGAGTCCAGAGCTTTGGGAAGAGCCAAGGGAGAATGGAGCCACCAAACCAGTTCTGCTGTTTTGTTTGTTCATCTCCCCATCCAAATAGTATTTATTCTGCAAGGAGAGTTTTAGGCTAACAGATACTATTATGCTAGAGGTGTATCACTGCAACAGCTGTTGCAAACCTTATAATGGTATTAGATTTTGACTTCATAACATTTGAAACAATACTGTAAATTCTTAATGGTGCAGCATCCATGAGAGTCTAAGATGGAATGTTATCTATGTTTGCCTTTCCCTCTATAAATCTGTGTAAGGAATCTCTCTATATAAAATTCATAAATTTGTACATACATAGAGATGTATAATGCTTCCTTTGAATGGCTTTAAATGCCAAACAGCACTGGTCAGGAGGAAGTTATAGCCAAATGGAAAGCGTATAGGGCTTAGAATCAGAAGACTTATACTAAGATTGCAAGTTTTACAGCTCATTTCATTATATAATCTTGAACAAGTCACTCAATATATCAGTTTATATCACTAAAACTGAGGCTAACAAAACTTACTGAATTGTTGCTAGGAGTCAATAAAATATTTCATGTGGAATTGTAAAATCATTTTACTTACTGAATTCAGCTCTTGGTAAGACTTGAGAATAATTTAAACAATTGAATTTCAGAGCATCCAGACTACATTCAATGATTTTTCCCATCTGTGGATCATGCGTATAGTAGGAAACCTCCAAATTGGTTGCCTACTACAATGACTGGTTGTGTTCAAATCTTTGTGCAGACCCCTTCCCTTGGAGTCTAGGTAGGACCTAGTGACTTGCTTCTAAAAAATACATGACACAAGTGATGGGATGTCTTGTTCATCCATCTACACTCACTCTCTCAGTTCTCACTCTAGAGGAAATAAGCTGCCATGCTGTGCAGCAGCCATGACTAACGACCAGAGAGGATCTGAGGCTTGCCAACACTCATGTGCGTGAGCCTGGAAGTGAGTCCTCTCCAAGCAGTAATATGACTATAGCACTAGCTGACATCTTGATTACAGCCTTACAAGGGACTCTGATTCAGAGGCACCAAACCAAGCTGTGCCGATTCCCTATCCACATTTTATACAAGAGGAACCTAAGCTTAGAGAGGTTAACATGGCCCAACTCAGACATCTTCTCATTCAGACCATGCTAATCCTTAAAGAAATCCTCACAAAAATTAAATCAAAGCAAGTGTGGTTAACAGATCAATAACAGGATGAGCAAATTCTGTAAAGAGCATTTAGATATATACTATCTAAAGGTTTTGTATACCTGATTATGATTAATCATTTCTTGGCTGACGTAGTGATACACCTCTAAGTCATGATGACATTAGAACTATGTGGTGTTTATTTTTTTTTCCTACAGCATATTATAAAGACTTACATTGCTTAAGCCTCTAGGTATTTCTTCATACTATCTATCCCTTGGACTATGAATTACCTTTTCTTTATGCTACCTACAAAATCATTTATATATTTTCTTATGAGATTGCATTAATGTTATACTATTTTTAATAGTAAACTATTTCTGATGAGGAACAGTTTTCATCTGTAAATAAATGAAAGCTAAAGAAAATCATTAAGTAAAATATAAGCCTAGGAAATCCCTTTTAAAATAAATTTCATTCATGAAAATATCTGAACTGGCTTTTTCCAAAGAGTATAACATACAACTTTTTGGAGATTTTCAACCTGTACTCTGACATTTATTACCATATGCTTCCTGTCTGCAGAATGCTGAATAGAAATATTATTTAACATTTATTGAGTGCCAAAAACTCTGTGGGGCAATGTATAAGCTATAAAGACATGCATGGCCCCATTCAATAAGTTTATAATAAAAATTAGATTGACAGTTTATAAACTATACCTCCATAAACATGACTGAAAAAAACATTAAGCAGCTAAATTACAAGTCAAAAAAATTAGGTTTAGTTTAGAACATACTTAACCCTCACATAGTGATTTATTAGGTGATTTATCAAGGAGTCATGCATTACCACCTTTATGCATATTTAATGATGGTAACTAAAGGAAAACAAGGTTAGGAAAAGTGAGTCATCAAAATTTGACTGACTAGCTATTTAGGCTAATTTATATATCAATTCAAGTTTTTAAGTTGCTGAAGAAAGAAAAGACAGATAATAGCATAAGAACATTATCAGGTAGCAGGCCTCTTAGTGGGTATTTTATTTCCACTTGTAATGAGATAAAATGTACTTGGCACAATGATGCCACTCAACAAATGTCAATTATTTTCCTTATTTCATCTGATTTTCATGAAAATTCCACTAAATAGGTATTCTTCTCCTCTCACAGATGAAAATCTTAGGGTTCAAAGAGATGAAAGATGTCTAAGACCAACTAGCAGGTAATTGTGATAGACAGTGCTTGGATCTGAGGCTTTCTGAATGGTTTGTGTTGGTCTGCTCCTGATGAACTCTTTTAGCTTTCATTTGCCTAAGAAAGTCTTTATCTCACTTTCATTTTTGAAAGATATTTTTGCTAGGTATAGAATTCTAGGTTGACAATTTTTTCTCTCAGTGTTCTGAGGACAGCTGGCATTATTTCAGATGTATCTTTGTCTTTGTTTCTCTGTATATAAAGTGTCTTTTAAAAAATCTGTCTCCTTTTAAGACAGTAAAAGACAGAATAAATAACCAAGTCTTACAATTTTATTTATTTTTTGGCCACACCTATGGCATGCAGAAGTTCCTGGGACAGGGATCAAACCAACACCACAGCAGTGACCCAAGCCCACAGCAGTGACAACACTGGATCATTATCTGCTAGGTCACCAGAGCACTCCAACTTTTACAATTTTAGACATATGTTTATGTTGGGCAATGAAAAAGGCACTACTGATCAGTGAGAAACATTAGACAAAAGAGAGGAGGGGAAGACCTCAGGGTGGGGAAAAACTAGCATTCTTGTTAAGTGCATTTCTAATAATTCCTTTTTGTCAAATGTGCACCAGTGCCCTTTATATTTCCCATATCCCATGGATGAAGCTTCCTAAAGTGCCAAGGTGTGAAAATCACTACCATTTAAACCCCACCCTTGATGGCCCCTCCAATGACTCTGTGCAGAACCTATCACAAAAGCTCCTCTATTCTCTGAATTCTCCCTCTAGTGGTGGGAGAAAAAGACAATTCCTTTCAAAGTCAGAATTTTTAACCTACAGCTATGTACCTAATGCATCTTATTAAAATATCACCAATAACCAGTATTATTTTCTTCCTTCTTCCCAGGTGACTCAAAATAATTATGCACAGAGTATATTGTAAGCTGCTGTCTTAGAAATAAAACTGATATAGATAGAATTAGAATCTTCACAATGGCCAGTGAGAAGTAGTAAGGATAGCCATGGCAATAACAATCAACACAGGTCTTTCAAGGAAAACACACAAACACACAGTACACACACACACACCAAAAATAAAACTACAAAGAAGTCAAAGTAAAAAATCTAATGTGCATGAAAAGGAAATCAGCCAAATGCCCATATCAGGCTATTAAAAAAACAATCAGAGAAAGATGATAGAAACCACACAATAGAACATGTGGCAAGTACTCCATAAATGTTTAATTGAAAGCACGATTCACCTACCTTTGCTTTGTGATAAATAGGCTTAAAAAGATTATTTTTGGGAGTTCGTACTTTTTTGGCAGTTCCCACTGTTGTGCAGTGGGTTAAGAATCCAATTGTGTGGCTTGGGTTGCTGTGGAGGTGAGGGTTTGATCCCCCAGCCTGGTGCAATGGGTTAAAGAATCTGGCATTGCTGTAACTGTGTCTCAGAATTCAATCCATGGCCCAGGAACTTCCACATGCCTCAGGTGTGGCCATAAAAATAAAAAAAAAAATTCTTTTAATTAAAAAAAAAATTACTTTTTTTTGGACTACACTCAAAAAGCATGTGGAAGTGCCAGGGCCAGGGATGGATCCCACACCACAGCAGCAACCTGAGCTGCTGCAGTGACAATGCCAGATCCTTAACCCACTGAGCCAAGAGAACTCCCTAAAAAGATTACTTTTGAAAAGCTAGTATTGTACTTGATAATGAAATGGAGCCAATCATCTTAGTCGACAAACCAGAATCAAGATGTCTCCATCTTTCTACCTCACAAACCTTTTGTCAGAATCTGAGATAACACATTACCCAATCCTAGTGCTTGACTGTGTATTTTGTGGTCTTTGTAACAAAGTTATAAGTTTTCATTAGATATCAACAACACTTTGGGAAATGAAGGTAATATAGCACAAAGATAGCAATGAAGTACTGGCGTTTTTATTGTACCGTATATTATAAAGTGATTGTGCTAACAGATGAAACTTTTTAAAAGCAATTTTGACTTACTGTATACAGTATGACAAGATGGCTTCTACCCACATCCATTTCAGAAATATCATTGGTAACCAACCTTATTATTAGTCTTTTTCCTTGGCCTTTTTTGTAATAGGACTCCATGTCTTTTCTAGAGGGATGTAGGATTTCTGCAGTGTAATATTTAGGAATAATTATTTTAAGAAATAAAATGAGTACCCATTTCCTTCTATTTCTGTGGAGGTTTAATTTCAATCCCTCTCCAAATTTCTTTGCATCACTAATTACTGTTCATTTCCTGAGTAAATATTTTCCCTCTTCAAGTCTTTGGTCAGTTTTTCCCACTTACTCCTGCATTTTAAGCCCTGTTGTTTGGATTTATCCAACAGCAGAAAAAAATGAGACTTTTTTTGATGCTTAGAGTTTGAATTTTTCCACCCTCTCCTAGAAACACTCCTCTACTTCTCTTTTGCATATTTTCTTTCCCTTTCACTCTTACTTTTCTATTGATTATCTTCTCTCTCATCTGTTAAAACCCCTAAATAATGTCTTTGCTAGAAATTCAGTTTCTCTTATATACATATTTTTTCATTTTGGCTACCCCACAGCACATGGAGTTCTCAGGCCAGGGATCAGATGATCAAATCATGGTCTTGACTCACATTGCACCTGCAGCAATGCCAGATCCTTCAACCCACCATGGAAGGCCAGGGATCAAACCTGTGTCCTGGCACTTCAGAGACGCCGCCAAGATTGCTGTGCCACAGTGAGAACTCGCATGCTTTAGTTTCTCCCTTTATAATTTTTAGATGTAATTTCCTTTATTCCTTTCATTTGATATCATCCTCAGATATCTTGCCTTCCCTTCCAGAGTCCCTTTGACACTTTCTTTCTCATTGCATCTGACACCTTCCAAGTTCTGCCAAGTACATTTTATAAGCACAAGGCCTAAAACACCTATAGCCTTGTTTCCATTCTTACTGACAAAAACCTAGGTCTGGCCTATATGACCTCTTGCCTAGATTACTGCTATACTCTCTTAACTAGTCTCAAGAACCAGTCACACTCAGTTTGAAAATGTCTTTGTTCCCGACCATTAGATCCACCTTCTTAAATATCAACTCTGATTAGCCTTTGTTCACAAAGCTACCCACTGCTTCCTGATAAAAGACCCAGTTCCACAGCCTGACTTTCAAAGGGTCCTCAATAAAGTGTCCCTACTTTTCCTTTCTAGCCTGATCTTTTGCTATTCCCTTGTACATGTACCAGATGCCACTCAAACTAGAATATTTGCTATTCTCTGAAAATGCCCCAAGCCTTTTTGCCTTCATGCTACCTTGCCCATGTAGGCACTAAATGAATTAGAATATCCTTCAACCACCCTTGTCAAAATCCTACCAATCCCTCCAGGGTTAGTGCAGCCATCTTCTGCTTAATGGAACTTTTCTTGAATTGTTCATGGTCTCTCCTTTTTCACCTCCAGAAGTGGCTTTCTGCATTGCAGAAGACTTTTGCTTAATTCTTAACAGTTTCTTTTATGGTAATTACGTACAGATTGGAAACATAGTTATTTGTACAGACATCTTATCTCTCCTACTAGATTATAAATTCTTAGCGCAGAAACTCGTTTTTACTTTGAATGCTCAAAGCATCTAACATATTGCTTTGCCCAGAATAGATAATAAATCCTTGTTGATTTACCAAATGATAAGGATGAAGCATTCACCTACATTAAGCAAAGAAGAAATAGCTCTGAATTAGATCAACTTTGACTTGATTTGTTGTGGTTCATATTTTGATTTTAGTGATCTTAGTGATCTATAAATTTCTCTATTATGCCATTTCTTGCATTGCATTATAATTTTTTTACATGGGCTTATTTCCCCCCTTAGTTTATGAGCTTCTTGAGAACTAAGTTTTATATTATATTCTAGAATTGTGCCTCATACAAAGTATGAATTAAATAAATATGTGTTGTAATGAGTTAAACTCATTTTAAAAGGTAAAAGGTCTTTCTACTCAGGTATACTAGGATTTTCTAGAATAAGAACTAAGATTTGGCTAAAAACTTAGTAAATTGCTGGCCTGATGTGTTCTGTCAGAATATTCATGCAGTCTGTACTGTGTACCATTTCTGCAGTTGTCCTGCTCTAGGAAGTTACCATAAAGGATTTTGGCATTTGTCTCTTTTCCAAGAATCACACAAATAATCAGGGAAATAGTTTTCCCTGGAAGAATATTTAACTCAGAAATTTTAAATTATACTTTCAAAGACACACACATACTACTTATGATAGAAGTAGCATGAATGCAAAAAAAAAAAAAAAGACAAAGAATAACTAAGCAAAACCCATAAAACACTCTCCTACATACAGAATAAATAACAGGGTTAAATACTAAGTCCTGACTCAGTTTGAGGACTTGGTAAGTTATCACTAAGGGCAATTTTATGACAAGCTTCATTTTACTTGCTGACATGCAAGATAACTAGAGAGTTTATATATGTGGGATAGAAACACAGGTCTAAATGTACTTATAACCAACAATAACACTCTATGGTACATCCCACAACTTTAAAATGACCCTGTTTTTTAACTCTAGCAAATAAATGCTCATACTTCCAATGTAATATATGTCATTTTCTCACTGTCAGTGTACATATCACTATAGATCCACCACATGTGTGGTGGCCCAATGCTAAGGCCCAATGCTAAATTTTCTTATTTCATTTTCTCTCTTTTTTTTTTTTTTTGTCTTTTTGTATTTTTAGGGCCACATCTGTGGCATATGGAGGTTCCCAGGCTAGGAGTCTAATCAGAAGTACAGCTGCCAGTCTACGCCATAGTCACAGCAACTCGGGAGCTGAGCCGCACCTGCAACCTACACCACAGCTCACGGCAATGCCAGATCCTTAACTCAGTGAGGCCAGAGGTCAAACCTGTAACCTCATGGTTACTAGCTGGGTTCGTTAACCACTGAGCCATGATGGGAAATCCTAACTTTTCTTTTCTTTTTTTTTTTTTTTGGGCCGCACCTGAGGCGTACAGAGGTTCCCAGGCTAGGCGTCTAATTGGAGCTATAGCTGCTGGCCACAGCAACCCAGGATCTGAGCTGAGTTTGTGACCTACACTGCAGGTCACAGCAAGGGCAGATCCTTAACCCACTGAGCGAGGCCAGGGATCAAACCTGCAACCTCATGGTTCCTAGTTGGGATTCATTTCCGATGCACCACGATGGGAACTCCCGAACTTTTCTTATTTCAAATGAAGAGATTATATACATAAATTGACTTTATGTGTTAAGTGTTCCAAGGACAAGATCTGATTTGGATAGCGAACCCCTTCAAAACAGAAGCTAGGAGCAATGGTGACAACCTAAAAAACTTGTGAAAGGCGTGATCTGATTTACATCTCTAGTTCATATGCCTTATACCTCGCAAACAAGGAAAGTCAATTTTTGAACAGCCAGAGTAGATTACAGATGGTTTAGATACAAAAGGGGCCCACCTGAGATATACTCACCAACCCAACAGCACCTGGTAATGAGGCAGTATTGGATTAGCAGTAGCAGGAATGGAGGCAAGGAGTCTGGGTTTAGGAGTGGACTGTTGCTGGGGAGGACACTGTATCTTCCACTTCCACTCAAACAGAATAACTCACTATGACACCACCCTGGTTAATCTTGATGTGGACAGCCAACACTCAACAATGGTTTTGTTGCTACAGAGATTTTCAGCTATCAATAACTCTTCTTTCTGCTTTGACACCTTTATGCTGTCCTCTGCTAGTCAACAGCTGACTGTACTCTGTTTTGCTTTTTTTGAACGGATAGCAAGGGAAGTCAAGAGTCATAAAAAAGGAACAGTGCATTATTGAGAAAGAAACATTTAAACAGCTTATCTGAAAGAATACTAATAGTGTGGAGGTCTATTTAATGTTTTTTTTCAGGAGCTCCCTAAATTACTCAGTGTACTGTCTGGCACAGTGTCTGAAAACATAGCTGCCACAGAAAAATGGCATACTTTCCCCTGTAACTGTGAAAGAATAATATGTACTCTTGTTAGTATCCCCAAAGCAAAACATACACATTGTATATTCTACAGGTGTTGGCTAAAATGTGAAATTTGATAACTGTAATAGGTTCAGAACTGGCATTCATAGTTGATGAGTATTTCTAGCCTTCATGTAACCACCATGATAATGTTAGTCAGATTGGCTCAGTAGCTGTTGGATCTTTCTTGGTTGTGATGACCTGGATAGATTTTTGATTATCTGTTACAGGAATTAAAGGGGGGGTAGCAATAACTATCTTCCATCTGCTTTGAGAATTTTAGCAACCAATAAACATCTTAGATATAATTTATTTCCATAGATTTATAGTACCTGCTAGATTCATATGATTAATCAAAAATAAGGAAAGAAGAATTAAGATGAAAGCAAAAATTAATTTCAGGCGAAGGTGTATGTAAGGAAGGACAGTGAGTTACAGAAAACGAGAGGTGTGTCCTGAGAATAAGTGGTCCAATTTGGGCAGATCATAAGGGAGGAGTAGAGGCATAGAAAGCATTAAGATGGGAAAGGCAGGTTTACTCTGTAATGAGTTAGGAGACTGGACGGAATTCATTTAACTACGTGGTAGAGAGATGGAGGAGGTGAGAGATATTAAGCGACCTAATTAGGACGACACTTTAGAGATTAATTTATCTAGTAGCAATATGCAGCCTGGATGTAAAAGGGAAGATAGGTGAAGATTTTTAGATGGCAGGTTCAGGAAACAGGTGATAAATTTAAAATATTTTGACTCAAAGACCCAAGTACAGAAAAGATAATTTGTAAGATAAATACAATATAATACATTTTAGGCAAACCATCTTTTTTAGGCTTGGCTTCCATGTTCCAGAAAATAATGAAATAAAGTCAAAGAGTCCTGGACTTGGAATCAAGAAACTCAGATTCTAGTTCTTACTGTGCCTTATACTTAACCCTCCACTGTGACTTTAGGCAAGACAAACTCTCTGAGATTCCTCATTTTGAAAATGAGAGGCTTATAACACTTTCTAAAGTTCTTCTAAGTCTAAAATGCAATGACCATAAAAATGAGTTTTGGGGCGGGAAGGTTCCTAACAACCACAGACAGTTTACTATTAAGGAGGGCTCCACAAGCAAAAAGTCCACAGACTCTACTGAGAAATGACTGGCTTAAATTCGTGAGAGATAAATATGTCATTTTTTATTTTTACTGCTCATATCTTTTTGTAAAAGGTGAAGTAACATTTTAGAAGTCAGTAAAAGATTCATTCCTTCTTTCTAAAAGCCAAAATTCAAGAAACCTTTCGCCTTATTCATGGATACTGAAAACAAACCCTTGCCAAGAAAAACAAATTGCAAAATATGGAGGTTGGAAAATGTGAATCATCATTGGTATTAAAACCCACATTTAATAATTATGTTGCAGTTTCAAATTACTGCTGAATCCCATTAGGCTTAAACATAAATTCAGTAAAGAATTTATGATTTTATAAATGGCATTTAAATGTATTCAGAAGTAGAAACAAGAACCATCTGATAGAGAAGTGATTGTGGTTAAAGTGAAAAGAAGGAGAAAATAAAGACATAAGGAGGCCAGAAGGTGAAGGAGAGGAAGGAAATAGAAATAGGCTTAAAGTCAATGCACTACAGTAATGATTCTGAGGCAAATGCTTACAAATTTTGTTTTGTATTATGCATTTTCATACTTGATGGGATTCTGAATTAATACTATAATAAAAGATGAGGCACCTGTCATTTAAGAAGCAGAAATTATTTCAGCAGAACTTTGTGCCAAGTTCTTAAGGATTTTTAGAACATATGGAAATATACACCACATGAGTGAAAATAACAATTTGGCCTTTATTCTACATCCAATTTGGATTTTACTTAACTGTCTCCTAAAATTTTTATTCCATCTTAATCATATTCATTAATCTGAAAAGTAGAATGCAAGTGGGGTCTTACTACACTGTTCCCCTCTGTAAGATTTATGCTAATTGTTGACATGACCTCTTGTTTAAAAACTGCCAGTTTCATAAGTAGCAATCTTGAATTGTTAAAATCTTGCACTCTTTCATTCAGTTATTAGGGAACAGTTACACAACTCAACAAGCTCATATTAATATACAGTAATGTTCTGGAGCGCTACTGGAGCATGGCTGAATGCTAAAACTTGTGATTTGATTTTCCAGGCTCTAACCATCCCTTTCTGAACCCTTTACTTCCATGTGACCTTCGGGGTCCTAAGGCCTTCAGGTCATAATTTAATTAATTTAAGGCCTCACAAGATCTATATACCTATTTACTCCGTGCTATTAAGACTTAGAAATTTTCTAAGGGTCCTTGGGTACAAAATAGAGGAAGAAAAGCCAAATTTGAAGGGTCAACAGAAAATACCCAACATAGAAAGTTAGATCTAAGGTACTCAAGCTACCACTCAAGACTTTCATGAGAAGGGAGCAGAAGAGCCAGTGAATTTTAAAGGTTAGTAATGGTCAGGGATCTTAGTGGAGTCAATGTGGACACAAGTGGGAGGGGGAGGTATTAATGGTAATTCTCTGAATGCTTTACTTTGTGTAAGAACTCTGGGAGGTAAAGGAAAGTATCCCAATAATGACTTACATTTAATTTTCTAGGAAAAGGATTTAAAATTATATTTCATTTAATTTAAAGAAAACAAGACTGTAGTGATTTTGTGTGGGAGCACAACAAATACACAGATAAAACTCTACTACCAATACAACACAAAATAATGTACATGTGACCAAGTACATGATGGGATAGTATATAAAAGTTGAGAAATGTCCACCACGATTGTGAGAAAATGCAAAGAATTTTTAAGAAACAGAATAGGGTTAGCTGGGAAAGGTTTGTTAGAGAGAAAGGGCTTCTGTGTTGGACCTTGAAAGAGGACCCTGAGAAGAAAAACAGAGTAAAAGCATGAAAATAAAAAGTATTAAAGAATTCTAAGAAATCACAGGACTGGGACACATGGGCCATCAAAGAGAAGAAATGAAAACCATTAGTTTTCCTGGGCTTGAGAAAGTTTCCAGGTTTTGAAAATTAAAGGTAGAATGTAATAAATATACTGTTCTTTTTACAAGTGGTTTTCCTACAAATATTGATGGGTTCATTTAATTTAAATGGCCTTTTCTGGGAGATGTCTGAGACTCTGGTGTTTGACCCTAGGCAAAGAACTGTCAGAAGCCAAAGATGTAAAAACAGAGATGGAGTTCCCATTGTGGTGCAGCAGAAACAAATCTGACTATTATCCATGAGGATGTGGATTTGATCCCTGGCCTCACTCAGAGGGTTGGTGATCCGGCATTGTTGTGAGCTGTGCCATAGGTCGCAGTCTCGGCTCAGATCCTGAGTTGCTGTGGCTGTGGTAGGCAGCTGTAGCTCCAATTTCACCCCAGCCTAGTAACTTTCATGTGCCACAGGCACGGGCCTAAAAATAAATAAATAAATAAATAAATAAATAAATAAATAAATAAATAAAAGAAAATAAACAGAAAGATGCTTGGGGAAGATGATAAGTGAAACAGATTGTTCCAGAAATACTTGTTAGAAAAGCATAATACAAAAGGATCCACTAAAGTAGTAACTTTCATGACAGCAACCACAGCAAAATATTCACTTTACTTTGCAACCTGCCATACGTAGACAGATGTATAAGGCATTTTTACAAATGTACATTCTTATATCTTTTATACTTATTTTATTTAGGATTGCTAATTTCGTCTCCCAAATGAAGCTAAGAATATCATTTGCAAAGTAACATGGCCCTTTGAAACTCAGACTTTAGAAAGTCTGTACCAGGAACTATTAGGAAGTCATAATACAGAAGAGACTATTAAGAGGGACCTAACTAGGATTTGGTGGGGTGGAAGAAGTTTCCAAGAGATGAAATGTAAGTTGACAATGAATAAGAGTTAGCTGGGTGAATAATACTGAGTAATGGGGTAAAAATAGGTTAAGGCAGAGAGGAGAGCATGTGTGAAGAATCTGAGGAGAAGAAGAAGAGTTCATTGGTTTTTAAAACTGGAAATAGGCCAGTGTGGTAGGAGATTGTTAGTGGAGAGACAGTATTATGGATTCTGAATTCTGCTCTAAGTGAAAAAATAAATGCCTACAATACAACATAACCAAAGAAAAATGATATTTGTTGAATGTAAAACCAAACCCAGAAACAAAATTTAATTTTGCCCTTGACCTGATTTGCAAGGACAGTTTTAAAGTTATAGAGCATAAAATATAATGCAAGTGTATCTGACACAAAGAACACTGATTTAATTTCTGCCAAAGCAGGCATTTATTGAAAGCACATGTACAACACTAAAAAGGATCCTAAAATTTTATGTGCCACATTTGATAAGAGATCTAATTTATATTCTGGCATTTTAGCTAGAAGCTTGGATTAGTGATGCAGCAACATAATAAGGACTTCAGTTTTTCTATTCTTTTATAGTTATGTCATATTCATGTGGTCACTGGCAAGTCCAATTAGTTCAAACTGATGCACTAATTTCAAAACAAAGGTTAGTGTTCAGGAACAAGGAGACAAAGACTATCTCTAAAAAAAAAAAGAAACAAATGGCTAATCAGTGAAAGTGTATTTGCCTGTATTCCAATATACTCCAGTTCTTAACTCCATCCTCAAATCAGAACCTTTCATTGCTTTTCTACCTGCTTCAGTTATGCTAGTTCTGTGCCAAGTACCCCACAGACACATACTTAAGAAAAAAAAAAGGCTATATTCTTTTAAAAATGTCATCTGGGCCTTATTTATTCAAAAAGCATTTATTAAGCATCTATGAGTCAGGCAGTGGGCCATAAAGAAAAAAACATGAGTCACGTCCTTATACTTTCAACTGGTAAGTAGGGGAATGTTCAAAGCCAGTCCTCAAAACTGAATAAGCCAATTCCTTGAAACAAATCCCTGCATCTCTATCTATGTGGTTTTACTGGCTTTACTACTCTGTTTTAACTCTGACTCAAATAGTAACACAATATAATGATGCTATATAAACTATGAACAATGAACACCTTAAGATATTTTAACTGTTCCCATCAATTTCAACGAAATTGTAGTGTATACACATGTTATATTGGGCAAAGTCTATATTCAGATGAAATTTTGAGGTATGCAAAAGTTTCTTATCTCTAGACTTACACTGTTCATTTTCTCTCCTTACCTCACACTATTAGTCTTCTCATTGCCTCTCTCTTTCCCTATCCAAAACTGAGATGAAGAAAGGATATTACATTTATTCACACTGTCCTATTAATATATGATGACACTTAGTATGTTAAGTTTAATAAAAGTGACCACTTGCACACAAAGGAGTAACTGGCAAATGGCAACATAAGCAAGAAAATAAGTATACACTGGCACACTTAAATTCACAAATTCCCAGATGACCACTTATTCTGCTTACTTATAAACTGGCTACTTTCAGGCTTTTTAAGATATTTTCATTTTACATTCTAGAAATTATTATAGCCAAAGCTTCCACACCAATAATATTTCCTTAGCACA
Source organism: Sus scrofa (assembly GCF_054392235.1). Classification (NCBI taxonomy): domain Eukaryota; kingdom Metazoa; phylum Chordata; class Mammalia; order Artiodactyla; family Suidae; genus Sus; species Sus scrofa. The sequence goes on along the minus strand of NC_139396.1, from coordinate 99,426,801 downwards.
TAACACTGCTATAGAAGACACTGACAATTTTTGGTTCGGTTTTATTTTGGTTTGGGGAGTGAGTCTTTATATGTTACTAGGTAATTATCATTTATTGTATTATTTAACTTCTGATATACCACGCCATGTATTCCAAACTAGATCATGAGCTCTCTGAAGAGAGGCTCGCACTCATACCTTTAAAAAAACCCACCAGTCCTTTTTCTTTTAAGAGCAATAAAAAAGACATTCAGTAAGTATTTATTAATTTAATAATTTGCAGAACAGCATGAAAAATGAAGATAGTTGTGGTTTGGTTTTTATCTAAAGGAATTTTTGCTGTTCTGCATGAAATGCTAGTAGCCATGCCTTTCATAATACTGTAACTTGGAAAGATGAAAAAGTATTTTTTTTTTTTTTTTTGCAGTTTGGAATCAGGATTGATTGATTGATTTATTTTTTTATGGTGACAGATTTTTTTTTTTAAATTAAGATGAACAAATATTGGCCACAAAAGTAACAGAACATATAGAGACATGTAAGTGATTAAATTAACCAAATTTCAGAAAAGGACAAAGTGTTACATGAAGCTTTTTACTACTGCTTTAATTTTTACATGTTACTTTTACTTTATGGCAATATTCAGAAGCAGTTGTTAATAATTCTACAGAATTTGATTACATTATAAGTTATTTTGCTTTATAGCAATATTCATAAGCAACTGCTGGCCATTTTAGAGAATTTAGTCTATTGCTAGGATAAAACATCATCAATGAAAATATGACTATATTCCTAGATTGTATCATCTCCAAACACTTGGTATACTATAGGACTCAAATGATTAGAATCTATAAGTGAATAAATAATGTAATGTGGTACATTGCATCCACATGGAATGTACAATTTGATATTAATAAAGATCAGAGGCTATGAAGGACAAGACTAACAAATGTGACTACACAGAAATGAAGTTTCCACATGCAAAAATGCACCAAAAATAAAGTCAAAAGACAAACTGGGAGAAATATTTCCCAGCCTGCTGGGATTTATTTCCCTAATAAACTAAAGGGGAAAAAAAAAAAGTCAGTAGGAAAAAAAAATCCAAAAGAAAGATTGATAAAGAATTAGAGGGGGTTCCTGCTATGGTGCAGTGGGTTAAGGATCTGGTGTTGCTGCAGCTGTGGCTTGGATTTGATCCCTGGCCCAGGAACTTCCATATACCACAAGTGTGGCCGAAAGGAGAAAAAAAAAAAAAAGAATTAGGGAGATAACAGATGAAAATACAAATGACTCCTAAACTTAGGAAAAGATGTGTTCAACAACTCTAGAAATGCAAATTAAACCACTGAGATGTCACATAAATTTATCATTTCAGCAAATCTTAAAAACTTTTAAACTGGAAATATGATTTGGTGGAAATTCTCAGGAGGGCAATTGGCAAAATTTATCAAACTTAAAATATTAATTGCCTAAGAAGTAGCAGTTCTACTTCTAGAGATCGAGTCAATAGAAAAATTTACACAAAAGTACACTGACATATGGATGGACCTAGAAACTATCATGCTAAGTGAAGTCAGCCATACAATGAGACACCAACATCAAATGCTTTCACTGACATGTGGAATCTGAAAAAAGGACAGACTGAACTTCTTTGCAGAACAGATGCTGACTCACAGACATTGAAAAACTTATGGTCTCCAAAGGAGACAGTTTGGGGGGTGGGGGGAATGTGCTTGGGCTGTGGGATGGAAATCCTGTGAAATCAGATTGTTATGATCATTATACAACTACAGATGTGATAAATTCATTTGAGTAATTAAAAAAAAAGAAAAAAGAAAGAAAGAAAAAAGAAAGGCTAAAAAAAAAAAGAAAAAAAAAACTTTATATAAATGTTACATCCAGGATGTAAAAAAAAAAAGTACATTGACATATATTCACTACAGCACTATTTATAATAACAAAACCCAGAAAACACCTTTTCTTCTTTCTTTCTTTCTTTTTTGCGCACTTTTTTTTTTTTTCCAGGGCTGCACTTGCGGCATATGGAGGTTTCCAGGCTAGGGGTCAAATTGGGGCTACAGCTGCCAGCCTATGCCATAGCCACATGGCGGCCTGCGCCACAGTCACAGCAACATCAGATCTGAGCTGCGTCTGCAAACTACACCACAGCTCGTGGCAACGCCAGATCCTTAACCCACTAAGCAAGGCCAGGGATTGAACCTGCAACCTCAGGGTTCCTTGTCGGATTCATTTCTGCTGCACCACAATAGGAACTCCCCAGAAAACACTTCGATAGCCTTTGCTAAGAGAACAAACTATAGTGTATTCATACAACATACAACTATTATAAAAAAAATAAGGAAAGTAAGTCTGTACTAACAGGAAAAGGGGTCTAGAAATTTTAAGTAAAAAGCTTCAAAGGAGAATTATAGTGTGCTATCATTAAAATGAATATTTTAAATACTTTTCAAGATAAAAAATTATCTAGAAGGGCATACCCAAAACTAATAAAAGATTATCTCACTATGAGATGTGTTGGAATTACGAAAAAGATTCTTTTCTGGTATTCCTAGGCTTTTTGTTTGTTTGTTTGTTTGTTTGTTTGTTTGTTTGTTTTTAGGGCCGCAGCTGTGAATATGGAAGTTCCCAGGCTAGGGGTTGAACTGGAGTTACAGCTGCCGGCCTATACCACAACTACAGCAACGCGGGATCCGAGCCACGTCTGCAATCTACACCACAGCCAAAGGCAACTCTGAATCCGAGCTGAGTCTGTGACCTACACCATAGCTCATGGCAACTTTGGATCCTTAACCCACTGAGCAAGGCTAGGGATCGAACTCCCAACCTCATGGTTATTCGTCAGATTTGTTTCCACTGCACCGCAATGGGAACTCCCAGTATTCTCTAACTGTGTAAAGCCCAATTTTTAAACAATGACCAAGTAAAAAGAAATAAAGTTCAAGTACAGGATAAAAATGAAATCTCGAGTCATATGTTCTACCTTGTTATAAACTATTTGTATATAGAAGTATCTGATATTATACAGTTTACATAACGCTAAGTTACGTGGTTTTTAAATTATAAAGGGGGTGAAAGGGCAAACACAAATATTCTACACTCAACATATATTCCATCAGCAGTAGCCAGTCAAACACATATGCCTATTTAGCTTCTGAAATTTACTAATTTGCATTTGAAGACCTATGATTCACCTTTTATAAACTTCAGTCAGGAGTATAACATAAAATATGAGAAAAAAAAAAAAAAGAACAGGTTCCTTCACTATCTATAGGATATCTGTTTCTAAGTAGTTTCAATGAAGAACACTTAAATATTTTAATTCATAGCTCTATTGATAAAAGGTGTAGGGCTGCTGGCAGCTCAAGTTGAAATTTATTTTGCTTATTTTATACATATTAGAAATAGTCACAGAGTAGCACCATTTTCTAATATGATGTAGCTCTTGTTCTGTTTCAAACAAATATAAACATAAGATTCACAGTAACAGGGGCGTGTCTATTTTATTTTATTTTATTTTATTTTATTTTGTTTTTAGGGTTGCACATGTGATATACGGAGGTTCCCAGGCCAGGGGTCAAATCAGAGCTGCAGCCGCTGGCCAATACCACAGCCACAGCAACATCAGATCCGAGCTGTGTGTGCGACCTACACCACAGCTCATGGCAACAACGGGTACTTAACCCACTGAGTGAGGCCAGGCATCGAACCTGCGTCCTCATGGATGCTACTCAGATTCATTTCCACTGAGTCACAATGGGAACTCCGCCTATTTTTATTTCTTGAGGTCTGACAGCCTACTACATAATCTAAAGAATGCAGAAGTAGGCAATGATCACAGAAATCTGAAGTCCTTTTCCACAGATACACTGCTATGTAATAACCTATGCTTAAATCTTACAGGGTAATAATGGCCCTAAAAGGGAACTAACAGCATGCTTCCAGCTGTGCCTGGCATCCTCTTCTCCTCAAATTCTAAAACAGCTTCCTATATATTTTTTAACTTGATACTTAAAAGAAGACAGTAGGAGAAAAGCTAAGATTGCATAAGGACTGGTCAGTAAGACTGAGAAAACGTTTCCATGAATGCTATACATGCTCCTCCTGCCAAATCTCCTTAGTGGTACCGATATTCCAAAAGAAGATATTTAGTTAAATATACAAGAGCAGAGTCCCTGCTGGTGATAGCTAGTGAAGCTGTTCTTTTAGCTCAGTGGCAAAGAATGCATACTATATTGTACATGAGAGGTTGGAGATTTGAAATGTACTCCTGCCAATTGATTTTTACTCTGAAAACTTTCTAAATCAATGATAAGCTCTTTGCACTGAGAAGGGCATGGAATAGCCTCAAGTTGTATATGCAGTCTGTATGTAGAAAATAAGCATGGCTCATATGGCATATTGCTGTTCTCTATTTTAGAACTAGCACAGGAAACATGTGATGTGTTCATTGCTATGGTAACTACATTTCAGTGGTGAACAGGAGAGCAAACGGGCATGTAAAACATGTATAAGTTGTCAATATATAAGAAACTGCTATCCTGGAGCTGCAATAACTTAAATTTTCTTGTTGCATGACTTATTAGAATAAAGTTCTACCACTTCTATTTTTTAAAAAAATGTGGTTTAATAAGCCTTCACTCTCCAAAATGCCTCCTCCATTCAAGAAGACAAATGAACTGCGTCTTTCATCCCAGGATTTTAGTTGCTTCATAAAGAAGCAACTATTTTTATTATTATTGTTGTTGTTGTTGTTATTAATCTAGGCTTCTAAAAAAAAGTATGTCTAATATCCTCTGTGATTTAAGGATGAAGTCTTAGCCTTGGTCAATAGGAAAAATACTCTTGCCTATCTTCTCCAGGGATTTGAGTCTACAGTTCGGACCAACTAAATCTGATTTTTAGGTTGATTATAGGGGGAGAAATCTCTGATATGGCACTAGTGTTATTTCAATCTTCTAGGTGTTCTCTCCCTAGAGCAATCTAGACACAAGATCTGCCTAAGGCTTTGATTACTTTTAGGACAGTCTCTGATTGTTCTGTGCTTTAATGAGATATTGAAACTATTGTATACTTCATTTTAAACTTTCCATATGATATCGCTTAGGAATAGAAATCTTTAGTTTTCTCTGACAATTCTCTCTCCCAACTCCTTCCCTACCTCTCTCCCTCTCCTTCAATTTATTATTCTGAGTTATGAGACAGCTAAAGAAATCTCACAGAAATGACTTTAAAAGGTTAATGAGTTGAATAACTTAAAAATGTAATGATAAAGGTCATTCCCTAGAATAAATTATTTTAAAAAGTTAAAATCTATACTAAATTTCATACTATCATAAGCCTGTGGTCACACTAAAAAAATGACTCACCATGGCAACTATAATACTGTAGTTATATAAGTTACATATGTATGCACATAAAATTATATTTTTATGTAATAAATATTTGGGGGTGCTTTTATAAAGAACCATATTCTGTGGCAAATAAACCCTGTCCGGTGCAACCAACATTAATATCAAGATGGACTACTGAAAAAATCCATCAGAAGTATGTGTATTATTTGTAGTAAATGACAATGTAATAAACTTTACAGTATTTTATAACTTGTTTTTAATTTTGACTTGGATAGTTGTGTTTTTTAAAATCATAGTAACTTTCTGACAACATACTGTATCAATTCATTGGAACTTGGAGTAAAATTACAGGTTATATAAAGCAGGTTATATTTATAATCAATGAACTTTATACATACAACTCTTCATACAGAAATCAATCTGGAAAGACAATAACTTTATGTACAAAAGAATAACCCATACTCTGTGCTGTTTCAGCAATAGGAATATTTTCTTCAAACTCATTGGATCAGTGGCACCATATGGAGCGTGTTGAGCTTCAGATACCAAGAATGTCTCCAAGATACATTTCATTCTAGTGTGTTAAAACTTTCTACTCTGCAGCTGTCAGTATAACTATATAATTCATACCGTACCATAAAAATGCAAATCATATAGCTTATTATACTTGTAGAAATAGAAGGGATTTCTAATGGTATCTATATTTCCAAATCATAATTTCAATTCTTTGTTAGAAGTGTTCATATATGTGAAGTCATTCATGATTTTGTTGATTTAACTACTGCTACGGGTGTGGTCAAAAGATGAGAAAGAGGGCAAAGAAAAAGGGACCAAAAATATTTTTCAATAATTTTATATAGCAGCATAAATTAATAACCTTCAGCCATACATGGCAACATGAATGAATCTTAGAAACCTATTATTGAATGAAAAGAGCAAAACTCAAAGAGACTACATTCCATATTATAACGTTTACAAAGCTAAGAGTACAATATATTATATAAAGACATACATATATATATACACATACACACATATATGGAAGAAAATGAAAATGCAAAAAGTCAGAATAGGCATCAGCTTTCCACAGGATTGGCAAGACTTTTAAATGTGTCAAATGAGAGAGGCAGAGGCATCTGCTTTGTAACATATATGTTCTACATACATTATTGGATATATATTACCTATTTCATAATAAAAGAAAAAAGAAGAAGGACAAGAGAAGAGAGGAAGAGTACACTGACGTATAAACACCCTTCCATGGGCAGAACATAATAGTTCACATTTTACCACAAGAAAGCATAAGAGAAAAGAGTACAGAGGCTACCACAGGAAATCACCCTCTTTCACTAAATATAAAAAAGCACATACAATCAGGTGCATACACAATAAGATTCACCCTTTTTTTCATAGAGAATCTTAATTCAATTTGTTTTAGATAATATTTTCATAATCTGGCATATATAAACATAAGTAAAACAGCATTAAATAAGACTTTTCTTTTAGAAGCAGAGTAAAGACTTATTTTTCTTATAAAAATGATTATGAGAGATGCTTGTTTAGCTTGCAACTGGTTATTTTATAGCATTTTGTATTTTCTTACATTTGAGGTACACTTTGCAAACAGTATGATACACAGGTCTTAAATGTTCACTCAAAACAAGATATGAAACATTTTTATACTCTGTGAAAGTTCTCTATCGCCCCTTATCAATCAATCCCCATGCCTTCTTAACAAAGAAGAAACTACTTACTCATCCCCCAAAGAGGTCTCCATGTCCATTTATAGTCAATCTCTTTTCTTCTACCAGTCTATTATTTGAACATCTTTGGGCACAGAAGACATTTTGAATGTCTTCAAAATTAATAAGCCATTTTCAAAATGTGAGGTCATAATGTAAAAAATAAAGTAAAAATAAAAAAGTACCAAATGTTTTAAAATTGCAAATAATACCTGACAGTGGCTTATGAAAACAATATTTTGTTAAGTTTATCTACCATTACTACCTAACTAAATCTTTTCTATTAATGTAAAAATACAGTGGGAAGGGTTATTTAATCAGGATGAATTTGGCCTATTTCATAGTTGGCTGGGAATTAAAAAGATTTGGGGGAAAAAAAAATCCAAGTTTTTCTAACCATTAAAAAGACCCTATACCTGGCCTGGGAATTCATGCATGCTGCAGGCACAGCAAAAAAAACAAAAACAAACAAAAAAACAACCCCCTCCCAAAAAAAACCAACCCTAAAATATGTACCTAACATATGCTTGAATCTATATAAACCTAATGTATGTACATTTACTAACCAAAAAGCATAAAATCAGAATAAGGACTCAAAGTATTTTCTGGGTTTAGTTAAATTTACAATTGCCTACTTATAGTGTAGGGGAAAAAATTACACATTACCATATTTCCTTTCACTTTTTTTCCTTGATGGACTTCTTATAATACTTAAGTCTACTTTGTATCTTGCCTTTCATTTTCATAATAATGACTTTTGATGAAAAGAAGTCCTAAATTTTAACAAGACTATTTTTCTTTATTATTGGCATTGTGTCCTTTATAAGAGTTTTTTGCCTACTCCTGACCATGATGATATTTTCCTGATTTCTTCTAGAAGCTTCCTTGTTTTATGTTTTACAGTTATGTGCAATCCATAGAGAACTGATTTTTGTGTATGGTGTAAGTTAGGGATCAAAGTTAACTTTGTTCCTTCTGAACACTCAAGTGACCCTAATACCATTTTTTTCCTTCTATTTGTCAGTGGCATCATTGTTGTAGATTAGGTGAGTGTGTATGTGTGAGTTCATTTCTAAACCCTATCCTTTGTCAATCCTTAAGCTTATCCTTAAGTCAATCCACACTGTCTTAATCATTCTTGTTATGTACAAGACTGTCTTGACATAATAAAAAGTTTACCTAAAAACCACTATGTGTATAACAGGAACTAACACAGTGTTATAGGTCAATTATTCTTCAAAAAAAAAAAAAAAAAAAAAAAGAAAAGAAAGAAAAAACAAAGTCACAGGAAAAAGAAACCACATTTGCATTTATATAGGTGAGTGGTAGAGTTGGTGAGGGAGCATAGAGGAATTGGATGAAGGCAGTCGAAAATTACAACAAACTTCTAGTTGTAAGATAAATAAGTACTGAGGATGTAATCTACAGCATGATAAATACAATGAACATTGCTGCATGCTATGTATAAAATATACATATATCTGTTCTTGTTCACCTATGTGCCTCTAACATTTGATACACAGTACACTTGATAAATCACTATGATATTAAATGAATAAAGAAAGACAAGAGGTCCATATTCTGCCAGGTTTTCTAGGCTCATGGAAATTTGATCCTTATCTACTTAGTTATAATAGGTAATCCTTGTTGCAAAAGGTCTGGTTTTATTCACAGTGCAAAATCATTTATTCATTCAGAAATTATCAAGTGTCGGAGTTCCCATCATGGCGCAGTGGTTAACGAATCCAACTAGGAACCATGAGGTTGCGGGTTCGATCCCTGGCCTTACTCAGTGGGTTAAGGATCTGGTGTTGCTGGGAGCTGTGGTGTAGATCACAGACGCGGCTCAGATCGAGCGCTGCCGTGGCTACAGTGTAGGCCGGCAGCTCAGCTTCGATTAGACCCCTAGCCTGGGAATCTCCATATGCCACGTGTGCGGCCCTAGAAAAGACCAAAAAAAAAAAAAAAAGAAATTATCAAGTGTCTACAGTGTGTAGGTGCTGTTTAAGTGTTTGGGAATGTAGGGCCAATGAATGAAGACACAAAGTTTTTGGCCTTCTGCAGAATACTCCATTCTTGCATTCAGTGACTGTCTGAAGCCATTCTTTTTCACTCTATTCCAACACCTCTACCAAGAAGGTTTCCCAATTACTCAATCTTCTGGTGTGGTTGCCAGATAAAATGATAGATGCCCAGTTAAACTGAATTTCATATATGCAATTAATGATTTTTTAGTGTAATTATATCTCAAATATTGGGAAACATCTGAAATTCAACATTAAATGGACATTCTGTTTTTCTATTTGCTGCATCTGATAACTTCATTATCTGGTAATTTTCCCCTTTTTCAAATATCCATTCTAATTATATTCAGAATCATAGAGATTAACATTTAATTATTGTCTTCTGTAGGATTTTTATTTTATGGCTCCATGTTATAAGCACTTAACAAATACTTGATAGATGAATTCAGACATTAAAATTACATTGAAGATTTATTTACAAGATGATTTAAGGAACAAAGATGTATTCATTTACAAAGAACAAAGATGTTCTTCCCAACTGTATTTGCCATAGAGAAAAAATTAGAAACAGTTAAAGTGTCCAACAATACAAGGCTAATGAAAATAAATGATTAGTATACAGCAACCCAAAATGATAATTAAAAGAACAATTAATGACCCTGGGAAATGCTGAAAATACAATATTAAGTGGAAAAGGAGAAGTAAAATTACAATAATGGAAATAATTGCAGTTTGTTAAAATGTTGCATACATTGAATGGCTGACTACAGTCTTTAAAAATGCCAACGTTATGAAGGAAAAATACCAAGAACTGTTCCGGGTTAAAGAAAACCAAAGAGATACAACAAGTAAAGCAATGCATGACCCTGGATTGGATCTTGGAATAGAAAAACAAAATTACTAGAAGGGTCGTTCTTGAGCCATAGGAAGAATTTGATTATATATTGAGTATCACACGTAGGAAGAGAGAGTGCTTAAAGCACATGGGAGAAATGTATTTGTACTCTTCTTACAGCTCTTTTCTAACTTGGAAATCATTTCAAAATAAAAAATTTAAGAGTTCCTGTTGTGGTTCAGTGGGTTAAGAACCCGACTAGTACCCATGAGGATGAGGGTTCAATCCCTGGCCTCACTCAAATGGGTTAAGGATCTGGCATTGTTACAAGCTGCGGTGTAAGTCGCAAATGCAACTTGGATCTGGCATTGCTGTGGCTGTAGTCAGCAGGTGCAGCTTTGATTGGACCACTAGCTTGGGAAGCTCCATATGCCAAGGGTGCACCCATAAAAAAAGACTAAATAAGTAAATCAATCTAATAAAATAAATAAAAAGTTTAAAAATATGTATGAAAAAAACTGAGAAAATAAAGTTAAAAATTTTAGAATAGTTAGAATAGGTCTAACTTAGAACAGTTCATCTGAGATCATACTATGAATGTTGATTTTATTTTATTTTTATTTTATTTTTTGGTTTTAGGGCTGTACCCACGGCATATGGAGGTTCCCAGGCTGGGGGTCTAATCAGAGCTACAGCTGCCGGCCTATGCCACAGCCACAGCAACGCCAGATCCGAGTCATGTCTTCGACCTACACCATAGCTCACAGCAACACCAGATCCTTAACCCTCTGAGCGAGGCCGAGGATCGAACCCACAATCTCATGGTTCCTAGTGGGATTTGTTTCCACTGAGTTATGACGGGAACTCCTGAATGCTGATTTTATCTTTTTTTTTTTTTTTTTTTTTGCTATTTCTTTGGCCGCCCCTGCGGCATATGGAGGTTCCCAGGCTAGGGGTCGAATCGGAGCCATAGCCACCGGCCTACGCCAGAGCCACAGCAACGCGGGATCCGAGCCACGTCTGCAACCTACACCACAGCTCATGGCAACGCCGGATCGTTAACCCACTGAGCAAGGGCAGGGACCGAACCCGCAACCTCATGGTTCCTAGTCGGATTCGTTAACCACTGCGCCACAACGGGAACTCCTGAATGCTGATTTTAAACGTTCTTTGCATATTTCTATATTTTTCATTCTCTGTGAGCATGTACTATTGTCATAGTTGGAAAACTGTTAAAAAGCACTTAAAGGTAGTTTGATGAAATATACATGACTTGTTAATTTGTCATATTTATAAACTTCCAGGATAAGTATTTATTTATTTATTTATTTATTTATGGATGTACATGCGACATACAGAAGTTCCTGGGATGGGGTGGAATCAACGCTGCAGCTGAGGCCTAAGCCACAGCCACAGCAAGACTGGATCCAAGCCCTTTCTGCAACCTATTTTGCAGCTGGAGGCACCTCCAGATCCTTATTTAAGCCACTGAGCGAGCCCAGCCATCAAACCCACATCCTCACAGAGACAATGTTGGGTCCTTAACCCGCTGAGCCACAATGGGAACTCCAAGAATTTAATTTTAACATTTTGTTAAAAAAATCATTAGAAAATAAATTAGAAGACTGAATACATTCTCAATTACTTTCCTAAGAACGAAGGTTATGAAAAGATAAGTGTCAAATTAGTTTGTCCAACTTTTCTTTCACTTTTATTTCTACTCTTCCCCCTACTATCCAGGACATATTATTTTCTTACAAAACAGGTAATTTTAAAAGGTTCTACCTTGAAACTGATCTAGGAATGGGGAATATTTCCAGAAATACTCCCTGTACTCATGTTACTATTATACAAATAGATAAAGGAAATCTGATAAACTAAATCAGTGACATCTTGAGAGTATTTTTCTGATTGCTTAGAATAAACAAAATCCAGAACTCAGGGAGTAAATAAATCTGAGAGAAGCTAAAGAAATAGACAAGTTCCTGTCGTGGCTCAGCAGTAACGAACTCGATTAGTTCCCATGGGGACACAGGTTTGAACCCTGGTCTCGCTCAGTGGGTTAAGGATCTGGCATTGCCGTGAGCTGTGGTGTAGTTTGTAGACACATCTTGGATCTGGCATTGCTGTGGCTGTGGTGTAGGCTGGCAGCTGTAGCTCCAATTCAACCCCTAGCCTGGGAACCTCCATATGCTGCCAAGTATGGTCCTAAAAAGACAAAAAACAAACAAACAACCCCCCCCCCAAAAAAAACCAAAACCAAAACACACACACACATACACACAGAGAGAGAAAGAAATAGAAATAAAACAATTTCTGCAAAAGGTCTACCTCTACCCATGCTCTTGCCACACAGTAATTAATGCATTACAATTATATCTTTTTATTAAAGTATAGTTGATTTACAATGTTCTACCAATATCTGCTGTAGAGCAAAGTGAGCCAGTGACACACACACACACACACACAAACATACATTCCCTTTCTTACATTGTCTTCCACCATGTTCTATCCCAAGAGACTGGATATAGTTCTCTGTGCTATAGCGGGGATATGCTCATTGCATATCCATTCTAAGTGCAGTAGTTTGCATCTGCTAACCCCAAACTCCCAGTCCATCCCACTCCCCCCACTCCCCCTTGGCAACCACAAGTCTGTTCTCTATTTCTGTTTCTGTGAAATCACATTTTGAAAGGCCCCTCCTAAATCTTCCCCTCTCTTAAATATTCCACTCCTATCATTTGTTATTTGAAAAACAGAACTAAGTACCATTCACTTGTGATAGCATTGCTAGGTAGGCTATCTTTTCACCTATTGTGTAGCTGGTCTAAATGTCCTGAGCAAGAAACAAAAGCTATGCTGATTTATTTGGCAATATTCTGTTTCAAGGTTCAACACTTCAAGAAATGTAAACTCTGACTTTAGCATAATAGATGTGAAGCTTGATTACGAAGGAGTAAGCTGAATTTATCTCCTAACCAGAATTTCCCTAATGGAAGAGGCATAAACTGAATAGGTCATTTTAAAAATTAATACCATGCTGAGAGAAAGAAAATATGTGTTTCCTAATGTTGTAAGACATTAATTTTGTACAAACTATCAACCTAAGTTGGATTGATGTTGTAATAAAAGAACTCTATTTATCAAATTAATAATTCTACCTTAAAGTGAATAACAAAAACTAATATGAATAAATTAGTACTAATATCTACTCTATTAACTAATGTCTCCATGCTTAATATTTAGTTTTATTCAGGTCAATTACTGAAAACTCACATTGCCGTTCAAAATGTATTTTTCATTATAGCTTAGGACGAAGTATAGTTTAACATTAAAACAACAGTCATGGGGACACTATATTTGGCCTTGAAAATATCTAAAATAAATACTACAAATGGTCATATTTTTGAATGAATATTAGAACACCTTTCCAAGGAAAAGAAATTAAAAATAGAAGGAATCAATTATCTCTTGAATATAGTAAAAGTTGATAGGTTTAGGTCTCCTTTTTTGTAGGTGGCAATATTTGACAAGGGGGAGCTGAAGTTTTAGCTCCCTGGTCTTTCTTCTGTATATTGTGTGTCAAAATCAGGTGAAGAGGGCTGACAAAATACTTTTGGTGGAAACCAGAGTCCCCTGGGCTTTTTAAATTAGTACAGGGTCACCACATAATTGAGGCCCTTAAAACTATTCACATTAACTGGGATCCCTGAACTAGACCTGAACTCCATGTGTGAAAACACCTTGCAGATTCTTATCTTGAAAAAAGTTGAAAGGAAAAAGACGGTGATAAGTAAGAGACTGTATAACAGCAATGTTAATATTCTAAAAAGATTTTAGAATATAAATATAGAATGCAGTGCCTGATATAGAATATGCTCTCAATAAACTGTGGTGAAATGAAAGGACATTATCACCAAAAGAATGATATAAATCAAAAAGAAGCTAAAAGAAACTTTCAAATGTTTTCCTTTGAAAATCTATCACCCAGTGATTCTGTTTTTATATTGATCACTTTACCAAGGCACACAATTTAGGTATTAACAATACTGCAAAAGATATTTAATCTTTCAAAGAGGCATCAGCTCATACCTGTAAATATGGCTATCATCAAAAAGTCTACAAATAACAAAAGGTGGCAAGAATGGAAAGAAAAGGTAACCTTTGTATACTACTGTGGAAATGTAAATTGGTACAGCCACCAGAAAAAAAAAAACTATTGAAGGTCTTCAAAAAACTAAAAATAGAACTACCACATGATCCAACAACTCTAGTGCTGATATATATCCATATCTGAAGAAAAAAAAAAAAACAGTAACTTGAAAAGATACTTGCATCCCTGGAGTTCCCATCGTGGTGCAGTGGTTAATGAATCCGACTAGGAATCATGAGGTTGCCAGTTTGATCCCTGGCCTTGTTCAGTGGGCTGGGGATCCGGCATTGCCATGAGCTGTGGTTGCTGTGGCTCTGGCGTAGACTGGTGGCTACAGCTCTGATTAGACCCCTAGCCTGGGAATTTCCCCATGCCGCAGGAGCGGCCCTAGAAAAGGCAAAAAGACAAAAAAAAAAAAAAAAAAAAAAAAAAAATTGTGCAAAAAGAGGAAGTAACTTATGAAGGAAAAAATTAGATTATCATATATTGACAGTAAAGAAATGTTTAGAACACATAAGGAAAGCAAATATAAGGCAATGATTTTATATCCAACAAAACTGAATTTCAAGTATAAAGGCTACAAATGGTTAACAACATGAGAAAAATCATGGGATATTGTATTACTTATAGAACCAAGAATAAATGAGAGCAAAGAACTATATACTCTCAAAAAACATAGTACAGCTAGTAAGAATGGAGGAAAATATAGAGATCTTAAGCAGAAAAATTAAAACTGTTTTCAGCAAACATGTTGGTAGTGGTAGTATTAAGAATATTATTGTGAGACTGTGGCATGTGTCCTCTGGATAAAGTAAAGGAGCAGGTATGTGGATTTCTAATTCTATCATAACTTTTGCGCAAAAGAATCAGGGTTCTTAGAGCCTAAGAAAGGAAATAAAATATTTACTTTAGGAGAGGTTAGATAAAAATCCTATAGCCCTAAAGTTGAGTTAGAAGTAATAGCATATTTACATGTGTCGGCTAGGTTAAAAAGTTAAAGACACATACGGAGGTATATGTGTGCATATATCATGCACATATTTCTTAGCTCTGTCCACTGAAGACTACAAACAATAAAGAAACCATCTTGTAGGAGTGAGCATCCCTGGCACCAATATTGCGGTTTTAAAGTAAACTTTATTATAAATTTCTTAGGTTCCATTATTATTTCCACCTATCATTTTAAATTTTGTGTATTTGTACTTTTATTTCTATATAAGATTACATGATGCTGTACCCCCATCCCAAGTATAAAGCTTAAAATAAATAATAATCTATTCTTTACACACTTAATGAGGTAATCAAGAATCTAACTGGTCCCTGTCCTGAGTTTCTGGCACAAAACTTCAAAAATCCTTAGAATTTCCTGAGTGATAAGAGCGTCTTTCTTATGCTAATAAAGTGACTCCCAGTGGACCTTGGACAGCTTCAGGACTGGGGTTTGAACTTTGAGTCAGGCCAATTTAAATGGGGGCTGTAGATTGATTTTAATGATTAGTAACCACACCTATATAATGAAACCACAATAAAAACCGAACAATGATGCTCAGCAAAGCTTCCTTCCTGATAGGTGAACACAATGATGTGCTAGGAGGGTAGATGCCTTGACTCTAAGGAGAGAGGACTTGGAAGCTCTGCATCCAGGATCTTCCCCCCAGACCTCTTCCTATACATCTTTTCATCTGGCTGTTCCTGAGTTGAATCCTTTATAATAAAACTATAAAAGTACAGTGCCTTCTTGAATTCTATGAGTCATCTCAGACAATTATCAAACCCGAGCACATCATGGCAGTCCCTGAATTGATAGTCAAGTTGGTCAGAAGCGTAGGTGGCCTGGGGACCCAGAAAGATCAACGGAGTAGGGGCAGTTTTGTCAAGAACTGAGCCCTTAAAACTGGGGAGTCTGACACTAACTCAGGGGATTACTGTCAGAATTGAACTACAGTCCACGCAATTGCTTTGGAAACAAAACTAAGGGTTCTTAGCCCACTGAGACACCAGGTAACTCCTACCTAAAAATATTTTAAATTTGTCAAATGTAGTCTAAAATAGTCACAAAGTTTAGTTTGGTAGATTCAGATTTAAGATCATATCTTAAGTTCTAAATCTTTCCAAGATCAAAAGTGGTGATTAAGCAAGACAATCATATTTTAAAAGAAAACTATTCTCGACAATTTGCAAAGATTCAAACTCCCCCAGCAAAGGAAAAATACTCATTCGTACATTTATTAAGTGTTTAATATACATATTATCTGTTAGGCAGTAGGACTATAATAACGAATGAAAGACTTCTGTGAAGGAACATATCAGTGTAAGAGAAAACATTAATAAGTCATTACTAAACAATGTAAGTGTAAAGAAAAACCAGTGTGTTATAATTACACACAAAATATCACAGAATCAAATTAAAAATATGACTGAGTGAGGGTAGAGGAGGGAGAAGGAGAGAGGGTGAGGGAGATAATATGTGAATTGAGTTTTAATGGATACACAGAAGTTTGCCAGATAGAACTGGAGAGGAGTATAAAGACAGAAGGATCAGCATATGAAAAGACATGAAGGCAAAAATAAACATGGTGCATTCTGGAAAACATGAGAAGTTATAGTAGTGAAGGAGAAAGAAGGATTTGTAGGAGAAAAGAAAATAAAGATAAAAATATAGGGCCAGAAAATAAAATTATATAATGGGAATTCATTCTTATTCATTGAATGACTTTAAACAAACAAACAAAAATGAGATGAACATCTTTGAAGTCTATACCTTCAAAAATGCTCACTCTAAGTTCTTGGATTATTTTTTACTGTGCTAAAATAAATAGGCTTGTAGGTGCTGAATCATGTTATAGTTTTAATTCAGTTTAACTGTTATAGAGATTAGGTTTTTTGAAAAAAAGGGTAGAATTTGACTCTTCATGAATTCTATTTGATGACAGCACCTTAAAAATAATTAGTAACCAAACATTAAAATAACTCGATTAGAAATAACATTCCCACATATTGCTGTTGGGAATGAAAAGTTACATCTTTCTTGGACATGAATTTGACAATATCTAACAAAACTACACATTCACTCACCCTTTGACCCATCAACACCAACTCTAAGAAGTTACTTTGAAGAAATACCTCTAACATAAAAACATGTATGTGCAAGGTTATTTATTGAAAGACTGTTTTCAACTGCAAAATACTGTCAACAATCTAATGCCTATAACAAGAGTAACTGAATAAATTATGGTACATTCACACAGCTGGGTAAAACACAGGTATGAAAAAGATCTCCCTGAGTTTTTATGAACTTACCTCCAAGATAGATTAAAGCAACACGACACATCAAAATAAAAACAGAAAACTGAGTGCAAAGAGAACTTACAGTATGTGATATTTCATGTAACAAAGAAAGGTGGAAAGAAAATATACATTTTGCTGCCGTGAGGCAGAAACTAAGATTACCTATGGGAGATAGGGTAGGTGGTAAGAAATAGGGTAGGAAGATGAGAGAATGAGGAAACAAGTAAATGGGAGATGAGGTCCTGGGGAGTGACACTATGAAGAAACTTTCTGTATAATTCTGATATTTAGAATCATGTAAATGTGTTACATACTTAAAAAAAAAAAAGCTGTACGCAAATACTGAATTCTAGTTGGTAAAATTTTTTTCACATTAAGTAGTACTTATCTATTATTGCATGACAAACTGCTCCAAAACTTAATGACTCAAAACAATAAACACTTACTACCCTCAGTTTCTACAGTAAGGAATCTATGCATGGTTTTACTATGTGCCTCTTAATCAAGCCTTTCACAAGGCTGTAACCAAGGTATAGGCCAGAGCCACAGTAATCTCATGTCTGATTAAGGGAGCATTTGTTCCCAAGTTCATTCATGTGGCCATTTGGCAGCTCTGAGGTCCTCACTGGCTACTAATTTTAGGACATCAGTTCCTTGACCTGAGTCTCTCTTTAGGGCTACAAAACATGACAGCTTATTTTCCCAGGAGTGAGGACTCCACGAGAGAGTGAGCAAGAGAGGGAAAGGCAGACAGAAGTCACAGAACTTTTGTCATCTAGTTTTGGAAATGACATATTATCACTTTTGCTATATTCTTTTTGTTTTAAGTCACTAGCTCCAGCCCCACAGTCAAGGAGAGGGGATTACACAAGACCACAAATACCAAGAAGAAGAGCCCAATTAGGAATATTTTATAGGCTGCCTATCACTGTCTGTCTTCTAGCTACTAATCCGTGCCCCTCCCACACACAAAATACATTGGAGAGTGTACACCAAGGGTAGTTTTGCAATTCTAAAACTATAGGTATTTTAGTTTTGAGCAAATGAGTCATTAAATTGCAGATAATGAAAGCCAGGTTTTTTTACTGCCAAGGAAAGGAAATATGAATAAGGAAGAAGGGAGTTTAGATTTAACCTTGTGATGCTGGATTGCAATGTACGTACAGCCTCATAATTTTAAATACGAGTATAGGAAGATAGATATATAGATGGATATAAAAGTGTATATGTATATTCACACACATATTTTTTAGGTCTGTTTGCTGAGAGGGCCCAGAAGACAGCCAGTAGCACTGAGCACACCTACTTCCCAGTGCTTGTTTTCCAAGTACAATTTCTTTCTTTCTTTTTGGCTGCACCCCTGGCATATGGAAGTTCCTGGGCCAGGGGTAGAATCTGAGGCTCAGCTGCAACCTAAGTCAAAGCTGCAGCAATGTCACTGGGCTGAGGACTGAACCCATGCCTCTGCAGAGACAACGCTGAATCCTTAACTTGCTATGCCACAGCAGGATTTCTAATAAACCAGGCTTCAAGGAACCAGAACTCTATGAAGAAACAGATGATCCCAGGGCTGAGACAGGAAGAATACAAAATGAACTTGGAACAACTTGTAATGCCAGAAAGTAAAGACAAGCTAAAACATTAAACAGGGGGCTTCAAAAGAACAGAGGAGCCAACACGAAAGAGTTCCCAAAGGCCCTAATTGAGATAATTGGAGAAACAAAGTAATGATTTTAAAAGGATTATAACCCATAGAAGTAAATATACATAAATTATAATGACATAAACAAATAATAAGTGGAGAGGAACAAGTTTGTCCTGACACAGAGTTCCAATTAATAAATGTAGAAGAAATGATAGTAAGAGAAAAATCACCATTTGGCAAATACCACAGTAATTGCTAGAGCCAAGAATTATCAACGAATACTAAAATTAGTAGGTGAAAATACAATGAAAGCACAAAATATGGCAGCTCTGAGGTTCTCACTGGCTACTAATTTTGTACTACTATAACTGTCTTTGTATTTCCCTACAAGATAGTTATTAAATTAAAAGGGATCCTGGATCCTAAAATTGGATCTGGATCAGATAAAGGAAATATCCAAATGTGGATATTTACATAACCATTTTAGAATCATTAAAGCTAGAAAATTTCTATTGATAAAATACTACTAACTAATCTATAGAACCTATTTAAAATTTGCCAATTTTGATATTTCCTAATGTCAAAGAAGAAAGCCATAGAGGAACTCAAGGTGAGTCAAAAAGCAAATTTTCTAAATGTAGTTACTAGTTCTTTGCTTCTTCTTTTGTCATATAAACTTTGTTTTTATTTATAAGCATAAGTCAATTTCATTATAATTTTAATAAGAAAAATTTTAAATTCATTAAATAAAATGTTTAATATTCACTCATTACTTTTATATCATGGCACACTAGACAAATAATACATTTTAAAATGGCCACAAATTTATAGCACAGTAACTAAAACACTCAAATAAAAAGATGAGTTGAAATACTAAATAACACAGAAAGGCATTACTGCATTAAGTATGATTATCTCCATAGTAATTCAAACCGTTTCAAATCACAGGGCTTTTTACCAATGATGAGTTTGGGAATGATTTAAAAACCTTTCATCCTTAGAGAGCCAATGTAGCTTGGTAAGAGGAGGGAGACGAAGGGAGTAAGAAAGGAAGAATATGTTGGTGAGGATCGGAAGAGAAAAGGAGGCAAGGGAAGAGTTTAGTAGAAAGGAAGGAAGAGAGCACATTGCTAAATAGCCTTTAGCTTCTTCTAAATCCTTCCCACAGCACATCTTTACAACGTGCCACTGACATTAGAAGGCTCCCTTGTGCTACAGTGAATCTCATTTTTTTTTTTTTTTCAGATGAGTAAAATATATCAGAAAGGCCTTGAGGAGAAAGTTAAATCCAAGAGCTAATAAGCAGCAGTCTTACAATGCCATAGCCCTGTCTTGACTGAAATTTCATTATCCTCAGCAGAAAATATATCAGAATTTTATAAGAGCACCATAAGTTTTAATTATTCTGAAGAGGTTCAAAATATATCTTCTCCAAAACATCTTTCCCCCTTTCTGGGCTGATCTTACAACAACCTTAGTTTTTGTCTATATCACAGGCTCCTTTCACTCTCTTTGCTTATAGTAATGAAAGAGGAATGGAAAGCTCTACATGAAGAGCCTCAGGGAGGTGAATTCCATCATTCCTTGGAAGAAACTAGACACCTTTGTATACTTAATAGGGTAGAATTATCATTTGAGACACAGCTCTGTTACCCATGTTCATGTTGGAAACATCCTGATATGAGAAAAGAAAAGACCATCTCTTCTACTGTCAGAATATGGATTTGGTGACAGCCTGCTTTCTGAAAGCGTTTGGAAATCATGTATTGCAAAGAATTAGATTCGACAAAAAGATGTAAAAATTCAAAAAGGAATTCTCTGAGGATAAAATGTGCACAGATTTGAGAGAGAAGGGAGAATTTTTTTCCAAAAATTAAAAAACAAACTTATAAAAAAGAGAAAGTCTCCTAACTAAAGAGAGACTATTGGGATGAAGATGTATACATGTACAGCACTTCCTATACTTGGCACACATAATTTAAAGATTTACACAGATTTTCATATTGAAATAGCAAAAGACATCTTTGTATAGACACAGACAAAATACTTCAGATAAGACAGAGTTTATCAAAGGTTATTTACAATTAAAAGCACTACTGCTGTTTTCCAACTATTAATTTTTATATTAGCATTTTTAAAAAAGAATCAATGGCTGTTAGAAAGATTAAGATGGATTTAACAGAGTAAACAATAAACATCAATAAATATCCCCTTCCTCCTCCAGGAAAATATGTGAAATAAAAAGTTAACCTATTCCATCTGGTTTAGCAAAAAGATGATCAGGGTTTTCTTGTAAGAGGACAGAACCATTATTCAGGTTTAGAAAACAAAAATTCAAATAAGTGAAGTCAATTTTATGTTTCAAAATGTCCTGATGCATTAAGTAGCATTACTGTTCTTGGCTATATATATCACTGTCCTAATATGATTGAAGAGCCACACTCAGCCACGACAGAACTGCAGAATTTTGTTTACTGTTTTGTAATTCATTCCTGGCTAAAATAGACATTTTTTTTTAAAAGTTAAATCATCACTCAGGAAAGAGACAGTAATTTCTATTTTCCTGACCTACACTAGAGATTTTTAATATACTGAATCTTCTGTAGGATCAATAGGTTTAAAAAATGGATTTCCTTGCAAGAAAATGTACAACATGGGAATATTGCCAGCAAAAAGATGGATGAAACAGAGTAACATATAATCTTTGAAAACAGAAATCATCTGTGAGATTCAAAATACTAGGTCTATGAGGGGGAGTTTTACCTAAAATGCAGCATTCTTAAAATGTATGAAATAATTAAACTAAATTCTACCCAATTTGCAAGCTGTATTTTATTATTTAAACTCTATCTTAAAGCACATTGTATGGGTGAGAGTGACGTTTCAGTGTGGAATTAAGTGGTAACTCTTGACAAAGTAGTTATTATCATGAGATAATTGACTTTATTTGAGAGTTAAGCATCCTGAGGCAAAGTTGAGTATACTTAATCCTGGCAGGTTAATTATCTAGTGATTATGGAGTCTTGAAAGGTATTACTCTTAAGAACCATTTGCAAGATGACACTATTCAAAAAAACTTCTTAATTTAATAAAAATGAAAAACAAGAATAATCAAGTTCTTTAGTCCCGTATTGCTAGATAATGACTACAAAGCAGCTTGCATTAGCAGGCATCAATGACTATAATTGCCTGCATATAGAATGTCCTTTATTAAGCTGATTACTTGTGAGTCTAGGTAACAAACGGTTGTCGCTGGAGAGAAATGATTTAAACTTTGAGGATGTCAGAAACAAATCAAAAAATACAATGTAACATTTAAAGAATTTATGTATTACAGTAGTTTTAAGACTAATTTAACAAGAACAACCAGTAAATTCAGATGTGTAGTTTAAAACTATAAAATGCAATTTTACAGGTTACCAAGAATTTTTAGTTGGGACAACAAAGAAATTTATCTGTATGCATTTCTCAATCTGGGTTAAAAGTAAATCACACAAATCAAAATCACCATGAGATGCTATATTAAACCCATTAGGATGGATTTTGCCAAAAAAAAAAAAAACAAAAAAAAAAAACGGAAAATAACAAGTGTTAGCAAGGATGTGGAGAGGTAAGAATTCTTGTGCATTGCTGTTGGGAATGCAAACTGGTGACGCTGCAGTGGAAAACAATTTGGTGGTTCCTCAAAAAGTTAAACAGGTTTTTAAAAGTTAAAAATAAAAATTATTATCATACCATCCAGTAATTCCACCTCTTTTTTTTTTTTTGTCTTTTTGTCTTGAGCTGCTCCTGCGGCACATGGAGGTTCCCAGGCTAGGGGTCGAATCGGAGCTGTAGTCACTGGCCTACACCACAGCCACAGCCACAGCCACACAGGATCCGAGCCCCATCCGTGACCCACACCACAGCTAAAGGCAACGCCAGATCCTTAACCCACTGAGCAAGGCCAGGGACCAAACCCACAACCTCATGTTTCCTCATCAGATTCATTAACCACTGTGCCACGACGGGAACTCCCAATTCCACTTCTATATACTCAAAAGGTCCTGGAAGTAGGGTCTTGAACAGATATCTGTACATCAAGGTTCATAGAAGCAACATTATTAACAAATGTCAAAAGCTAAAAATAGGGAATGCTCATCATACCTCAGCAATAACAGACCTGATTAGAATCCATGAGGACTGGCCCTGCTCAGTGGGTTAAGGATCTGGCATTGCCGTGAGCTGTGGTGTAGGTCACAGACACAGCTTGAATCTGGCGTTGCTGTAGGTGTGGTGTAGGCCAGCAGTTGCAGCTCCAATTTGACGCCTAGCCTGGGAACTTCTATATGCCATGGGTGCAGCTCCCAAAAGACATACATGCACACAAAAGGTAAAAACAGAGTTCCCTTATGGCTAGTGGGTTAAGGATCTGGCTGCTGTGGCTTGGGTTGCTACTGTGGTGCAGGTTTGATGCCTGGCCCAGGAATTCCCACATGCCTCGGGCAAGGTCACAAAAAGGTTAAAACAAATAGAAACCCTTTAACAGATGAATGAATAAACAATTGGGAAACTTTGAGGCATGCTACAACATGGAGGAACTTAAAAACATTATTAAGTGAAATAAGCCAGACAGATAAATAAGTATAATTCTACTTTTTTAGGTACCTAGCATAATCAAATTCATAGTGAATAGAAGTGTTCAGGAGTTCCCGTGGTGGCTCAGTGATTAACGAATTCGACTGGGAACCATGAGGTTGCAGGTTCCATCCCTGGTCTTGCTTACTGGGTTAAGGATCCGGCGTTGCCGTGAGCCGTGGTGTAGGTCGCAGACATGGCTCAGATCTGGCGTGGCTGTGGTGTAGGCCAGCGGCTACAGCTCCAATTAGACCCCCTAATCTGGGAACCTCCATATGCCGAGGGTGCGGCCCTAAAAAGACAAAAACCAAAAACCAAACAGAACAGTGTTCACTAGGCACTGGGTGAAAGTCGGGATTAGGAGTACTGTTTAATGGGTGTAGAGCTACTGTTTTGGAATGATGGAAAAGTTCTGTGAATGGATAATGTTGACGATTGCACAATGCTGTCAGTATACTTAAAGGCAATAAATTACACTCTTAAAAATAGTAAAGTTAATGTTATGTATTTTTTACCACAATGAAAGAAAAAAAGTAAATCCTATCAGTTCATTTATACTGTTTTTATCATATTGATACAGCAATGGCATTCCTTTGGACGCTTCTATTTTGTCTCAGAATGAACTCAGCCAAATACTTTCAGATATTCCTTAGAGAATAATATTCTTTTCCTTAGGCAAATCAAACAGAGAAAACAAATAGTAGAGGTGAGAGAAGGGAAAAATCTAACTTGTAAGGCATTACAGTTGAGCCTGTTAAGGCTAATAGTGAAAAAGAATAACTATCTAAAATTAATGTTAGGGATTATATTATTTTAGAGCAAGGACTTCCCTGATTTATAGGAAAATTGGTCAGTGTTACTGAACATATCTGAGAAAATGAATTCAGTTTTTTAAAAAACATTTTTAAGCTATGAGAAAAAATTGAAAAGATCATCTGGTATTTCTACACAAATCCCACTTTACATATAAGGAAATGGAAGAAACAATTTCCTAATAAATGAGGAAATTGATTAAATTTCAAAATTTTAATTGAAAAAGCCCAAACATTTTATGAATATATGAAGATACATCATTTGCTAATATTTAAGTAAGGTTAAGTAAGGTTAAGGCTTTTAGTGTATATATGCTGACTGAAATTCTAAAGTTTTTTTATAGGATCAGATCCATAATTCAAAGTTTATGAATTCTTTCAGTTTCTTTAAAGCAGAGCCAAAACTTTAAGATTTCTATGAAGTACTCTTGAGTATAGATATTTATAGTTTCTTTTTTCTTTAATCTTCTGTATTTTTCATGATCATATCTAATTCAAGAATAACTTTTTAAAGCAATTTGTCTTTACTGAGTTTTGTACCCAGCTTAAATTCATTAAACTAATTCTCATTCTATATATACTCACATTTTATCAGATTATAATCAATAAATGATTGTGTAATGAAAAAATTACTTTAAAAAGGCTTAGGAACAAATAAATAGAGAAACAAGCAAATTTGTAGAAAAAGAAATAAGTTGGTATATCAGAGAATAGCCTAAAAGCATAATAGTTTTCCTTCATTCACTTGGAACTACTTATTACTCTTTAACAAGATAATGGAGAGTGCGTGTTATCCAAGCAAATTAGTTAAGTGCTACTTGAGAGGAATAATAGCAATACTCCTAAGAACACCTTCAACACTACCTTATAAAAACTGAGTAAAGCTGACCCCTGAATAACACTGGTTTGAAAATTGCATGCGTCTGCTTACATGCAGATTTTTTTCAGTAGTAAATACTACAGCACAATCTGCTGTTGGTTGGAATGGGGTGGGGGGAAGTGCAGTGGAATGATGAATGTGGGGGAGGGGGGCAGACTTTTAGAGCATTAAGGAGTGACACCTCTAAATGCCGCCCCCCCCATGCTGTTCAGGAGTCAATGGTACTTTCTGTGAGTCAAGCTGAAATTTCACATGCATTAGAAAAGCAGCCACTGAACTGTTACACAGATTAAATGATGGTTTTAATGAATACCCTATGTAACTTTAAAGCATTATCCAATAGTAATTTTTAATAGTCTGCCAATATTAAAACCCAGGACTGTCAAAGAACTCCTCCTCTGGCTTGATATTGCCATTGAAATATAAGGGATCTTTCACAAAAATAACAGAAATTCGATATATGATAAACAAAAAAGAAGGCGGCACTTCATTTTCTCTGGGGGAGAGCCCTTTAATTTCCCTCACCTACTTTGTGTCTTCATTTTAATGCTTCTTTAGAGCTTGTTATTTCAACTACTCTAGATTAGTTTTTCCTATTTTTAAACTTATGTAAATGGAGTCACACAGTATGTATTCTTTCAAAAAGCTTTAAAAAGTATAATTCACATACAATAATCTGCATAAATTATCTAATTAGATAAGTTTTGACACATCTAAGTTTTGAAACCAAAACTACAATCAAGATAGGAACATATTCATTGCATCCAAAAGTTTTATCATATCCCCTTGTGATCACAGCCTCACAGAATTAGTTTAATGAATTTAAGTTTGGGTACAAAACTCAGTAAAGACAGCCTCATAGCAAACTTACCAGATAACTATGATTCTGTTTTCTGCCACTACAGTTTGAATTTTCTACAATTTAATTTAAGTGGAGTCATTCAGAATGTACTTGTTGTCTGGCAGCTAATCTTTCACTCAGTAGAAATATTCTGAGATTCACCCATATTGGTGCATGTATGAACACTTCTTTTATAAAGTAGTATTCTAGTATATGGATACTATTTGTTTACCTAGTCATCAGTTAATGGACATTGAGTTGCTTCTTTGGATATTACAAATAAAAATTCCTATAAGCATTCATATATGTGTTTATATGTACATACACTCTCATTTCTCTTGGATGAATACCTAGGAATAGGGTAGCTAGGTCATACAGTGTGTGTATATATAACTTTGTAAGAAACTGGCAAACTATTTTTCAAAGTAGTTGCACCACTTTGCATTCTCACCAGCAGTATGTGATAGTTCTAGCAGCTCCATAACCTGCAAATACTTGGTACGGTCAAAATTTTTAATGTTAGATACTTGAATAGCTGCTGTATGTTGTGTGCAGTTTGACGTTGTATGAACTGAAGTTTGCTTTTTAAGATATGCATATTCAAGTGCTATAGCATAATTTGCTAAAAACACTATTCTCTATAGAATGATTTCTGAAACTGTTAGAAAAAAATCAATCGTTGGTCTATTTGTGTACTATGTCCTCTGTTCCATGGATCTATTTGTATATCTTTAGGTCAATGCCACATTGCATTGATTACTGTAGTTTTACAATAAGTCTTGACTCCATGCAATGTAGGTCCTCTCATTTTTTTCTCTCCAAAGTTGGTTTGGCTATTCTAGTTCAGTGCTTTTCCATACTAATTTTAGAATAAGCTGGTCGACTTCTACAAAACAAACAAGTAATCTGCTGGGATTTTAATTAAATTATGTTGAATCTATAGACCAATTTGAGAACTGAGATCTTAACAGTCTTAAAGTCTATGAACATGCCCCCCTCTCTCCATTTACTTGGTTATTTTTCTCAACAATATTTTGCAGTGTTCATCTCAAAGCATAACATATAAAAATTTTTTTATCAAAGTATAGTTGATTTATAGTGTTCCTTCAATTTCTCCTGTTAAGCAAAGTGACTCAGCTACCCAAACACACACATTCTTTTTTTTTTTCATGTTCTAACGCAAGAGACTGAACACAGTTCCCTGTGCTATATAGCAGGACCCCATCACCCGTCCGTTCCAAATGTGAGTCTGCATTTATCTACCTCAAACTCCCCATCTGACTCCCTCTTCCCCTCTCCGCCTGGCAAACATAAGTCTGTCCTGCATGACTTTGATCTGTTTCTGCTTTGTAGATAGATCATGTGTGCCATATTTTAGACTCCATATGTAAGTTATATCATGGGGTGTTTGTCTTTCCCTTTCTGACTTACTTCACTTAGAATGAGACCCTCTAGTTTGTCCATGTTGCTGCAAGTGACATTATTTTGTCCTCTTTATGGCTGAATAATATTCCATTGTGTATATGTACCACGTTTTCTTAATTCATTTATCTGTTGATGGGCATTTAGGTTGTTTCCATGTCTTGGCTACTGTAAATATTAGCTGCAATGAACATAGGGATGCATGTATCTTTTTCAATGAAAGTTTTGTCTGCATAGATGCCCAAGAGTGGGATTGCTGGATCATGTGGTAGTTCTATATTTAGTTTTCTGAGGTACCTCCATACTGCTTTCTTTTCTTTTCTTTTCTTTTTTTTTTTTGTCTTTTTCCCATTTCTTGGGCCGCTCCCGCGGCATATGGAGGTTCCTAGGCTAGGGGTCGAATCAGAGCTGTAGCCACCAGCCTACGCCAGAGCCACAGCAACGGGGGATCCAAGCCACGTCTGCGACCTACACCACAGCTCATGGCAACGCCGGATCGTTAACCCACTGAGCAAGGGCAGGAACTGAACCTGCAACCTCATGGTTCCTAGTCGGATTCGTTAACCCCTGCGCCACGACGGGAACTCCTTTTTTTTTTTTCATACTGCTTTCTATAGTGGTTGTACCAATTTACATTTCCACCAACAGTGAAGGAGGGTTCCCTTTTTTTCACATCCTCTCCAGCATTTCTTGTTTACTGACTTGTTAATGATGGCATTCTCACTGGTGCGAGGTAGTATCTCACTGTAGTTATGATTTGCATTTCTCTAATAATTAGTGATGTTGAGCATGATTTCATGTGCCTGCTGGCCATCTGTATGTCTTCTTTGGAGAAATGTCTATTTAGGTCTTCTGCCCATTTTCCAACTGGGTTGTTTTTTTGTTGTTGAGTTGTATGAATTGTTTGCATATTTTGGAGATTAAGCCTTGTTGGTTACATCATTTGCAAAGATTTTCTCTCATTCTGTGGGTTGTCTTTTCATTTTTTTAATGGTTTCCTTTGCTGTGCAAAAGCTTTTGAGTTTAATTAAGTCCCATTGGTTTATTTTTGTTTTTATTGTCATTATTCTAGGAGGTGGATCAAACAAGATGTTGCTATGATTTATGACAAAGAGTGTTCTGTCTGTTTTCCTCTAGGAGTAGTATCTGGCCTTACATGTTATATATTTTTGTGGTAATGGAAAAGAAATTTTAAATTTAAATTTCTGAGAGTTTGCTGCTACTATGTAGAAATACAATGGGTTTTCTTATGTTTATCTTGTCTACCACAATCTTGATAACTCACTTTTACTTCTAATAGCTCTTTGTAGATTTCATAGGTTTTTCTACAAAGACAATCATAGTGTTTGATAAGACAGTTTTTCTTCCTTTCTAATCTGGATGTTATTCATGCCTTATCAGCAGTGGCTAGAACCTCCAGTACAATGTTGGATAGAAGTGGAAGGAGTGAACATTTTTGTTTTGTCCCTGGCCTCAGAGGAAAGCATTCAGTTTTTAATCATTAAGTATGATGTTAGCTATACATCTTTTGGTAGATATCCTGCACTGGGTTGAAGAAGTTCCCTTTTATTCTTAGTTTTTTTTTTTTTTTTTTTTTTTTAAAGAAGGAATGGATGTTAGATTTTAACATGTTTTTTCTGTGTCTATTAAGATAAAAATGTTTTTTTGTTTTTACTAAGGTGAATTGTATTGATTGGTAAACCAACCCTACTGTCCTGGTCATGATGAATTATCCTTTTTATATATTATCAGGCTGGATTGGTTAAAATCACAAAAAATATCTGTCAAAATTCAACATCCATTCCTGACAAAAAGCCCTCAGAGTACTAAAAATGGAAGAGAACTTCTTCAACCCAATGGTGGAGACTGTATGCATACTGGGGTAATACTGCTATGAGGGACAACAGGAGCTTCACTCTAGACTAATTTTGCCCCACTAGTGTTCTGAGTACCCTATCTGAAGCCTATGAATCATGAGGTTATCAGCTTTGACTAGTAGAATGAGAATGGTTACTCTGAAGATTATTCCCTAGGTTCTTTTCAGGTGGTTCTTTCCCCAGCCTTCATTAGTTTCTTCACAACTGATTAGTACTCAGCTAAAAAACTTGGGTGGGACTCAGCCAATCTCTCACTCCATGAAGCGCTTTCCTTTCTGGTACCATGAACTGCACACTCCAGCTAGCTATCTGTTAGATTTCCTGAACTTCCAGCTCCGTCTCCTCAATTCAAAGAGATTGCCTAGCTCTGCGAGGGTTCTCCTCTAC
This sequence comes from Sus scrofa, assembly GCF_054392235.1. Classification (NCBI taxonomy): domain Eukaryota; kingdom Metazoa; phylum Chordata; class Mammalia; order Artiodactyla; family Suidae; genus Sus; species Sus scrofa. The sequence goes on along the minus strand of NC_139396.1, from coordinate 99,396,927 downwards.
GCAATGGCCTGGAAATTCTTTCCAAGTGGTAAACTGGGATAATTATAGCACTCATTTATTGCTTGTCTTACAAGGATCACTTTCCTTCATCAACCTTGAAGAGACAGCCTTGGTGGACAAGGCCTCTTTTTTTTAAAATACTTTTTGAGGTTATCAAAAAAGCTTTAAACATCAATACTAGTATACAATTCTATGAAAGGAAAAATGGCATCAGGTAGAAAATAAGAGGCAAGTGCATTTGGTTTTACCTAAGTGTTGACATTTTTAGAACTTATATTAAACACAGTAGATTTGGGAGTCTTTTGGAAGGAGGAAGAGGAGGAAAAGGACAAAATAATCCTATCTATATTCCCTGAGAAATATATTTCACACTCCATTGCAATTTAGAAATGAAATGTCCCTTGTCTCCTAGAGAAGTGAAGAGTTTATTATTACTAGCATATTCAAGGAGAACAGTGAAAGATGCGATTAAAGAGATAAAGCTCATAATACCATACTTGCTTGTTATAATAGAGTATGGTATCATTTTTTTTATCCTTACTAAATTTCATCACTCAACTGATATTCCCAATCTATTAAAATTGTTCAAAGTCTCATTTTAAAGTTCAACTTACTTGATATTTGTTAATGTACTGCATTATTTGCATCCTCCACACTTACATTATCTGCAGATACAGCTTTATCTGAATTTTTGTTTTTGTTTTTAGGGCTGTACTGTGGGATATGGAAGTTCCCAGGCTAGGGGTTGAATCGGAGCTGCAGCTGCTGGCCCACGCCACAGCCACAGCAACATGGGATCCAAGCCACATCTGCAACCCATACTGAAGCTTGAGGCAATGGCAGATCCTTAACCCATCGAGCAAGGCCAGGGATCGAACCCACATCCTTATGGATACTAAACGGGTTCGTTACTGCTGAGCCACAATGATATCTCCCTTTATCTGAATATTTGATAGTTTACTTGAGCAAAGCTCAGGGTAAACACTGAGGCATATCATAGAGATCTATTAATTTATCAGAAGGTTTTGTGAGCCTGGCTCAATAAAATGTCAAATATATCTAACTTCCATGTATCTAAAATTTATTATTCTATAAGCCACATTATGACAAATCATCACAAATATACTATACACCCACCGTTTACTGGTCTGCCATAACAGGTACTACCTATTTCTTGAAATGAATTTATATGAATTGCAATCATATCAAAAAAATGAAAAGATATCCTGACATGACTTGAATCCATGTGGCAGCTTGTAATTTTATGACTTCCTCTTCTAAGTAGGGAAAAATAATTTCTTTAATAATCTATACTAAATTCTAGTCAAATTTTACTGATTCAAAGACTCACTCACTTTTTAAAAATTATGATAAAATATACATTCAAATTGTACCATGTATGAGAATCCATTCCTTTTCAAGGCTGAATAATATTCCACTGTATGTATATAAGAATTTGTTTATCTATTCATTTGCTGAAGAACATTTGGTTTGTTTCCAACTTTTGGCAACTGTGAATAACGCTGCTAAGCATTGATGTACGAGTATTTGAATCCCTGCTTTGAAGTTTTTTGGGTTATACCCAAAAGTGGAATTGCTGTGATCATATGATGATAATTCTCTTTTTAATGTTTTGAGGAACCACGAAATTATTTTCCACAGCAGCTGTACCATTTTACATTCCCATCAGCTATGCACAATGGTTCCCATTTCTCCACGTCTTTGTCAATGCTTGTTATTTTCCATTTTTTTTAAAAATAACCATCTTAATGAGCGTCAAGTAATATCTCATTTTGGTTTAATAAGAATTTCTCAAACGATTAGTGATGGTGAGCATTTTCCATATATATTGGCCATTTGTGTATCTTCTTTGGCGAAATCTTTAAGTCCTTTGACAATTTTCACACTAGATTGTTTTCTTGTTGAGATATACCTGAGTTATAAAACATGGATATTGATCCCTTATCCTATATATTAATTGCAAATATTTTCTCCCATCCATGGGCTGTCTTTGCACTTTCTTAATAGTATCCTTTGATCATAAAAGTCAAAAAAATTTTTATTATAGTTGATTTACAATGTTCTATCAATTTCTTCTGTAAATCAAAGTGATCCAGTTATACATATATATATACATTCTTTTTTTTTTTTTTTTTTTTTTTGTCTTTTTGCTATTTCTTGGGCCGCTCCCACGGCATATGGAGGTTCCCAGGCTAGGGGTCGAATCGGAGCTGTAGCTGCCAGCCTACGCCTGAGCTACAGCAACGCTGGATCCAAGTTGCGTCTGCGACCTATACACCACAGCTCACGGCGACGCTGGATTGTTAACCCACTGAGCAAGGGCAGGGACTGAACCTGCAACCTCATGGTTCCTAGTCGGATTCGTTAACTACTGCGCCACGACGGAACTCCATATATATACATTCTTTTTCTCATGTTATCTTCTATCATGTTCTATTTAATTTTGATGAAGTCCAATTACTTTTTCTGTTGATTGCACATTGGAGTTTTTTTAAACAATGAAGGCCATGTTGATATCATTAGCATTTTCTTCAAACCTAATCATTCTTGGGCCTCATTTCTCTGAAAAACTTTTAGCATTGTTCTGTGGTTCTTTAAATGCTTCCTATGTTTTTTACATATGCTTTACAAATTTGAGTTCTTATTAAAGAGTTTTTTTTTGTGTGCTCCACAATGCTTTTTATTTTTATTAAGGTTCCTCCTCATTTTCTTTTTAATTAAGGTCCTTCAAGATTCTTAAAAGTCAGAATTGAATTTTTGATGGTATTAATCCTCTCAAGTGGTCTACTTCCAAAATCTTACTCTCTGGAATGATATTTATCTCTTTAAAAAGTTTTAAAGTTTGTCTTCTTAAAGTTTAGAGCATTTATTAAGTATTGCCATTCTACTCTTTCCTAACTATAAAAAACTCTAGGTTCAAGTATCAGTTGCTTCAAAAGATTCTCAGATTACTAAAGTAATGACCAGTTCTTTAATGCCATTTAAAGAGCTAGAGTTGTACATTTGGTAGGTACCTTCTTTACCTTTCAGAAAATACAAATGAAAAAAGGAAAAATCTAAAACATGAATTTTAGTTAAATGAGACTTGTAGCAGATATCTAGAAGATTAAGGCTTTTACTGCTATTTCTTGCCACTATGTCAGTCTGTGAATCATTAAGAATGTTGCATTTCCTTCAACTGCTGAGTGCCTTGGAAGATATTCACACCGTATTATTTCCACAAATAACCCATAAATTACTTCCAGGTCAAATTTTATGTTATTCTAGGCAGACAACACAATTACCTCATTTAGATACAAAATCGATGAATATAATCAAACTATGTTAAAACCATAGACCTTAAGTCACAATGGACTTCTGAGGTAAATAATACACCTTCACTTTATACATAAAGACTGTGACATTCACGAAGGTTAATGATACTGCCCAGGTCGCATGAAGATAGACTGAAGGTCTCTCTCTTTTTCTAGTTTATGGATTTTTAAAATCTACGGGTTAGACAGAAGCTATTAACACTACATAAGCAAAAAAAAGTAATTATTTTCCACTGATTTAGAATGAAAGAAAATAACTTATTGGTGAGAAGAAAAATTAGTTCAAATTTATAAATGCTAAGGATGAGGGGAAGAGTTGACTGAAAAAGGTGATGAAAATGTTTTTATCTTGCCCTTGGTCATAGTGACATGACAGACATATATTTGCAAAAAGGTCACAGAAATGTATACTAAGAAGAGTGACTTTTACTATACTTAAGTTATAAACTTCAATAAGCCTAATCCTTTAAAAGACTAATTTTTTACTGTATAAGAAATTAGTATACTCTGAAGGAATTACTGAAAATACTGGGTTCGAGTGGTCCAAATTGAGGCAGTTTTACGGTGTAATTCTCAAGCATATCTATGCAAATATTTAGGTTTTTATTTACATATTTCTAAACATATACACAAATCAGAACCCAAACAACCAGGTACCATAAAATAAAAAAAGTTACTCACCGTCTCATTTCCAAAAAGTATGTCAACATAAGGCATAACTTTCATCAATGATTCCTTGTAGAACTGACTAATAAATGGTGCAGACAGATTCAAAGTAAAAATTCTGTTGTTTTCAGAAGCATGGTGAGCCACTTTTAAAACTGACTCTGGGGAAACTGTGAGGAAAAAACCCTGCATAAAGAAGAAAATGGGGGTGTTAGAAATATTATCTCCACAGAGTCACCCTCAGTGAGAATAAAAGAAATCTCTACATGATGTAGGCTTTTGCACTTTGTGGCGATTTCCTTAACAAATGATTATGAGAAAAGTTTATCATATGAGTAGCATTCTACTTTTTTTTTTTTTTTTTTTTTTTTGCTGTACCCGAGGCATGCAGAGGTTCCTAGGTCAGGGATCAAACCTGTGCCAGAGCAGTGACCTGGAGCATAGCAATGACAACACCGGATCCTTACCCCAATAGTCCATCAGGGAACACCAATGAGTACTATATGCATCATATTCTCCCATTACATCAGAGAATAAGACATGTATTTCAGAATTGTATATACAGTATTGAAAAGAATTCTGAAAATCTACATAAAAGTTATTGAAAGGTCTCATTCAGGACAATTATTACTTTTTGATTACAGAAAGGGTAACAAAAGCAGATTAGGTCCTTACAGCTTCATACGAACAGTTTGGATTCTTGTAAGTGACTTGGTATGTATTTTAAAATGAAACTAGGTTACTAAAATGATAGTTTGTTAACCTTATAAAACAACCAGATTGAATTTTTAAGGAAGGTCCTGAATTAGTATTTTGAAATAATGAGAAAATAATACAGTAATAAAATAAAACACTATTCTCACTATAATTTCATGTCAGGAGAGTTATATTTTAAAATGCTATTTAGCTATATCTTAAGTATTAGTAAGAGTCTTTTATATATTTATGCTTTCCAGATGCAAGAAAGTATGAGCAAAGACATGTATGCTTATGTAGGAAATTGGTTTCGATGATTCATAAGGAAATGAAGGAATACACAAAGGGCAGAAGAACATCAAATCGGAAAGGCCAGCTGAGTTAAGAATACAAAAGGTCTTGAGTGGTAGGTTAGGAGTCTATTAGGTGGGGTGGGGATAAATGATGGTAATGAAGTTTCCCTTGAGAGAAAGGAATAACAAGCTTACAAGAGAATTCAAAGGTTAATTTGGTAGCATTAATCAATAAATACCTGCATTTGGTTCTGTAAAGGGAAATCATACAAGGAGTATTACATATTGGACTCAGCAACTGTTTAAGATGTGAGTGACAAAGGAGAAAAGAAATCAGAAGATCATTAAGGTTTTAAACCTGGTTTTATTATTAATAGAAATAGGAAAATCCATAATAAGATCTGTCTTGGATGTCAAAGAAAGGGGGTCAGTTGTAGTCATATTACATTAGAGGTGTTATGGGACCTTCAAGTATGTATCAGGAAGTTGGACTCAGGAGAAAGGTCATGGAAGAAGGTGATGGTAAAAGAAAGCTGTCATTCCCAAGAAAGAGAATGGAGAAAAACAGGAGGGCAAAGGATAAAACAGAGAAGAACAAAAGCCAGGGGAAAAAAGGAAAGGAAAAAAGTAGAATACAAGACAGATGGTCAAAAAACACAGGAAAAGATGTTCAACGTCACTAATTATTAGAGAAATGCAAATCAAAACCACTCTGAGGTCACCTTACACCAGCCAGAATGGCCAGCATCAGTCTACAAATAATAAACGCTGGAGAGCATGTGGAGAAAAGGGAACCCTATTTACACTGCTGGTGAGAATGTAAATTGGTGCAACCACTGTGGAAAACAGTATGGAGATTCCTCAGAAAACTAATAATAGAAGTACCATTTAATTCAGCAATCCCACTCCTGGGCATCTATCCAGAGAAAACCATGACTCAAGAAGATACATGTACTCCAATGTTCATTGCAGCGCTATATACAATAGCCAAGACATGGAAACAACCTAAATGTCCATCAACAGAGTAGTGGATCAAGAAGATGTGGTACATATACACAATGGAATGTTACTCAGCCATTAAAAGGAAAGAAATAATGGCATTTGCAGCAACTTGGATGGACCTAGAAATTATCATGCTAAGTGAACTCAGCCATTAAAAGGAAAGAAATAACAGCATTTGCAGCAACATGGATGGACCTAGAAATTATCATGCTAAGTGAAGTCAGTCAGACAGTAAGACACCAACATCAAATGCTATCACTTTCATGTGGAATCTGAAAAAAAGGACACAATGAACTTCTTTGCAGAACAGATACTGACTCACAGACTGAAAAACTTGTGGTTTCCAAATGAGACAGGTTAGGAAGTAGGGGGATGGGCTGGGGGTTTGGGATGGAAATGCTATAAAATTGGGTTGTGATGATCATTGTACAACTATAAATGTAATAAAATTAATTGAGCAATAAAAAAAGTAGAGTACAAGAAGAAGGCAAGTGGAAATAGAAGTGATGATAGAGAAATCCATCAGGGGAAATTTCAAGGATACTTAAAGGCACAGAAAGCTGTCAATAGGAGAGAGAAAAGGACTGAGCAAAAATCTCAGGATTTCATAATCAGGAGAAAGTACCTAAGTTATTAAGGCAAAAACAGTGGTTTAAAAAAAAGAATGGTGAGATAGGGTAAGGATTATAAATTACTTGGGGAGCTTTACCAGTGATTAATAATGGAATCATCTAAAATTCACTGAGCAATTCTTATGTTCCAGGCACTATACTAAAAGTTGTATGTATATCAACTTAGTTATTTTTTCTTAACATCAAACCAATGAGGTGGATATGGTTATTACTCTCATTTTATGAATAAAGAAGGCATGATAAGAGTGTTAAGAAATGTTTCCCAGGTGACAACTTATATATAAATATATGACAGAGTTTGAATTCAAATGACTCCAGAGGTAATGCCTGTGGTTTGAGTAGACAATTTTAGGGGAAGAAAGGGAGTAGTGGAGTTGTTTTTAAGAACAGGGAAGATGTGAGCATTTTTGCTCTTCAATGAGAAGGATCTAGTGGAGAAACAGAAGAATGAAGAAGCAAGAAAGGGAAAATAATTAGAGCAAAGGAACCAGAAGAAGTGAGGAAAATGACAATAAGAAGGGGAGAAGGGCTACCATATAAATGTTAGAAATAACCATGACAACACAAGGAAACTTTTTTTTTTTTGTCTTTTTGCCTTTTCTAGGGCCGCTCCGGCGGCATATGGAGGTTCCCAGGCTAGGGGTCGAATTGGAGCTGTAGCCACTAGCCTACGCCAGAGCCACAGCAACGCGGGATCCGAGCCGCGTCTGCAACCTACACCACAGCTCACGGCAACGTGGGATTGTTAACCCACTGAGCAAGGGCAGGGACTGAACCCGCAACCTCATGGTTCCTAGTTGGATTCGTTAACCACTGCGCCACGACGGGAACTCCAGGAAACTTATTTTAAAAGTTACAAAAAAGCTACTGAAAAACACGCTTATAACTGATGGGACAAACCACTTCTATCATGCAAACTCGAAAAGTTTAAAGGGAAAACATTTTGTGTTATTATTTTTAATGCTCAAAGTGAACATTAAAAGAATACTAAAAAATTAACTTTGTGGCAGGAGTCCTGTATATTGAGATCCATCTTTAAAGAGTTTCTTGCACTTATAAATTCTGAGATATAAAGAGAAAATTTTATACTATAATTGTATCTTATTAAGGCACTGCTAATGAAATTGTAATAAAAATATTTTCTTATCATAGTAACATAAAATTTTCACATCATTTAAAAATTCTGATCCATTAATTCTTTTTTTTTTCTTTTTCTTCTTTTTTGTTGTTTTGCCATTTCTAGGGCCGCTTCTGTGGCACATGGAGGTTCCCAGGCTAGGGGTCTAATCGGAGCTATAGCTGCCAGCCTACACCAGAGCCACAGCAATGCGGGATCCGAGCCGCATCTGCAAACTGCACCACAGCTCATGGCAACACCGGATCCTTAACCCACTGAGCAAGGCCAGGGATTGAACCTGCAACCTCATGGTTCCTAGTCAGACTTGTTAACCACTGAGCCACGGTAGGAACTCCACAATCCATTAATTCTTTACCAATATTCAACAGTTCTAAAAAATAACAAGTCTTAGGTAACATATTTAATGTTTTCATCTTACTTTCTTAACCCAATACCATGTGACTTGCAAACTATGAGCATGCAAGCTGCTTTACTATTTCTGTCACTTGGAGAATTAAAATGAACAGTTTATATAGCATCTTGCCTCCATAGTAATATGTATGTACTTGCTTTTTAGTCTTTCATATAAGGAGGAGACTTTACAGCTCCCCTTCCCCCTACTTTTCCCCAAACTGTTTCAGCATGAAATAAAAACCTCCCAGAGCTAGCATTCTGCCAGCCATGGATTAACCACAGACAGCCATAGAATGGTCTACATAAATAGTAACCTGGTCAAATAATTAGGCTTCTCACCGACTTCAGACTCAAAATTTGATCTGTGCTAAAATACATCTGATTGTAATTTAAGGTACAGAACAGCATGCCCCTGGAGTCTAAATTTGGCCTCTTTCCAAATGTGTGTATGTTGTGTGTTTTACTTTAAAATGCAACACAAGAGTATTGTGATGTGGACAGTATAACTTCAATTTTGTTAATTTTACAAAGAATACAACAAACTATCAGCTTTTAAATGAGTCAAATTCACAATTTAAATTAATTCCATTTTTGAATGGTCTCTTGTTTTTCTTTAAGTAAATATTTAGTATTTAAACAATTTAGGATTTGTGCTCTGTTGGACTGCAAAGACTTAAAATTGATGCCAACCATAATTTTCTTCCTAGATTTATATCTTCTGCTAGGCCACATGATCCAGACTGTGGTATCACCGAGAATAAAAACAGTGCCATTATAAATTCACACCCCCTCCCATATCAGGTTTGTAATAAAAACAGACTAAGAGATTATATGGCTATAGTTTAGAAAAATACTTTATATAATCAACAAAAATCTTGTAATTTTCTAAGTAGGGATTTCAGTCAACACAAGAGTTAACCTTGCTATTCTTTGTCCCTATAAGCAGCCAAAAGGAAAACAGATTCCAACACTTAGAGGCTGAGTAATATTAATCAGAATTTAGGGTAAAGTGAGACACTTTTATCCATTAGAGTGGAAAATGAAACAAAACAAAAAGGCAGGAGTGGGAGGAATGGGGAAAGACTAAGGCAGAGCCAAAGAACCATTTTAGCAGAGACAGACCTAAAGCTTGGAAATCCCTAGTATGTAGATTTGTTATAATTCAACCACTCTGAGGACTTATCAGGGTTCCTACATTCATGGGGAAATGTAGGTAATTGAAATATTTAAAATACTAAAATAAAAGAAATGAAATTGCTCATTTAAAATCACATTGGAAATAAAATACCTAGGAATAAACTTAACCAAAGATGTGAAATCCTATGCTATGAAAACTATACAACACTGATGAAGGTAAATGAAGATAATACAAAAAATTATAAAGATGTTCTATGTTCAATGATTAGAAGAACTAATATTGTTAAAATGTCCATACTGCACAAAGCAAACTATAGATTCATTGCAATTGCTATCAAAATACCCAAGGCATTTCCCAAAGATGTAGCACAAATAATCCTATACTACATGGAACGAAAAAAGACCTCAAACTTCCAAAGCAATCCTAAAAGAGAAGAGAGCTGGAAAAATCATGATCCCTGATGTCAGACTATACCATAAAGCTTTAGTAATCAAAACAGTATGGTATGGGCACAAAACCAGACACACAGATCAATGGAAGAGAAGAGAGAGCCAAGAAAGAAACTCATTAGTCAATTAATCTATGACAAAGAAGCAAGAATATACAACAGATAAATATACAACAGATATTTTGGTATTTGATGTTAGTAAATGTTCTAATTTTTTTTTTTTTTTACACATAGCTGTTCAGTTTTCCCAGCACCACATATTGAAGAGACTGTCTTTTTATCTCTTGTATATTCTAAAAGACCTAAAAGTAAGATGGGATACCATAAAATTCCTTGAGAAAAATAATGGCAGAACAGTCTTGGACATAAATCATAGCAATAATTTTTGGATGCATCTCCTGAAGCAAAGGAAATAAAAGCAGAAGTAAACAAATAGGACTTAACCAAACCTAAAAGCTTTTGTATAGCAAAGGTAACCATGTACAAAACTAAGGACAACGTAATGAATGAGAGAAAAAGTTTGCAATGATATGATGGATAAGGGGCTGATATCCAAAATGTTATATAAAAACTCATACAACCCACTAAATAAACAATCTGATTAAAAAATGGGAAGGAAAAAAAAAGAAAAAAATGGGAAGAATGTATGAAAAGACATTTTTCTAAAGGAGATATACAGATGGACAATAGGCACATGAAAAGATGCTTAAAATGCTAATCTTCAGAGAAATGTAAATCAAAAACATAATGAGATATCACCTCACACCTCTCAATATGGTTATCATCAAAAAGTCTTCACTGAATTCCCATTGTAGCACAGAGGAAACGAATCTGACTAGTATCTGTGAGGATGTGGGTTCGATCCGTGGCCTCATTCAGTGGGTCAGTGATCCATGAGCTGAGGTGATCCATGAGCTGAGGTGTAGGTTGCAGATGTGGCTTGGATCCCAAGTTGCTGTGGCTGTGGTGTAGCTCTGATTCGACCCCTAGCCTGGGAACTTCCATATGCTGCAAGTGCGGCCCTAAGAACAAAAACAAAACCAAAAAAAGAAAACAAAACAAAACAAAAAAACAAAAAACTCTTCAAATAACACATATTAGCAAGAATGTGGAGAAAAGGAGATACTTGTACACTGTTGGTGGGAATGTAAATTGGTGCAGTTACTTGGAAAATAGTACAGAGGTTCCTTAAAATACTAAAAACAGAACTACCACATGATCCAGCAACTCTAGCACTGACATACATCTGAAGAAAACAAAAACTGTAATTCTACTCTTGGGTATATAATTGGAAGAAAATAAAAACACTAATTTGAAAAGATAAATGTACCTCAATGTTTACATTATTATTTATATTCACATTATTTACAATAGCCAATATATGAAAGCAACCTAAGTGTTCATCAAGTGATGAGCAGATAAAGAAGATGTGGAAAATTACTTAGCCATAAAAATGAATGATATTTTTCCATTTGCACCAATGTGGATAGAACTAGAGACTTAAGCTTAGTGAAATAAGTCAGACAAAGAAAGACAAATACTCTTAACATTTACATGTGGAATCTAAGAAATAAAAAGAATGTATGTTAACAAAACAGAAACAGACTCACAGATGTAAAGAACACAACAGAGATTACCAGTGGGGAGACAGAATGGGGGAGGGGCAAGGCAGAGGTATGGGATTCAGGGAAAAAAAACCCCTACCATGTATAAATAACCAACAAGTACAGCTCAGGGAAATATACCCATTATTCTGTAAAACCTTCAAGTAAAGTATAATCTATTACAAAGCAGAATCAGTATGTTGTACCTGACATTAATGTAATATTGTAAATCAACCATAGTTCAATTAAAAAATAAAATATGTAAAATATTAAAAAAAGAAACATGGTAGTAACTTAATGATGAAGATAGGTGAAATTAATATATTAATACTATCACTGGGAATGCAACTGAAACTGTTATTTAGAAAATAATTTGGAAATACACATGAGGAACTATAAAAAAAATTCATACTCTTTGACCCATCTACTTAATGAGAGTCTACCTTAAGGAAATAATCTGAAATACAGAAAACATTCATTTAGGAACAGATCAGTATGCTATTTCACTGAAAACCTGGGAACAATGTAAATATTTAATAATAAAGGAATAAATAGTTAAGTAATAATTGGCGTATATATCCACTCTAAATCTGGCTATTATTTAAAATGTGAGTAGCACGACTAAAGATGTGAATTTCAAATTTTATTTAATTTTAATTTAAATGTTAAGAAGCCACATGTAGCTAATGAGCATATGCAATGTTATTAGTATGACTGTGGAAATGAATTTTGAATTTATTAAAATTTCAAAATGGAAACAATGTAAAATATTTTTCTGCTAAACATAATTTTATTGTCTTAGTAGGGCAACATTTTGACTATTGACAATTTAGTAACTGAGCTGTGTTATAAATGTAAAATAGACACCTATTTCAAAGACAGTATAAAAAAAGAATGAAAAATATAATTAATAATTTTATATAATTATGGGTTGAAATGAGAACTATTATAGATATTTTAAGTTAAATAAAATATATTATTAACATTAATTTTACCTGTTTCTTTTCACTTTTTTAATGTTGCTATGAGAAAATTTTAAACTGTTTATGTGGCTTATATTATATTTTCATTGGACATGCTTCCCTAGAGAATATTTTGAAGATAAAAAAATGATGATTATGAAAACTAAGTGGCAAAGTAGAAAATGTTTATGCTATATAAATGTTAAATGAAACATAAGATATACAAGCAGTATGTACAAATATTATCATCTATATTATATCAATAGAAAACTGGAAGAGAATACAACAAATGTAAAAATGGTTAAATTTCAATAGAAAAATTGTAGGTAATTTTATCACATTTTTTCCAAATTTTGGTAAAATGCTTTGATTACACTGTAATAAAAACTGTTTAAAAGATAAAAATATTTCATTCACTTGAATTAAATCTCTGTTCAAACAAAAGATGTTTATGAAGAGTGAGAAATGTAGTTCAATAAACAAGAGTAAGAACAGATCAACAGATGGGAGTAAGTCTTAATTCTTCAAGTAGATAGATTGCTGAAAAAGGAACAAACTAAATATGAGATCAGTGACTTTAATAAGTATAAACCCCTATTCATAGGAGCAGAAGAGAAAATAAAGAAGAATGTATAGTAACAGAAAAATATTTGGACAACCGGAGAGCCCCACCAAACCAAGATTAGCAATGATGAAGGACAGCTGAGAGTACCAGATGCTGTATCTCAAGATGTACCACTGTTGCCTGCTATAAAGAACATAATTAGTCTGTTTTCGATGCCATAATGAAGGTGCCATAGTAACATGAGTCAAGACAACGGGCTGAAAGAACGAATAAATTAAAAGCCCAAAATAACAAATACAAAAGCCATATAGCATGTTTTCTTCCTTTTAATGGATTCTGCATGTTATGCAAGTATCCCAGAGAAAATAAAATATATATTTCCTTGTCGGAGTGGGAGGATCGAATATGGATTATGACAAAGCATTGTTCCTATTTGCTTTTAAGGAAAATACTGACTGACAAACATTAAGCTAATGTATAAACCATTTACATTTACAATGTTCTGATGTGTAGCACTACATCATAGCAATAGAATCATTAAAAGAAGAAAGCCAAAACAAATATACTAGTGATGCTGTCTGTACTTATTACTACTGACTGAATGTAATGCATCAATGGAAAAGGATAATTCACCTAGATTTTCCTATCCATGTGGCTCCTTTTGAAGCATCAATGAAATTACCCATTCCACATATATTTTAATCTTTTTAAGGATTAATATACCTGCAATCTATACCATAGCCACAGATGACAGCTTTTCCTCCATCTGAAACAGACCCCTCAAAAAGCATGTAGTAGGAGCTAGTTAAAACACAGTAGAAAGAAGATGGGTTTTAGGAGGACACACAAGAGGATATTTATCACAGCTTTGTTGAAAGTAAAAGGGAGTGTGAGGCATCTTGGAAGTCCATTTCTAGGGGAAAGGATAAGAAATTGTGATGAATGCACACTATTATATAAAGATTAAAAGTAGTACGCTAGAAATTTACACATCAGATTGTATATAGTTCATGCTTTTATATATTGTGTCTAAGGTACATACATGCTTGGGCACACATCTAAAACACCATGATGCACCAAGGATGCAGGGCACACATGAACACACTGGAGTACCTATGGTGGAAAGAAGAATGGGATTGGGGACCAGCAATAATGGGAAAAATAAGAGAGGAGCCATACCTAAGCCAAATGGTAATAATCTGTCAGGATCTGAGAAGGAGTCACTCAAATCTTAGCATCAGAGAATTTACAGACTAATTTTTAACAGCTTTGCCAATCTTACTACTTACTAGCTATATGGTTTAGGCTATGTAAATTTCCTAGGCCTCATCACTCTCATCTTAAAAATGGGAATACTGATGCCTATTAGGGTTATTGTGAGAATAAATGAATACTTAATACAATGGCTGGCAAGCAGTATGCACTCCATACATATTTATATTTTATTAATATTATTTCTGTAGTAATATCAAGAACATTTTACAAGTTCTATGGTATAGCTCTTCGTTACAATGCTGATCAAAAGTATGCTCTTTAAGTTGAATATAGAGCTTGGTATTTCCTTTGAAATACAAACACATAAAACAAAAATCCATCATTCCCCTTCCAAAAGCTCTCCCTGCCTCCTCTCTCTCATTGATTTAATCATCCTATATCCTGCTGACAGATTAATCACCCTAATCACTCTTCTTTTCCTAGTAAATTAAATCCAAATGCCTCACACCCCAGCATTCAAAGCTCTCCACAATAATACTTCAATGTAGAGTAGACCAGCTGTAACCTCTATTACTCTACAACATATGTCCTTGCTTCAATCATACAGAATGATTTGCTTCCTCCAAAATAAATCTTCTGAGTCCTTATTTTGTTTCTTCTATTTGAAATATCCACTACCTCTACCCGCTGGAATTTTACCCCTCCATCAAGGCCCATTTAAGTCAAACTTTCATCCCACAAAGTCTTACTGCATTCCCATCAACAGATGTGCTTGTTCTTCACTGAATCTCCATAATATTTACTATGACCAAGAGTATTTATTTTATTTTACTTAATAATATAAGCAACTTGCATATGTCTTACCTCTCTAACTTGACTGTAACCTTAAGGGGAAGAGTACTTTTTATTTTTATGTCTGCTATAGCATTAAACACACTGTACAGTATACAGGTTCTTTAAAAAAACTGATTAAATTTTTATTGAGAGTCTACATAAATTCCTGTGTAACTGAAATGCTACTGTAGAAAAAGAAAAAAAAAAAAAAAAAGGACTGGTGCATTTTCACAGGGTAAAGGAAGAGTATATTTATTTTAGAGTTGGACAACTCCCTAGTTCAAAGAATCTGAATTTTTTCAGTTCATAGTACCCTTACTGAATGAGCATTTTTTTCATGGTGCTCTAAGGTATACCTAACAGCCTTGTTTTCATAAACAGTTCCAAACAACTTAAAAGCACTACTAATTTTAGCAACATAACACTTGGTTTGAAAAAAATAACACATGTAAATTGAAAAATAATTTTTTTTAGTTCATTCAAAAACTACCACAATACTTACTAATGGGATATGGTGCTTATGGACATTGCACAACTCCTTAAGCCCTGGATTCTAACCAAACAGTGAAACTCTTGTTTCCTATTCGCTGATTTTCAGAATTTTTTTTTTTAAATCACAGCAAACATTCCCAAAGGTAGGACATAATCCCAAAGGAACGCCTACACAATCTGATACTGAAACTATGCAATACCCTGAGATAAAATGCCCTATAAAACTCTTGTGATTTTGCTGTGGCACCTTGGGGTGTCTCAGTTTACAGTTTAGGAATTGTGGCTCTAATTGAAGAAAACACTGTGATAAGTATTTTTATTTGAGAGAGCTGAAGCCCTTCTTGGGCATGATTCAGAGTATTTAGAAAATGTCAGTAATTTACTCTGCACGAGATGGCAGAAATAAATCTGAGTTACAAGCGTGGTATTCTCAAGATCAGAGGTGAGAGGATTTTATAAGAGATGGACCCTGATCAGACAGATGAAGGCACTCTGAAGGTAAAATGTAGCCAATGAAAAAGTGTCTCTGGCTGGGATGCTCCAACAGCTTTGATAATGTTGATACCTAGTCAACAATTTTAATCTGTTTACTATTCTACGTAGTGTTCTAATTCCTCTCCATTAACTTCATTTTCCATAAAAATTAGGCATTTAATTTCCAAACAAAAATGTGTAAATAATTTTTCATTTTTCTGCTCAATGAATTCTAAACCCAAGAATTAACATTTTGTCCCCAAATCAAATGTCTAATGTCCTATCAATTTTACCTCTTGAAATTCTTGCAACTATGCTTTGTCCCATTAATACAACTTACTATTAATTTTCCATTAATACAACCCTCATTTGCCTGGTAAACACTACTGCAACAGTGTCCTTTCAGCAAAGCTCCTTTGCTCAGAAACCTTAAACGGCAAATTTCCTAAATAACACATCTGAAGTTTCTGACATGGTTTTACATTGTCAAAAACCTTGTAAGCATGACACTAATCTTTCTTTTCTACATTTTTCTCTGAGGCTCAATCTTCATGAAACTTTTACTCTGGGCTTCCAGCTAGCTTAAGAACAAATTCTATACTTCTCTATATCCTCTCCTTTGCTGGTGATATTTATTCATCTCTAGAATCTTTTCTTCACCTTCCACGTGGGCAACAAAAGTTAAGGTTGGCAAATGTTGTTAAAGGCCCAGTAGTATTTTGTGGGTCATATGGTCTCTATCGCAACTACTCAACTCTGCTGTTTTAGTACTAAAGTGGGTACAGATAATACATAGAGGAATGAGCATGGCTGTGTTCCAATAAAACTTTATTCACAGGAACAGTCAGTAGCCAAATCTGGCCCAGGTGACATGCTTTTTGCACAACCCTGAACTGAAGGAAAAGAAGGAAATACATACTATCAAGTACAAATACCACTCAGATAAAAGGAATGCTAGAGAGAAAAACTAATAGGAAATCCAATATAGGATGATAATGAGCTTCCTCAAAAGAATAAAGAATGTGAAGAAATTGAAAGTTAAAATGGGTTTAGCAAGAAGCAAACTATATAGAGTTGATCCTTGAACAACAAGGGTTTTAACAGTATGGGTCCATTTTTATGTGGATTTTTTTCCCCCAATAAACATGTGCAACAGTATAGCATGATCTCCAGTTGGTTGACTCTGTGGCTGTAGAACCATGCATGTGGAGGGCCAAATGTAAAGTTACATGCAGGTTTTTGATCACGTAAGTTGGCACCACTAAATTCCCACATAACTATTTCCTGATAGCCTCACCTGAAATGAGAACATAAGACTATTTTCTGACGCTAGCACTAAATCAATACAAGTTCCTTACATCTGAGTATAATACTCAATTTCCAAAGGATACAAGTTATCTTGTTTTAGTAGCTGATGCTCTCTATTTTCAGCCCCCTGCCCCACCATATGCTTCTCGCTAGGTACCTCCGAAGAGAGCTGTTTAAAACAGATCCTCTAGGAGCTTCCATCGTGATGCAGTGGAAATGAATCCAATACAATAGCATTATGTATTAAAAAGCAATGAAGGAGTTCCCGTCATGGCTCAGTGGTTAACGAGTCTGACCAGGAACCATGAGGTTAAGGGTTCGATCCCTGGCCTTGCTGAGTGGGTTAAGGATCTGGCAATTGCTGTGAGCTGTGGTGTAGGTTGCAGATGCAGCTTGGATCCTGCGTTGCTGTGGCTCTGGCGTAGGCTGACAGCTGTAGCTCTGATTAGACCGCTAGCCTGGCAACCTCCATATGCCATGAGTGCAGCCCTAAAAGCAAACAAATACAAATACAAAAACCAAAACCAAAACCAAACCCAAGAAGAACACACACAAAAACACAGATCCTCTAGCTACCATAAGCTAGATAGGAACATTTATATAATTTTTATACTCTGAGTATTCTTCTCTGCTGGAGAAACAAAAATTGTCCAATGGCAGAACATACTAATAAAGTGAACCAATTTCTTGAAGAATTGAATTTTTAGAACTGAATCATAATCATGGAGAGCCTTGGGTTCACAAATCAGGCAACTGTGGGCTAGAATTAAAATACAGGGTGCTTCTTTGATTTATTTCAGAGAATAACGCTCTTCTAACTCAAGCTGTGACCTGATTTTTGGCAAATTACTGAAATAAACACCTATTTTTTCATTTTTAATAAGTGACACAAATGAAGCTATATTTCTTTGTTATCTTTATGTATATGTAACAATAGGAGTAGTATGTTCCCCTAAAATATCTAAATAGAAATAGATAATAAAGTAGACTTTCACAGCTTTGAAAAAAATGACTGGAATAGAAATTCCGATATTTCAAATTCTGATCTAGGTTTTATAAGCTATTTTGAAATATTTGAGTGATATATTTAATCTTAATGAATTTCAGCTTCTTCATGACTTCATGAGATTAAGTGGTTGATCTTGAGAAGACTTTCTATCTCAAAAATTCTGAAATTCAGTTAGCTTTTAAGTCAACTATTTCCCCCCCCCCCCCAATGGGGGTGAAATTCACATAAAATAAAAGTAACCACTTTAAGGTGAACAACTTAATGTCATCTAGTATATTTATAATGTGTGCAACCATCGTCTCTGGTCCTAAGAAAAAAACACCATGCCCATTCAGAAGTTACTCCACATTACCCCCAGCTCCTGGCAATTACCAATGTTTTCTTTTTCTATGGATTTGCCTACTCTGGATATTCCAAATAAATAGAATCATATAGTATGCAATCTTTTATGCCTGCTTCTTTCACTTAGCATAACGTTTTTGAAGTAAATTCACACATGTAGTATATCTATTCTTTTTTATGGCCAAATAAAATTGCATTGTACAGATACATCATATTTTTTTTATCTATCTGGTTATGGATATTTTTCTTGTTTTCATATCTTATTTTTAAAATATTTCTAGAAGCAGTAAATTACATAAAAACATATACTATCAAAAGTATACTTTAAAAAAGATCTGAATGGATATTCTGAGAAGGGAGTCCCTTTTATCTAGAAAATGACAAATCTTACTGAGCCAGAAATGCAACATATTTTAACTTCTGATTCATGTAACTAATTGAGGTTTTAGCGAAAAATTAGAAAATACAAAATTCTATTTAAGATGAAAAAGTTTATGAAATACATAGGTCAGGCTCTGAAAGAAATGGAATAGAGAACATAGGTGACTTGTAGGAACCTGCAATGCGATGGTTATTCTTTTTGGTCATTTTTTACCTTGATGTGATCTTAAGTTGTTACTTAATGGAATGCAAAATAGTGATTTCTCTCCATTACTACTGGACACAGTGTTTTAAATCTGAGTTAAAAAAGTGTGAAAATGCAAATATGTGAGAAAAAAAATTTTTTGTTTATTTTTATAAAAGCATTACTTTATAAATGGAAAATGACTAAGCTGAAAGCTATTGCTTTATGACTCTAAGTGGTCAATGTTTCTGTTTTTCATAAAAGCCAATTTTCAAACCATTTTCTGTAACATAGGAAAGAGCTAAACTGTCAGTAAATGCACTTATATTGACTCTGACATTTTCTTCTTGGATGCTTCCAGCACGTCAAAAGGAAAGGATTGCTTTTAGACTTGAATAATTTTTCTATTGCTGAAGCCAATCCCAATTGCTGCCGGATTAGTATGTATCCACTCATAGCAGCAGCACAAGAAGTCAAAAAGATATAGATAGCCCTTAACGCTAGATATGAAAGCTTCATGACACTAGAAGTTTTACATGTTGATTATGTATTTTACAGATATCATATATTACTTATACATTGTCTTCTGTCTGTTATTAAGTTATATGATTTTACATCATTATTAAAATAAGAAAAATAACAAAAATGCATTTTAGCATGGATATAAAGACAGTAGTTCTCAAAGTGTAAATTGTTCAAGCAGCAGCTTCAGTATCACCTGGAGCTTGCTAAAATGCAAATTCTTGGTCCTACCCTAGACCTACTGAAACAGAAACTGTGAGAGGGACAGAGCAAACTGTGTTTTCACAAGTTCTCTAGCTGATTTTGATGCATGTTAAAGTATGAAAACCTAAAGTATGATCTAGAATAATGAAATACCTAATCGTTATCCTTAAGTCTTTTATTCTATTACAGAGAAACTCAAAATCTTTATGAAGATGGTAAAGGTGGATCACAACAAAACTTAAAACTTGGCTGTAGTAGAAGAAAAAAGGCTGTTTCTTTGCTCCAAGAGATGGCTCTTATATTATTTAGATTAAAAAAAAATCAAAATTAGATTCCTTTTAGCTATGATATTGGCCTGAACACATTCTGCTATTACCTGACTTATATATTGGGCTTTTGAGTTATTTCCCATGAATAAAGGGTTCAGCAATTTAAAATAACTGATCTATAAACCCATTTTGCAGATACATAAATTAAAGCGCAGAGAGATTGCTCTACTTGCCTAAAGTCATTCAACAAATGATGTATCCCAGTTTACTGACATGTATGTCTGCTTTCTTGTTTATACATTCCCTAGCTATGTTCTGCAACTAATGAGGCAACTCAGGAAAATAGGGGAGAGAAAATATAACTAAGAACAGGTTAAGACTTGGGGGTTAGGGTGGGGAAGAGAAACAGATGGAAAAGGAGTACTGAATTGGCTCTGAACTTGGTTCTAAGTTTCCTGACAGCAAAAGCTAAAAATAAGACATTCAGTTACCTGGCTTTCATTTCAGAGATGAAAAATGCTACTCTTTTTTTTTTTTTTTTTTTTTGTCTTTTTAGGGCTGTACCAACAGCATATGGAAGTTCCCAGGCTAGGGGTCAAATCGGAGATATAGTCACTGGCCCATGCCACAGCAGGGCCAGATATGAGCCACATCTGTGACCTACACCACAGCTCACAGCAATGCCAGATCCTTAACCCACTCAGCGAGGCCAGGTATCGAACCTGCGTCCTCATGGATGCTAGTCAGATTCGTTTCCTCTGAGCCACAATGGGAACTCCAAAATGCTACTTCATATGAGAAATATTTGGTGCTAAAACATACTTCTCATATGGTGCTTAACATCATGAACAATGATGAATTAATACTATGTAGTTCTCCAGAACTTCTCAATAGCAAGTTTGGTATTTATTGGTGTATTCTTTAATGAAAGACTAAGGCCTTAATATCAGAACAACTCAGCAAAAGCAATGCAGTTCGTGACAAAGACCAAATACATAGCTTGATGGACCAACCAAAAAACACAGTGTTTCTAGAGAAAAGGGTAGAATAGATCTTTCTCAAAGAAAATTCTATCAATACAAATGCTCTAAGGAAAAGTGAGAAACAGCTGAATTGTAGACAATTCAAAGTTGTACATTCTGTAAGAGTCTTCTCATTTGGTACATGTTCCGCAATACCATGCCACCCACACTAGAGTAGAAGTTTTAGAATTAATCAATTATCATGAAAATCTAATCAGTGATAAAATCTTTATGTTTTACATAAAGAAAAATGCTAATATAAGGACATGTTCTATAACAATTTGCTCAAATAACATTTCCTCAGAAAGGTCTTCACCAAATATTATAAATATATTACAACCTCCTCGGGAGTTCCCATCGTGGCTCAGTGGTTAACGAATCCGACTAGGAACCATGAGGTTGCAGGTTCGATCCCTGGCCTTACTTAGTGGGTTAAGGATCTGGCGTTGCCGTGAGCTGTGGTGTAGGTCACAGAGGTGGCTCGGACCCTGCATTGCTGTGGCTGTGGCGTAGGCCGGTGGCTACAGCTCCAATGGAGGAACCTCCATATGCCATGGGAGCAGCCATAGAAAAAGGCAAAAAGGCAAAAAAAAAAAAAAAAAAAAAAAAAAAAGTATCCTTTGTTATTTTTATCTGGTTTTATTTCTTTATTTTTAAACATAGCATTCATCACTTCCTAACATTATACATTTACTTATTTATTTTATTCACCTCTCTACTACTGCAATGTAATGTCTACAATGGCAATAATACCTGTTTTGCTCATTATTGCACTCCTAGCATGCTTGGCATATAGTGAGAAGAATACTTTAAATATTTTTTGGAATGAATGAGTCTAGAACTTAGGGAGAAGGATGGAAAAAGAGATGGTATATAAAATTAAAACAAATTAATTTGAGGAATACTAGATAGTTGAAGCATTGCACTTAAATCCTGTCTCCCTCCCAAACAATACAGGACGAAGATGGAAAAATCAATCCACAAAAACACCATGCCCTCAGTATAACTTCAAGACAAAAAGAATGCCTAAACTACAAAATAACTACAAGTAAAAGAAGAAAAATCACCAGATTACATTGCAAGATTTTCTTCTATTCATGCCACACTTCCATTCTACCATGAAGCCTTATAGAGAGCGAAGGTAAGTTGTTATTTTGTTTTTTGTTTTTTGTTTTGTTTTGTTTTTGAAGATACCTGCAGCATGTGGAAGTTTCTGGGCCAGGGACTGAGACTGCACCATAGCAGAGACCTGAGGTGCAGCAGTGACAACACTGGGTCTTTAACCTGCTGAGCCACAGAGAAATTCCCAAGTCAAGGCAGTTAGAGAAAAACTACTGGGTAAAAAGAAGAAAGGTGGTCACCAGGCCTCAGGTCAATCTAAAACCAACATCAGAAAGATGATATCCATCCATAATATGAAAATATTTAACAGGTATCCAGATAGATCAGAAGAGGAATTTAAAAGCTCTAAAATTTGAAGGGGCACATTATAAAATGAATACTTTCTAAGGGAGGAAAAAGGCAAAAAGGAAACCCCTTTGGCAACAGAGTCAGGAAAGAATCCAATGAGGCAAAATTTAGGGTTTTTAAAGAGAGCACAAAGTAGGAGAACTCAAAATCCTTAACCCTTTCTTGAAAACAAATCCACTAAAAACAATTCCTGTCCCAAACTCTATCCCTGAACAAATCCACCAATAAAGCTGCACTTTGAAATTTTGATGGAAGAAGGCAGTGTTAAATCAGGAATCAGGTAAGGCACCATAAACACACACACACACACACAAACACACACTCATAATAAGAAAAAAGGTAACAGCCAGCAAACATAAGTGAAAATCAATATATATGAACTTAAAAAAAACTCTACCAAGGAAAAAACAATTGTGAAGCAAAAGAGAATAATAATTCAGCACCACAAATGAAGTAACTCAAGCAAGCATTTGAAGACATGAAAACCTACCATTAATCTGAAATTAAAAAACTAAGAACAGGAGTTCCATCATGGCTCAGAGGTTAACAAACCCGTCTAGCATGAATGAGGACACAGGTTCGATCCCTGGCCTCGCTTGATGGGTCAGGGATCCTGTGTTGCCATGAACTATGGTGTAGGTGACAGACGTGGCTCGTGAGATGTGGTGTAGATCCCAAGTTGCTATGGCTGTGGTGCAGGCCAGTGGCTGTAGCTCTGATTGGACCCCTAGCCTCGGAACTTTGACATGCTGCAGGTGTGGCCATAAAAATTTTTAAAAAAAGAAAGAAAGAAACCCCATTAAGAACAGAAAAACATAAAATGACAAAAATAGAAGGGACTGAGCTTTGGAATGAAAAAGGAAGACAAAGACAGGGTATCCAAGAAAGAATAAACTTTGAAGATGTAATAAGGGACAGTTAAAAAAATAGGAAGGAAACTAAAAGAAAATGAAAATGAAATAACATGGAAGGAAAAACAGAGAAAAGTGATGAAAAAGGAAGAATGAAAAAGGAGGAATGCTATTCATATTGTTTGAGTCTGTAAAAAAAGTAATACAAGGAAACAGAATTAGTATTTAAAACTATAATCCCAAAAAACTTTTTAAAGATACAAAATGCCTGAATATAAACATTGAAAGAACTCACTGGATATCTGGAAAATTAACTCATACCTCTTGAGAAACCTAGAGATATATCAGAATAAAACCATTAGATTTCAAGCATAAAGACAAAAATCCTCCAAACACCTAGTCAAATAACTTATAAAAAAAAATTAGGGTGGTATTACACTTTTGAAAAACATTTAAAGCAAGGCAACACCAGGACAGCAAATTTTTAAAAACTCAATGAAAAAAGGATTAATCAAGGATTTTTGTATCTGGCTAAGCTGTCCTTTCAATAACAGTTTCAACACATTGAATTTAGGGAATTTTGATCCATGAGTCTTTTTTTTTTTTTTTTTTTTTTGGTCTTTTGTCCTTTTAGGGCCGCACCCATGGCATATGGAGTTTCCCAGGCTAGGGGTCTAAACAGAGCTGTTGCTGCTGGCCTACGGCAGAGCCACAGCAATGCTGGATCCAAGCCACCTCTGTGACCTACACCACAGCTCACAGCAATGCTGGATCCTTAACCCACTGAGAGAGGCCAGGGGTCGAACCCACAACCTCATGGTTCCCGGTTGGATTTGTTTCTGCTGCTCCACAATGGGAACTCCTGATCCATGAGTCTTTTTGAAGAATTTATTAGAGGAATTTTAAAATGAGTGTGAATGTTTAAAACATGTACATGTCTATCTATGACTAAAAGAAAAATAGGGATAAGGATAAAAGATTAATACTAAAATTTTATATGTTGGAACAGTAGAAATAATGTAACTAGCAAGGGGAAGAAAAGAGAAGGAAATCGAATAAGCCCAAGGCTATTATACAGGCAACAGATGAGACGTAACAGATACTAATAAAACCAGATAAACTAGATAGTAAAAGGTTAAATAAAATAAGATAACTTAGAAAAGAATATTATCAAAGTATACATATAAATGCAACCGCTAAAACAAAAATATGAATAAAGTCAATAAACACATAAAAATATTTATTTTTAATTTAAAAACAAAAATTTTCATAGGCAAGCTTCATAAACTGATAATATTTAAAGAAGTCATTACTTGTCTTTTAGCAGGACTACACATGCTCAGTGAGCAACAAAATATCACTGTTTCTTGCAAATAGTAGGTAACTAATAAATGTATATAGAAATGAGAATGATCATTATTTTTGGCCAAATGTTAATAGTATGTTATTATTTTAATCTAGAAATGCTGCCAAAAGCAATGCCACACTTTTGCTTTGATCAAAGAGAAAATTAATTCCAATCATAAAATATTATTTTTAAATACTAATTTAAATGGGTTAAGTTATTTAAAACTCAGAGATTAAGGAAAACTTCATTTATTATAACTAACTCTTGATAGATTTTAATGAGAGATACTGAAAGATGTGGGATTAGTTTTAAGATAGCCTTTCTGATGCCATTGTGTAAACATTTCCACAGAGTCTCTTGTCAAAAATTACCTCAAAACAGAGAATGAGAAACTAAAAGAAAACACCTTTGTATATGAAAGGGGAAGATACTGAAAATCATAGATTACAACATCAGAAGGCAGAAAGTATAAGGAGAAGCAGTAGCTAGATTAGCAGAGTAACGAAAGCCAAATTATAAATGCTGACAAATTCCAACAAGAAAAAAGCTGATTCATCCAAAGAACCCTGTGAAGTTTAGAAGAGTACTACCATACATCTAGTGGGGCTGAAAAATATAGAAGATGATTAAGAGCTGAACTTTCAGAATCACATTCATACCCCATAGAACCAGAAAAATATCTTACCTCTGAAGGGTAATGGAGAGAAGGTAAGCTAGGAAAAACCGGAAAGCTTCAGATTCAGAAACTCCAACTATAAAGCAAGATAAGGGTTCGGGACGAAGTGCTAGGCTGGAAACAGGCCAAGGTGTAGGTGGTTATGTGAAAATCTATATTACCAAGTAGTCAGGCCTTTGGGCCCTTTTCCTAACCAGCATTCATGCTTAAGTTCACCCAAGCAGAAAACTGGAGGATCCAATCTTCTCTGGAGAAAATGAAATAGCTCTGGAAAGGCTCAAATTACCTCTCTTATGAAGAAGATTATGTTCAAATACCTAAGACTAAAAAGTGCCATTTTATGCACAGTCTTATCAGGTATTTAATGCATCACTCCTAAATATAAACGGACAACCAACATTACCAGATATATGAAAACAGTCTCTAACAAAAAATGAAGATATAAAAAAGGAATACCAGGAGTTCCTGCTGTGGCACAGTGGGTTAAGATTCTGACTGCAGCAGCTAAGGCCGCTGCAGAGGTGTGGTAGGATCTCTGGCCCAGTGTAATGGGTTAAAATATCCTGCATTGTCGCAGCTCAGATTTGATCACTGGCCCAGGAATTTCCATATGCCCTGGGTGCAGCCATTAAAAAAAAAAAAAAAAGGATTTCCAATGAAGACAGAAAATTGGAGAAAGAATGAGAGTAGTAGAGGGTCAATCACGGAATCAAATTTCTAACAGAACCCCCCCTTCAAAAAAGAGTAGAAAAATCATAGGAAGGAAATTTTAAAAGAAATTACATCTGAAAATTCACCAGAACTCCTGGAAATTATTTCTTAATTCAGTGTGTTAACTTACTGGTTCCTAAAAATTTTGAAAAATAAGAAACCTACATATTATTTATCAGGAAATTTTCAAAAACCAAAAATAAAGACAGATTACAAATGTTTTCAGAGAAAAATCAAATCACATGCAAGGGTTTAGAAAAAGGGGGGGGCCTTTAGGAGTTCCCGTTGTGGCTCCGCGGTTAGCGAATCCAACTAGGAACCATGAGGTTGCGGGCTCGATCCCTGGCCTTGCTCAGTGGGTTGAGGATCCGGCGTTGCCGTGAGCTGTGGTGTAGGTTGCAAACTCGGTTCGGACCCCAAGTTGCTGTGGCTCTCTCTGGTGTAGGCCGGCGGCTACGACTCTGATTAGACCCCTAGTCTTGGAGCCTCCATATTGCCGAGGGTGCGGCCCTAGAAAAGGCAAAAAAAAAAAAGACAAAAAAAAGGACTTTAACTTCTCAAATCAACATTTGAGGTTAGAATATAATAAAGCAATCCTTTCAACATTCAAAATGAAATATTCTTTCTAGAATTCCATATGCAGCCAAACTATTAATCTGAGAGTAAATGATGATATTTTGAAATATTTAGATCTCTAAATATTTCCCCTGTATTTTTTCTCAGAAAGTTAACAGAGGATATGAACTTTCAAACAGGAATTGAACTAAGGAAAAATTCAAGGGATTCTAGAAACTGAGGATTCAACACAAATCAGAGATGAAGGGAATTCAGGATGAATAGTGAGGAAAAGGTAAAAGCTTGATGCAGAGAAATGAAGGGCCTCAGTAGCAAGGTTTTCAGGAAAAGTAAAAAAAAAAAAAAAAAAAAAAAAAAGTAAAAAATTACCACTACTTTATTTAAAATACAAAGTATATAGGGTAAAATGGAAAGAGGTCAAATATTTTAAGGCAAATCTAAATGTAAAAATGTTTTTAAAGGCAAGATGATAAAATCTTAGTAATTACTGAAGCTTAGTAATGAGTAGATGGGGAGTCATTATACTATTTTTGCTATTTTGTGTGGTTGAAATCTTTTGTAATAAAATAAAAATTTAAGGAAATGGAATGCACCTAATTAGGGCATTTAATTTACTTAAACATTCATTGAGTATCTTCTATCTGCAAGGCACTGTGGAAAAAATGCACTGTATGATTCTTTATCTCAAATTAGAACCTCAAGACTTTTATAAATAGCCTAAGTAGTAAAGATGTTTTTTCATTATGTTCATTTTAAGCTGATGCAGTATGGGATATTGAATTGACATATGCTTCTATATTATAAAAATCTTACTATGAGAACCCTATAGGGTCATTACTTGGGGTGACGCAATGTGTTATATTTTGGGGAAAAAAAGACATTATATTCTTTAAAGAAGTATACAATTCTTTAATACATGAGTAAAAATGAAAAATAATCACAGATCTATGGGTGAAAATCTGATTTAATGCCTGACATCTCAGTGTGCAAAACACAATTTCTATCCTGGGAGGCAATCTGTGAATTACCGAGAATAAATCAACAGAATTTTCAAGCTAGAGGAAGTTTTGGGATCAGCTTGTTCAACCCTTCCAGCAGAAAACTAGGACAAAAATGAACTAACATTCTCAAGGAAAAACAAAAACAAAGAACTTTATTATTAGGCATAGATGAATGGTATTGCAATCTCTGTAGCTGGGTATCATTTCAGTTATGAGATCTAGGCTGAGACACTGAATCAGAGATTTTTTCTCCCCCTGTTATTCACTAGCACTATGAAAATAATTTTAACAATTAAAGCTTAAATTGGGCTCTGAAGCTTTGTTCTAATTGTGGAAATGTATTCTGGAGATCATATATTGCATAGGGATATAATACCTCTGGTACCATCTAGATAAAGGGAGAATGTAAAAAGATAAAACATTGCATTTTCAACTATAGTTTTCTTCTGCATAATTAAATTTGTGGCTGTTGGTAAATCTCTGGCAATATTTTGTGGGTTAACATAGTTCTACACTATCATTAATTATATAACATATACCATATGTTGAACCTATTCAAAGTTAGTATGTATCTTTCAAGAAACACAATGATAAAATCAATATTGCAATGAATACATAAAGAAATTTTCATTTTGTCAAACATTTTCATCTAATTTAAAAAATCTTTTGTAACACATTAAAAATGATTACTTGCTTCCTTAATAAAATATTTTCAAAATTCAGATGTCATGAATTTGAAAAGAAGGAATACAGGGATGGAATTTTTAAGTATAGATATTACTACTGGCAAAATGATTCATTTTCAGAATAATTGGTAAATGGCTGTAATGTGTCCAAAAATATGGGCTAAAATATTTTAATAAGATAAAATTGTGTGGGCCATTTGTGATTTCAAGAAAATTATAATAACTCAAATCATTTTACATGATTTTAAAGAATCTCAAAGAGCATTTCAAACCCCAATATATTATTCCCACTTACACAAGATTTTTTTCTCCCTGACATTTGCTGGCCTCAATAAGTTAGATATAACACTGTGTCTTAGGTCTAACAATAAAAATCTGTGTATTCCATTTTAACAGAGTAAAACAGAAATAGATTTACTTCTGTGAGTTAGCATTTAGTACTTATGCACAGAACTTAAGTTGAGCCATCATACTATGATCCAACTGGACAATAATCAGAAAATTATCCCATCTGATTCTAGCACAATAATAGCAGCATTTTCAGGAGTAGTATATATATCTCCGTTTCAAAGCTGTACTTAGGAAACAGAATGCTAGCAAAAACAGGATGCACAAAGAAAATGAAGTCTTAATATCAGAATTCAACCCAAATCTAAACATTCCAGTTTATTTTCATATGTGTACAAACATACATACACACATTCACATGCATTCTAATCCACTGGATGTACTACGTGTATCTGTACCCTCCCCCAAGTCATTACCCCAACTAGCTATAAGTAAGTTTCCTTTCCTCACTTCTCTAAACTCTAACCAAAATTCATGACCTTCCATTATTGAAGCCAAATTGTTGAATTTCTCTAAGTAGAATTATTTTGAAACTTATAAACTCCTTGCGAAGTGTATTCTTACAGTTCTCTTGAGCTGAAATCTACATTTTATTTATTTATTTTCTTTTTAGGGCTGCACCTGCATTATATAGAAATTCCCAGGCTAGGGAAAGAATTGGAACTGTGGCCACCACCCTATGCTATAGCCACATTAACACCAGATGCAAGCCACATCTATGATGTACACCACAGCTTGTGGCAATGCTGGATCCTTAACCCACTGAGCGGGGTCAGGGATCAAACCTGCACCCTCAAGGACACTGGTAGGTTCTTAGCCCGCTGAGCCACAATGGGAACTCCTAAATATGATTTGTGAAAAGGATAACTCATAAAAGTTATAAAAATATGCTTAGTGTATTAACTTACTATTACTATATTTACTTATTTAGGCATGAAAAAGTTCCTGGGGGCCAGGGACCTAACCCAAGCCACAGCCATGACAATGCAGGATCCTTAACCTACTGAGCCACCAGGGAACGCAATTACCACCATTATTTTAAAATGTGTTTCCTCCTTACAGGTTACTTTAAAACTTTTTATTCAAGGCTTAATGTTATTTATTTATTTTATATATATATTTTTTAATTGTTATTTCCCCAATACAATTTTTTTTTCTACTGTACAGCATGGGGACCCAGTTATACATACATGTATACATTCTTTTTTCTCACATTATCATGCTCCATCATAAGTGACTAGACATAGTTCCCAGTGCTACACAGCAGGATCTCATTGCTAATCTATTCCAAAGGCAACAGTTTGCATCCATTAACCCCAAGCTCCTAATCCACCCCATTCCCTCTCCCTCCCCCTGGCAACCACAAGTCTATTCTCCAAGCCCATGATTTTTTTCCTGTGGAAAGATTTTTTATATTAGATTACAGATATAAGTGCTATCAGATGATATCTGTCTTTCTGACTTACTTCACTCAGTTTGAGAGTCTCTAGTTCCATTCATGTTGCTGCAAATGGCATTTTGTTCTTTTTTATGACTGAATGGTATTTCATATTTTAAAACTTTTTGTTTTCCAAAAACGACAAACTTAGAGAAAAAAAATTGAGAATATAGTGCAATGAACACTATTAGAGGATTTACCTATACCTGTATTAACTGACTGTACCATGTTCTACACATCTTTTTTTCCCCTAAACTGCTTGAAAATAAATCCTAAACATCATGCCCCTTAAATCCTTCACTATTTATCACTTAAAACCAAAGACACTTTCTTATATAAACACAAACTATTACAGTGATACAATAATATTATCTGACATACAGTCCGCATCTAAAATATCTCAAATGTCTCAAAAATGTTCTTTACAGCAAAGTCCTTTCTCCACTTAAAAATTGTTGGATGCAGTTTCAATCAAGAATCAAGTGTTGCATTTGCTGTCAAGTCTCTGAAATGTTCTTTAATCTGAAAGTCTCCTCCTAAAATTTCCACTTTGTCTTTCATGACAGTGGCATTTTTGAAGGTTCCAGGCCATTGTCTTAAAGAATGTTCCACATTGAGACTGGTCTTAGATTTCAGTATCTTAGGCAAGAATGTAAATAGGTGATTTTTTGCACTTCCCATTTCATACCACATTAGGTTAAGATGTCACACCGAATCACTGATTCCCTAATCTCAAAATAAGGTTCCTTTTAAAAAATGATTATATTTAATGAATAAAAATTTAAAACTTTAATGAAAAAATATGATTTTTAGGTAACTCAAATACTATGCTGAATGTGAAAGATCATTTTCTGTTAGGGCTTCAATATGTTCTTTTAAACAGTTCTGCTATTTCTTTCACTTTTCTCTTTGGAACTTCCTTTATTTTCATTATTGAAGGCCTGATACTTTTTGCTTTGGACATTGTATAATACTGTGAGGTCTTCCCCAAAAGATTTGACAGAAAGCTAAACAATATTATATTTTGAAAAAGAAAATATGTAACTGATTTATCGTATATTTAATGTAGCATTCCCAAAAAAGTGAAAAAGATTATGGGTATTTTTTTCTGATTACCTTTTTATTATTATTTTTTACATTCCTTTATTATAGTATAGTTGATGTATAATTTTGTGTCAATTTCTGCTGTACAGCAAAGTGACCCAGTCACACATATATACACATTTCTTTCCTTTTTTCCTTTCTTCTTTTTGTCTTTTCTAGGGCCGCACTGTGGCATATGGAGGTTCCCAGGCTAGGGGTCTAATGGGAGTTGTAGCCGCCGGCCTACACCACAGCCACAGCAACTTGGGATCGGAGTTACATCCGCAACCTACACCACAGCTCATGGCAATGCTGGATCCTTAACCCAATGAGTGAGGCCAGGGACGGATCCCGCAACCTCATGGTTCCTAGTCAGATTTGTCAACCAACAAGCTACAATGGGAACTTTTTTTTTTTGTCTTTTGTCTTTTTTTTTTTCTTTTTTTAGGGCTGCGCCCGTGGCAAGGAGGTTCCCAGGATAGAAGTCTAATTGGAGCTGCCACAGCAACACCAGATCCGAGCTGCGTCTGTGACCTACACCACAGCTCAGGCAATGCCAGATCCTTAACCCATTGAGCGAAGCCAGGGATCGAACCCGCAACCTCATGATTCCTAGTGGGATTCGTTACTGCTGTGCCATGGGAACACCATACTTTTCTTTTCTAATATTATCTTCCATCATCGTCTATTCCAAGAGATTGGATATAGTTCCCTATGCTATACAGTAGGACCTCATTGCTTACCCATTCTAAATCTAATAGTTTGCATCTACTAACATTTGTTACTTCTAAGTGTTAACAAATTTCTGAGAAGGAAATTTTATTATTTCATGTGATCAATCAAGAAAGTCAGAACTAGTTAAATAACTGCCTTCAGACAAAGAACTAGTAAGTATGTGTCTGAACTGGAACATAAACTCAGATCTGACCTCAAAGGCCATAATCCACATCACTCCATCTCTCAAGGAAATAGGCTGAGATTAAAAGAATATACACATATTTATGATAAAATCTTAAAAACTTGAAATTAGCACATTTAAAACATGTATCATTAACTTTACTGTACTATTAAAAATGAAAGTCTATCTGTTCATGTGTTTCTGGATTCTCCACTCTCTTCTATTATTTACCATCACAACATTATCACCATATCTTTATTACTGTAATTTTACATTGAGGAAATCAATTTCTTTTGGATACTACTGATCCTTTGACTTTCCAAAAACATTTAAAAATCAGTTTGTCAATTTACAAACATATGAAATAAGGCACAACAACAAGGAATGCAAATAAAATACACGACCATGTCTTCAGTGTTAGCAGGGCACAAAACAAATAGTAATAGAAGAACTTTACTAGTATACCTGAAAAGTAGCTGAAAAAGTGCTAAACTGTACTCCTTTGATAAGCAAATTTATGAATGAAAGTATATATACACAGTCCATTATGTCTTTAGCCTTCAAGTATCTAAAAAAAGTACTGTTTGCCAGAGTTCTTTGAGTTAGTGCCTTTCTTCCCCAGTAAAGACACAGTAATTAAAAATTCTTTGGTGAATAAGCAAAAACATCAAGGTACCTATAAGGTACCTATAAAAATGGAACATGGGACAGAATCAGTTTGATCTCTTTAATTCAATAAACATTTACTAGATATAAACTAAGTAGCATGCACTAACACAAGTTCTTGGAAGTTAGTAGTGAACAAATCAGACCAAATCCCCTTATTATTGATGTTTTCATGCTATTAGATGAAGACAGACAACAAGCGAATAAACCAGGGAATTCACACCAGGTGGTAGAAGAATGAAAACTAGTTAAGGGAAAAAACAGTTACCAATACAGAGGGAAGAAAGACATGTGATCATGCAGACTGTTCAAAGCAGCATCTCCAGCTATAAGATAATGAAGCAACGGCCATCATCTCCTCAAGGAAAGAAAGTCTAGCAAAGATTTTCATTTCTGATTAAATTATCATGTAAGTATAAATGAAATGGCAAAATTTTTGAACATGAAAGAACTAAGGGAATATAGTTTCTATGTGACTTCTGAAGAAATCACTTGACAATAAACTTTAGCAAACCAGAAGTGACTACTCTTATAAAAAGCTTGGCAATGAAATGTTGATTCTTTTTAACTATTAAGAATAAAACCAAAAACTCTGAGTGGATGAGGGTTATAGAACAGAATGCAAATGTTATAAAACTTGCCGCATGCTTATTCTCTCTTTCTCTCACTAATTTAGAAAGAAAACAGACAATGGTATTAACTAAGATTTCTTCATCTTTTACAGCCAGAGGTCAAGGAGATTCCATAAGCTGATAAACCATGTGATTGTAGTGAACCCATGCTGCAGAGGTATGGGTTCAATCCCTGGCCCAGTACAGTGGGTTAAGAATAGTGTTGCTGCAGCTGTGGCATAAGATGCAGCTGTGCCTCGAATTCAATCCCACATGCTGTGGGAACAGGCAGAAAACAAAAATAAAACACAACAGACATAACAAGTGTTGGTGAAGATGTGGAGAAACTGGAACCCCTGTACACTGTTGGTAGGAATGTGAAATGGTATAACCATTATGAACAAGTGTGAAGTTTCCTCAAAACTTAAAAATAGAATTTCCATATGATCCATAAATCTCATTTCTTTTTTTAAAAATCTTTTGTCTTTTTCTAGGGCTACACCTGTGGCACGTAGAGGTTCCCAGGCTAGGGGTCAAATCGGAGCTGAGCCGCCAGCCAACACCAAAGTCACAGTAACATGGGATCTGAGCCGCATCTGCAACCTACACCACAGCTCACAGCAATGCCAGATCCTTAACCCACTGAGTGAGGCCAGGGATGGAACCCGCAACCTCATGGTTCCTAGTCGGATTCGTTAACCACTGACCCACGATGGGAACTCTCCCACTTCTGGTTATATGTTCAAAAGAACTGATAGTGAGATCCTGAAGAGATATTTGCACACCCATGTCAATGAAGTATTATTCACAATAGCCAAGAGGAGGAGTCAATCTAAATGTCTATTGAGAGATAAATGGAAAAAACATGGTGTAAAAATGTGATATATATGTATAGTGGAATGTTATTCCGCCTCAAAAAAGAAGGAAGTCCTGCTTTACGCTACAGTGTAGGTAAACATTGAGGACAATGTGCTAAGTGAAATAACTCATCACAAAAAAGACAAATAGAGCATTATTCCACTACTACCAGTTACCTAAAATAGTCAAGTCTTAGAAAGTAGAATGGTAGTTGCCAGAGGCTGGGGAAAGAAGTTGATGTTTTTTTTAATTATTAAGCTGTTGTTTATTGGATATAGAGTTTGTTTGGCAAGAAGAAAAAGTTCTAGAGATCTGTTTCACAACAATAGATATAGTTAAGACTACAGTACTGTACACTTAAAAATGGTTAAGATAAAAATTTTTTTAATGTTATGTGTTTTTGAATACACACACACAAAACAAAAAAGCTAAATGACAAACACACACACTCTCCTTATTTGGATTATAACTTGAACAAAACAATTGTAGAATGAAAATTATTTTTATGGAGATGGTATGGAAATTTCATATGGACCAGATATTAGAATATATTAGGGACTACTGTTAATGTTGATAACATGAAAGTGGGTAAATGAAATGCAGAGGCTCATCATGCTATTGTCTATTTTTATGTATGATTTCAAATTTTGCATAATAAAATGTTCAGACAATAATCGATTTTTAGAGAAGAAACACTTGAAGTATAATCCTGTTCACCTTCCAATTTTATGAGAAGTGTAGGCCTGGAAAGTTTATTAAACTTGTGCATCAAATATAAATTAGTGGCAAAGCCATGATTAACATCTGAAACCCAATTCACCATCTAATACTCCATCTAGTACACTATGCCAATTGCTTCATGAAAATTCTATTAATGAACAGAGAATATATATTTTACTGATTGCCTCTGTAGCTAGCTAAAATACTTAAAATTGCTCAACTAACAATGATCATTAATACTGACATGAAGTACATCACATTTGAAAGGACAGCTAAATATTACTTAACAAAGGTGTGGAGAATATAAATTTATTAAAACTGTGAAAGTTAAGGGGACTTTGGTTCATTTTTATAAGTTCCTCACCTCAACAACATCAGAAACAGTCCAAAGACACCCCTAATGTGAGGTTTCAAAAATAAGAATGGCTCTAAGTCAGTTAAGGCACAACCTTTGTCTTGAGGAAAAGGTAAGAGGAGACTCTTTTTAAGAGGAGGAAGTGTACAACTACCTACTTTCCTAAGGGCCTTTTAATACCGCTACCCTCAACACCACCTTCCTTCACTCCAGTCAGA
Source organism: Sus scrofa (assembly GCF_054392235.1). Lineage (NCBI taxonomy): Eukaryota > Metazoa > Chordata > Mammalia > Artiodactyla > Suidae > Sus > Sus scrofa. The sequence continues at coordinate 99,361,285 of NC_139396.1, read as the reverse complement.
ATCACTGACCACTGGCTACCCTTGAAAAGAAACAGTACTGAATGAAAAAGAGCACTGGAGAAGAGAGGTTTAGTTCTACTTTAACAGTGTAATAAAATACAAAAAGTTGAGAGGATGAAATTGCATATACAGTGTATTAAGAACGAATGAGCTAACGTGATATAAAGAAAAAAAGATAGGGTACCTGGTTTTGAGAACCACCAATCCCTGACTAACAAGATGTGACCTCTATCTAGTTCCATAAAGATAGTTACCCTATTTGATAGAGACTGAGATTACCAACTCAACTGTCGCACAAAACTAACTTTTTATATTGATTGTGATTCCAGAAAACTATAAGATCAACTGATGTTTAATATATAGTTTTAAAAGGTGAATAATGAGAATACTGTCCTTATTAAAACACAACATGAAAACTGCAAAGAGAAAAAAAGAAAATATAGAAAGTGAAGTTGTCCATAATATTACATCCTGGGGATAAAAATGAATGGTTTTACCAGTAATTCTCAAGTACTGTACAAAAAAATTTAATATATATTATTATTCTACAATTTTAAATTGTAATGCAGCAATGAATTGGATATGTCAAAATTTTTTATTTTATTCTTTTACTTTCTTTCTTTTCTTTTCTTTTTTTTTTTTTCCTCTTCTAGGGCCGCACTCACGGCATATGGAGGGTCCCAGGCTAGGGGTCTAATCGGAGCTGTAGCCACCGGCCTACACCACAGCCACAACAATGCAGGATCCAAGCCACGTCTGCGACCTACACCACGGCTCACAGCAACACCGGATCCTTAACCCACTGAGCAAGGCCAGGGATCGAACCCACAACCTCATGGTTCCTAGTTGGATTTGTTAACCACTGAGCCATGACGGGAACTCCCTTCTTTCGCTTTCTAAGTGTCAATGCAATCTGGACTATGAAATCAAAGACTCAAGGAAATCCCTGGAGATATAAATAATTCATAACTTTAGGTTAACATTTGTTGAGGCTTTATGTACTATCAACTCAAGATAGAGGTTTCCTGAATGGCAGTTCATTGTTTTTTACTGCACCACGCCTGAAGTACACTAGTAACTCACACTTTCTTTGATATAGACTTATAACAATGATATAGTGTTACAAGGTTATTCAAAAGGTAAAGGAACCAGTAAAAACATCTATGAATTTAATGCTAAAGGTGTCATTGTCTTTTCTTTGAGGTCATCTACCTTCACTGAAATAGTATAACAGATAAAATATTTTTTACAAAGAGGTGGGTAATTCTATTCCTGGATCAATAATCTATATTAACAAAAGGGAAAACTTTGACTTCTATCCTTTCCAAAAATATCTAAAGCTAATCATTTAAAGAATACACATGCACATTAATACAACCATATATATTCACATATCATCTTACTCTTCTTGGGAAGATTTGCAATTTTATAAATTAATTTCTTTACATTTGTTAAATTAGATTGAGGATTTTTTTATTGCATGTAAATACTACTAAATCACCAAAATGTCTCAGGTAACAGATATTAAATGAAGACCTGACATTTCAGCTAATGAAGCAAAGCCATTTATCTTGAAATTTTCTCGCTACAGAAAGAGGAACCTTTAAACATGGCCTTAAGTTTGCAAAAATCAGCAACTTTAATCTATCCACTTTCTTTTGACCTTTACACTCAACCTCAAAAAAAATGTTCAGCAACATAAATTCGATCTCGAAAGGCTGCTGCAGATCTCATTTTCTGCTGTTTTTCCATTTGGTATTTATGGGACTTGCTAGAGTTACAAGGGACTAGTAAAACGCCAAAGTAATCCTGCAGTTCCTGTGTATGAATTCAGCTTTTCCCTTTGAGATGATAACTTTTTCCCCCTTGCCAAAGTCTTTTCAGAATCGAATGTAAAACTAAGACTATAGGTGTAATGTGCTTTTTAAAGAGGTAGCATAGGTAAGTTGGGACAGGGCAGAAGGAAAGAACATTAACCAGGTTTAGCAGTTCAATTATTGAAACAAAATAATTTTTTAAGCCATTAAGGTAGCTTGTTATACATTTGTACTAATTGAAATCACAGCATGATTACACAAGATAGAAACTAAATCCAGTGAATTCTGAAGTTTGAGGATCTCAGCTGTGTGCATGCCTTCTCTAAACTGCACAGGAAACCAGCTGCTTCCATTTATGAACTGTATTGAACACATGTGCTCCAGTATACCCATGACATAACATGTAATGCTATACTCTCAAACACTTTGCCAAGAAGGGGGAGGGTGTGCAAATACGTTAGTAAGACAAAAAAAAACCCCATTATATATACTTATTCTTTTAAATGTTAGTAAGGAAAGAAAAGAACTTCAAGTTGTGTTTCCATCAATGTGCCTCCAATTCCACTATAAAATAGAATAGAATCAATAAGCTTAAAAAAGACATCGGCTTCCTCATTATAAACAAGGAAGTTATCAAAGTCTAAATCTAAACCAAGTCTGAGACAAAGAGAAATATTAAATTAGTCAGTTATACCTATCACTCACTGTGGATAAGGGACTGTATTAGCCATATGGCATTGGGCTATGAGAGTAAAACTTTCTGTGGTTTATATAACACTGGACCAAATTCTCCCCACCTCCCCCAACTCAAGTTCCATCTTTTACTTGTTTCTTTCTCCCATACCTCACTTCCAACCTAATAGCAAATTCTATTACATCTACCTACAAACAATATTCAAAACCTGATTGCTTCTCATCACTTCCACTGCAAATATCCAAGATCAAGCCACCATCTCTCTTCCCTGCATTAGTGCAATGCCGTACAAATTGATCTCTTGACTTCTATTTTTGTCCCATTCAGTTTCTTGCCCACATAGCAGAATAAGCCTACTAAAATATGTCAGGTTACATTTCTCCTCCATGCAAAACCCTCTAAAAGCTTTTTATTTCATTCAGAGTAAAAAACAAACAAAGTCTTTACCATGGTCTGTAAAGTCATATTCAATATGCTCCTCAACTTTTTCCCTCTATAACTATATATCCTACTACTTTTCCCATGGCTTACTGCACTCCAGGCACAGAGCCTGCCTGTTGTTTCTTAAATATGTTATGATGCCATGCTCCCTAAACAGAGTTTTGGTACTTGCTATCTAGTCCCTGTATCTAGATTGTTTTTCTCCCTAAGATGTGCATGATGGGTTCCTTTAACTTCTTTAATTTTTATTTAAATGTTACCTTCTTGGGTGACACTTTCCCTAATGGGGCTATGTGAAAACATAAACCCTTCTATCAAGACCCCCAGGACTCCTTTACTCTCCTTTTCTGTTGTATTTTCTTCCATATTTCTTATTATCATCTAACATACTATATATATTTGTTTAAAGTCATTACACACTAAAATGTAAGCTCCTTGGTGACAACAAGTTTTATTTGTTTTGGTCACTACTGTATTTTCAGGACCTAGAAAAAGTGCTAGGCACACTGTAAGGTTGGAATAGGAATGAATTAAACATACAAAACAATATTTAAATTTAAGTATATTTCTAAAGACAAGGGTTTTTTTTTTTTTTTTTTTTGCTTTTTAGGGCTGCAAGCATATGGAAGTTCCCAGGTTAGGGATCGAATTGGAGCCACAGCAACACAGGATCTGAGCCACATCTGTGACCTACACCACAGCTCATGGCGACACCATTCCCTGACCCACTGAGCAAGGCCAGGGATTGAAACCGCATCCTCATGGATACTAGTCAGATTTGTTTCCACTGTGCCACAACAGGAACTCCCAAGACAAGGTATCTTTTGAACTTATGCTATTGTAGCTCCAGAATGAAAATGATTAAAAGTTTATGAAATGTTCTCAAGGTATGATGGAAACAAATATAAAGTAAAACTCTAAAATAACATTATCCCAGGAGTTCCTGCTATGGCCCAATGGGATTGGGCTGTTTCTGTGGTACCAGGATGCAAGTTCGATTCTTGGCCTGGCACAATATGTTAAGAATCTAATGTTGCTGCAGCTATGGCACAAGTCACAACTGTGGCTTGGATCTGATCCCTAGCCTGGGAACTCCATATGCCATGGGGCAGCCAAAAAAGAAAAAATATATAAATAAAATAATATCATTCCATAAATTGTTTATAGATTCTTATTTAGACAGACTTAAGAACACACTAACATACTGTTCTTAAAAAGATGAAAACTTCCAAAACTTGAACTCAAGGACACAGGAAAAGGTGTCACATATAAAATACATCCTAGCTATATTCCTGAAAATTTTCTTGCTAGCTATTGTTAATACAAATAAATGCTTCATGCATATAACATTGGAAGCATACAAGTAACACATATATACTGTAATCTTTGAGTGTCAGTAGGGATATGTGAATTCAGAGTAATCATAAAAGCAACAGTACTTTCTAAATCAGTAAACACTTCAGGACATTTTGCTTATGATTCTTCTTTTATAATACATTTAGGGTTTGTATGCTGTTTATATGTTGGCAAATAACAATCAAAGAACATTTCCTCGAATTTTATCAGTATTTTATTTACACTTTGCCTAATTCCTTGGGGATTAAGGTGGTTTAGAAGAATGTAAAAAAGATAAGATCGTGACTAAAAGTTAGTGGTAAAAAAGAAAACAGAATAAATCTTAAATGCCATAAGCTGCACAAGACAGATTTACTTTTCACTTTCCAATAACCATGGGAAAAAGAAAAATTACACTGATACAACTGAAAATGCACAAAAGTTTGGAAATCTGTAAATAGTATAGAGGTTTTTTTGTTTTAAAAACGTAACATAAAACAATCCCATTTAGAAAGAAATTTCTCAAGAACTTCAATTGTAGTTTTCCATGTTTATTGATAAAATCTGAGTTACTACTTTCTTGTAATTCCAGAAGACAATTTGAGACCATGGCATATCCTTAAATCTATGAATTATGGAGAAGTTAATTAAAAATTCTGTTTTTATCCTAAACTTTGAGTGAGAGTCATCTTTCTTTAATGTGTATCTCTAAACTTAAAGCTAATCAGTTTGGGTTTTATTCCTATTGTAATCTACTCATCATTTAAAGGTAAGTTTTCAGAAAGCATCCAAGTTATTACCATTTCAGAAGGGCAAATGCTATTCGATAAGCCATAGAGAACAACAAAATGCGTCACAATGGATGCTAGATAGTTGACCAGACTCATTCACTACCTAAAATCATGGCAAAAGTAAGTCCAACTATGAAAACTGAATTTGTGAATGGCAAGAAATATTTTGTTTTTCATTTTGAACCGGATGACTCAACTATGACCAAGCTTTATGGCTCTACCTGATAGCTAAAACACAAAAATTACTTGGATTTTTGAAATCAGACCTTAAACACACGTTACTTAAGAAAATACTTTCCAAAACTTCAGTAGTTAATTTTAGGAGAAAACACAGTCTCTCCATATTTTCAAAAGCTTTTTTCCTATTCTTTCTTCTCTACAGATTGATCTATAGAATTTTAGAAAAGCTCTTCAAATGTACTCTTCAAAGAGTTTTAATTTTTTCTGGAAGTACTAAGAAAAGTTTTTTCTTAATATGCTGGATAACTTCTCCTCATTTTTCCAAACTGTTAAATTTTTTTCATGCCCCCATATCAATAACTTAGATGGACTTTAATTTAAAAATATATAACAATTACATGTTATATAAAGCAATGTTCTAAATTTGCTGGAGTTGAGGACTTGGAAATCTGGTATAAAAACAAAACAAACAACAAAAAAAAGCATACAACAGATTAGACTCTTCTCAAACCCTGTAAGGCATTTGTATAAGATTTAAAACAGACACATGCTTTTAAAGTCAAGAACACTCAAATGCAATAGTTAATCCACATAATAATTCAACAACTAAGATAGGCCCAAAGTTTTAACAGATACCATATGCAACCTGTAATAAAATCTGAGTTAAAATATTTTCAAGTAACAGGATAATTTCATTTTCCATTTTAAGTAACCCCCCCTTTTTTTTTAGTTAACAGGCTATAATATAGCACAAGAAAATGCTGTAATTATTGTATAATAAAACTCTAGTACATATAAGATTTTATTATTATGTGCGAAGGTAAGATTTGGGGAATAATACTGCAAAAACATTTTTCTATGTTTACTACATGAGATAATGCATAATGAATTTACCATTAATTGTAAAAGTCATGAAGTCTAATAACTGTTAAAATAAATCTAGCTAGGAAAGTAGATGAAACAGCAGTAGGTTATATTTAGCCTAGAAAATGAATGAGTTCCAAACCATCTTCCACATATTGAATAACTACTGTATGTAAAGCTTTATGTCAATTACAAAGCAGATTTATGTTTGCAAGATGTTAATGTTATTGCAATAGAAATTACCAAGAAAAATTGAATCACCCAGATAGGGAAGGATAAGAGATATACCTAAAATAGTCCATATTTTTAATTAAAACAATTAAATGAAGTCCAAATAGTGTTGTCAGGATATTTTTAATTTCCAAAATAAAGAATTGCCTTTGTTCTGACAATCATAACAATAGAGGGCTACATGAGACATTCAGACTAGGAAGGTGAGGAAAGTTTTAAAATGGAATCAATGTGCAGATAAAATCAGATGTTACAAAGAATGTATACATATATGTGTGACTGGGTCACCTTGCTGTGCAGCAGATAATTGACAGAACATGTTAAATCAGCCATAATGGAAAAAAATAAAAATCATTATTTAAAAAATCAGACGTTGGAGTTCCCGCCGTGACTGAGTGGTTAACGAATCCGACTAGGAACCATGAGGTTGAGGGTTTGATCCCTGGCCTTGCTCAGTGGGTTAAGGATCTGGCATTGCCATGAGCTGTGGTGTAGGCTGCAGACGCGGCTCGGATCTGGCGTTGCTGTGGCTGTGGCATAGGCCGGCGGCTATAGCTTCAATTTGACCCCTAGCCTGGGAACCTCCATGTGCTGCGGGAGCGGCCCAAGAAATGGCAAAAAGACAAAAATAAATAAATAAATAAAAATTAAAAATCAGATGTTAGGTAAGTAAACAAAAAGACGAAAATAAATAAACAAATAAATAAAAATTAAAAATCAGATGTTAGGTAAGAATATATTGTTTTTTGTTAACAGTTTTTGAGAAAAAGGAACAAGTGTCTGGCAGCTGAACCAAGAGAAGCTGGAAGCTAAAATGAAGGAAATAAAATTTTCTATTTCTGGTTTCTCAAGTTTATAGTTGGTTTACTCTAAGGACTTATTCTAAGTATTCCTTATTTTAATCACAGAAGATGTTCTGTACAGACAGTTAAAGACAGCAACCCCCATTAGCAGTATTTCAATATTACAATAGCATCTTTTATTAGAATCTCAGTACTCCTAATTCATTCATCTGCTAGACAGAACTTCCTGGCTAACAGTCCATTGTGATGACATAATTTCTGACAAAGGCATTCTTAGTAAAACGGAACTACCAGGACAAATCATTATAGTTTTACTTTAAATATTTTCTTAAGCTATTTGTAATTCATGGAATAAAAGGCACACTTCACTAGAACATCTACATCATATCATGTTACCCTGGAGAGACAGCTTCATAGAGGAAGAGACATAAACAAAAACCTTGAGGATTTCATGTTTGTTAGGAACAATTTTGCTTATACTATAGTTGTTTGCAGAAGAGTGTCTAAATTGTACATGGAGGGGATAAGGCAAATAGGATAATCAGACACTGAGTGAGATGGAACCAATTACACTGAACATGAAATCATAACTGAAATTTTAGGAAAAACCAAGCACCCTTGACTAGAAATCTCTTCATTATTTGTATTATTAAAAAATCTAATGGGGTTAATGAACATCTAAAAAAACTACAATCTTTGTATATTCATGCAACTTTTAAAACAGCAATAATACAGTAAGTATGTGAGGTTAAGAAATAAAAATTAAACCAACAAGATGAATATGTTAATGTCTGAAATTTCACAAATGCAGAATAGCAGACTCACAAGCACAACAAATGAAATAAGGTCCACCTCTCCCCACCACAACCAAAATGAGTTTATGTATATGTGTACATATTAGTATCACACAACTTTCATCAAAAGGACCTTTTGGTACACAGGTATTACAATGAAAAGAAACTGCCTTTTTCAATCAAAAGAAACTGCTGTACCTAAAGTAGGCTTGGGAGAGTAATGTTCAAAGAGCACAGTATTTTCCTCTTGGGGAAGGAGAAGAGTTAGGTAGACAGAGACAGAAACAGCTTCTAAACCCAAATCTCTGCCTAATTTGAAATTTCAAAATAAAACAGACTGTTTTCCATTTCTTAAAGCATGAGTGCAATTAAGGGGAGAAATAGTCTTAGAGGAAAGCTACAACAATATGTGATCATGGGGTTGGGGATGAGGTCGGAATATAATTAGATGATGTTTTCTTTATTAAATCATTGGAAGAAAAGAACCAATAAAGGTTGGTATGGCAATTTTAAGCAAGGGGGGGGGGAAATATCTGCCTTATTTTAGTAATGAAAATGTTTCACTCTTGACTACAGACAGCTGATTTTTTTGTACTAGTATTTTCCAAATTGTGTCCTGCTGAACCTTAGCATCCCTTGAGATGTGAAAAGATGTTCTGTGAAAAAAGGGTTTTGTTCCACAGTAAAGAAATCTGTTCAATTTTTTGCCTTTACTTACATTTTTCCAGCAATTTGGAAAAGAAACTCTTTTCTCACGGAATATAATTTGGGAAAAATTGCTTTTCACCATATGTTATAGTAAGGTTATGTATGTGTATGTTTAAAGAAAAAAAAATCTTTTCATCAAGTTTGCTCAATCATTTCTTGTTCTTTTCCATGTTAAATCTTAACTAATTAAAACAACTATGGTTAGGGAAGAACCACCAGGTGGTCTGTGGGCTGGTCCCAAAGGTAATGAAGTAAAAAGGTAGATATTTCAGAAAGCAGTATGGAAAAGAAAACTATTTAGTTCTGTTTGTTTGGGGGACCTGAGACAAATGGGAGCTGGTAGTACAAAAGTGATATATGGAATGGCCATACTCGATCTGCATGACCTTACTACAAGTATGGAGAGAAAATAAAACTTCTAGGAGTTCCCACTGTGGTGTAGTGGAAACGAATCCAACTAATATCCATGAGGATGCGGTTTGATCTCTGGCCACACTCAGTGGGCGGCAATCTGGCATTGCCTTGAGCTGTGGTATAGATCACAGACGAGGCTAGGATCCCACATTGCTGTAGCTGTGGCATAAGCCGGCAGTTCTGATTCGACCCCGTAGCTTGGGAACTTCCATATGCTGCAGGTGCAGTCCCCTAAAAAGCAAATAATAATAATAAAATTTCTAAAGCCATGCTGAATGATGACATACAACTTTCCTCCAGAATAGGTCTCAGAATACCCACTCCTAAATGAGAGAAATGAGTAGTAACTTCCAACTGGGATGTGGTGTGGTAAATTTTAAATTAAAAATTCTGTCATAGTTTTTAAAAAAATCATGGAAATTCTGCACTTAAATATTTTCATACAACATATAAGAAATTATTTACCACCAATTTCACATCCAAGAAGATGTGACATACTCCTAATATTTTTCAAGCCAGTTTGAAAGGCAGGAGCCTAATAAATAATGTTTGTTTTGCCAGGAAAAACAGGTCACTGTTTAAATATCAGTTTTACCGTTCAACAAATATTTACCGGTTATGTGCTAACTACTGTTTTTAGGGCCACAAAACACCATCACAAAGGCTTGGTGTTCTTCAAGAACATCAAGTATGCTGTATTTTCTGTTCCATCCACCTGGAACATTCAGACATATACATGATTCCCCCCTCAAATAATTTCTGTCTCTATCAAAAGTTCTTTCCTTAAAGAGACCTTCCAAGAATACCCTGTGTAAAAGAGACCACTCCCAATCCCTGCCTGTCAAGATCTAATCAATTTCCCTGATTTATTCTTTTATAAAGTACTTATTGCCATGTGACTTCCATTAGGTACTTACTACCACTTGAATATATAAATACTATATAATTGTTTTGCCCTCTCCCCTTCCCCTGCCTATCCAGATTGACAAGTTCCTGGAAGCAAAAATTTTTGTTCCTGACATATATACATTGTATCTAGCATATAGTATGGACTCAACATCTGTTGTTGCAAATATGAATGTTGTTATTAGGATAACAAGAGTATATTAAATGAAACTGTCCAAGCCAGGAAGTGATGACTGAGAAGAAACCTGTTGGTAGTATAGAGTTAATTAGGTAAAGGAAGGCAGGAATATGAGAGTTGTCCCAGCAGAAAAGAATAAGACCTGAAAGAAGTCCAGTGTGGCTGGAGCTCAGAGAACACAATCTGAAGACAGGCAAAAGAGGCAGGTAGAAATCAGTCAAAGAAAGGTCTTTTTTGGAAGTCAAAAAGATTTTTAAATTAAAGGCTCCCTTAAACATTTGCTCAGAGGAAGAGGGAGAGGATAGTTTTATACATCTTAAAGCCATGGCACTGCAATGCAAGATAACAAAAATCATTTCAGAAGTATTCATTTAATTTAGATGAAGCAATATTTTTTCAAAAAGAAAGTTAAATACTTCCTATGTTACATGAAAAAAACTCACTTATGAGTCATGAAATCAAACCTGGAGTTTCTGATCATATCATTTATATTTATATTTATATTCACAAATCACTTTACTTCTTTACTTCTTGTAGATGAGAATGTCAACTCTCTGTGCTGTTTCTGATCAAGTAAGGCAGACGCTATTTACTCAATATACCTTAACCGTAGGTCCAAGAGTTAATTGCCTTTTCTAAATTGCGAGCATGTTTTTTACACAGCTCTACTTCAATAACCTATAAAGAACTATTTTTATTATACCAAATAAGCTATTTGTCAAATATGCTATTTCCTTTATGCATAGATTTTTCTCTTTATTGGCATTCAACTTCTCTTTTTGGTATACCCTTAATTTTGGGATAAACATATATAAATTTTACCATAGTCTGGCAAATAATAAAAATATCTTCATAGCAAATATATGCTGAGTGTTTCTTGTGGGCCATGCACTGATCTAACAACCTACACATATTGTCTCATTTTATCCTATGAGATACGTATTGTTTTGAAGATGAAGAACATGAGGTTCAGAGTTAACTTTCCCAAGATCACATGGCTAGTATGTAGTGACACTGGGATTTATATCCTGATAGTTTAACTCCAAGGTACACCCTCTTTTAACCAATACAGTACTTTCTTGCCTTAATAGAGCATTAGGTTAAGTTCTTATTAAATATTAGTTATTTTATACATATTTTCAAATAAAAAAGTATAAAACACGGAGAGTTTCTAAAAATGAATAAGACATTTCATATACTGACTGCAATACTTTTTCTTTTAATTTCATCTTTTTTGGCTGTGCTTGGGGCATGCAAAAGTTCCTGGGCCAGAGACTGAACTCAAACCACTGATGTAACTGGAGTTACAGTAGCAATAACGCCAGATCCTTAACCTGCTGAGCCACGAGAGAACTCCCTGACTGCAGTATTTTAAAACTTTTCCAAATTACCTCAAACTGAAACTATGCCATCAACAAACACTAAGGAAACAATTTTTTAAATTACTATCTTTTTTTTTTTTTTTTTTTTTGTCTTTTTGCCTTTTCTAGGGCCTCTCCCGCAGCATATGGAGGTTCCCAGGCTAGGGGTCGAATCAGAGCTGTAGCTGCCGGCCTGCGCCAAAGCCACAGCAATGCGGGATCCGAGCCTCATCTGCGACCTACACCACAGCTCATGGCAACGCTGAATCTTTAACCCACTGAGTGAGGCCAAGGATCGAACCTGCAACCTCATGGTCCCTAGTCGGATTCGTTAACCGCTGAGCCATGATGGGAAGTCCAATAATTTTTAAAATTATTAAAAGAAGGGGAAAGAAGAAAGAAATGATACCAAGATTCCCAACATGTATAAACGTAGCCAAAAGATTTTAATTTAATCAATGGTACATCATTCCTAAAGACTTAGGTCGTCTAGAATATTCTTACTTCTTATGTGCTAAAGAAAAGACCATTCATTGCAAAAGTCAAAGAACAAAAAGTATGGACATTTGTTGGCTATGAGGAAATTTTAATATATTAATATAGCTCTAATTTAGAAAGAGTTCTGCCTCATTTAAAAACAAAGCTTCAAAAAATATGCTTTTTTGGTAGCAATTATTAAATAATTTTTAGTTCCAATTCCTGTTACTGTTCTTTAGATTCATTATGGCTTCTAGTATGAATACCCATGAGCTTAAAATAAACATATCTTATAAAACAAAACAAAAAATTTCATTAGCTTTTAAAAATTATTTTAATTAAAATATTAAATATTGAACTACAAGTTTGTAAGTTGTTACTTTTTATGAAATCAATCAATGAATGGTTGTTTCAAAGTTTTTTCTAGAGTTTCATAGGTTGGAAAAGTGAGAGAAATGAGAAGGAAAGGAAATAATCATAAAACGATGAAGTAATATTTAAAGCAAAATCACTGAAAGGCCACTAATAACTTCAAGTGAAATGCCATGTAAAAGCTTTTAATTGCCTTAAATTTGCGAAAAACTACCGAGGAGATCAACAAATTCACATCAATGAACTACATTATACTAATAAGAGACCCTTGGCCTCTAGCAGAGAGAACAAACAAAACGAAGCATTCTCACATGGCTGCAAATTATCCAAAAGGAAGAGAAAGAGACACAGTCAAAATAACATGTTTGCAGGGTGGAAAAAGATCAAATATTGATCAGTCCAAGCTGAGGTAATTAGAAACATAGTCAAGGAGATAGGATGCACGTTCTTAGCTCTAACTATAGAAATGCCTCTTAAATGTTGAGCAAATTAATTATTCACTACTTGGAGATTTGCTATTTAAAAAAAAAAAAAGAAAAAATTTCAATAAAACATCTGGACAGTATCAGGTGTTTATACTTTTAAAATTTATTAACTTCCTGACCCTGTAAGGACTCATCTTGTTTGTGTGATTTTCAGAAATATTTCTAAAACTTGTTTGATTTTTAGTTAAACATTGTATGTTACCATGAGTAATCACTTGCCCATATATTGAACCATGCTTCGCAAAAAAGTAAATTGCAAAATGAAGACAATTTAAAAATCAGTATATCTGATTAAGTATCTATACACATTTATAAAGTATAAAGCTTATATAAATAAGTTTACCTAAATTTTATTATAGTAAAACCTAGACACTACTATCATTGTAAATTTTAGAGATTATAACTTAAAAAAATTGGGAAAAAATTTTAATAAGTCTATAGCAAGAAACAAGCCAGAAATCTGTCCATTACTTGTTCAAAATTAATGTTTTCATTTAAGAGCTATTCTGATTATAACCACTAAGTGGATGTGGTAGTTAAAATCAAGTGTCTGTGTTAAAAACTTGTGGCCTGTCATAAGATAAACTAGAATTAACATGAAAATGTTCACCCCAAATCAACTGGCCATGAAAGAGTGTTGCTGAAAACATATGGAAAGAATTCTAAACATTACTATTCTATAGCAAAATGAAGCTCTCACTTATAAATTTCCTGATATATATATAAACATATATATAAACAGTTAATTAATATTAAAACCATTCATCTAATAAGCTTTTAATCCCCAAATATTTGTACTCAGTAGGATAAAACTATAGCAGTTTTCATATATGTATATATATAATCTCCAAAGGATTTTCTTAATTTATAGATTCATGGTTATCATGTCTGTACTCTGAATAATTAATTATAGCTGGTCCAACATTAACAAACAAAATAGGCAACTGAAATGTTTAATCAATGTAGTGGTTCTCATGAAGTATTTTCAAGCTCTTTTTCCTAAAATATCATATACAGGAGCAAATAACTGCTACTATAACCATTATTTTCACATTAAGAGTTATAGTATTATTTACATATTCTTTTAAAGAATACTATATTTGGTTTTCTTTTCACTTTCTCTCTTTCAGGCATTTTACACCTCATTTTAGGAAGGTTTTGTTTTATCATTTCCTCTTTGTAAAAAGAGAATGAATTATATCCATTAGGGTCAAATTCTTAATCCCAGTAAAGCTTTGACAGATGGAATGAAGTACTCAAATAGTCATTTCAGTAGCTTTGCTATATAACAGCCCTCCTACTCTCACCATTTTTCCTGAATTTCTAGAAAAAGTGAATCAGGTCATCTGATGAAAATGAATTGCAAATCTACTAGATGTCACCTCAAAAACATAGGTTTCATTTCTAAATTTTTAGTTATATCTATACTCACGTTATAAAAGCTATCAGTACCTTCTAAGAAAGTGCAGTTAGCGAGTTGTTCCACTGGAACACTGCTTTTATTGTCTCTGTGGGAAAAGGCGGAAAAGTAAATACACTGCTTTGCATTTTGTTACCTAGTTTGCAGACAACTTTACTAGCTAAAATAAACAGTAAAACAATGTTTCTCTTTCTAGTAATAAAATCACTAAAAAGCCATCAGAGTAAGATATTCCTTGCTCCCCACAAGGAAATCTCTATAACATCCAATTGACTAGAGATTATAAACACCAAGATAAATTGGAATAGAAATCATTAAATAAATGGAGCTAATATTTTACTTTTTTCACAAGACCCCAGGAAAAAAGTAAATTAACTACCAAAATAAAGCAGTAGAGCCACAATTCTTAAAAATTTTTAAAGCACAAAAAAGAAATGTCCAGTTGTTTTTCCATTCTACTTTCCGATTCTTAGTTAGAAATGGAAACACAGTGGGAAATAAACTAATTTCTGTGTATTGAAAGACCACTGACCTACAAATGAAATAGGAAGGTAAAAAGATACTACAGTTAATTAATCTTAAAACCATTTATCTAATAATCCTTTAATCCCCAAACAAATATTTGTACCCAGTAGGATAAAACTATAGCAGTTTTCCTTTATATTCAATTACTTTGTCTTAGAAAAACAAAAAAAAGCTATAAAGATGCCTTGTTCACTGAAAGAGACCAAACCTGAGAAATTTTATAATGTTTTAAGACAAAACAATTAAACATAAGCTTTAAATATAAAAAGCAGGAATACTGAAAAAAATCAATTTTCTATTCCTTATTCGATTACATGATCTATTTCAAATACTTGGTTTTTCTTAGTCTCAAAGTAGAAATATTAAAAAATTAATTTTGGATTTCTTTTGCAGGCTTTAAAAATTGAAGTATAGTTGATATACAATATTATATAAGTTACAGGTGTATGATATAGTGATACCTAAGGTTACACACCATTTATAGTTTTTATAAAATACTGGCTATATTCCCTGTGTTGAACAATATATCCTTATAGTTTATTTTATACTTAATACTTTGTACTTCCCAATCCTCTACCCCAATATTACCCTTTCCCCTTTCCCTCTTCCCACTGGTCTGTTCTCTTTATCTGTGAGTTTTTGGTGTACTGTTTCAAGTTAATTTGGTAAGTGATATTCATTAAATATCTTTTAAATGCAAAGTGATAAAGCACTGAGGAGAGATCCAAAACTACATAATAATTCTTGTCCTAAGAGGGTTTACATTCCGTGTGTGTTAGAAAATCACTTTCTCCAATTTAGGAATTGGGATGGTACTGATTTTTTTTCTTTTTAGGGCCACACCCATGGAATATGGAGGTTCCCAGGCTAGGAGCTGAATCAGAGCTACAGCTGTTGGCCTACACCACAGCCACAGCAACGCAGGATCAGAGCTGCATCTGCAACATACACCACAGCTCACGGCAACGCCAGATCCTTAACCCACTGAGCTGAGTGAGGCCAAGGGTCGAACCTGCAACCTCATGGTTCCTAGTTGGATTCATTTCCGATGAGCCACGACGGGAACTCCTTTTTTTGGGGCAGGGGTGTGTGGTACTGATTTTTAATACCAAGTTAGATATGGTGCCCTGACTCTAGGTACAATCAGATTTGGATGTCCCTGATAGATCACACCATAACACAGGTTTTAAGTTACGTTTTTGTTCATACTTAATCCACTTTTATTGAACACTTGTTTTTTTCAGGTATTGTGCCAGACTCTGGCGTTACAGTATAAATAAAACACAGTACAAACATTTATAAAGCTCACTGTCTACTTGTATTCTTTTTTTTTTTTTTTTTTTTTTTTTTAGGGCCCCACCTGCGGCCCTAAAAAAGGCTAGGGGTTGAATCGGAGCTGCAGTTGTTGGCCTACACCACAGCCACAGCAATGCAGGATCTGAGCCTCATCTGCAACCTACACCACAGCAACACAGGATCCTTAACCTACTGAGTGAGGCCAGGGATCGAACGCACATCCTCATGGATACTCATCATCCATTATCCATGTTCATTATCTCTGAGCCTCCACGGAAACTCCCTCTACCTGTACTCTTGATATTACCATCTTTTCATCTTCTTAATCACCATACAGATTTGTGCTTCACTCTATGCTTAATCACACTGGAACAGATCACTGCATCTCTGCCGATCTATATCATATTTATGCTTCAAATTCTACATTTTCTATCAATTCTTACAATGATTTCAGGCAAAGTATCTGAATAAATTCTAAGATGTTAAGATTTGAAAAAAACTTAAGATAGTTTTTGTTTCCTTTAGACTTTTAGCAAAATACTAGGCATATAACAGAAAGTTAAAAAAAAACAAAAAAAACCCTAACATAACACATAAAAATAAAGAGCAAATACTTTGAACTTGCTATTACTTTCACTTAAATTTATCCTCTGTAATGGCATTTTTTGATGTGTCAATTTGACTAGGCTACAGATTCCAGTTATTCAGACACGAATCTAAGTGTTGTTGTTAAGGTATTTTTCAGATGTAATTAAAACCCCTAACCAGTTGACATCCAGTAAGGATGTAGTCTGGATAATACTGAAGGACTAGGCTGAATCTGTTGGAAGGCCTTAAAAGTTTAGCCAGATGTTCCCCTGTCAAAATAAACTCCACAAATGGAAGATAGCTTCAACCCATGCCTGTGGAGTTCAAGCCCAGGAGGAAGCATCCGAGTTGCCTACCCTATGCTTTTTCGACTGCTTAGGCCACTTCTATAATGATGAAGCCCAATTCCTTGAAATCTCTCTCTTGATCTTTTTGTATGCATGTGTATCAAATATACCTACTGGTTCTGCTTCTGTGACTGAACCCAGACTGATAAAAGCTCATTCCAAATTAAACACTTATTATGTAATACATTTTCAAAGAGTGTATGTGTCCTCTTTTTAATTGGAAAAGTGGGCATTTTATCAATTATGGAAGCCAGTATATATTCCTGTGAGTATATAAAAAACACAATTTTGAATGGAGGTACATACAAGAACTAGTATAAACCTGAACAGGTTTCTAACAATTCTTGGCTTAAACTACAACTTTCAACTAAAGGGGCCCATTTATAGAGAAAAAATGAAAAGGAGTTCTAAACAATTTGTCAACAAACATTTTCTTTTGTGTGAACAGATCACTCCGCTAGGCACTGAGATGTGTCACAAGAAAACACAGGACATTACTTTATGTAAAATTCTTAACATCTTGGGGCAAGACAAGAAACCTGGAAAGTCTATACAGAGGAGGAGGTGGCATATAATGAATATTTATCATATGCCAGAGACTATACATACGCATATTTAATTCTCATAATTTCATGAAGTAAACATTATTATTCCTGTTTCCAGGTGGGAAAGCTGAGGCTGAATTGTCCAAGGTCATACAGCTAATAGGTGACAGAATTTCAACAAAATTCTGTCTAACTCTAGAGCTCCAACTTTTTCTTCTGCACTGTAGACTCTTAGAAGGAAATGATTAATTAACAGTATAATGAATCATTCATTGAGCACTTACTATGTGGTAGATCACTGTATTAAGTACTTTTTTGCATTTCTTATTGATTTTTTAACAACACTTTAAGGCAAGAGTCATTTTATAGATGAGGGAATTAAGGTTAGAAATTGAAAGAGTAGTAGGATATTAGCCAAAGCTTAAGATTTTTCTTAATTCAGCACCCTGGTATCAGGGAGTAGTCTGAAGCTAATTTCTTCTACAATCTTCTGAGGGAATAGGAAAATAGAGAGATGTTCAAACAAAATATAGCAAATAGTATAGCTACTAATTTAACAATCATCATGAACATAAGAATAGATGTTTGATACAAATTATTGCTATAACGGTAGAAGGTTTGAAATGCTTTCAGTAAAGCATTAGAAAAAACAAAAACAAAACCCCAAAGATTCCTCAATGAATAGCAGTGAATGAGGGAGTTCCCATCATGGCTCAGCAGTAACAAATCTGACTAGTATCCATGAGGACGCAGGTTGGATACCTGGCCTAGCTCAGTGGGTTAAGGATCTGGTGTTGCCATGAGCTGTGGTGTAGGTCTCAGATGTGGCTCGGATTGTGTGTTGCTGTGGCTGTGGTGTAGGCCAGCAGTTACAGCTCCGATTCAACCCCTAGCCTAGGAACCTCTATATGCCATGGGTGCATCCCTAAAGAGACAAAAAATAAAAAATAAAATAAAGGAAATCAATGAATGAGAAACATGAGGTGCCTTGAGACTAATCATATATATTTTTGGCCTAGAAAATCAAAAAGGTTGCTTAAAATCATTGTAATATATAAAACAGAGAAAATATAGTTGATGAAACAGTTTTATAATTATCTCAAAATATTTCAAGGCTCTAAAAGCAGCAAGAAACTGAAGAATAGCTGAAGATATTTCTATAATTCACTCAATTTACATATTTGGGAATCACCAGTATAGAGTTAAATACAAAACCATCTAACCACTCAATGGTATTCTTCTAAACTACAGTTTATATCACATTCTTTCTTAAAGACTTTATGGTTCCCAACTATTTACAGTATACAGTTTATACTTTTAAGGATGGAATACAAGGTCCTTCTGACTTCTTTATTTTCTACCATCATCTACTTTTTCTATCATCATTTCCCACTGTCCTTCTACATATTTCACAATCTCATCCATGAGAGAGCTTAATAAGCTCTCTTTGAAAAAACGCTCGAGTGGCAATCAGATTTTAAGAGCTGCTCCCTCTCGTAAATTCCAAATGAACATTAGCATATTAAGAGGAGAGGGAAGGTTGGAAAGAATTTCTGAGAAAGTAACTTACACAATACACAATTAATGTACACCCCCCCCAAAAAAAATTTCAAGTAATTAGAATGAGATAAATTATCAGTCAAGTCAGTATAAAAGAAAAAGTTAAAGCCTATTAAAGTACATATCATCCATTTTATCATTCACCTGGCAGAACCTATTTCCAAATTATTTACTGGGTTTTGGCTAACCTACTATTTAAAAGTAATAAAAAACACATTTATGCTGTATGCTTCAATTAAATCAAAATCACCATTGAGGTAGCAAATCAAAACATTACATATTTATTCATATATTAAAACAGCTCTTTTTTTAAAAAGGTAAAAGTTTAAAAAAAATGATAGTTCAATGAGTGAACTGCAATTCCTTCCAGAGAGAGCAGTTATAACTCTTTCATTTATACTTGACATTTTCCATTACCCTTTCTTAGAATTCTCAGTAAACAATTACTTGCAGTCACTTTATGATTTAGGTAAAGCTCAACAGCCACTTCCTCCAAATAAGGAAACCAAGGTTAAAAGAGGTTAAATGCCTCAGAGGAGATCAGAGGTGGGACTGGCTATATAACTGTGGGGTTCTCAGGAAATAATTTATGCTTTCATTCAAGCAGGTGTAAACATACTAAAACAGGTAGCTTCTTTTACATTTCAACCACTTTCATTCAAAGGCACTTAAAAAAATGGCATTATAGTGGAGAAATATATCAAAGAATGGGATATAAATGCATGTTATCAACAAGTAGAGGAATTATTTTAACATTATCAACTGCACATTATTCTTTATTAAATATTTTAAAATGTATTATAATTGCCACTTAATTATAAACTGCAAAATTCTTCATCTGAAGAATGAATAAAAAACATGAGGTGTTAATAATGAAATTAAATATAAATACACTAATGACATTCACACCAGTTATTAACATGTTAATCACTAAGTACTCAAGATTTGTCAAGGGGCAGCTGATATTAACAGAGGCTGTGCATTATTACATCTGTAATTTTCATGTCAGAACAGGGAGAGAAAATTTTTTTTGGAAAAACTTCTGGGCAAGTGTGCAAAAACAAAATGTGTGTGCACTGAACTAATACTTTGGAAAAATACTGAATAATCTATTTACACATATTGTTTATATTTGTTTTTCTAAATTAGTGATTACAATATTTAAAAAAAATAAATTCTACCAGGATGTTTATTCTAAATGTCTTATTACTTCTTTTCTAACCTATATCTTTAGTCCATTATGCATATGTGCCATGATAATCAGATTCTATGAAAATTAATACTATCACAGGAAATGGATTTTGTTTCTGGCAGGAAATAAAGCGGTCATACAAATAAACTATCACAGGAAAAAAAAACTGTATTTTTTATGAAAAGTAATGGATCAAGATATTAATGACCATCGACCCTGAACTCACTGCTGGAGGCTGAAGAAAAGAGTGGCGTCTTTAAAATATGAAATCTTCTTTTAACCACATTATAAACTGTTTATACTAGAGCCATGGGAGAGATGCTGCCAGAGGGAAAAGCTGCCCTAGAGTGTATTTCCACCATTGCTCACTACATTTCCATGTCTACTCATTTCATATCAAAATACTCCAAAAAGAAAGAACCCTTTCATTTTTAACAGGGAAGGCTAAAGAACAATTTAGAGGTGTTTACTCTTTAAAGGTTCCTATCAGTTATAGGGCTGGGATCAAACAGAAGACCAGTGCACCTACTAATTCCCAAGTATGAGTTCAACACAAAATAGATAAATATTTTCTATTAAAGTGCAAAACTATGGGGCCATGATTTATCTTCAGGAAAGAGACTTCTCTTCCTCCTCTCTTACTGCCTCCTACCTAATTAATGGTTTAATTTAGCTATATTAAGTATTAAGCATTTATGAAATATTGAGGGGAATTATCCAGAATTTACATGGGGGATAATTTCTGGGGGGAAATGCATTTTAAGCTCTAAATAACTAAATTACAAATAAACATCAGGCATACTTCTCATTTGTTCACACTGGATGGTCTGGCACATGACTGATGAAGTACCAAAGAGACCATCTTATTAATAGGTAGGTGAGCTGCATATATCTGAAATGGAGAGGCAAGAGACAGATGATCCAGAGTTCTTCACTGGATTACCCACTTTGAGTTCCATTCTAAGTATGATAATGTATTTAACCAACAGGGACTACAGTGGAATGAGTAAATTAACACCACCATGATTTTGATGAAAATAACAAAGTAACAATACTTTCAAATTATACATTTGTTCTTTAATTTTATGCCTTTAATCCTACAAATAAGTACACTTCTTGACACATGAATACTCAGCAGGCACATGAAAAAAATGCTCCACATCGCTAATTATTAGAGAAATGCAAATCAAAACTACAATGAGGTACCACCTCACACTGTTCAGAATGGCCATCATTAATTAGTCAAGAAATACCAAATGCTGGAGAAGATGTGGAGAAAAGGGAACCCTCCCACACTACTGGTGGGAATGTAAAATGGTACAACCACTATGGAAAACAGTATGGAAGTTCTCAGGAAACTAAATATAGAACTACCACATGATCCAGCAATCCCAATCCTGGGCGTATATCTGGATAAAACTACAATTCAAAAAGATACAAGCAGCTATATGTTTACAGCAGGTCTATTCATAGTAGCCAAAATACATGCAGGTATACATTCATAGCATCTCCATTTATTAATAACCTAAACTTCCAATGACAGATGAATGGATTAAGAAGATGTGGTACCCATATACAATAGAATACTACAAAGCCAAAGAAAAGAACAAAATAATGCCATTTGCAGCAACATCGGATGCACAACTAGAGATGTTCATACTAAATGAAGTCAGAAAGACAAATTCCATATGATATCACTTACATGTGGAATCTAAAATATGGCACAAATGAACCTATCTACAAAACAGAAACAGACTCACAGACATAAAGAACAGACTTTTGGTTGCCAAAGGGAAGAGGGGAGGGAATGGGATGGACTGGGAGTTTGGGGTTGACAGATATAAACTATTACATTTAGAATGTATAAGCAATGAGGCCTGACTATATAGCACAGGGAACTATATCCAGTCTCTTGGAATGGACCATGATGGAAGAAAGGAAAATGTGTGTGTGTGTGTGTGTGTGTGTGTGTGTGTGTATACACATATACATATATACATATATGATTGAGTCACTTTGCTATACAGCAGAAATTGGCACAACATCATAAATCAATTATATTATATGTTTTATTTTGTCTTTTTAGGGCCTCACCTGTGACATATGGGAGTTCCCAGGATAGGGGTTGAATTGGAAATGCAGCCTACACCACAGCCACAGAAATGAGGGATCTGAGCCACGTCTGTGACCTGCACCACAGCACACAGCAACGCTGGGTCCTTAACCCACTGAGTGGGGTCAGGGGTCAAACCCATGTCCTCATGGATACTAGTCAGGTTCGTTACCACTGAGCCACAATGGGAACTCCAACTATAATTTAAAAAAAAATTTTTAAAGTATACTTTTAACTACTAACCTATTATATGCTTTGCTCTTAGGTGTGTGAAGCTATTTTTCTATTTTATTTATATTATCATTTATTATATTTTTATAAGAGCTTGATTGAGCTCTAACTCACATACCACAAAATGGACACATTTAAAGCGTACAAGTCAGTGGTTTTAGTATATTCACAGAGATGTGCAAGTATCACCACGATCACTTTTAGAATACTTTCATAACCCCCAAAAGAAAGCCTATACCCACTAGCAGTCACTTTCCATCCATCTGACTACCTCCCAAACCCCCATATTTCCAGCCCATGGCAACTGCCAATCTAACTTGTGTCTCTATCAATTAACTATTCTGGAATTTTCACATAAGTGGGATTGCATATGTGGGACTCTGTAAATGGCTTCCTTCACTTAGTCTAATATTTTCAAGATTTATCCATGTTGTAGCATGTTGATACTTCACCCCCTTTATTGCTGAAAGATATTCCAGTGTATCAATCCATAGATTATTCATTCATCAGATCATGGGTATGAGTTGTTTCTAAATTTTGGCTATTATGAATGATGCTGTTATGAATTTGTGTACAAATTTTTATGTCAACATATGCTTCCATTTCTTTTGAGTATATTCCCAGGAGCGGAACTGCTGGGGCATATAGTAACTCTGTGTTTACACTTTTGAGGAACCTTCTCACCAGCAGTTTATGAGTCTCACTTTCTCCACATCCTTGTCAGCACCTGTTACTGTCTTTTTGATTATAGCCATCCTACTGAGTGTGAAGTTGAATCTCATTGCGTGGTTTTATTTTTTTTTTTTTTAGAGCACCATCAATTTTTTATTTGTTGAATAACAGCAAGGCTTGTTAAATGGCAGAAATATATTTCCTGAGTTTTGATACTCCTTTGCCATAGTTTATAATATCTGAATTCAGGATTTATGATCATCTTTATGATTAATATTATGGGTCGGATATTCCAAAAACCCTTCTTACTTAAACTGATGGTGTAGCTTACAACTACAGCTGATCCTTGAACAATAAGGGGTTTAACTGCCAGGTCCATTTACATGGATTTCTTTCACTAGCAAAAACTGTAGTACTACAAGAATCCTCTGTTGGTTGAATCCATGTATAACTAGGGCCCACTACTTATACATGGATTTTCAACAGTGAGAAGGGTCAGCACCCCTAAACCCTTCCTTAGTCAAGAGTCAAACATAATGGCATCTTACAAATGGCAAAATACAGCACAATTTACAAATTGATGTCAACAGGAAATCTACCTGTGGTATAAAATGAAGTAACCATTTATTTTTAATACCCAACTTACTATGGTTCTTCTCTCCAGAATGTAACTGCTTGACCTCAGCCCCTTCCCCTCGCCCCCACTTTTCCACATATTCTACACATATTTCTGGGAGTCCTGGAATGGGTGCCCTCTACCAGGCTTATAAGCTGTTCTTCTCCAGTCAAAGGGATGAACCCCATGTTCTCGTTCCAGCTCTTCATTATAGTTTTGATTTATATTTCTCTGACGGTTAATGATGTGGAACATTTTTTCACGTGCATATTTATTTAAATCCTCTGCTTTGGGTATATATGTATTTAACGTGCTTTCAGAAAGCGCATGTTAAGGTCTTGAGTTTGCAGAGCTACAGATTAAAACAAAGATGATGGAATTACTGTTAACTTGTTATTTTTGACAGCATAGCTGAGGAGACCCTCACATATATATACTAAGCACTCATCACTTTATACTTCTATTGCAATAGATCTTATCCTTCCTAGAAGAATGGTAATTTAGTAGAGATAGAACCCATGTTTTCTACATCTTTGTACCTATCATTCACTTAAAAGAATACATGCAGTAGGTAAACTCAACGGGTGATCTCTAAATTAATAAATTTAATATGTGGTCTCATATTACCTTCACAAATTTCTAAGAATGGACTGATAATATTTAATCTCTTGTGGAAAAAATTATGATCATAGACAATTATGCTTTGAATTAGTGAGACCATAAAAAAACTCCAAATTTCCTAATTCCAAGTTTAGTACTCAGTCTGTCTTTGATTAGGACAGAGAATTTTCATGTTTAGATGATCTAAGTTTTAAAATATTTATATCTAGAACAAAGTATGTCTTTATTTTGGTTTATGAGCATGAATAGGTAGTTCAGTTATTTTAAACAAGATAAAATTAGATAGCATCTTATTAGGATATGATAAAGCTTAATTAATTTTCTCATTAACTGTAAAGCAAGAGATGAATAGAGTCTTTGTTCTTATCACATATAAGGGACAGAATTGGGGAATGACTGTTTACTTCTGTAAACTTACAACAAGCATCTGAGTTCCAGTCCCGAATCTACCACTTACTAGTTAGGAGATCTTGCGCAAATTATTTAACCTCTTAACATTCATTTCTCCATTTTTCAAGTGGATAACAGAATTTAACTCAGAGGGCTATTAAGGGACTAAATATGTAATGTACTAGCATGTATAAAGATATGTTGAATTAAGCTATTATTAGTTAAGAAAACACTGTAAATATGTCCAATGTGGAATCAATTTTATTTATTTGGGTATTTTTTTTGGCCACACCCATGGCAGATGGAAGTTCCCGGGTCAGGGATTGAACCCGTGCCCTGCATCGACTTCAGCCACTGCAGTCAGGTTCTTAACCTACTGTGCCACAAACGGAACTCCTGGAAGCAGTTTCAAAACAAATATTCTTTAACCAATACCAAGCTACTAGGATTAATCTCACTGTCTTAGCTTGGTGGGGAACTAGGTGACAGGGATAGGAAAAAGATGAATTTGTACTTTTTGAATTACATATTATTTGCACACATTATATATTCAAACTAAGTCATCAAAAACATAACTAAAAAATAACCTTAATTATTTGACTATTAAATGGAATATACTGTTATGAGAAAATATTTCTATGTTGTAAATTGATAGAAGAGTTTACATGACCTAATAAACATGAGCTACTAACACCAAACAGGAAATTATGCATGCTTATAGGAAATCATACATGTCTATATATTGAAATTAAGTCATACTAATTTGCAGAAAATTTTGTGATTATTTCAGATTGGGACATTAATTTGAACATAACATAAAATGGTTTAGCATTTAATTTTATATGACACCCTTAATATGTTTGCTTGATTTATTATATACTATACATTTTGTAAACATGAAAACCATATTTACTGAATTAAGTAAACATTTTCAATATGAAGGAGAACTTTCTTTTGGAAGCCAAGACAGATTATAATCCATTAATATATCTTTCAACAAAAAGGATGAAATCTTCCACTGGTTAGGCTGATAAACTCTTTCGTGTCAAAACTAAGCCTCTTTATCATGATAACCCAGAATAATGGTCGGCTGCTCTAGGCACTTTATCTACTTTACAGATGAAAAATCAGCTCTACTTTCATGGAATTAGATTAATGCCATAACAGGAAATACTTCTGGGGCTGAACTTGCTTCATGCCTTCAAAGCTGCCTGTAAATTTAAAGTACTTCCTGAACTCAAAAGATAAGACAGGAGAAGGAGAAAGAAAAACAGTACAGTGACCCTTTTACTGAAGGAAAATATTGCTTCCTGAAAAAGCCGTTGAAAGCAACTTGCTAAGGGCATTATGCTCTAGAAAGCCTAGGGCAAGTCTGTTTTAGTTGAACATGGGGATTCTGGTCATATATCAGACAGATGCTATAAATCTGTTCTTTCTATAATCCTTTTTGATAAACTTTCTCTCAGTCATCTTGGTGAAAGCTAAAGTAATAACTTTCTCAGCTTTTGGTAAATTCAGAATTTCTCAGTATTTTACATATAACACTTCATAGAGGATTACAGTTTAACACAATTGGAAAAATGCTGACCCCAGGCTCTAGAATTAAATTTTGGTTCAGAATGTGTACTGAAGGCAGCCAATTCATCTGATGCCTAATTGCACAGTCTAACATAACAATGACAACAAATAGGAGGCATTCTTTGGAACATATAAAAGTTCTTAAAAAAGTGATCATAACAGAAAGATGACAATTTTTATTCAGAAGACACATACCTAGGGAGAAAAGAATATCTGCTAAAGGTATGCATTTGAACATGCCCACATAAAACTGAAGACAAATGAAATAATACAAATGGTTATATGATCTAAAAATGAAGGGAGAAAGGAATGGACCTAGTATAAAAACAACAAAGAAAATCAAGAGAAATACAATAGCTATTGATTTATATATAACTGTATAGAATATAAAAAATATAAGGTTCTACAAATGCATACTGAACATACACTTTTTTTTTTTTTTTGGTCTTTTTGCCTTTTCTAGGGCCACTCCCGTGGCATATGGAGGTTTCCAGCCTAGGGGTCAAATTGGAACTGTAGCTACCAGCCTACACCACAGCCACAGCCACGTGGGATCCGAGCCGTGTCTGCAACCTACACCACAGCTCACGGCAATGCTGGATCCTTCACCCACAGAGCAAGGCCAGGGATCAAACCCGCAACCTCATGGTTCCTAGTTGGATTTGTTAACCACTGAGCCACGACGGGAACTCCTGAACAAACACATTAAATACTAAGCACTATGCTAGTTGTTAGTGGTAATGTGGTAAAAACGTAGGCAGACAGGCAAGGATTTTCTTTACATTTTCATCTAGTTAATATTCCAGTATGGATTAGACAAGATAATTACCAATTGTGGTAAATCAAGAAAGGTAACAAGCATGATTATATGACAGGTGTGGACTATGTTGGAGGTGTACAGTAAGAGTGGCTCGTGGAAGACCAGGTGCAGCAATTTTAGATTTGTGACCAGAAAACGTCTTACTAAGAGGATGACAACAGAGTTAAAAGCTGAAGGCCAGGTATGCTTCTACCCTTAGACAACTTGGGTCAAGAGCATTCTAGAAATAAAAGTGAAAGACTTGAAGAGGAAAAGAGCTTAGATGTTTAAGAAATGGTCAATATATCACTGCATGAAACTTGGACTTTATTCTAAAAGCAACTGGCAGCTAGCTTTGCGAGAACTTTAAACACCCAGTGTCTTAAGCTAATTTGCATTTTAAAAATATCACTCTTATTCTTCTGTGGCAAATGCTCTGGAAAGGTAAAAGTAAGGAGATCAGTTTTTGTCATATGCTTACAATAAAATACTAATGTATTATAATGGAAAGATAAATGCAGATAGAAATGCATTAGACGTAGAGTTCCCGACGTGGCTCAGTGGTTAATGAATCTGACTAGGAATCATGAGGTTGTGGGTTCGATCCCTGGCCTTGTTCAGTGGGTTAAGGATCCAGCGTTGCCGTGAGCTGTGATGTAGGTTGCAGACGAGGCTTGGATCCTGTGTTGCCGTGGCTCTGGTGTAAACCGGCGGCTACAGCTCCGATTCGACCCCTAGCCTGGGAACTTTCATATGCCGCGGAAGCAGCCCAAGAAATGGCAAAAAGATTAAAAAAAAAAAAAAAAGTGTATTAGACGTGAGGGAGAAAAAGGATCAACAGTGTATATTCAAGATTTCTGTCAATGGCCATCATCAAAAAGTGTACTAACAATAAGTGTTGGAGAAGGTGTGGAGAAAAAGGAACCCTAGTACACTGTTGGTGGGATTGTAAAATGGTGCAACCACTGTGGAAAGCAGTATGGAGATTCCTCAGAAAACTAAACACAGAACTATCATTTGATCCAGCAATCCCACTCCTGGGCATCTATCCAGAGAAAACCATGACTCAAAAAGACACATGTACTCCGATTAGTATTTTCAATAGCCAAGACATGGAAACAACCTAAATGTCCATTGACAGAGGAGTGGATCAAGAAGATGTGGTACATATACAGAATGGAATATTACTCGGCCATTAAAAGGAATGAAATACCAGCATTTTTAGCAACATGGATGGAACTAGAAATTATCATGCTAAGTGAAGTCAGCCATACAATGAGACAGCAACATCAAATGCTTTAACTGACATGTGGTATCTGAAAAAAAGGACAGACTAGACTTCTTTGCAGAACAGATGCTGACTCACAGACATTGAAAAACTTATGGTCTCCGAAGGAGACAGTTTGGGCAGTGGGGGGATGTGCTTGGGTCATGGGATGGAAATCCTGTGAAATTGGATTGTTATGATCATTATACAGATGTGATAAATTCATTTGAGAAATATAAAAAATTAAATTAAATTAAAAAAAGACTTATGTCTGCATATAATCAAGTTAGGTATTACATATGGAAATTAGAAAAGAATTATGAACTAAAAACTACACTTGGGAATCATCACCCTATAAGTTCTATTTACAGCCATGAGTATTGCTAAGATTAACTATGAAGATATTATATGAATACATGAGAAAATTTCAGAAAATTTTCAACTTTTAAATGTTGACCTAAAGTTCTTAGTTATTAAATATTATTTCCATTTCTAACACTGCTAATATGCGCTTTTCCTTTTGTTCACTTGATTAATATTACTAGCATTCTATTTGGTTAGTCTTATTTAAAAAGCCAGGTTTTGAGGTTTTCGGGGATTTTTTTTGTTTGTTTTTTAGGGCCACACCTGTGGCATATGGATGTTTCCAGGCTAGAGGTCAAATTGGAGCTGCAGCTGCCGGCCTACAACACAGTCACAGTAACATGGGATCCAAGCCACATCTGTGGCCTATACCACAGAGAAGGGAAACACCGGATCCTTAACCCACTGAGTCGGGCCAGGGAGCCAGGGATTGAACCCTTATCTTCATGGATACAAGTCGGGTTCTTAACGTTCTGAGCCACAAAAGAAACTAAAAATCCAGGTTTTAGATTTAAGTTTTGCCATCTCATTTTCTACTTCTCTCTTCTTTTTGCCTTAGTGGATACCATAAGATTTTCTGTATGCAAAATCATTATCCACAAATATAATGTCTTAGTCCACTCGGACTTCTGTAACAATAATACCATAGACTGAGTGGCGTGTAAAAAACAGAAATTTATTTCTCACATTTCTGGAATCAAGGGTTTGGTGAGGGCTTGCTTCTTGTTTCACAGGTGGCCATTTTTTCACTGTGGTCTTACATGACAGAACGGGCAAGGGATCGCTCTGAGCCTCTTTTTTAAGAGCCCTAATAGCATTCATGAGAGCTCTGCACTCAAGACCCAATCAGCTCTAAAAAAACCAAACACCATAACACCAGGATTACATTATTAACATTCAACATCTGAATTCTGGAGGGACATGAACAGTCTATAGCAGATAGTTTTACTTTCTGTTCAAGAGGTCCTTTACTTTTCTTGCTTAATTGCTTTGACTAGAACTTCTAGTACAGTGTAAAAATCGGCTTAGCCTTAGATTTGTAAGATTTTTCACCCAATTTTTTTCTGTAAGTTTTATAGTTTGCACTTTCCATTTAAATCTGTGATCTATTTTGATTTGTTTTCTGCATATGAGGATTTTTGTATAAGCTATATTTTTTTGGCCTATGAATGTCCTACTCCTGGGGAAAGTTTTCAAAAGACTATCTTTTCTCCATTGAACTTGATTTTGTACTTTTGTCAACATATACATATATGAGTCTTTTAACCGATATATATATGGGTCTTCTAATGAGTTTTAACTATACTTTTTGTTATTTTCTCATTGGCTGTCCTAAGGCTTATAATATGTACATGTTAACTATACCTACATCAGATTCATATAAATTTAATCCTAGTAACATGTATTTCTATATAGCGCCATTCCTTTCTCTCTCGTGCTATTATTATAATACATAGATACAGAAACTTTCTTTCTTTTTGTCTTTTTAGGGCCACATCTGCAGCATATGGAAGTTCCCAGGCTAGGGGTCGAATTGGAGTTGTACCTGCCAGCCTACGCCACAGCCACAGCAACACCAGATCCCAGCCATGTCTGCAACCTACACCACAGCTCACAGCAACACTGGATCCTTAACCCACTGACCAAGGCCAGGGATCAAATACACAACCTCATGGTTCCTAGTCAGATTCATTTCCACTGCACCATGACAGGAACTCCAAAACTTTATTTCTATATAGCTCCATTCCATTCTCTCTCATGTTATTTTTATTATAGCACCAACCAAGTGATACATTTTTATACTTTTTACTTTATACAATTGACATCTTTTATTTCATTTTTTTTGCCACAACCATGGCATTTGGAAGTTCCTGGCCTAGGGACTGAACTGACACCAAAGCAGCAACCACAGCCACTGCAGTGATGATGTCAGGTCCTTGACCCGCTATGTCACAAAGGAACTCCAATTTTATGTTTCCTTTTTTTTGGTCTTTTTGCCATTTCTTCAGCCGCTCCTGCAGCATATGGAGGTTTCCAGGCTAGGTGTCGAATTGGAGCTGTAGCCACCAGCCTACACCAGAACCACAGCAATACGGGATCCAAGCCGCATCTGCGACACTACAGCTCACAGCAATGCCGGTTCCTTAACCCACTGAGGGATCGAACCCATAACCTCATGGTTCCTAGTCAGATTCGTTAACCACTGAGCCATGACGGGAACTCCAAATTTTATGTTTCTTAGAGAAAAAAGGAGAACAAGTACTTTTTAGAGTTTGTTATACTTTTTTTTTACCATTTCGGTTTTCTTCATTTCTCCTGTGGATTCAGGATGCCAGCTGGTATCATTTCCTTGTTTCAATATCGTTTTGTTGCCACCCAGTCTCTTTGTGCTGTTATTGTCACATACATAACATTTTGATATGTTATAGGGCTAATAATACATTATGTACACATTGCTGTATGCATTTGCTTTTAAATGAGTTAAGAGAAAAGAGAATATGCAATTACATTGTCTTTTATAGTACTTACAAAATTATTATTATTATTATTATTATTATTTTGTCTTTTTGACTTTTTTTTTTCTAGGGCTCCTCCCGCGGCATATGGAGATTCCCAGGCTAGGGGTCGAATCGGAGATATAGCTGCTGGCCTATGCCAGAGCCACAGCAACGTGGGATCCGAGCCGCGACTGCAGCCTACACCACAGCTCATGGCAACGCTAGATCCTTAACCCACTGAGAAAGGCCAGTGATGGAACCCGCAACCTCATGGTTCCTAGTGGATTCGTTAATCACTGCACCACGATGGGAACTCCTACAAAATTAGTCTTATTTATATCTCTTTTGGTTTAATGTATATATTATATTTGAATTACTGTTTGTTGTCACTTTCAGTTTGAAGAACTTTCTTTAGTTTTTCTTATATGTTGGACAGAGCTGTTGGCAACAAATACTTTTGGATTTGCTTATCTAGGAAAATAATTTTACCTTCATTTTTGGGATATTTCTGCTGGACAGAGCATTATTTGCTCATAATTCTTTTCTTTCAGCACTTTAAATGTTTCCTTACTGCATTTGGTCTCCAATGATTCTGAGGAGAAGTCAGCTTAAAATCTTATTGGTGCATACAGCCACAATAAGGAAGAATATGGAGGTTCCTTAAAAAACTAAAAATAGAACTAGTGAATGACCCTGCAGTCCCACTCCTGGGCATATATCTGGAGAAAACCATAATCTATAAAGATACATGCATCCTTATTTCATTGTAGCACTATTTACTACAGCTAAGACGTGGAAGTAACCTAAATGTCCAGTGACAGATGAATGGATAAAGAAGATGCGGTATATTTATGCAATGGAATACTACTCAGTCATAAAAAAGAATGAAATAGTGTCATTTGCAGCAACATAAATGGACATAGAGATTATCATACTAAATGAAGTAAGTCAGACAAAGACAAACATCATACGATACCACTTATACGTGGAATATTAAAAAAAGATACAAATGAACTTATAAACGAAATAGAAACAGACCCACAGACATAAAAAACAAGCCATAGGGGAGTTCCTGGTCAGAAATGAATCTGACCAGGAACCATGAGGTTGTGGGTTCGATCCCTGACCTTGCTCAGTAGGTTAAAGATCTGGTGTTGCCATGAGCTGTGGTGTAGGTCACAGACATGGCTTGGATCTGGATCTGGTGTTGCTGTGTCTCTGGTGTAGGCAGCAACAGCTCCGATTAGATCCCTAGTCTGGGAACCTCCATATGCCACTGGTGCAGCTCTAAAAGGACAAAAGACAAAAAAATAGAAAAAAAAAAAAAAAAAAAAAAGAGAGAAAGAAAGAAAAGCCACAGTCTTAGAAAATAACCTTACAGTTACCAAAGGAGAAAAGGGGGTAAGGGATAAATTAGGAGTTTGGGATTAAAATACACATACTGCTATATATAAAAGAGATAACTGACAAGGACCTAATTGTATATATAGCACAGGGAACTATACTCGATATTCTGTAATAACCTATAAGGGAAAGAATCTGAAAAAAAAATAGATATATGTGTATGTATAACTGAATCACTTTTACACCTGAAAGTAATACACTGTAAATCAACTATACTTCAAAAAAAAAAAAAGAAAGAAAAAAAGAAAAGATCTTAACACCGCTCACATTTATGAGCTTTTTTTTTTTTTTTTTTTTTACCTTGCTACTTTCACAATTTCCTCTTTGAGGTTGTTTTTCAACATTTTGACTATTATGTGTCTTTGCATTTATCTACTCTTTGTATTTATCCTACTTGGCATTCAGTGAGCCTCTGGGACATGCAGATTAATGTTTTTCAATAAATCTGGGAGGTTTTTAGCCATTATTTCTTCAAATATCTTTTTTTCTTCTTGCTTTCAGATGTGATAGTAGTTATTAGTAGAAAGGGAGGCATCAAAATATTTCCATTCTCCAACAATGTGATTATGAATAAGGCACTTGAAAATTTTTTTTCTCAATTTCCTTAGATGTAAAATGGAATGAATTATACCAATTATACTCCACCTAACTCACTATGAGGATGAAAATAAACATGCAATAAAAACAACACACAAAATATTAAGTAAGTATAAATTTCCCAAGGATAAAGCCTTCATCTTTATGTCTTTAAGCTCATTCCATCTCTTAGTTATAATTCTCCCATCACCAGACTTCTATCATTTCTTCTACAGACAATATACAAACTAAGATCTCTTCTCATCCAACATACTTTAACACTATGTAATCTGCCTACTATTCCAATCTCTCTGGTGCGGTGTGCCTCAAACGCTCTAGGTGAAAGACAAGTTAGTCCAACATGAGCTCACATAAGGCACTACTGCTCATGACTCACTTGTTTAGAGATTGTACCACAAGAAACTCACCACAAGTGTTGCCCAACATTTGAAGTTGTCCAATCTCTGTTCACTGAGGAATTGAAATGACATTTAACAATGTCAACTTGCTAAAAAGTTTCTCAATACTTGCTTTTGATTTCTAGGTCTAATTCATTGCACACTGAGATCAAGTGTTTCCCAGACCACACTTTGCTCTAGAGATTTTTTTTTTTAAACTGTCACCAGTGGTACAATCAAATTCTACAAGTTGGGTTTACTCACTGATGAACTTCTATCTTTCAGCACTGTTCTTCTCTCTCTTCTTTGTTGGTTTTAATTTCTTCATTCACCACTTAAGAAGCACTTCTCAAAGTGCTACTTTTGGTATTCTCCTATATTCTCTCTTTTGATAACCTCAATACTCTAAAAGCTTTATCAAATCTATCATTATGGCTGAGTCCCAAATCTGCACCTTTAGCTTAAACTCACTTGCCAAGAACCAGCGTTGCATTTAGATTACCTATGTGTATCTCATTGGTATTTCTATTTAAAAGTGTCCTAACTCAAACTCATTACCTATTTAGACAATCATTTCTTCTAGATTTATTAATAGAGCCACGATTCAATCAAGTCATCTAAGAAAACAACCTTTACCTTGTATTAGTCTGCCACACGCATCCTTTTCCAAAGGCTCTAGTATTATCTCTTGATTTCTTTTCTTTCTTTCTTTTTTGGCTGTGCACATGGCATGCAGAAGTTCCCAGGCCAAGAATCCAAATGGTGCCACAACAGCAACCTGAGCCACAACAGTGACAATGCTGGATCCTTAACCTATTGAGCCACCAGGGAACTCCCTTATCTCCTGCTTTCTTACTAGTATCTTAGTTAAGGTTTTTATATTCTCTTGCATGATCTAAACTAAAGTAACGCTTCGATAATTAAGGTCTTGTAACTAACGTCTCTTACTTCAGGTCAGATTAATGTAAGCAGCACATTTATCCTACTACTTTCCTACCTACTCAAAAACTTTGAATAATACTTCACGGCTTTAGCACTCCATGATATAGCAAACATTTCAATTTTTTTTTTTTTTGCCTTTTCTAGGGCCACTCCCGTGGCATATGGAGGTTCCCAGGCTAGGGGTCTAATTGGAGCTGTGGCCACCGGCATACACCACAGCCACAGCAACGCAGGATCCGAGCTGCGTCTGTGACCTATACCACAGCTCATGGCAACGCTGGATCCTTAACCCACAGAGCAAGGCCAGGGATCGAACCTGCAACCTCATGGTTCCTAATCAGATTCATTTCTGCTACGCCACGACAGGAACTCCCCAATTTCAGATTTTATCAGTAATTTATATAAATCACTTTTCACAAGTCAACAATCCCCTTAACATACCTAGCAAGTATAAACCTCAGTAAATAGTTACTGAATGAATAGCTGCCTTAAATGAGTAAAACATTTGGATTCAAAATAACTATGAAAATTAAAAATAACTCTATGCTGTTTATATGACTGTATGCTTTTATACTACTGTTCTTTTACTAAAACCACTCCATAACAAACACTATTTTCAAATGTCTAATAATATTGCTGCTGATTTTATTCTTGGATGAAGTACATTCTAGCCTCCTGCTGTTACTGAGAAATGCATTAAAGCAGGTCACGTGATTTTCCCTCATGTCAACAAATGATGGCTCAATTAGGCAGATAAGTATCTACAGCCCTCAGCAGAATCTTCAGTCCATTCTCAGCAGTTTAGAAAAGCACTCTGGTTAGTATTAGAGCTAAGGAAAGGAACACTTGTAATTCTTTAAGCATTCAATTAAATTTTTAAATTCAAGACTGGCTATTGAATGTTTCCAAACACAAACAGTGTGTAAGTAGACTTTCATTCTGAATGAGTACTCTAAAATCTGTGTGTATGTAAATTTCTTAATGAAATGAGATTATGACATTTCTGATGCACTGTTTGCAGTATAAACACTTACGGATGATCCATTTTGCTAATTTTCTCATCAAAAGAATAACTCTATGTTGGGTTGCTTATAATGGGCAGTATGTGCTTCCAATGAACCAAAGGACTTACAACTAAGTG
Organism: Sus scrofa; assembly: GCF_054392235.1. Lineage (NCBI taxonomy): Eukaryota > Metazoa > Chordata > Mammalia > Artiodactyla > Suidae > Sus > Sus scrofa. The sequence goes on along the minus strand of NC_139396.1, from coordinate 99,325,352 downwards.
GTTCATGGAGCTGTTGCTGAGTTACCCTGTAAAGCCTTATACTTAATGAGAGGAAACCTCGGGAATGCAGAGTACAAAACAGAATCAGGGAGCAAAAATTCCCAGAGTGTTTGAATAACTAAATATTTAGTACTTGATTGATTCTTTTCTAAAAATGCTACCTACCCAAAAAAATAGAAATATTAAAAGGAGGTTGGTTAAGGATGATACACATTACAAGCTCCAGAAGTGAAAATTATTAGACAGTATCTATATGTGCTCAAAATACATAGCAGTTTGGAGTCACTTTAAAAGCAAATAAATGTACCACAGAATAGACTCATATAATAATAGGTACTGCATGTGACAATCTTGAGACATGAAGAAACAAAATTATATTCAAAGAAATAATAAAAGAAGACCATGAATTTATATGTCTTTATCTGAGAGAATTATATTTAAAGGTTTCACTCGATATTTTGTTAGGATTCCCTGCTGTCCTTGAAAATTCTGGATAAATGATGCATCATCAAAGTTTCAATAATACTAATTGCAATGCTAAATTTATCCCCCAAAATATCTACTGGTCATTTTTATCACTGTTGCCAGTTCAATGATGCAGTTGAGATACCACTCAATAACACATAAATAAGGAATATTAATACTGCCTTTTAGTCAACCATACAACAACACAGTAGGTAATATGGCCTGTTTGAATATATTTAAAAATCTAGAGAAAGATTATGTTGAAGTTAGGGACTGTGTGAGTGTTAACTGGTTACGAAAGAGAGAGAAAGGCAAATGTTAATACTACCTATTAGACAAGAGCTCAGAACTGAGGTCAATGAACTGTGATATTTTAGGTCCCTACTGGCAAGATAAATGTATCAAATCAGATGCTCTTAGAGATTAATTTATTTAACTCCCTATCTTCTGATTATATATCACCACAGACAAAATATTTAGCTTACATGTAATTTTTTTTTTTTTTTTTTTTTGTCTTTTTGCTATTTCTTTGGGCCGCTCCTGTGGCATATGGAGGTTCCCAGCCTAGGGGTCGAATCGGAGCTGTAGCCGCTGACCTATGCCAAAGCGACAGCAACGCGGGATCCGAGCCGCATCTGCAACCTACACCACAGCTCACGGCAACGCCCAGATCCTTAACTCACTGAGCGAGGCCAGGGACCGAACCCGCAACCTCATGGTTCCTAGTCGGATTCGTTAACCACTGCGCCACGACGGGAACTCCGTAAATTTATCTATGGATAAAGAATGTACAGATTAAGCAGACACAAATATCTGGGCAATGTGATAGCTATATTTCTCCTGTAAATGAAAAAAGGTAATCTAGTGGATTTCATATATCACCTCCAATTTGGTAAACTGAATCATTCCTGCCTCCTCTCTCTCTTGTATCCAAAAATCAACCTATCAAAAATATTCAGATTGGAGTTCCCGTCGTGGCGCAGTGGTTAACGAATCCGACTAGGAACCATGAGGTTGCGGGTTCGATCCCTGCCCTTGCTCAGTGGGTTAACGATCCGGCGTTGCTGTGAGCTGTGGTGTAGGTTGCAGACGCGGCTCGGATCCAGCGTTGCTGTGGCTCTGGCGTAGGCCGGTGGCTACAGCTCCGATTCAACCCCTAGCCTGGGAACCTCCATATGCCACGGGAGCGGCCCAAGAAATAGCAACAACAACAACAACAACAACAAAAGACAAAAAAAAATATATATATATATATATATTCAAAAAGTGACCCATCTTAAAGATCTCCACCACTAGCACAAGCTACCACCAGGTATTGCAAGGACTACTGAAACAGCCCCTTAAGTGTTCTCCCTGGCCCAAATAACATCTATTTTCTTGCGAAGTGATTTTTAAATTTAATACAGAATATGCCACTCCTTTATTCAAACTCTTCAATAGTTGCCTGTCTCACTTTGGGAAAATTTAAAAGTGTACATGTCTTATAGCTCCAACCCACAGTTGCCTTGCAGAGCTCATCACCTTCCATTCTCCTTGCAGTGTATCTCAGTGTCCTCCTGTGCTCTGTTGCAAAGACTATAGGCACATTCCCACGTCAAGGTCTCTGCACTGCTTCCCCTTGTTTGAAATGTGCTTTCCTCAAACACTACATGGCATTTTCCTTACCTCCTTCAGGCCTCTTCTCACTATCACCTTACCAGCAAGTCATTCTCTAGGCAGTTTATTGCAAGATTGTAGAATGGGATGGATAAAGTTTTGAAGCAGCTCAGAAAAGTAAAAACAAATATAAATAAATGTTTATAGCAACTTGTTTGTAATAGCCCCAAACTAGAAATAACCTAGATGTCCTCCAATGAGTGAACCAACAAAATGTGGCACTTTTATACTTTTATACTATGGAATGCTATTTATCAAGAGAAGAGAATGAATTTTTTTTTCTTTTTAGGGCTGCACCCATGGCATATGGAAGTTCTCAGGCTAGGGGTCAAATCCGAGGTATAGCTGCCAGCCTATGTCACAGCCACAGCAATGTGGGATTTTTTAGCCACATCTGCGACCTACACTGCAGCTCGTGGTAATGCTGGATCCCTGACCCACTGAGCAAGGCCAGGGATTGAACCCGTATCCCCTTAAATACTAGTCAAATTCATTTCTTCTGCGCCACAGTGGGAACTCCCAAGAATGAATTATTCATACATGCCACATTCTGAATGACTCTTTACAGGATTATGCTGAGAAAAAAGTTAATCTCAAAAGGTGAAATACTGCATGATTCCATTTATATATTCTTGAAATGACAAGATTATAGAGGAAATATCACTGGTTACTGGGGTTGGGATTGGGGCAGAAGGGAAGTGAATATAGCTTATAAAGGGCAACAGGAAGTTCCTGTCGTGGTTCAGCGGCTAACGAACCTGACTAGTATCCATGAGGATGCAGGTTTGATTTTGATCCCTGGCCTTGCTCAGCAGGTTAAGGATCCAGCGTTGCTGTGAGATATGGTGTTAGGTTGCAGACGTGGTTCAGATCTCCTGTTGCTGTGGCTGTGGTGTAGGCCAGCAGCTACAGCTCTGATTGGACCCCTAACCTGGGAACTTCCATATGCCATGGCTGAGGCCCTAAAAAGACACACATAAATAAATAAATAAAGAGGCAACAGAACTGCTATGTACTGAATGCATGCCACCCTACCCCCCTTCATATCTTGAAGCCCTAGTCTTCCCAGTGTGATGTTTTGGAGATGAGGCCTTTCATAGTAATTAGGTCATGAGGGTAGAGGCCTCATGCATAGTGCCTTTACAAGAATAGAAAAGAGAGACAATCCTTTCTCTCCATCATATAAGGCTACAGCAAGAATTTAGCCATTTGCAAGTCAGGATAAGGGCCCTTATCAGAACTCAATCATGTTATGCTGTCATTCTGATCTTGGACTCCCCAGCCTCCAGAGCCGTGAGAAATAAATTTCTACTGTTTAAGGCACCCAGTCTATGGCATTTTGTTATAGTAGCCTAAACTCACAATGCGAGATCCTTGTGACGAACATGTTCGGTATCAGAATTATATCAGTGTCATTATGATGGTTGTGATACTGTATTATAGTTTTATATGAGGTTACCTTTGGGAGAAACTGTGTAAAGGGCATATGAGATATCTCTGCATTATTTCTTACAGTGATAAACTTGCAATGATAAACTTCAATTTTCCGAAAACAAAAGTTTTATTGGGGAAAAAAAAAAAAAAAAAGCCAGGGGGTGTGGATACACGAGTCAACATGATTGTTCAAATCCTGGGTTGACCTGACTAGCTAAGAGTACTGGAGCAACTTAATTCACATCTCCATGCCTCTGTTTCTTCATCTATTAAATGAAAGTGATGACATATCTCGACTCAGAAGGTTATTTGAGGTAAATTAATTAATATATGAAAAATCTTAAAATCTTAGAATAGCATGCTGTAGAGAGTAAGTGCCACACAAATATGATCTAGTACTAACAATTCTTCAGAGGATATTGTATGTTAGACTATTTTAAATACAATCCTTATTCACAATTTTGTTCCAAGTGCCTAAAACACTATCTAGAACATGATGAGCACCTGAAAATGAACAAATGAATTCTCCTGAGAGATACGTTTGCTTTTAGTGTACTGATAAAATCACTTCTGAATTTCCAAGTTTGAGAATATCACCTGTCAAACGTTCTTTTTATATTGCTATAATTTATTATGGTTGACCACAAAAAGTTTCCTCTGTATTAGAGTTTCTCCTTTTTTCCTTTCTCATAAAATCTTTCTTGGCCTAAAATCCATTCATATTATATTCAACTTGATTGAAAGAGCGGATGGATATATTTTTAATCTCTTCCTCTCTACTTCTACTACAGATATGAATTATGGTTAATAAGGCCACTTGTCTGAAGAATTTATAGGTTTCTTCAAATAACTCCAACAATCTCTTTTATGCATATAAAAACTATTAAGAATTAAATGGAAGAATTGAAATAATTTGTTCCAAGCTCTAACTATATATTAACTATACAGCCAGGCTTCTGTATCTGTGGATATAGAAATAGGGTGATATGGAGGGCTGACTGTATCGCACCATTTTCTATAAGGAATTTTAACATCCAAGGATTTTGATACTCATGATATGGGGTCTCTCCTGAACCAATCTCCCATAGATATTGAGATATAGTTAATTATATATTAACTACATATATATATATAAACAATTTATATATATATATAAGCTATATATATATATATATATATATATATATATATGAAAGTACATATTAAACTGTTATTGTGTTAAATCCTAAGGCAATTCTAGGTAACATTTTAATTCTGTAAAAGGCATAATAAAAAATAAGACATTTCACAATTAACACGAATTCAGTTCTGTAATTGAATTATTTTGAATAATATTCACTGAGAAGATGGGCTAAGTGTCATTTGGGTCTCTCCACTATCTGAGCCCACTTTAAGTTGTTTTTCTCCTCAATTTCTCATTTATAACTAAAGTTTCAAAAAGAAAAATAGTGCAGGAACACTCATATACATGTACCTTTTACTCAGATTCCCCTGTATTTAATTATTTCAGTGCTCAAACTGTCCCAAATTTGGCCAATGGTAGACTTCAAGCTCTCTCCCACACAGTTAGGATAAACCATCCATCATTGTTTTGAGCACTTTCTTTGTGACATTACAAGATGTTCATCTTATATGTACACAGCTGAGACCTGGAGCCTGCCATTTCAACAAGTAGTCTTGGTTACTTTCGGTGGTGTTGTAGGCTGAATTGTATCCCACAAAAAGATATGTTATGGCCTAACTCCTTGTATTACTTGTGAATGCAGGCTTATGTGGAACTGGAGGTTTTGCAGATATAACCAAGATAAGATCATATTGCATGGGCCCTAATCCAAGGACCGGTGTCTTTACAAGAAGAGGGAAATCTGGGCATAGACACACAGAGAACATGTGCGACAATAGAAGCAGAAATTAGAGTTATGCTGCCACAGGCCAAGGAACTTCAAGGACTGCGAGCAACCACTAGACGTATAAGAGAGAGGCATGGAACAGACTCTCCCTCTGTCCCGCCATGATCAAGAATAATCAACACTGCCAACACCTAGATTTTGAACTCCTAAATTCTTGAACTGTGAGAGAATCAATTTCTGTGGTTTTAAGTTTCTGGTAACTGGTTACAGCAGCACTAGGAAACTGCAGAGTGGTAAATAGTGCTAGTTGTGTCATTACTACTTGAATGACTTCACTCCTTTGCCCAACTGGCAAGAGAGCTAGGAAGTATATATATTTACATAAACACACACACATACATAAGTATACACACACACACACACACACAAATCACCTATACATAGGAATGTACATATTTACACAGATACCTCTAATCTAATCCACCCCCTCAGTATTTTTTTCTGTCTTCTCCCAGTCTATATTTGTCTGTCCATTTTTCACAGTGAGAATGCAGGCTCCTAACAATATTAGGTCAATTACTCATTTGCTCAGAAGAGTTTCAGTATTAGTTTGCCTGTATCAGTAACATAATAAACCTACTAAAAAAGGTTCAGGATTTGTAGGCAATACTTTCCTCCTCTTTTATTCTGTCCCAGCTTAGGATATACAGGCCAATACTATGTTTATAAAGTACTTGAATTAGTCCTATTTCTTTCTTTTTTATCCTTCAGTATATGGAATTTATTTGACTTTTGATAATCAACTAAATTTCATTTGTTTCGGTATGCTTACAGTTTTAGATCCCCTATCCTACTGATACCATTTTCACTTAACCTTCTGAAGAGGTAAGATATTAACGTAATATCAAAATTTGAAACTATACCCCAAAAATAAACTCTAAGAAGTGTTATGCCAATCCACAGCTTGTCTACCACACTTCCCTTTCTGCCACACATAGGCTTCAGATTTTGTTGTTTTCTGCTTTATCATTCCTGCACATACGCATTTTATTTTCCCTTTTTCTTACAGAAAAGGTAGTATTATTTGCTTTCTTTTTTGTGTCATATTCCCTGGGTATTAATCCACATCTGTTTATATAAAAGCTGCAGAGGGAGTTCCCATTGTGTTTCAGAGAGTTACAAACCCAACTAGTATCCACAGGGATGTGGGTTCGATCCCTGGCCTCGCTCAGTGGGTTAAGGATCTGCTGTTGCCATGAGCTGTGGTGCAGGTCACAGATGCGGCTTGCATCTGGTGTGGCTGTGGCTGTGGCACAGGCCAGCAGCTGCAGCTCTGACTCAACCTCTAGCCTGGGAACTTCCATATGCTGCAGGTGCACCCCCAAAAAACTTCATGGTACTCTATAGTATGTATGTATCATAGTTTTTTCAACCAATCTCCTATGGTCATTTATATAATTTCTAATATTTTCACAATTATAAATGCAGTAATGAATAATCTTAGGAAATTATTTTAATATGCCACAAAGATTGGATTCCTGGATTAAATTAATTCCTATCTGCCTCCATACTCACTGTCATGTGTAACTCGGTACGGGGGTATTGCTGAAAAATACTTAACAACATGAATGAACCTTCACTAAATATTAAGAAACAAAAACCATATTATAAAATAGTAGATACAGTATGATGAAAATTATATACAAACTCTAAGGGACACATGTATGCACAAAAAGTAAATGTGCAATAAGATAATAGGTGATTTGAATACTCTATAATCTTTTATGTCTCAAATTTAATGTAATCATCATGTACTATGTTTAAAATACAAAAATAAAAACAATAAATCATATTTGCAAACAGGAAGGAGTTCTTTTTTGGCAGTAAAATGACTTAGGTACCATAACAGCACTTTTGCTGAAAACAACAAATGATTTTTTTTAAAAAACAATCTTTTTTGGTTTGAAATACATTGCTTGGTTGACACAGAATATTTTAGAAGGCTAAAACAAAGTAAAAATGGAAATCCATGGAAGTAAGCAAACACTCAAATGTCTTTCATTCTGGGGATATGCCAAATTCTATGAATTGAATTTTAGTTTTCACAGCCATGTACAGAGCTGGCAGAGGTACACTGGAAACAGCTACTGAAAGCTAACTACACATATCTTTCCCCAAATTCATGTTCAATGACTTCACATTGGTAGCCTGAAATGAGTCATAGTATAAAACTGGCAAATATTACAAATCAGGACTTTTTTTTCCTTTAGAAAGCAAGTTTTAAAGTATTTATCAGCACACTACTGAGCCTAAGGTTTAGGAGAAAAATCCTACATATATTGAAGATAGGGAGTCTATAGAGATCTCCATATAAAGCTGGAACTCTAAAGAGTTGCACACTTAGTATAAGAGTAAAACAGAAGTATGCTTATCCCAAAGACAGAATTAGCAAGGAAATTTGCCTGATTCAAACTTGATGCTGGGTGGAGGTAAAAATATTTTCCCTGAAAATTTAACCACAAGCCCATTCTCATGAAAGTTTATGGGTCTAGAACTCATGCTACCTATGCAGCTCACAAAGCTTTAAGCCTAAAATTAATTTGAATGTGTTCCCAGGTTGACAGTATCCCCAGACTTTTGGCAGATTCCCATGCAAATCCTCTCTTTGGAAACACATCTTCATCTCAGCCTCAAAATTACTGCAAATAATGAATATGAGCTCACACACAAAACATAAGGGGGCTGAGTAAGAGCCAGAAGAAACAACAGACAACAAAATCAGAACTTCGAAAGTTTTAACTATTAGGCTAGGCACAAAACAGAAAATAAGTTTAATATATTTAAAGAAAAGATTATAATTTGGAGAAAGGAATCAGAGATTATCAAAAAGATGAAACAAGAAACAGATTTGAAAGAAATGAAAAAGTAATGGATATTAAAATTCAATAGGCTGGCAAAATAGAATATTAGACATTGCTGAAGACACAATTAGAAACATCAGAAAGGCAATAGTAACCTTTTGGATGGAGAAAGATATGGGATTATGAGGATGACACAGAGATTCAAAGATACTGATAATGTTCTGTTTCTTTTTAAAAATGTCTTTTGCTTTTTAGGGCCTCACCTGCAGTATGTGGAAATTCCCAGGCTAGGGGTAGAATTGGAGCTGCAGCAGCCGGACTATGTCATAGTCACAGCTACATGGGGTCCAAGCCATGTCTGCCATCTACACCTCAGCTCGTGTCAACGCCGGATCCTTAACCCAATCAACAAGGCCAGGGATGAACCTGTATCTTCATGGACACAAGTTGGGTTTGTAACCCACTGAGCCATGACAAACTTCCCTGTTCTGTTTCTTAAGATGGGTGGTGAGTACAAATATTTCTAACTTTTGAGTAAAGTTTTATTTGGAAATAATTTATAGAAAATCTCCACACATAATAGAGTTCCCATATGCCCTTCACCCAACCATGAGGTTGCGGGTTTGATCCCTGGCATCGCTCAGTGGGTTAAGGATCCGGCGTTGCCGTGAGCTGTGGTGCAGGTTGCAGACGCAGCTTGGATGCCACGTTGCTGTGGCTCTGGTGCAGGCCAGCAGTTACAGCTCTGATTAGACTCCTAGCCTGGGAACCTCCATATGCTGCGGGAGCAGCCCCAGAAAAGGCAAAAAGACAAGCACGCACACAAAATAGTTTACTAGAGAGATATTAAAAGACCACAACTACAGTGAAGGGACAATAAACAAGAAAACTATCTTAGAGACTTATTAAATTTGCTGTATCAATCATATAACCTCTGATCTTAATTTATGTGTTGATAACTACATGGTACCACAGATCCAAAGTATTCAATTTCAGAAGGACAACATCTCAAGTAGGTTGACAGATAAGAATAATAAGTCTTCAGCTTACTTATTTGTACTCTCTCTTAAAAAAAAAAAAAAAGAGTTATGGAAGTTTCCCATTTTATTTATATTTGAGTAGTGCGTTAAGCCAGCACGGATTTAACAAACAATTTGCGAATCATGTCTCCAAAGGCAGTGTCATCTGGGAGGTGGTTAACTATATAGGTCTAGCAGCACAATCCACTTGCTAGCAGTATCATCATCAGATAAGGACTTTGAGTTTAGATTTCTCCCCCTGGTGGTAGTGTCTGTGTTGGTGATGTTTTAAATAATATTTGGGTAGTAATGTTTACAGCTGCTACAGTCAATTATAGGTAGGCAATTTGGGGATAGAAGTAGATTTAAATAAAATAGAAGCAGATCTCAAAACTCTTCTAAAGGAAGCACTTGCCTCCCAGAGTTCCTCTTTTTTTTTCCAAAATGCAATTACAATCATTACATCATTGTAAATTACATGCTGGGGTTATCTCAGTAGGTATCTGCCAAATGTAAAACTTACAGAAGGTCTTCAATGTAATAATGATGTTTTATCATTTTAATTACAAACTCTTTAAAAAACTCCCTAAAGTGTACCAAGTGGGGTGGTCTAAATTAACAGTATCTTAGTAGCCCAAGGGTAGTAAAAATAGATTGAACTACCAAATTTCATCATACTTATAGCAGCTGTCTTCCTGCCTCTAGGAAGCTAAGTATTTAACAAAGCAGACAGCTTGGCATTGGCATCTGATTAGCAGTGTGTGTATTGTCAGATAGAATGTGCTTGGCTCTTTTGTTCCAGGGTTTGATTAGAAATCTGGAGAGCAGTGGCATCATATAACTTTATTCTTAAGGCTTCTGAAAGGTAAATAAACTGTGATGCTTCTTCTGATATTGTATATGAAAGACAATGCTTTTATGGTAATAAACTTTATCAAATCTTAGAAAATTTAAATAATAGAATTCCTTTTTGGGAGGGATAACTACACCAAAGATTTATTGAAACAATCTTAAAATCACTTTAGTTAAATGTTTTATATATTAAAAACAGTTTTACAACTGGGTGTTGGAAAGCATCTTGAGACCTATAATTAAATACTGTTGGTCAGGAGGAAGAATGGTCATTTTAGAGCACATAAATACAGGATTCTATTCCTCAAATTATCAACAGTCTAAATGAAGATTCATAAAAAATTATTTAAATGCATATGAATATCTTATCAGAAAAATAACACTTTCTTGTTAATAAGATTGTTTCGATGTAGATAGTCAAACATTAAGCGATAAAAAAGTGACTCTCATTACCTTCTCCCCACAAATTTCTTTGAAAATTTATTACAAATGATTGTGCTTTATTGGCAGAGTTCAAAATCAGTAGAGTCCCCGCAAACAATCTACTTCAATGAGAAGTACATTCTTTTACTCTATCAAATCCATCGGAGGTAATCAGACTGGATGTTTTATTCAACAGGGCTGAAGAAAATTGTTCTACAATAGGTTAATTCAAAATGGCAGCATAGAAAATGCATCTGTCAGTGGGGATCAAATTACAGGGCAAGCTCCTCTCAATGCTTAGAAAAACAAGTCTGCAGTTCTACAGATTATGTGCCTGTGTGTGTTTAAAGGGGTGGGAAAGGAGCTAAATATCTGAGCTAACCTCCAATTAAAGTCAATCATAAAAACAGCCAATTTAATGAGTGCGGATTTCTTTGGGTAATTATAACACCAACCACTTTTTTCTCTTTTAAATCTGTAATTCTGCCTTCTTGTTATTGCTTGCTTTGTCATTAATCGCCTCAGGACCTTGATTTCCTAGCAACAGACTGCCACCAAACATTTGGCTCCTGTTCAACATTTTCTTTGTGAAAAATGGCACTGCTGTTGCCGCCTGGGCTGCTGCAGCTCGACTGGCTGTGTAAGTGCTCTAATAATGTATTCCACTAAAAAAAAAAAAAAAAAAAAAAAAAAAAAATCACATGATATGGGGTGCAATGACTGAGCTCAGTTAATTACTGAGCTGGGAAGTTTATCTACCATCTAAAAGCTGTATTGAGGAGAAGGGGGATATAAGGATTAAAAAAGTGCTCCTTCCATTATCAATAATTTGCAGGTGAGAATTTACAAAGAAATATTTTATTCTAGAGTTGACAGGTTCCTGTTTAAGTTTATTTAGGAAAGGATACAAAAGGTTCCTCAAATGTTGCTTGATAAATTCTTTCTCAATAAAATAGCCCCAAACACACAAAAGAATCACAAAACAGTTTGCTGCAAATTTAAAAAGGAAATTAACCTATGTATTTGTCAGCTGTTTCTTTTCTACTTAAGGCAAAAATCATGTGTATATGTAAATACTATGAGATGACAGAATGTGGTTTTCATTCATAATATGAACACTAGACATAATAAAAAGAGAATAATTTAAAATATTGTGTTTTGATATAGTGTATATCTAACTATTCTATCATCTATCATAAGAGAAAAAAGATGCTTGTCATTATTTCTTATATGATTCAATTGAAATGGAAAGAAATCAGACCTCATAATTGAAAACTCAGTGATAAGGCAGATATTTTGCCATTTTTTTACTTGGTAGATTTATCAAGATTTTCCATGCCTTAAAAATACTACTACCTCCAGGAATGATAGTTATGGAAATTAACATGGCGTGTCAGATATGGTTTGCCGATACCTTGCTTTAGTTCTCAGAAATATGGCTTTATAAAACTGGCATGTTTCAGGACTACTGTCAGGATATGATAATTTAATATACCCAAGAGTACACTAAGTATTATGGAAGCATCTGTGAAACTGGTCAGAATCAGAATTTCCACTGCCCACTGTCTACACATTATATTAAAAGAAACTATGGAGTTCCCTGGTGGCCTAGTGGGTTAAGGATCCAGCATTATCACTGCTGTGGTGCAGGTTAGATCCCTGGCCCAGGAACTTCCACATGCCACACACCCCGCCGAAGAGAAAAAAAAAAAAAAAAAGTCCCAATTCGGCTCATCTGAGGAAGTAAAAAAGCTAGAGTCTACCTGAAAACATCACAATGATCACCTTGGCAGACTGAAATAAAAATGACTTCAGAGAATATTTACAGAGGCATTAGCATTAAAAGGTCTTTGGTTATATTCAGATTGTGAGAACATATAGATATATTTTTTAATGATTTTTGATTTTTATTTTTTTCCATTATAGCTGTTTTACAGTGTTTGGTCAACTTTCTACTGTACAGTAAGGCCACCCAGTCACACATACATATATACATTCTTTTTTCTCACATTATCATGCTCCATCACAAGTGACTAGATATAGTTCCCAGTGCTATACAGCATTTTTTAAAACTTTTAATGATTTTTATTTTTTTCCATTATAGCTGATTTACAGTGTGAGAACATACAGATATTTTTAAAAGACAGCAAATGAATTAAAGATATTTGAATGATTTCATAGAATCTTGCTTTTCTATCACTTGACTAAACTACATCTTTCATTATTGAGCCTGATTTTCTACTTTAATATATTTTTATAAAAACCAATTAAGGAGTGATACAAGAAAAAAAAGCACAGGGAACTATATTCAATCCCTCGTGCTAGAACATGACGGAAGATAGTATGAGAAAAAGAATGTATATATATATATATATATGATTGAGTCACTGTGCTGTACAGCAGAAATTAACACAACATTGTAAATCAACTATACTTTAATAAAATTTTTTAAAAAATAGAAAAAAAAGAAAACAAGTATATAGTTACAATCAGAAAAGTTTTAGAAATCCAGAAGAGACATTTTGTAACTTGGAACTATAACTGGAATCATGTGTCATTTTAATTCACTATTTACTATTACCAGTTCTTGACCTGGGCTCCATTAATTAACAAAAAGTCTTTTGAAATCTATGAACTTCCAAAAATTATATAAACATTTTATGAGTATATAATTTTTTCTGGAACTAATCAAAACTCAGAAAAGATTAAAATCCACTATACTAAGCACATCAATCTACCTGAGGAATGCTAGTTGACATTAAGTAAAATAATATTTTAAAGATTCAATTTAGCTTATTATAGCTGTCAAATAAATAAATGTTAATCTTATAAGAAGCTATGTATCTGTAAAAATAATTATTTTTATAGGATGAATAATGGAACATACGGTGCTCTTTTATTTTATATATGTGTATCTTTCCGAAAAGACTGAACCAAAGCATTTTTGGTGGGTTTCTGTACATTTTGTATTTTATTTTATTATGACTGTTTCTGTCATGTATTTTAAACTTAACAATAATAATACAAGGTGGTCTTAAATTGTTTATAGAATGAAGAAAGAAATAATACTTGAAAAATGAATACACAAAATGAGTAGTCAGGACAGCAGACTCAATCAGGCTGGGAGGTTAGACAAAATTTGTTCGGGTTGAGGGTATTATAGGGGAAGATGGAAGAGAGTTACAGAGCAAAGTGTTCAAGCGTTTATCAAAATGTAAAGAAAAACTTGTGCCAGAAATCTGTATAGAGGACAAGAAGACAAGCAGAAAAGCAGCAATCTATCTTTGAGAACACCTTCAACTATTTAGTATTTGTTAATGTTCCTAATTATACCAGGACGACACAGTTAAAAAGTTAATATGGTCTGGAGAGTTCCTTCCAGTTTCCAGAAGCTATTTTCAAGGGATAGAGAAAAAATACATGATAGGAACAAGAGGTTAGAGGTAAATGAGCCTTGTTATACGGCTGAGAAAGCTGTACTGGTCTATAATTGGGTAACAGCAAATATGGATTTAGCATGAACTTGACTTCTAAGTAATGGAAGGGAAGAAAACTATGTTCTCATTTTTTTCATCCCACTTTATCCAGCATCATTTTTAAAACTTCACCTCCTACATATCACCTACCCAAATCAGAAAAAGATTGAGATTTTTAAGAACTGTCCCAAAATCTGGTAACATTAAGTCTAGAACAAATAAATGAGAACAAAAAGCTTAAAAGCCCTCTTTAGCATACCTGCAAAAGAGACAGGTAATAGGAAGAAAACAAAAAAACTTACTATGATTTCTACTACATATGTCAAGGAACAAAGACATAAATTCATTATTTGTCTAATTAGAAACAATTATATTGTTTGTAGTCATAATACCTGAATTATCACTGAAACTGTAATTAGATGCAGATATAAGATTAAATTCAGGGACCATGGAGATTAACTGCTAATGGGTACAAAGTTTCTGTGGTGAAGTTAATGTTCTAAAATTAGACTATGGTAACGGTTGCATAACTCCATGAAAACACAATCATTGAATTGTGAATCACTGTGAATTCACAACCACTGAATCACTTTAAACAGGTGAACTTAATGGTATATAAATATCTCAATAAAGCTGCTACAGAGAAATTAAATACAATTTTATTTATTTAGAAGAACAGAGACAACAGAACATAATGGGTTAAATCGTATTAAGCTATAAACACTGTGTACAGTAAAATATGTTTAAAAACAGATATACTTCTACAGAAACCAGACTATTTATGTCCAAGTTATACACAATTTCAAAGATGTGACAACTGGCACATAAAAAATGTATACTGTCATCACAATGTTTATAGATTTCCCCTCTCAATCATGTTCATTAAAGAGATTTAGCAAACATTTTCCCAAGCAATTTCTGATTGGTCTGAAATATATACATAAAGTAAACTGAAGTAGAAACGTTTCAGTAGATGGTTTGTTAATTCATTTGGGGTTCTGTAAAACAACCTACTGTCTTATACAACTAATTGCTATACATATGTTTATTTTCTTACCTTCTAAGGCAATTGGCACATAGTGTGGTTTCCAACCTCACATAAAGTTCCAAGACTTCATTATAACGCCACAAGTCCAAAACACAAAAAATTCCAATCTTTATCATTAGAGCCCATAGCTTCTCTCACCAACACTGTCTTACTTCTCCTAAGTAAAAAGATTACTCTGTTTAACTAAAAATAACCTTACTTTAATAGTCCATAGCTTTCCTCCCCTCCCAGTAAAGAGTTTTATTTTCGATAGCTGCCAAAAATAAGACTTAAAAAGAATTACAAGATTTTTTTAAGAAGATAGGAGTAAACCTCTCAACCTGGAGAAAATATTTATAAAAATCACAAAGTATTTGCCTAGAAAAATGATACTGTTAATCTGCCAGAAAAAAATTCTAGAGAAATTAAAAATAAGTACAAATAGAATTTCTAAAAATCACATCATTTGAAAAATTTTCTAACATGAATCAAAGATTATCTCTAATGAGGAAGAACAATAATCCTTTGTTTAACTCACTAAACATCAATAACGTATGAAAATTTATTAAACATTAAAAAACTGAAATCTAATGCTAATGCTTAACTAGTAACACAATTAACAGTCTTTTTCTTTCTATATTATGTCCAAGTTAAAGAAAAAGGTCTTAGAGTTCCCATTGTCACTCAGCAGATTAAAAACCAGACAGTGTCTGTGAGGATCCAGGTTCAATCCCTGGCCTCACTCAGTGGGTTAAGGATTAGATGTTGCTGCAAACTGCAAACTGCTTAGTTGCAAATGTGGTTCGGATCTGGTGTGGCTATGGCTCTGATTTGACCCCTAGCCTAGGAACTGCCATATGCTGCAAAAAAAAGAAAGTGGTCTTTACCACAAAGTTTTGGGCTTTACTTGAAGGGATGTCAAATTGGTACATAAAACTCTAAATTTCTGCATGACAAAGATTCATATATATAGCAACACCCTTATCCATGGGGAAGAGGTTCCAAGAACCCAGTGTATAGCTGAAACTGTCAATAGTACTGAACTCCTTATATACTGTGCATTTTCTGGCATCACTATACTTGAGCACTCTGGGGCCATTATTAAGTAAAAGAAGGGTTATTTGGGAGTTCCTGTCATGGCTAGGTCTGACTAGCATCCATGAGGACGCAGACTGGATCCCTGGCCTTGCTCAGTGGGTTAAAGATCCAGCGCTGTCATGTGCTGTGGTATACGACATAGACACAGCTCAGATCCTGCGTTGCCATGGCTGTGGCATAGGCTGGCAGCTAACAGCTCCAATTTGACCCCTGGCCAGGGAACCTCCATATGCTATGGATGCAGCCCTAAGAAGACAAAAATAAAAATAAAAAGAAGAAGAAGGGTTACTTGAATATAAGCATTTTAATACTCCAACAAATATCCGATACCCGCAATGGCTACCAAGTAACTAAAGGGCAGGGAGTGTATTATACAGTGTGTATATGCTGGACAAAGGACAGAGCAGGACAGCCCAAGACTTCATCGTGCTATTTAGAATGGTACATGATTTAAAACTTACAAACTGTTTATTTCTAGAATTTTCCATTTAATATTTTCAGGTTGAAGATGACCATGGCTAACTGAAAGCACAAAAAACAACACCATGGATAAGGGCAGGGGGCAGGGGTTTGGGAGGACTACCATATTAAATGTCAGGAGTTACACACAAACATGCAATGCTCCAGATGGGGGGAAAAGTCACATATTTCTTATTTTATTTTTGAATTTATGAATATAATAGTTAAGGTCACCTACAAGGATATTTTCAAATAAAGGTTTAAAAATTCATAATTTCTAATGAAGTCAGTGAAGCAGTCCAGAATAGTATAGTCAAAAAGTTGAAGTAAAAAATACAGGAACAAAGCCAAATGATGATCTTTGATCTGACCAAAACACTGGGAGTTCCAATGTCTAAGTGTTCAAAAACTGCATTTAGAACACTAATAAATGAAGTCAGTGGCAGTTCAACCATCACAACTCCTTAACTAATAATCTCAGAAGATTATTATAAAGATTAATAAATTCCAAAGAGTACCTTGACTTCATTTACATCTAAAGGTTTTTAAAAGAACTCAATTAAATCAATTATCATTCACAAAATAGCTTAAATATAAAAAAATAAATCCACATGTTTACTTATTCTGTCAAAACATATTCATTATAACAGCATAGCTTTCAAAATATATTACAAAGCCTTTTTCTATGGTCTTATTAGGTTTATAGCAATGAGTTTAAGTAATTGTCCATAAATAAACAAAAGTTTTCTATCTTAACATATCCAGATTTTTTTTTGGGGGGGGGAATTATAAATTTCATACATATATATTAAATTAACAGTTACTTTTCATTTCCTTTACATTGCTCTAATTTCTTTTAGGTAACCACTACAAAACAAATTCATTCACTTTTATTAGAACCTTTCTCATATTTTCATGACAAAGCTAAGAATACCAGGTGACACTAAATTCTGAACACAATCAAAATGATCTTATAAAATGTGTAATATTTTATTGTACATATATTTTTAGTAAATGTTATAAGAAAATTAAATATTAAAAAAACAAGAGATGTAAAACCCAAATAGTTACTACTAGTTATCCTTTACATGCAAAAACTCCTATTTTTTATCAAGTATGAACTCTATTCCTTTCCTCAAAGTTGTATACTTTTCCACACTGTTTCCTCCACAAACCCATAATCATACCTTCCTTTATTCTAGAAGCAAACATTAGTAACATTTAAAATCTAACCTTCAGAAAACTATATTCGCTCAAATTCTAAGATTCTAGGCTGAAAAAAGATGAAAGCAATCAAGATACAGTAATAAATTAAACATAGACAAGGTAAAAGAAGATCTGTAATGAGCCATGGGAAATGGAAAAATAACAGAAGGAAATAGGCATAGGAGTGAAAGAAAAATTCAAACTACCAGTCCCATATTCTCAAACAATTACTGACAAACTATGAGTCACTATTCTTTCATATATAATGCTTAATTTTCAATAAGTAAAAAAGAGCACACATTGGGTGACTTGGCTAATACAAGTAAGTCACATGGCATTGGAGCTTTTGTTAACCCGTTTCTTTTCAATGTATTTGAATATTCAAACTTTTCTCTCATTAAAAACAGTTTTTGGAAATAATGAATAAATTTCTGTGCAAAATCCCACTGTACTCACAGTGTAGCCCAAAATGCTCTAAAGGATGGACAGAAAAGAATAGAAAAAAATTACTGCAACATTAGTAATTATACAGAGGTAAACAGGTATCTATTAGCTAAGACCTTTAAAATTATTTTTAAATGAAAACTGACAGACAGTTTTATAGAATCTAGAAAAATAATTTAAGGAGCTTCTGAGGTTAAATAAACCTTAACATTGTTCAAATTCGAAGAAAAAGTCAGTCAGGCAATCTTGCAGATAAAGAATCATCTAAAAAAAAGGAAAAACAAAACCAACCAGAGATTTCCATTTCTAGCCAAGAAGGATTAATGAGGAATGGATTAATACTCCCATCCAAAAAACCATAAAAACAGACAAAAATATAAACAACCGTTCACATATAACAGAAGAAATTATCAGTCTACTAGAAGGTATAGCAATTGAAACTATCCAAAATGAAACAGGAAAAAGAATCCACAAAAATGAAAAGGGTGGCATCGAAGAGTTTTGAGACAACTTCAAGTGATCTAATATATCAGTAATTTGAGACTCAAAAGGACATGAGGTTGGGGTAGAAAACATATTCAAAGAAACAATGGCTAAAAACATTCCAAACATAATAGCTCTAAGAAGTTAAACCCCAACCATAAGAAACATGGAAAAAAAATTACTAAAGCACAATATGATCAAACTGATCAAAATCAGCAACAAATAGGAAATTTTAATAGCAGCCAAGGTTAGGGGTGTGTGGCATGTTACATCCAGAGGATCAAAAGTAAGGATGTCAAAAACAATGCAAGAGAGAAGACAGTATTATAACATTTTTAGAGTACTAAGAGACAAAAACCTGTCAACCTAGAATTACATACCTGGCAAAAACCTCTTTTAAAATGAAGGCGAAATAAAGATGTTTTCAAACATAAAAAAGCTGAAAGAATTCATCACCGACAGACCCAAACACATGAAATGCTAAAAAAAATGCCTTTCAGACAGAAAGAAAACCATACCAGATGGAAATCTGCTTCTAAGCAAAAAAAAATGAAAAGCATTGGAAACAGTAATTAAATGAGTGATATGTATTTTTCTAATTACTTAAATCTCCTTAAAAGACATTTGATGATAAACTCAAATCTAAACATATCAATAATTATATTAAATGGAAATGGCATAAACATTCCAATCAAAAGGTAGATATTGTCAGGGTGGACAAAAAATAAGGTCCAATAATATGTTGCCCAAAAGAGATGTATTTTAAGAATACTCAAGTGAGTAAAAGGGTGGGAAGAAATATACCAAAATGTCGATAGTTGAAATAAAGTTAGATTGGCTATACTAATATTAGAGAAAGTAGATTTGGGGACAATGTATACTATGAGGGATAAATATTTCAAAATGATAAATGGCTCAAATAATTAATCATACACATTTATACACCTAATAACAGAGTTTCAAAATACATGAAGAGAAATCAACTGCAAGGAGGAATACAGGAATCCACAATGGTAGCAGGAGGAAGATCTTGGGAAATCTCTGTAATTAGAAAATAAACAACACACTTCTAAATAACCCATGAACCAGGAGTTCCTGTTGTGGCTCAGTGGAAACAAATCTTACTAGCATCCATGAGGACGCAGGTTCCATCCCTGGGCTTGCTCAGTGGGTTAAGGATCTGGCATTGCCATGAGCTGTGGTGTAGGTTGCAAAAATGGCTTGGATCGGACGTTACTGTGGCTGTAGTGCAGGCCAGCGGCTATAGCTCTGATTGGACTCCTAACCTTGGAACCTCATACACCATAAATGTGGCCCTAAAAAGCAAAATAAATAAATAAATAACCCATGAACCAAGTAAGAAAGCAAAAGAGAAAATTGAAAGTATTACAAACGGATTGAAAATATGACATATCAAAATTCGTGAGAGACAGTCAAATGAATGTTTAGAGAGAACATCATAGCACTAAATGTCTATGATAGAAAAGTCTAATCAATAAATTATTCTTCCACCTTGGAAAACAAAGCCAAGCTGGAAGATCTGGGGTAGGATAAAGGAAGAAGAGGTGTACAAGAGGAGCAATTGAAATCCAAAGCAACCAGAAACAAAAGAAAACAGTGAAGAATAGAAATAACCACTTGACCTCACATTTCCCATAAGAGTGCTAGGACACAATGAACCAATGTCCACAAAGCACTATGTTTCATAAAATTATTACACCAAACAAGCTGTCATTTACATATAAAAGCAATAGAAAATTAAACCTCAGTGAGAGAGTTCTGAATCCTTCTTTGGTTGAAAAGTATTTAATGACAAAATGCAGCCAACAGAGGGATAAGCAAAATAAACAATAAAGGAATGGGGTAAGGGGGTAAAGTAATTGACAACAAGCATTTATGCCATTTAAATATAAAATTAATCCTGTAAGAATTATGGTTATAGAACAAAATGTAAATGTTTAAATAGTGAAAATTAAAAAAAAATGAAATTAAAATTAAAAAACTCCAGAGGCTGGATGAAATACAGTGCTAATTGTTACACTTTTCATAGCACACTAATATTGCTTTAAAAAGAAAATACATAGTTCAGAAAATTAACAGCTCCAACTCATAAACCTTTCCTAAATATCATCGTTTTAGAGGGCTACTGTAAAAAATATTTCTTAGAAGAAACAGACACATGCCAATCTAATTCTAAGGTAACAGAGCAACTGAGATTTGTTTTCAAAATGTAATTAGCTATTGCCCTAATGAGTAATCTCAAAATACCTATTAACAATGAACTTGGTTTAAACATGGAAAAGCTGAGTTTATATGCCATAAGAGGGATACCTACGATGAAGGTAAAAAAAGATGTCAACATGTCATTTAAACCAAAAGAAAATGCTGGTATACCCATACTCCATTTCGGCTTTTTTTTTTTTTTAGGGCTGCACCCACAGCATATGGAAGTTCCCATGCTAGGGGTTGAATTGAAGCTACAGCCTATGCCACAGCCACAGCAACGCCAGATATGAGTTGCGTCTATGACCTACACCACAGCTCATGGCAACATCGGATCCTTAACCCACTGAGTGAGGCCCATGGATTTGAACCTGCGTCTTCATGGATGCTAGTCAGATTCGTTTCCTCTGATCTACTACAGGAACTCCCTCCATTTCGATGTTTTATCATGAAAGTTTCTGCTATGACTTGTAGGCTCAGTACATTATGTGATGGAGAAAATGATGTAGGCTTTTGAATTTTCTGAACGCTTGTGACAATTACAAATTTATGAGAAAAACTGAGTATACAGAACTAGTTTATTTTATGCAAGGTAGATAGATATCTTACGGAGATGTGTTCTACTGATACACTGAATTGCTTCATCAAGAATCTTTTGAAATTAAAGCTTCCAGAGTTCCCCTGGTGGCTCAGACGTAACAAACCCAACCAGTAACCATGAGGACATGGGTTAAGGATCCAGCATTGCTATGAGCCATGGTGTAGGTCACAGATGTGGCTCGGATTTTGCGTTGCTATAGCTGTGGTGTAGCAGTTACAGCTCCAATTCGACCCCTAGCCTGGGAACTTCCATATGTCATGGGTGCAGCCCTAAAAAGACAAAAGAAAAGAGCTCCTACAATTTCAACTGGTTGAACTTCTGAAGTTTATGATGATGATGATGTGAGGTGACAGCTGACCCTATAGAACTTGAAAGCACAGAGAAGCTCAACTGATTTGCTGAAATAAGTATAAATATAAACATTGACTCAATCTAATCTTGTGGATTTCTTACTGAGAAAAGATGAAACTGGATGCTCTGATTGCAAAGGGAATTAAAGATTTAAAAGAACTGACAAGTGTCTGAGGAAATTACATTCAGAAGAGATTTCACTGAAAAAGAATTATGTTCTTAATTATTAGCAAAATAACTATTTCTTGAATGTTCACCAAGAACATAAAGCATCACAGGTATCCAACGAGTCTACTATTTTCAGAACTATTTAAAAATAGCCAAACTCTGAACAAACTATAGATTTCCCTGGCAATGTGAAGAGAGCATTCTTTTATGAAATTGCTGAAAGAGAAATTAAGAGCTAACAGCCACCATCAGATATATCAACTAAAATCCACTCTGATATTTGTTTTTGGCTGAACATACTACACAAGTCTCAAAAGTAATTAAAGTTTGTTTAATTTATTAATTTGACCCAAACTGATCATGCTACACTATATGCAAAACAGCATTTGAAAAAATAGTTAACACTTGCTATTAAAATTCCATTCACCCAAAGCTGGCTCATGTTAAAACTCATATTAAAACTATGAGTTGGGTGTAAGTTCAATCTCTACTGCTATAAAATTTTCATTCATGCAAACTTGGCTAGATGAGCTATGTGTATATAACTGGTAAAATTATGAGTTTTTTCCAAGTTAGCTCAGAATTTGGGGTCCAATTACTATATATTGACATATGTATATGTGTACGTGTATGTATGTATGTGTATATATATACACATACATACATACAGAGAACTATAATTATCAGTGTAAAAATATTTTTCTATCATAATATACTGCCACATTTCAATCAGTCAATATAAAATAAATAATACCAAACTTTAAACCTGCTTTTTGACTTTCAAATGTAGAATGGTTTGAGATAGTAATAAATTCCCTTTAAAGAGCCATACTAAAAAGAATGCTATCAAGACATTAATGGAAAAATGGGATCATTTTGAGAAATAAAATAAAACAGAAAATAAATGAGAGAAAATTTTAAAGACTTTGAAATGTTTTTCTCACATACTAGCCAAAGAGGTAACATGACTTTTCTCTATATATTCCTCTCAATGAAAGCATTTACTTGACAGTTATAAAGAGGTAGGATTTGCTATACAGAAAAATCAATAACAACCTTGTAAAGCCTACAGCAGTGCACATAAACATGCTGTAGGAGACATTAACACTAAACTGAAAGAAATAATTATATTTTCAATAAACATGTTCCTACTGGATAATCAATTTTTTACACATCTTACCAGCTGTTTCACAGCTCAGGTAGTAAATGGCAGCAGCTGTTATAGAAAAACCATATATTATATGCATATGAAGTGCTTTTCATTTTTCATAGGTATCTATTTATTTGTGATCAGCCACATTTAACTCATTAAATAAAAACAAGGTATTCATGAGGTGATTAATTCAGGAGAATTTTTAGTACAGTCTTATTTTAGAAATAAATTCTTAACTGGTTATTTTTATTTCAGAAGACTTAATAATTCAAATTATATGCTGCCCTCATTCCCATGTTTAAAAGATTTGTCACAATGAATGTTTCTGAAATATTAAATTAAAAGGTGTCATGGTAATTACCATGGAATAAATAGTAATTAAGATTTTTTAGACAAATAAGCTCAAACTGTTGGCAGTGAATATTTATATTACTAATATGTTCCCATATAATGCATGGATCATTTATAAGGATATCCTAAAAATATAAAATATAATTTTCCAGAAAAATACAGAATTTAATACTTGCTTAAAAAACACCTATGTACAACATATATAAAATGAGGTATATTTGAAGGTAAATAATACAAATTACATTACCACAGAACGATCATATTTTTGTTCTGTATTTGTAATAAAGAACTTATGTGCTTTGAGATGGGTAAATAATTTGCAGGATAAGAAAGAGACAATTATTTTTAAATGTACATCAGTAGCAACTATAATTTATAGTGTGAATATGTACCAAAAATTTGAATTAGGTAAATACTTACTGCTATATAATAAACTCTTGCTTTGTCTACCAAGGTCCAGTTTTTCTCCATATCAAGATGTTTCTCCTTTTTATAACAATTAGCAGCAGCAAGATTAGCTACAAGGGACCTAAAAAAACAACAAAAATAAGTATGTTTTATTTTACAATATAGTCAAATTTGTCATGCAACCTGACAGTTAATTAACAATAGTTTTGCAAATTTTGTCTTACATCTTAATTCTCCAAATTGCTATATACTAGTCTTAATCAATGTAAATAAAATTAATTTGTTTTGAAAACTTATCAAGACTTCTCTGTTGCTTTTGAGATAGAGACAGTTAATCCTTGTTCTAAATATGATCTGGTATTTTGAGAGAAACCAGTATTTAAACTTTAAACTTTTCTTTTGATAATAAATTGATAAGATTATCTACTTTCTACATTTTAATAGTTTAAATGAAGTGAAGAAATAAAGGTACTATGTCATTATAGAAAATATACAAATATATGTGTCTATTAAGTATCAACATATTATCCACTGATTACTTAAGCTAATGTTTTAAAAGGCAAGGATGGGATTAATCTTGCAAAACACACATATAAGCATGGACCATACTGACTATGAGAAATGAATTCATAAACCATTACATTTTAAGGATTAGAATAAATTAAAATTAGTGAAAACTCCCTGCACTGGTACAGATTTGCAGCTGAAAAATCTAAGAAGAATACTGTACTTAAAATCTTGCTACAATAAGTTCCCGGCGTGGCGCAGTGGTTAACGAATCCGACTAGGAACCATGAGGTTGCGGGTTAGATCCCTACCCTTGCTCAGTGGGTTAACAATCTGGCGTTGCTGTGAGCTGTGGTGTAGGTTGCAGACGCGGCTCGGATCCCGCGTTGCTGTGGCTCTGGTGTAGGCCGATGGCTACAGCTCCGATTGGACCCCTAGCCTGGGAATCTCCATGTGCCGCGGGAGCGGCCCAAGAAATAGCAAAAAGACAAAAAAAAAAAAAAAAAAAATCTTGCTACAAGTGCCACATGGAGCTTTTTATTACTGCCAAACTTAATACAATAATTGTTTACAACACAGACAAATAAATAAACCAAATATGTCATTTCATTACTTGAGATTTCAGTAATATGGTTGGAACCACTTTTGAAAAAAAATATACTGATTCTCTTGTAAAACATATTCTTATTCATCCACCTACCAACTGACTGACTGAAAGATACATTCTGTTTATGTTCAATTAAATTAATGAAAGTGGAGATATTAGAAAAGACAGTGGAGAAGGACTCAGGCTCACCTCCTCTCATGAAAACACCAAAATCACAAATAAATGCTTAACAATCATGGACAAAAAAAAACGTGGAAACTATCAAAAAAAAGTCATTCTACACTCAAAGAAACAGAAGTCACAACGCAACAGACAGCAGGAGAGGTGTTTTGCAATATAAGCAAACCCCATACCCACTTGGTGAGTGACCCACAGAGGCTCTCCCATTAGAGTGAGAGTTCCAAACCCCACATCAGATTCCCCAGGCTCGGGGTCTGGCATTGGGAAGAGGGGACCCCAGAGTATTTGGCACTGAAGGCCATTGTGGCCTGAGTGCAGGAGCTCCACAAGACTGGGAGAAACAGAGACTCCCAAGAAGTCGAAAATACGAAAAGACCAATCACAAGTACTGAAATTGAAACTGTGATTTAAAAACTTCCAACAAACAAAAGTCCAGGATGAGATGGCTTGACAGGTGAATTCTATCAAACACTTAGAGAAGAATTAACATCTATCCTTTTAAAACTGCTCCAAAAAAACTGCAGAGAAAAATAGTCCCAAACTCATTTTATGAGGCCACCATCGACCTGATTTCAAAACCAAAGATACTAAAAAAACAAACAAAAATAACAGGCCAATATCACTAATGAATACAGATACAAAAATCTTCAACAAAATGTTAGCAAACTGAATTCAACAATTCTTCATGATCAAGTGGGATTTATCACAGGGATTCAGGAATAATATCCACAAATTAATTAGTGAGAAACACCACATTAACAAAATGAAGAATAAAAACCATATAATCATTTCAAAATATGTAAAAGCATGTGACAAAATTCAATACCCATTTATGGTGAAAACCCTCCAGAAAGTGGGCAAAGAATGTACCTACTTCAATATAATAAAGGCCATATATGAAAAAAAAAAAAAACAGCTAATATCATACTCAATGGTGAAAAGCTGAAAGCATTTTCTCTAAAATCAGCAATAAGACAAAGATGTCTACTCTCACCACTGTTATTCAACATAGTTTTAGAAATCCTAGACACAGCAAGAAGAAAAAAATAAAAGGAATCCACATAGGAAAAGAAGAACTGTCACTGTTTAAAGATAACGTGATACTATACATAGAAAATCCTAAAGATACCATCAGAAAACTACTACAGGCTCATTACTGTATTTGTTAAAGTTGCAGGATACAAAATTAATACATAGAAATCTCTTGCATTCTATACACTAAACAAAAGATCAGAAAGAGAAACAAAGAAAATAATGCCTTTTACCATGGCATCAAAAAGAATAAAATACTTAGGAATAAACCCTACATAAGGAAGCAAAACCTGAACTCTGAAAACTATAAGACACTGATGAAAGACACTGAAGAGGACACAAACAGATAAAATGATATACTATGTACTAGGATTACAAGAATGAATATTGTCAAAAGGGCTCTACTACCCAAGGCAATCTACAGATTCAAGGCAATCCATATCAATGGCATTTTCCACAGAATCAGAATAAAATTTTTTTTAATTTTTATAGAAACACAAAAGACCTCCAAATAGCCACAGCAACACTAAGAAAGAAAAATGGTGCTGAAAGAATCAGGATCCCTGATTTCAGACTATACAAAAACTACAGAAATGAAATCAGTATGGTACTGGAAAAAAAAAAAAAAAAAAAGATATAGATCAATGGAACAGGATAGAAAGCCTAGATATAAACTAGGCAAGAATACACAGTGGAGGAGATAGTCTCTTCAATGAATGGTGCTGAGAAAACCAAACAGCTGTATGTAAAAGAATGAAATTAAAACACTCTCTAGGGAGTTCCAATTGTGGCACAATAGAAATGAATCCAACTACTGTCTAGGAGAATGTTCAATCCCTGGCCTGGCTCAGGGGGTTGGGGATCTGGCGCTGCTGTGAACTGTGGTGTAGGTTGCAGACATGGCTTGGATCCTGCATTGCTGGGGCTGTGGCATAGGCTGGCATCTGCAGCTCTGATTTAACCCCTAGTGTGGGACCTTCCATATGCCGCTTGTGCAGCCCTAAAAAGCAAAAACAAAACTAAACAAAACAAGCACTCTCTAACACCATACAGAAAAACTTAAAATGGACTAAAGAACTAAATGTGGAGTTCCATTAAATTCCATTGTGGTGTACCATTAAATATCCAGAACTGTCACTATGGTGATTTGGGTTGCTGCTGTGGCACGGGGTTTGATTGCTGGCCCAGGAACTTCTCCATGCTATAGGTACAAATAGCCAAAAAATAAAACAAAATAACCTGAATTTAAGACCAGATACTATAAAACTCATAGAGGAAAACATAGGTGGAACACTCCTTGACATAGATTACAGCAATATCTTTTTGGGTCTACCTCTTAGAATAATGAAAATAAAAGAAAAATAAACAAATGAGACCTAATGAAACTTAAAAGCTTTCACATAACAAAAGAAACCATAATAAAAAATGAAAAGAGTTATAACTCACAGAATAGGAGAAAATATTTGCAAACAAAGTGACAGGCAATATACACACAACACATGAAGCTTAATATCAAAGAAACAATCCAATCAAAAACTGAGTAGAAGATGACATTTCTCTAAAGCAGACATACAGATGGTCAACAGGCACATGAGAAGGTGCTCAACAATAGCAATTACTAGAGACATGCAAATCAAATCTAAAATAAGGTATCACCTCACACCAGTCAGGGTGGCCATCATCAAAAAATCTACAAAGAATAAGTGCTGGCGAGGTCATGGAGAAAAGGGAATCCTCTTACACTGTTGGTGGGAATGTAAACTGGTACAACCACTATGGAAAAAAGTATGGAAATTCCTTAGAAAACTAAAAATAGAACTATCATATAATCCAGCAATCCCACTCTTGGGCATAATCAAGAGGAAACCATAATTTGAAAAGATACATGCAACACTATGTTCACTAAAGTACTCTTTACGATATCCAAAACATGGAGGCAACCTAAACTTCCATTGACAGATGAATGGATAAAGAAGATGTGGTATATTTATACAACAGAATATTACTCAGCCATAAAAGAGAATGAAATGGATAGAAAGAATTGGCACAACATTAAATTATAGTTTAATTAAAACGAGAGAATGAAATAATGCCATTTGCAGCAACATGGATGGACCTAGAGATTATCACACTACATGAAGTAAGTAAGACAGACAAACATCATATGTTATCACTTACATGTAGAATCTAAAAAAAAAAAAAAAATGATACAAATGAATTACTTTACAAAACAGAAACAGATTTACAGACTTCAAAAACAAACTTATGGTTACCAAAGGGGGAAGGTGTGTGCGGGGCAATGGATTGGGGGTTTGGCATCTGCATGTTATATACAGAAGAGATAACAAACAGGACCTGCTGTATAGCACAGGGAACTGTACTCAATATTCTGTGATAAACTATATGGGAAAAGAATCTGAAAAAGAACAGATATATGTATATGTATAACTGTATGCTTTGTTGTACAGTTTAAATAATCAAAACATTGTAAATCAACTAAACTTCAAGAAAACATTAAAAAATGAAAAAAAATAATGAAAATAGGAGTAATATACATTAATATATGCAATGCAAAATAAATATATTACAAATTTAAGAATGATCAAGTTTTGGAGTTTCCGTAGTGGCACAGCAGAAACGAATCTGACTAGGAACCATGAGGTTGCGGGTTCGATCCCTGGCCGTGCTCAGTGGGTTAAGGATCTGGCATTGCCCTGAGCTGTGGTGTAGGTCGCAGATGTGGCTCGGATCCTGTGTTGCTGTGGCTGAGGTGTAGGCCAGCAGCAGCAGCTCCAATTGGACCCCCAGCCTGGGAACCTCCATATGCCACGGGAGTGGCCCTAAAAAAAGTCAAAAGACAAAAAGTAAAAATAAAATAAAATAACAATTTAGCACACAAAAACAATTTATCAATTTTATGATAGCCTGAGTGGTATCAGAAGCAAAAGATGATCTATTTCTCACTTATGAGAAAACTATACCTACTTAATAAGTTGGTTTTTAGAAAAACTGAAAGTGGAAAGTTCCAAGTAAGTATATCGCAATGTTTGAACAATCAGTATAATTGATGGTTTTACTTATTAAAACTTTAAAATTATCAAGTTCTCTCAAACCCAAAAAATAAAGTTACTGGAACGTTTTGAAAATGGTACCTTAAATATTTCCGAAAGTTATATTTTTTGTTGTTTAATGACTACTGCCAGGATGAATATCAAGTCTTTACATGTGCAAGGCAAAAGAGTGAGCAAAAATAAAAGAAGTAAAAAAGGGGAGTTCCCATGGTGGCACAGCGGAAATGAATCTGACTAGGAACCATGAGGTTTCGTGTTCCATCCCTGGCCTGGCTCAGTGGGTTAAGGATCTGGCGTTGCTGTGAGCTGTGGTGTAGGTCACAGACATGGCTCGGATCTGGCGTTGCTCTGGCTCTGGCCTAGGCAGGTAGCAACAGCTCTGATTAGAGCCCTAGCCTGGGAAGCTCCATATGCCATGGGTGCGACCCTAAAAAGACAAAAAAAAAAAAAAAAAAAAAAGTAAAAAAGGTATATGGAGATGGAGAAAGGGGAGGAGAGATGGGGGAAATAAGGAAAAGAAGAGGAAGTGGTAAATAAGAAAGGAGGGAAAGAAAGGGAGATTGGGGATTGGGAGGACAGATAATATTTGTAACAATGCGGGATGTAAAGTATCTAGTGAATCAGTATTTAAAAAAGACCATCTCTGACGATTCTAACAATATAATAACTGGGAAAATTATTATTTTTTCCTTTCCAAAGGATAAAAAAGCCTGTGCTGATGAGCATTACGGTAATAATGATGTTAGCAAAGCATGACTGTATGGAAGACATACCTCTATGTACCTGCAAAAGACACAAATACAACCAATGCATTCAAGTTCATAGAAAGGAAAATGTTCTAATAAGCCAAGTTATCTAGAAATGCAATGGGTTGTTTTCTGAATGGCGCACTACACATGACTGAAATTTACTATGTAGAGGTGACTATTTGCTAGAAATGCTTTGGATGACCTAATTCATAAGACTGGATATAATGTAACTGATAGGTTCCCAGGAGGATGAAGACAGACCCCCACCCCTGAATTTAACTGTTGACCTTGGAGACCTGCTGTGGACATGGGTAGGGCCCAGCATAAGACCTACACCCTTTCCCGGAATGTGGAGCATAGATTAACCACCTACAAGGATTAACTGCCCTGTCAAGGACTACCCCTCCCTTGATCTTCTCTCCTCCTTCCTGGTTCCTGCCACATGTTTCCACCATGAACTCCAGGCACAGATCCTTTATAATCTCAGCAGCTCCTCACAGTCAGAGCTGGCGCCATCTTGAGCTCAGCCCATGCCCCTCAGATGCCTTAATAAATTCTCTTTTGCTTCACCAACTAGGCCTTGTGCATTCCTCCCTCGGCAAACCTTACAGTAATATTTTATATTATAAAATATATAATGTATATTTTAAAATATACATATGAATCTATATGTATTTTAGTATTACAGCCTCAGGATATGGTGAAAAGAACGTTCTTTTTTAAAATACAGATACACTGAAGTTTGGAGTTTGGCGCAGTGGTTAACGAATCCGACTAGGAACCATGAGGTTGTGGGTTTGATCCCTGCCCTTGCTCAGTGGGTTAAGGATCCAGCGTTGCTGTGAACTGTGGTATGGGTCACGGATGCGGCTCGGATCCCACGTTGCGGTGGCTCTGGCATAGGCTGGCAGCTGCGACTCAGATTAGACCCCGAGCCTGGGACCTTCCATATGCTGAGGGAGCGGCACAAGAAATGGCAAAAAGACAATAAATAAATAAATAAATAAATAAATAAATAAATAAATAAATAAATAAAAATTAAAAAAAAATACAGATATATTGAAGTTTGTTTATTTATTTATTTATTTATTTTGTCTTTTTAGGGCTGTACCCACAGCATATGGAGGTTCCCAGGCTAGGGGTCTAATCGGAGCTATAGGCACTGGCCTACACCACAGACACAGCAACACGGGATCCGAGCCATGTCTGCGATCTACACTACAGTTCACGGCAACGCCAGATCCTTAACCCACTGAACAAGGCCAGGGATCGAACCTGCGTCCACATGGATGCTAGTCAGATTTGTTTCCGCTGAGCCATGACAAGAACTCCCAGAACATTCTTTCTCATACCAATTCAACAAGAACTTAGCTACAAAATATTGAGTAAAATGCCCTCCTTTTCTGATCCTAATAATAAAAAGCAGAGTCAGGACTAGATAATCTAAATTTTTTCATTTCATTATGCTTCATGAAGACAGGAGTAGGTTCAATAAAGGTAAAAAGAAATTTTAAAGGAATAATGAGAGGGGAGTTCCTATTGAGGCGCAGTGGTTAATGAATCCAATTAGGAACCATGAGGTTGCGGGTTCGATCCCTGCCCTTGCTCAGTGGGTTAAGGATCCGGCGTTGCCGTGAGCTGTGGTGTTGGTTGCAGATCCCGAGTTGCTATGGCTCTGGCATAGGCCGGTGGCTACAGCTCCGATTCCACCACTAGCCTGGGAACTTCCATATGCTGGAGAGAGGCCCAAGAAAATGGCACAAAGAAAAAAAAAAAAAAAAAAAAAAGGAATAATGATAGGAAGGAAAGTTTACTAAACATGAAAATCAATCCTAAGCATGAGGTCTAAATTTCAAATTCTGATTTGAACTCAGATTTTTACCAGTGGAAAATCAGTCAATAGGCACAGTGGTTCCCTTAAAATGACACTGACCTGTTGCCACCAGTGATGCATGCAGCACAAGTTCCTGTTGGCTGCTCATTCTGTTCATAGTAATGAGCATCCACATGGGCTTCAGCGGCTTTTTTCTTCAGGATCTCCCCAAATTTATCTATCCCGATGCATCCAAAAAATGTTGCTGCTTTGTGTGGCTGCTGAATCATCCACTGAAAAACAGGAACATAAGTGATTTTAATGGGTCTGAAAAATGGTACACATAGTTCAGTATTCTGCCATGAAGGGTCACACAAAAGCGTTGCTTTGTTAGCAGGTGTGGCTGTTATACAAGGAACTCCAATCCCGTATCACCACATATGATATGATAACAAATTTGATGTAACAACCACATAAGGTCTTATTATACTGCTTTCAGGGACAGAAAGAGAGTCAAGGGGTTAAGAACTCAGAATCTAAAGTCACACAGACCTTGGGTCAATACTGGCTTGATACAGAAAAATAACAGTGAGTCCAATATAAATAGTAAAGCATTGTCATTAAAAGCCAAGAATCTATATTGAATACGGCCCAGGTTCAAATTTTATCTCTGCCACTAATTAGCTGTATGAGCAAAAGCATGTCATTTAACATTCCTATTCCTCATCTGTAAATGAGGAATAAAATTATAAATACACCTCATAAGGTTGTTGGGGGAAAAATTAAGTAATTTAAGTTAATGTATATGCATTGCTGGGCATGGCACCCAGCACACAGTAAATGATATATGTATTAGCTGGGATTGTCATAAGTATTGTCATACTAGTAGTGATTCATATACATGTTCAACTAGGTTCATGTCTAAGAAGTTATTTTAAAAATTCAGAAATAATCGGTATTAAAATTTTAATTCATTAGTCTCATAAACTTTAATTTCTTCACTATAAATTAATGACAGTGGATTTCTTTTAAAGTGCATACTTCTCACTGATATGTTCTCTTCAAAATTAAGCTCAAATTCCTGAGACTTCTAACATTTGTATTAGTTAGAAAGTCACCATCTATTTTGTTACTAACACTTTTGAGCAAAATATTCAAAAGACATCAGAATCGTGCTATATGCCAAATATTTGGAGTTAAAAAGAAATGCATATATATTTGAGAGTTAAAGGGATGAGGAAAGTAACAAAAGATAACCAACAGAAAATTGTCAGATAAAGATACAGTAACTTTTTGATGATCTACCAATCCAATCCAACTTCTAGGGATTTATCCTGAAGATACATACCCACAAATAAAAAATAATATAAGCATAAGTATTCTGTGAGACATTATTTGTAATGGTAAAATGTTGGAAACAAACTAAATATCCATCCATAGAAGTCTGGTTGAAAAAAATGAGCGGAATACAATCAGTGGAATCCAACACAACAATTTTTAAATGTACAAGGAAAGCTGAAATAGAATAAATACAGGCAATGTGCAATCCTTATTGGATCCTGGATTGAGAATAAAGTCAAACAGCTAAAAAAAGACATTATTAGAATAACTGCTGAAACTGGATATCAGAAACCATTGTTGTATAAATTCTAAATTTCTAAAATATGGGATAAATACTTCAAAATGGTTCAGGACAAATGTATATATTTATATTTATTTATATCAAGAAAGCAAGCCAATGTTGAAATGTTAACAACCAGCAGATCTATATGACAGGTACAGAGAAATTCCTTTTAATATTCTTTCTACATTTCTATAAGTTAGAAAATTTTCAAAACTAAAAGGTGGGCTGAAGATATTTTAACTAAACCAATTATTCTATTTAAAAATAACAATAGTTTTAAATTAACTTATTCAACCTTCGATATTATCAGTTTGTTAAAATTAGTCAATTAAATGAATCAGTTGATATATTAAAATGCATCAACAACCACATCTAATATAGATTTTCAATCCTTTAAACCACACTTAGGTAAATTATAGATTTAACAACAGAAAATACATGTGTGTTGTCCTATAATTTACTTTTATTCATGTAGAAGCATGAAATGATCAACTTTGTTTTAGGTAGTAAAATAAAAAGACAAAGTCATTACCAAATTTTATTATGATTATTTAAAATGCCATTAAAATAATGGGAAACATCAGGGAAAGTGAAGTTATTATAAAGTAATTTAGCCTAATTATAATCAAAGTTCACAAGTTCAAGCTGAAGTCTGAAAAAAGGGCTTATCAACTCACTACAACACTTAAATATGACTTAAAACTCTTCCACAAGCAGGATTTAAATGAATTGAAATGTCTCCATTACAAATCAATACTACTTGAACCTGCAAGGCATAAAATGGACAAGTAATAGAACACTGTGGCTACCTCTGATATCACCATACTGACAAAATACAAGAACTTTAACTCTTGGATCAGTGCTTTTCACTTAAAAGTTAGTCAACCTAAAATGAGAGCATAGTAAGCCAAAGCAGACATACAATGAAAGAAATAGAAGCCATGTTCACTGTTTCAAAGTACTTAGAGATCTAGCTAAGTCAAGATGTTACAATCAAGAAAGTTGAAACAGATTAAAAATATCAAATTTTTAAAAGTTTATAAATTAAAAATCTAGTATACCTCTAACTACATCTCAAACACAATTTGTTGCCAACACCTAACTAATGTTTCCTAACCTTCTGACATCCAATCAGTGAGCATTTAATATATGTACACTAGAGAGTAAAATGATGAACATGACAGTGTTCTTAATACAAAGTCACAATCTTACATTTTTCTGATTCTCCAGAATAGAGATTCAACCTTGTTCATAACCTGACTGTGCTCCTTTTTGTAGGTCAAACTGCCCAGCTTTTCTTTGTTTACATAAGTACAGTACATCCTTAAACACCTATCTTTAACTCTAGCCCTGAGGGAGTAGTAGGGTCCAAATTACCCTTGTTCTGTGAATAACTAAAAACAAAACCCAAAGGGAACAACCACAGAATTTTCAGATGTTGGAAAACAGGCAGAGCTGAACTGTAATCTCTGACAGAAAGACACAAGGTGAGCCCTGACATCATGTGGGCTCTCTGCCAGGAGGCAATTTCCAGACTATGGTAACAGGAGGAAGAAGCCAAACAGAGCCTGGCATTCACACTGAGATGAGGGGACAGAGATAAGTGTTCAAGGAGAGTCAGGAGACTAGAAATAGTGAAAAAGAGTTTTAGAGAGGAACAAGCTAAAATTCACATAGAGTAACTCTTGGGGCTTTTGGCTGGGGTCCAATCTGTACATGCTTAAGGATTCTACATCAATACATAAAAATCGAATATGAGTCTATATACCATCAAGGAGCAGTTGAAAATTAAAATTAAGAAAATAATGTCACCCAGAATAATATTAAAAATGTAACACATTGGGACAAATTTAAGACAACAAGTGCAAGACCTATATATCGAACACTATATAAGTTTGCTGTGTGTGGGGGGGGAACACATATAAATGGAGATCTTTATACTATGTGTGTGAATTCAAACAACTCAGTATTCTGAAAAGAACAATTCTCCTCAAATTGATTCATAGAGTCATTACAGCCCCTAGTCAAAATCTGATTTTTGAGGACATCAACAAACTGATTGGTAAAAGGAGAAGTAATTAGAATAGCTGAAGGTTGGAAGAGATGTCAGTGTGACAGCAACCAACATTCAAATATAAAATGTGGGAGTTCCCATTGTGGCTCGGTGGAAACAAATATGACTACCATCCATGAGGACACAGGTTATATCCTGGGCCTCGCTCAATGTGGTAAGGATATGGTGTTGCCATGAGCTGTGGTATATGTTCAGATCTGGCATTGCTGTGGCTGTGGTGTAGGCCAGCAGCTACAGCTTTGATTCGACCCCTAGCCTGGGAACCTCCATATGCCGCGGAGGTTGGTCTTTTTTTACAGGTCATGTTATCATAGGTCATATTATTCATATATGGATAATATGACCTATGATCTTATAAGGATGTTTTAATAGTTAGAAATAGACTAACAAGACGTATACTTCAATTCAGTAAATGATGCCTGTTTTGGTTGTTTCACTTTTATATAGCGAATGAAAGGGTTCGCCCTATACTTTAAGTAACTAAACCTAATTGGAGAACTAGAAAACCATTATTGTTAACTTTAAATAAATATATGAATTAGCTGAATTCAATTTTAAAAGCAATATTAAAGGTACAATGATACCAGAAAACACCCAGGAGGGAGAGTAATTGCAGCTGGATCAGAAAAGGCTTCCAGAGATGGGTAACATTATCAACTAGTCTTTGAAGGATGGGTATAATTTTCAAAATTGCCCATGAAGTGCAAACAAAGTAGAAGCATAGAGCACGTGCCTCCTTTAGGGTGTTAGGGATTTTATCATGGTGTCCTTAAGGCAAAAGAAATTCTATTTATTGAGTAGTTAGGTCCAAACAACTGAAGTATTTATTTTATAACAATTTAGCACTGGTCCAGCACTACAAAATTCTCAAATCTTGGAATCAGATTGGTTATCACCACTCTCATTTCCTGTCTCATATCCTAATATGATATGTCAAAACATTTGATACCACCAAAAGGAATATAACAATCTAATGTTACAATGAAATATCTGAAGCTAGCCATTCATGCTGGATCTGATAGATATCACCGTTTCCTGAGAAAATTTAAAATATCCTATGGACCCAAAGCAGTCTTTGCCAAAGGGACCTTAACACACAGTTTGGGAAATAAAATAAGTACAGTGTTAAAAAAATGTGAAAGAGAATTAAAGACTTAGTAAATATTTGTCAATTAGGAGTATAATGACAGAGCATTACAGGTGAGAGAAGAGAATGATGGGAAAGTAGATCTAGAACAGATCATCAAATACTACTTTAAGAAGTTTAGGTGGGAGATAGCTCAACAGGTTAAGGATCTGGCATTGTCACTGTAGTGGCTTGGGTTGCCGCTGTGGCACATGGTCAGTCACTGGTCCAGGAACTTCCACATGCCACAGGCAAATGCCGCTCCCCCCGAAAGATGTTTAGGTGGCATTCTCTAGGTAGAAAGGTGCACAGGAGGATTGTTGAGCAAAGGAGTGAGATGATTAACAGATGATACTTCATTAAGGTAAGAAACCAGGATGAGAATTTATAACCAAATTTAAATAGGGGGTGAATAAATGACATACTAGCTTCATATCAAGAGTCTTTAACCACATAGAGAAAGATTTCTATTAATATCAATTTTACTTTCCAGATGAATTTCTTCTTTGTCACCTAAACACAATATTTTGGCCAATATAACTGATAATGATGCTCAAGAGCCAGTCACTTTTAAAATAATGCTGTATCTTAAAAAATTCTATTAACGATAGAAAGATGAAGAATGACAGGTAGATACTAAAATTCTTGCAAGATAAGAAATTTTATATGAGAAAATCATGAGGCATTTTGAGAAAACTGAAAGAAATTAAATGTCAAAAGTGGGCAATAACTGCAACAAGCAGATTACTAAAAGATGATGAGGAAATCAAATTGAAGTAGTTGGTTAGGAAAACAGCATACATCACAAAGCTTAAAGGATTAAGTCTCTCAGATGATTGCAATGCTATCAAGTAAGTCAGGGTGAAACGGAAAATTTTCATAAATATTATTAAGAATCCATTCTTCCTCAACAACTAGTATGTTATCCTGCCAAAACTGCTCCATTTCCCCCTGCTGGCAATCATCCTATTAATAAAAATTGATTCCCAATAAACCTATTATTCCAACAATAGTTTTTTGTTAATTTTCTTTTTAAATACTTGTTAACATCTATTTCTCAGAAAAGATTTTGGGAAACTTTGGCCTACTAGGAAAAAAAAAACCAAACACATTAACTTTAGACTCAGATATATACAAGCTTATCTAGTCCTGTGAAGGTAAATCATATACTCTATGAGAAATTTAATTTCTTGCAGAAGTATTGTAGGAATTGAAGGAGATCATAGAAGCAAAGTACATAAAGCAGTGCTTATCAAATATTGATGATGATGATAATAACAAGGGACTGAGTGAGATATCATAATAATTCAACTCATTCCATAAATATTTCTTGATCACCTACCACCTGCTGGACATTGTTATAGTGAATAATGTATAAAGAAACATTTTTGTATCTTCTTTGCAGGCTTCTTTTCTTCTGCCACCCTGAGTGTTCCCCAGCCTGGATTCAAGAGATTAACTGCTCTTTTCACCCGATCCAATTTTATATACATGGATATATATGAAGAGTGAGGGTGAGAAAGAAAGAGACTGTTATTGCAGCACATGGGAATAGCACTTACATTAGACTTTGGAGAGTGACAAAAGAAGATCACCTAAGGGAAAGAGAAGAAACTGTGTCCAAGCTGAATCTGTAGGCACTAAGAACATGGTGGGTTTTGGATGGGACAGTTATTTCAGTGGGAGAAGAATGACAAAGAGGCTCAGAATCAAGAAAGGGAGTAATGTAATTAAAAAATAAAAAATAAATTCAGCATTCCAAAAATGATTTTGATACATTTACAAATGCAATGAATGAAGATAAATAAGAAAAGGGCTTAGTATCAAAATGCTTATAACCTTTTCTTTAAATTCATCTTTGAAAGATACAATCTGGAGTTCCTGTCATGGCGCAGTGGAAACGAATCCAACTAAGAACCATGAGGTTGGGGGTTCAATCCTTGGCCTTGCTCAGGGGGTTAAGGATCTCGCATTGCCATGAGCTGTGGCATAGCTTGCAGACATGGCTCGGATCTGGCGTTGCTGTAGTTCCGCTGTTGGCGGGCAGCAACAGCTCCAATTAGAGCCCTAGCCCGGGAACCTCCATATGCCGCAGGTGTGGCCCTAGAGAGACAAAAAAAAAAAAAAAAAAAAAAAAGGAAAGATATGGTCTTTTCTAAAACATACCAAAAATGCAACCTGGATATAGTCCACTTGGATATATCATTCATAATATAACCATAAGTCCAGGCTAAAGGTTCAGCAGAAAATAAGGCATAAGGTTGGCAGAAAATAATCTTTA
The DNA here is from genome assembly GCF_054392235.1 of Sus scrofa. NCBI lineage: Eukaryota > Metazoa > Chordata > Mammalia > Artiodactyla > Suidae > Sus > Sus scrofa. The sequence continues at coordinate 99,286,280 of NC_139396.1, read as the reverse complement.
ACTATTTTTTTTTTCTTTTTAAGGCTGCACCTGCAGCATATGGAAGTTCCCATGCTAGTGGTAGAATCAGAGCTGCAGCTGCAGGCCTACACCACATCCAAGCCGCCATCTGTGACCTACGCCACAGCTTGCAGCAATGCCAGATCCTTAGTGAGGATCACCCACCTAGAGAGGCCAGGATCAAATCTGCATCCTCACAGATTATGTTGGGTCCTTAACCTGCTAACCCACAAGGGGAATTTCAAATTTTAACGGATTCTTATAATTACTACTATTGTAATTATTACATGGATACCAATAATGTTATTGTTCTTTCTAAGGCAAATTGTTAAATATTTAGGAAGGAGTCTAAATTTTATTTTCTAAGGAGATTTGTGGTCTATCCAAGATCCATAGGCCCCTATCATGGCAAGGCATTTGTGAGAGGAAATGGGTAATTTGTGAGCTCCCTGAAATGGAAGGGAATTTTGATGTATTTTTCAGAGAGGATTCACAAATTTCATCAGATTGCTAAAAGGAACTAGGCCACCCACACTAGAAAGGAGGGAAAGGGAGGAGGAAAGCTGGAGGGGGAACACAGCTATAGCTAGGGAGAACACCTTTTTCTTTTTAAGCAGAAGTGTATCAGGGTTATAAAGGATTGCACCAAGTTAGCCAAGAAAACCTATGATCCAAAGCTATTTGTCCAATTTTTAAAACATTGCTATGTTTTTTAAACAATGTACATTACCTAAAATTGTTACTTGATTTCCTTAGATATCAAAAATAAGTAGCCTAGATTTATTTCCAAGTCTCCAAATTTAGATGATAAAAAAAAAAAAAACAGCACCTGAATATGGTGCAATAGTATGCTTCAGGTTTTTATTTAATCTGACTTTCACCAGAAGCCTTTAAGCAACAAGATTTCTATTATGGGAGAGCATATATTCTATTTCTATATTCTTCCAAGATTTTAAAAATCATGACTACTTTTACTTTTAGTTTCTTGCCATGCACAATTAGCCTTACTTTTTAGGGTGAAATAAAGAGATCTCCTAAGGGTACACTAGACCTTAAAAAACAAACAAACCCAAAAAAGAAAACAAAAACAAATAACTTCTGGAAAATATTTTCAAAAACAGAATTCAATATAGCATTTCCCAGATATGAAGCGAAATTGTGAAATTCCCTTACATAGTGAAACGATGTTGTAAACATGTATGGCAATATGCTGAGGGGATTTAGCTTTTTTTTCTTTTGTCTTTTCAGGGTCGCACGCATGGCATACGGAGGTTCCCAGGCTAGGGGTTGAATCAGAGCTGTAGCTGCCAGCCTACACCACAGCCATAGCAACGCCAGATCAGAGCCACGTCTGCGACCTACACCATAGCTCATGGCAACGCCGGATCCTTAATCCACTGAGCAAGGTCAGGGATTGAACCCGCAACCTCATGGTTCCTAGTCGGATTCATTTACACTGCACCAGGATGGGAACTCCTGCGAGGGTTTAGGACACACTACTCCTAATTATGGCATACTGGCTGAAGGAGTGTGAGAAAATTGCTGAACCGGGAAGGTCACTCTGACCGCCCCTCTCCTTCTGCCCTGAAATAGGACATAAAATCCTCATGTGAGAGCTGTCCTCCTCGCATTCAGAGGAAAAGATCAGCTTTATCTCCAAAATAGGGACGCTGAGAAGAATCCTAACAAAATCTTACTACGTTTCCCCCAGTTAACACTTGCCTCATACTTTCTGACCTATCATATTTCTCTAAAATTTCCCTTACTTCATCAAATCTAGCATAAAAATACTCAGGTCAAACTGTTCCTTTGGGTCTCCATTTCCGTAAGAAGCCTCCCATGTCACATAAAACCTTTATTAAATAAATGTGTATGTTTTCTTTAATTTTCAGACCCAGCCAGGGACACTAAGAAAGTAGAGGAAATCTTTTTCCTCCCCTATGATTCTCAAGAAACTTCAAATTAAAGAAGATGGTAACAATGGCTGCTCTAGTTTAAAGGAAATTTTGTTTCTCTATATATTTACCATAACTTAAAAATAATTTCTAAAATCACTGTAACTTTCCCCATATAATCCAAATACTTTCCATGAACATCTTATGAAAAATTGCACTAAAAACCAAATATAAAACCAAAGCTTCAGATAAAAAACACTACAATTAACCAAAGATGAGTTAGAAACAACATAATTAAGAACTAAACTAGTAAGTACTTACTTTAGGTTGGTAAAGTTAATATGCTAATCCTTTACCTGCAATGTTATCTCAACTAATCTGAGCCACCAAACAGGATGAGAATACTTACTATTCCAATTTCACAGATGAGGAAAGTAGGTCAGCAGCCTGCTCAAGTCTGTATAAGTTTAGAAGGTATACTCTCAATCACTACTCTAGACTTGAGGAAATAAAGGGAAGTAAAGAAAGTACCATCAGATCTCAGATGTACAGCTAGCCTGAAAAAAGAGTAATAACCACGTGACCTTGTGTAAGTAACTTAATCTCTCCAGCTATCATTGTTTTCAATTGAAAAGTCAGGAAATTATGGTGATTTTCTAAGAGATATGTCACTTCAAGCTTAAAAAAAAAAAAAAAAATCCAAAAACCCCCCCAAAACCAGAATGTACCATATACAAAAAAGAAAAAAAAAAATCACAATAGACTTCTGTAGTGGCCAATTAAAACCTGGACAGAGAGATGAGGAGAATAAAAAACCTGTAGAGAAAAATCACAGTGGATCTTTAAAGGTAAAAATGTCACTCAGATGCATTCACTCAGAAATTCTACAAAATCCACAGAGAAATATGCCAGCTAATAACCAAAGAGCAAGAGAAGAACTGAGAAAAATCCTTTTCCTTTCCTATTTCTAGCATGCACGTTATAAAAAGAAAAATCCCTCAAGGCAGTAAACATCTGCCCATCAACACTTATCAGAAGCAACATCAAAAACATAAGGCAAAGGTCAAGTCAAAGTTTATTGACAATGATGAACTATGACAGCTTCTATTAAATTACCCCTTCCTTCAAGGTGTATGTGATCAAAGCAGCAAAGATATTTTCACTCAGTCACATAACAAGCTATTTGTTGAGATTGAAACATCTGGTCAATATCTCCTAACACTGCAATTTCATGCACAGTTAGCATTAGGGCACACTTCTTCTCCTCTTCTTACAGGGTCCATAAGGGTGGCACATATGGCTGATCATTTCATTCAAAAAGGATTCAATTCAAGGCATTACACACAATCGTCTGTGCTTTATGGTGTTTTAAGTCTACCTGCCATCGTTTTCCATCATCATTGCTCACTGCTGTTCTCTTCGACTATAAAAGCCTGCAAATATGACAGAGCACTTAAAGCTTAACAGCTTTCCTCCACTGGAGTTAGAAAGCATTTAAGGCAAGGGAATCTATAAAGTGGCAGGTCATTTTCTATTGTCAAAAACTTCCAATACATTAAACTATTTACCATTTAAGCAAAGATCCAGTACAGATTAGAAAAGTAATTTTTAATGTCAAATCAAATGCTTAACTTTCTGCATGACAGATCTATGAGAGGTATATTCTTTTGGTATAATTTTATGTCACAATAAATGACTTTAAAATAGTATTATAGGAACATTTAAAAATTAATTTAAACAGGGTATTTCAGAGTTTTTTTAACTTGACAAAGAGCAATGCTATACTAAGAGAATAGAGATGCTACAATTTTATCAGTTCCATATGCTGAAAATTTTCCACTTGAAATTCATGCATTTGTTGTCATGGTAACAGGGACCTTTCTTAAACACTTAGAGTAGTAAACTTGAACTCACACCATAGATTTCTCTTTTTTTCCCTTCTTCCTTTAGGATAATAGCTTCAAGGGAAAAATGCAGTGGGGGTAGGGGACATCTTTAAAGCTACTGTTCCACATTTCCTTTGACACATCTCTGTAACAGGTAATATAACTATATTACTATAGTTATCTTCTGAAACATAAGGATTTGCTTGGGTGTTAATAATGAAATGAATTTCAATGGGAAATTTTTCTTTTAGTGATGAAGAATCACGTATGATCATCTTCCAACTAGCAATATGCAATGGCTGATTAAGAAGCTGAGTATCAAAATAACAAGACTGACTGAAAATCTAAGTTAGTTATAATGGCTACCCTGGCATATAAAGTATAGGTGGCTTTATATGCCACCTATAAGTATAGGTGGCTACTCTGACATATAAAGTAAATATGCTGTTTATTCATTTGTTCATTAATTTAGTCACTTGATCCAATCTAAAACCACCTACTGAATAATTCTATGGGCCAGATACCAGGGTAGCACTGTAATGCAAAGATGAATAAGACATGGTCCCTGTCTCATGGAGATCCCAAACAAAACAAACAAAGAAAAAAACAAACAAAAAAAAAACCCAAACAAATACAAAGCAAAAAGTAAAAACATTAAACAAAGAAATAAAATGATTATAAGTAATGCCATGAAGGGAAAAAATGGCTAAAAACAATGGGGTGAGAGAGAAATGCATGGAAACAGTCTACTTTAAAAAGGCCTGTCTAAGAAACCTTAAGTCAAAAAGTAAAATATGCAAAATAAGCTAAACAGGCAAAAAAAGGAGTTTGCGAGTTGGGGACTTCCAAATGGAAAGAGGAGCAAATACAAAGCTTCAAAAGATAAGGAAGAGATTGGCATATACTCAAAAAAATTGAAAAAAAAAATGTCATAGTAGCTATGTTTTGACAAATACGTAGGTTCCAGATTATGGACACCTTAGTGGCTATGGTAAGGAGAATAAATTTTATGTAGGGTGCAACAAAACACCAGCAAAAGGTTTTAAACAACAGAGACAAATTATTAAATTGAAATGAGGATCAATTTTGCTATTGTATATAAAATAATCTTTATCCTGAACATAAACAGAGAGGCAATAAAGAAATGAGTTAGGAGGGTATTACTCACACCCCACCTCCAATCCTCTGGAAAAACTTATTGGTTGGTTTGATCCAGATTTTAACTACTTTTTTCCCCAACAACTTTCATTAATTCCACTGCTACCACCCATCTACATTACCATAATCTCTTGTCTGGATTGTCGAAAGAGTTTCCTAACCTCCTTGCCTCCGATCTTGGCATTTTCCCTTTAAAACATAAATCAGCAAAAGTCATTCCTTTGCTCAAAACCCTGCAATGCTCTCCAGATGGTAAGAAGCAAAAACGCTTATATTAGTCTATGAGGCTCTATAGAGTCAAGACACTCTTCTTTACTTCCTGCTGCCTCTCTAACCTTATCTCCTGCTACTCCTCATATCCTGCTCCAACCACACTCTTTGCAGGCTTTTGAAACAGGTCAAGCATGCTCTCCCGTAGCAATTGCTGACCTCTACTACATCTACCTCTACTGGACTTCCCCTGAGAGCCAGACAGCTGTTCTTACATCTCAAGAGTCTATACTCAGATTTTACCTTTTCAACAAAACTATTCCATACACTCTATGTAATATTGTAAAATGCTCCTTTTGTTCTAACATTTGCAATGCCATACTCTTCTACCTTTTATCTCTCTCTCTCTCTCTCTCTCTTTTTTTTTTTTTTGTCTTTTTGCCATTTCTGGGGCTGCTCCCGCAGCATATGGAGGTTCCCAGGCTAGGGGTCGAATCAGAGCTCTAGCCGCCAGCCTACGCCAGAGCCACAGCAACGCGGGATCCGAGCTGCATCTGCAACCTACACCACAGCTCACGGCAACGCGGGATTGTTAACCCACTGAGCAAGGCCAGGGATCGAACGCGCAACCTCATGGTTCCTAGTTGGATTTGTTAACCACTGAGCCACGACAGGAATTCCTATCTCTATTCTTTATCACCTTCTACTTTGCTTATGTAAAATTTAATAAACAGAAAACTTAATTAAAATAGAGTCTGGAGGCCGGTAGGATGAGCTCTCCTCCACTCAGATAACAGAGCCCAACAGGAAGAAGACTGTTTTCTTCCTTAGCAAAAGCTCAGCCAATGAGAGGCTGTCAACATTCCATCCTTCAACAAAAAGCCACTAACTTTGACCTCTCAGTTCCTCCAACGTACTCTTCCTTTACTATAGCCCTCTCCAACTTCTTTTTCAACTCTTTAAAAGTCATTCCCTCTTTACAGTGCAGGGACAAGGTGGTAGACCTCAGCTGCAATTCTTTGTTGATCCTGAATAAACTCCTTTTTGTAGAAAAATATCTAATTTAGATCAACACTTACATATTACATTATTATTGTAATTGTATTTTATTGCATTTCTCCCCTCCACCAAAATATGAGCTACAGGAAGGTAAGAATATTTGTTTTACTCATTAATGCATTCCTAGCATTTGACACAAAATAGATACCTAGCAGGTATTCAATTAATTGTATCTAATGAGCAGATCAATATATACCAAAAATTTAACTTGATATCATTGCATATTACTAAAACAACGTATTTGTTTACCGTACAAGAATAAAACAGAATAAAACAGTACTTTAAAAATAATAGCTACTAATACTGAAGGATACAAGTTTTTACTGTCATTAACAGTGTATAGTCAGTAAAATAATATTCTAAAATTAAACAAAGCATTAAAAATATTGAAAGGTGATGGAGTTACCAGGTGGCCTAGGGTAACAAGGCAGCATTGTCACTGCTGTGGCGTGGGTTCAATCTCTGAACCCAGAACTTCCACATGCCATGGGTATGACCAAAAAAATATACATATATATATATTTTGAAAGGTGAAAATATGTATGTCACAATCTGAAAAAGGGAAATTCATAGAAATAGTAAAGAAAGTTTGATAAGACTTTCATGTGCTTTAAAAACCTTCTCAAATATTAATAATAATCTATTATAAAAATAATAAAGAGATGTACAACACGATGACTATAGTTACCATTTCTAAATGAAATATATGAAAGTTAAGAGAGAAATTCAAACAGTTCTCATCACAAGAATTGTTTCTGTTTTCTGGTTTTCCATTTCTTTTTATTGTACCTATATAAGGCAATGGATATTCACTAAATTCACTGTGGTAATAATTTCATCACATAAACTAATAACTGAAATTTTTAATATCCCTAAGTCAGACTTCTATACTGTACACCTGAAACTCAAACTCTGATAGAGGTCAATCATAATATAATAAAACTGGAAAAAATATTAAAACAAACCAAAAAAGGGGGAAAATTCTATCTATAATGGGGGCAAGAAAAAAACCAAACTTGTACTCACTGATTAACCTGAGTATCGCTAAAACTGGAACAACCAGATATAATGGATTACCAAGGAGATACAATAGAAATTATAGAAGAGCACTTTTAAGATACTTGCTTGAAGGAACAAATCTGTATCCAACTAAAACTTTAGACCTAACAACAGAGAAATATATAAATATGAAGCAATGGACCAAATCCAGAAAGTGAGACAGTCTATACAGTAAAAATAACCCAGTTGCTCTTTACAGAAAAAAAAAATTCAATGACTCTTTAAAAAAAAAGCAGGATAACTGCTAAGTACAAGATATGTTATAAATACAGTGTTTAAATTATTGCTTAGATTCTGATTCAAATAAACCTATCACGAATAGATTTTTAATGATTACTAAAATTTGAATCTGAATTAGATATTAAATAACATTGAGAAATTAACATTTTAAGGAGTTCCCGTCATGGCTCAGTGGCTAACGAATCTGACTAGGAACCATGAGGTTGCAGGTTTGATTCCTGGCCTCGCTCAGTGGATTAAGGAACCGGCATTGCCGTGAGCTGTGGTGTAGGTCACAGATGTGGCTCGGATCCCATGTTGCTGTGGCTGTGGTATAGGAAGGCAGCTACAGCTCCGATTCGACCCCAAGCCTGGGAATCTCCATATGCCATGGGAGCGGCTCTTAAAAAGGCAAAAAGACAAAAAAGAAAAAGAAAAATTAGTATTTTAAAGTATAGTATGGTATTATTGTTTTTAAAAGTGCCATTCTTGGAGAGAGAAACTGAAGGATTTATAAAACGACAAGAAACTTAGGATTTGCTTTATAGGAGAAAGATAAAACAAGTCTGGTAAAATACCAATAATCACTGAAGATACATAATGGGTACATGGGGATCATTATACTCTTCTCTCTACTTCTGTGTAGGTTTGAATTTTTTCTATAATAAAAATGTTAGAAATATAAATATGTACACAAAATGGGAAATCAAAATGACAATCTTGAAGTAGGACAAAAAAGACATTTACTCTAAAAAATTTTATTATACAAACATTATTTCTCCGCAACGAACTTGTATATCTCAGTGTTATATTTTGAAAATATTGGTATGGTCCTTAAATTTACTTGAGAGGATAACAGGAAAGTACACTCTGAAAAAGATAAGTAATAATAATGGGGAGAGGGGAGGATTTACTACCAGGTATTAAAATGTATTATTTGGCAACTGTAATTGGAACCATTTGGTACTGACACAGAAAAACAAACAAACAAACAAACAAAAAAACAATGCAGGAGAGAAAGATTTCAAACACAGACTCATGTACCAATGGCAACACAGTAAGTATACATATGACATTTCACTGAGTTGGGAAAGAAGTATTCAGTACACTGAGCTAGGATAAGTATATAGCCTTTGGGGGGTTGGTATAACTATATCCCCTCATACTTTAACCAAAAAGTATAAAAAATAAAATCAGGAAGATAGAAAATTCAGGTACTTAAGAGATAATTTTACTACAAAGACAGATTTTCTAATTATGGCATGAACGCCTAGTACTACAAAGGAAAAAACTGCTACCTTGACTAGATATAAATGTAAGATCATTACACAGAAGAAAAGAAATGCATGCGGGAGTTCCCGTCGTGGCGCAGTGGTTAACAAATCCGACTAGGAACCATGAGGTTGCGGGTTCGATCCCTGCCCTTGCTCAGTGGGTTAACAATCCGGCGTTGCCGTGAGCTGCGGTGTAGGTTGCAGACGCGGCTCGGATCCCCAGTTGTTGTGGCTCTGGCGTAGGCCGGTGGCTACAGCTCCGATCCAACCCCTAGCCTGGGAACCTCCATATGCCGCGGGAGCGGCCCAAGAAATAGCAACAACAACAACAACAACAACAACAAAAAGACAAAAGACAAAAAAAAAAAAAAAAAAAAAAAAAAAAAGAAATGCATGCATGTGACAGGGGGTGGGGAGAGGTCAATATCCTTAATATTTCAAAGCACTCTCAAAAATCAGTAAGAAAAAATATACAAAAAATATAGTGTGATGCACATATACATGGGCAATAATTAGATATACATTTAATAGAGGTATAGAATACAAGCATTTAAAATATGAGGAGGGAGCACACAGTAAGAATCAGCAGCGCTTTTCAAAAACAAGAGAAATCTTCACTGGCTTTCAGATCTACATTAAGGATGCCACTGGTTTTGTGTGTGTGTGTGTATATGTGTGTGTGTGTGTGTGTGCCATTTGTCTTTTTTAGGGCTGCACCTGTGGCATATGGAGATTCCCAAGCTAAGGGGTCAAATCGGAGCTATAGCTGCCAGCCTACACCACAGCCACAGCAATGTGGGATCCGAGCCATGTCTGCGACCTACACCACAGCTCAGGGCAACGCTGGATCCTAAACCCACTAAGAGAGGCCAGGGATCGAACCTACCTCTTCATGTATGCTAGCTGGGTTCGTTAACCACTGAGCCACAATGGGAACTCCAAGGATGCCACTGTTGATGCTACTTTCTGTTCAGAGTGAGGGTGCCATAGGTCTTTCCAGAAGCCACCCTTTCCATTATCATCATACTTCGAGGCCGTATGCAATTCTGAACCCTCCTGATTGACTAGAATAAGAGATTTTAACTTTCAGCCTGTCCACCCTAGTGTAAGTAAGTGATAACAAGTGTATTACAGTCCCAAGGGCAGATCTGTGAGACCAGGTGAATCAAAGGAAAATTCCCTTGGCATATCCATATATCTGATGGGCCCATACTTTAGCCTACCTGTATCTATTCTTACAATGAAATATTCAATAGCAATAGACTATATGTTTATATATATGTGTGTGTGTATATGTATATATGTATATATAATGTTTTGCACAGGAACATCAGATAATTAAAATGCTTTTTTAGGAAAAAGATTTACATGCAGAGATTGTAAGGAAAATCTTATTAGTAGGTCACTTATATGAGCTCAATTATATCATCATTAAAATAAAAATGTTACTGGGCACCCACCCTGAAATTATACACTCATTAATCCAATAAATTCCTATTAAGCTCTTTTTATGTCTTAAGTACTCTGTGAGCAAATTTAATCTCAAATTAAGACCTTGAAAGATTCTCAGCCTAGTGGAGGTGGCAGCATGGAAACAAAATACAATGAGTGTCATAACGGAGATAGACACAAAATACATTGTGAGAGCATCAAGAAGTTTGAGGAGTAACGAAAAAGTCAAGAAGAAAATGACAAATAAGGTGGTTCTTGAAGGCTGAAGATTTTACCAGGTTGAGAACAAGAAAAACAAAAGTGAATTATACACAGAAAGTACAAGAACACAGAGGGGTTCACAGCTTACTGAGGGGATTAGTAAAACATGGGGTCTATAATAGCATATTTTAAGGACCAGCAGTCTGGGAACAGTGAGTTAGATGCTAAAAATGTATTTTAGAAAGATAATTTTGGGAACAATATTCAGAAAACTAACCAAAAAAATGTTGAGAAACAATTCTTCATGGGTCTATCATGTCTCTGTAGGTCTCTATTAGATTTTGTTCTCTTTTTAAGGATGATTATACAGCAAACAGTCTTGAAAGAAAAAGACAGTGGCTTTGAGTAAGGGTAGAGGTTTGTCAAGTTTCCATGAAGCACCTTGAAGATTGGAGTTTCCATAAATTCAGGTTCCTCAATTGTGATGCAAAATCCGTGAACAAGGCTTCCACCTCCGTCAGCTTCCATACTGTCCCTGCGTGCTGAGGAGTCAAACAGGACCAACGAGAATATGAAACTCACACTACTTGCTGTGCCTTAAGTTAAAAAACTCTTTTGTTTCAGGCCCAGGAGGCTCTTGTCTTCTGACAACATCTAAGAAGGCTAATTTATTAACTTGCAAGTAGGGTAAAATCTAAGATACTTCACAATTGACAAAAAGAACAGGATGAGCAGGACAGGATACAGGAAGTCCAATTACCTGGCCATGAGTATTACAGGAAAGAGACAAGGATCTGACCCTTGAGAATTCTCAGGAAAGCAGGAAAAAGATGCAAGATGTGTTTTGTTGGAGGAAAAAAGGATAAGACTTGGGACTGATTAGGTAAGGCAGATGAAAAAGAGTTTATGCTGAGTATGACTATAATGTCTCCAATTGGATGACTGATTGATGGGTATGCCATTAATAGGGAAAAACTATATAATAACATAGGGTGAAGTACAATTTGAAAAGCTATAGGATGGTGAGTTTGTACATACGGAATTATGAGGATTTTGTGTAGACTGTCTACTGGAACACTGGAAATACAAGTTTGTACTTCCACAAAGAGGTCAGGAATAAAGAAAAAGCACCGAGTTAGCTATTCTTGAAGAAGAGTTCTGAAGACCCCTGGAAGACCCTGAAATCTTGTCAGGGGGTCCACAAAGTCAATTTAATTTTCAGATATATTAAGATGTTATTTGCATTTTTCGCTGTATTGACATTTGCTTTCCAAGTGTAAATTCAATGATGGGTAAAACTACTGGTACCTAAGACAAATAATGGCAGTGAAACCATTTAAAGGTAGTCAATGAATTCTTCACAACCCCGTGCTCATATAAAAAAAGATACCAATATATGTAAGTACAGGATGGGGAATATATTCAACAATATCTCTTTATGGGGACAGATGCTAATTAGACTTATGGTAGTCATTTTGTAATGTGTGGAAACAATGAATCAAAATGTTGAGCACCAGGAACTAACAGTGTTGTAGTATAATACTCTGAAATAAATAAATAAATAAATAAACTCATAGTAAAGGAGATCAGATTTGTGGTTGCCAGAAGTAGGAGGGTGGGGTGGGGAGGAAAGGATGAAGGTAGTTAAAGGTAAAAACTTGTTGCTATAAGTTAAATAAATACTAGAGACAGAATATATAACATGATTAATAAAATTAACACTGCTATATGTTAGATGTAAAAGTTAAGATAATAAATCCTAAGATTTCTCTTAAAAGGAAACCATTACTTTGTTTTTCCTATTAGTATTTATATGAGATGATGGCTGTTCACTAACCTTACTGTAATAATCATTTCATGATGTCTGTAAGTGAAACCACTATGCTGCACAACATAAATTTATACAGTGCTATGTGGTAATCATATCTCAATAAAACTGGAAGAAAAAAATTAAGATAAAAAATTTAAGAATCTTTTGAAACAGCAAAAACCACTGATTTTTATTAAACATCAACTTTTAAACACTCATCTTTTTAATACTCTGTGTGAGAAATTTGGAAGTATGAATGAAGTAAAATGGTTTCCTGAGAAAAAACACATGTGCTGTTGTATTTCTACATGAACTAACTGCTTTCTTTATGGAAAATTATTTTTATTTGAAATAATGATGGAAAGACAAATGATAGTTATTCAAACTTCAGTGTTTGGCAGATATTTTCTTAAAAATGAAAAAAGTAAGTCTGTCACTTAAAAACAATAACTGTCAGGATTCATCACTAATAATAAAATTTGAGCTATCAACTGAAAATTGTAATTATGTGAATTTCATCACCACAGTGAGAATCCTAGTACATAAAAGACTTTTCTAGAGGCTGGTAGTGATAACAATAAATGAGACATTTTACATTTGGAAGATCTGCATAGTTTAATGAACAAAAACTTTACTAATGACTGCATCATAGTAAAAGTCATGTATGGAAAATTTCTACCTGAAGTGTTAGAGAGATGGATGGATATATACTTCTTATTTTATAACATAACAGTTTTGTTGAGATATAGTCTCATACATACAATTCACTTTTAACGTGAACAATTCAAGGATGTTCAGTATACTCACAGAGTTGTGCAAACATTACCACATAAATTTTAGAGCATTTTCAACACCTCAAGACCCCCCTCTCATCACTAAGCTATCATACTCTAAAGCCCCCATTCCCACAAATCCCAGGAAACAACTATTGTATTTTCTGTCACTATAAATATGTGTATTCAGGACATTTCAGGAAAATGAAATAATAAAATATGCGGCATTTATGAGTGACTTTTTTCACTTATCACAATGTTTTCAAGATGCGTTCATATTTTGACATGAATTAGTATTTCATTGTTCCTTTGTGAATATTCTATGGTATAGACACTTCATTCATATTTTGTTTATCCATTCCTTAGCTGATGGATATTTGAGTTTTTAACCATATTTTTGCTATTACAAATAATACTGCTATGAATATTCATGAATGACTTTTTATGTTAAGACATGTTTTCATCTCTCTTGGGTATATACCTAGAATTGCTGAGTCATGTGGTACCTCTAGTCTTTTGAGGAATTGCCAGACTATATACCAAAGCAGCTGTGCTCAACAAATGGTGTTAGATTTATTAGTCATATACAAAACCAAAAATTTCCATCCATTCCTCATACCATAAAGAGTTCAGAATAAATCATATATCTAAATGTAAAATCTGAAACTATTAAACTTCCAGAAAAAAATGAGAGAAAAAATTTTGTGGTCTTAAAATTAACTTTTGTCTTATCAATGGATTTTTATTTATTATTATCTTTTTTTTTTTTTTTTTTTTTTTTGCCTTTTCTAGGGCTGCTCCCATGGCATAAGGAGGTTCCCAAGCTAGGGCTCTAATAGGAGCTATAGCCACTGGCCTACACCACAGCCACAGCAACGTGGGATCTGAGCAGCGTCTGCAACCTACACCACAGCGCATAGAAATGCCGGATCCTTAACCCACTGAGCAAGGCCAGGGATCAAACCGACAACCTCATTGTTCTTAGTCAGATTCGTTAACCACTGAGCCATGATGGGAACTCCTCAATGGATTTATAAATATACAGATTTAATATATAACTGATATTCTAGTGGTATTACAATTTTTCATCATGGGAGGGTTAGCATTCAATACAAAGATACATCATAATGACTGTAATTTTCCCCTACTGCTGAATGATTGTCTTCAGTGGCTTTATTTTAAATACTCTCTGAATATATTTTTACATATTACTTATGCACACACCTAACTACTACTACAGGATTCCTAAACTAGGCATTACTGAGTCAAAAATCATGTGCATATTAAATTTGTAAAAATACTGCCAAATTACTCTGTATGTTTTCATGAACATACAGAAGGGTATAAAAGTGTCCTTTGCTTTTCAAGCTCCCTAACGCTGAATTCTAAATAGTTTATTTTCAAAAAAGTGATATGCAAATATGGCGACTTTTATTTTAACCTGAAGTTTTTACTGTTAATTACATTGAGGAGCTTTTCATTTACTTATGAGCAATTCATATTTCTTATGAGAACTGAATTAGTCATCATATCCCTTGTTTACTTTTTCAGTTGGGTTAGTCCTTCTTTAATGTGACCAAGATTCCAAGAATCTCTTCACGTTTTAGAGACATTAACTCTTTTTGCCTGATACATCTAGAAAATATTTTCTTGCCTTTCTTTTTTGTTTATGATGTTTGCCACTTTTTTTTGCATTTTATGTACTTTAATCTTTATGACTTACAGATTAGAAACAACAATAAGAAATTGACAAGAGAAAGAAAAGCAAGTAAAGTGTACAGAGATAGGATGATTCAAAGAGTTAGCAAGAACAAAGAAAGAGTGACATCTGTCCTGAAAGCAAAGGAAGAAAGTTTTAAAACTGAGGAAGTAATCAACAAATGAAATAACCTCAAGTGGGTCAATTAGAATCCAGATTTTTAAACTGTTACTAGGTTTGGCAATTATATTATTAGTAATTTTTTTTTTTTTTTTTTGCTTTTTTTTTAGGGCTGCACTCGCACCATATGGAGGTTCCCAGGCTAGGGGTCTAAACAGAGCTACAGCTGCCGGCCTATGCCACAGCCACAGCAACACAAGATCCGAGCCATGTCTGCAACCTACATCACAGCTCACAGCAACGCCAGATTCTTAACCCACTGAGCGTGGCCAGGGATTGAACCCACAACCACATGGTTCCTAGTTGGATTCCTTTCCGCTGAGCCATGATGGGAACTCCTATTATTAGTAATTTTTGCAACAACAATAACAAAGTCTCCAAAAGAGAGATAAGATTGAGACCCCACACCGTAGTTAGTCAATAAAGAAAGTGAGCAGTGAAGCAGTGGTGGTAATGAATGTAAACTACTCTGGCTAAACATTTGGCAGTGAAGAGAAGGGGGAAAAGCTAACAATTTGCAGTTGAGAGAATGAAGAAGAAACAGGAATAGAATTAAAAGAACAAAATTATGTAAACAAGTTTGAAGGCAAAGGAGAAAGAAAGTGAATACGTTGAAATCTGATAATTTCTGTTATATTTACAGAGTAGGATATTAAATCGCTTGCTGAGAGTAGGGTAAGATGGTAGGGGAGACTGAGATTTTAACAAACATGAAAGAATTGAGAATTGGAGTAGAAACTGAAAGTAATGTAGACTCAGAAATGTTTGCGTCCCTTACAATGCCTAGAGAAAGGCCTTACATATACACAGACTCAATGAGTATAAAATTTAACCAAATTTTGGATAATTAAAAAATATAGGCACAACACTGTAAATCAACTACACTTTAATGGAAAAACTTAAAAAAATGCATGCCTCAGGAAATTTAGCTTTTATATTACTTTTTAATATGCTTTATGTAAACTAGTATACTAATATGATAATAGCACACTGACATGATTTCTCTAGGAGAACATATAATTCTATCTTAATTCTTATAGAATAAGGTAAAAATTTCAGATTAAAGGGCTACAAAGTTGATGAAGTAGGAATTATTAAACTTTATATTGGCAGTTTAGCATGAAAGATTTGTAAATGTCATTAAAAACAGAAACTATAAAATTTCTCAAGGCATTTAATAATATTTTGCAGATATATGACCCTAGAAATAATAATTTAAAATATTATAATGTAAACTGTAAAAAATTTTTTTTAAAATTAGTCAGCTTTCTATCTAAACTATATTACCAGGAGTGACTATCAATAAAATACTTCCATAACAAAAAAGTATTAAAATTGATAATCCAAGGTAAAGCTTATATGTAGATTTAGAATGAAGCATTACTAAACATAATCGGTTACTAAATGTATACTGAAAATGATATTTTTCTTTAATACATTAACAGTGAGGGGAAACTGGGTGAGAATTACATAAGAACTTTCTTTTTTTTTTTTTTGTCATTTTTAGGGCTGCACCCATGGCACAGCATATGGAGATTCCCAGGCTAAGGAGCTACAGCTGCTGGCCTACACCACAACCACAGCAATGCCAGATCCGAGTCACATCTGCAACCTACACCACAGCTCACGGCAACGCCAGATCCTTAATCCACTGAGCAAGGCCAGGGATCAAACCCGCAACCTCATGGTTCCTAGTTGGATTCCTTTCCACTGTATCGTGATGGGAACTCCTATGTAAGAACTTTCTATACTATTTCAAAACTTTTCTGTGAATCTAAAATTCTTCCTAATAAGTTTATTTTAAAAAACAGTGAAATAATCCAAGTCTGTGATTTTCTTTTCTGTGGAAAGGATCAATCCAGTCATATATGAGATTCCAGATATAAGTGATATCATATGGTATTCGTCTTTCTCTTTCTGACTTACTTCACTCAGTATGAGAGGCTCTAGTTCCATCCATGCTGCTGCAAATGGCATTATTTTGTTCTTTTTTATTTTGTTGTTGCGAAGGGGGAGGGGGAGGGAGTTGGATGGATTGGGAGCTTGGGGTTACATTGCCTTTGGAATGGATAAACAATGAGATCCTCTTGTGTAGCACTGGGAACTATATCTAGTCACATGACAGAGCATGATAATATGAGAAAAAAGAATCTATACATATATGTGTAACTGGGTCACCATGCTGTGTAACAGAAAATTGACAGAACACTGTAAACCAGCTATAATGGAAAAAAATAAAGATCATTATATTAAAAAAACAGTGAAAAAATATTTTTATTTTTTAACTTGTTTTGAAATAATTTTATAATAGAAAAGTTATAGAATATAGAAAACTCATATACTTTTCATACATTACATTAATATTATACAACAATGATAAAATTATCAAAATCAAAATTGCTTTCATATTTTGAAGTGCTTATCCTGCATGTCATAAAAACCTTCTCTGTATCATAAAGTAATATTTTATTTATTTAGTCTTTTTATGGCTGCACCCATGGCATATGGAGGCCCCTAGGCTATGGCTGTAGCTGCCAGCCTACACCACAGCCATAGTAACGCCAGATCCGAGCCACATCTGCAACCTACACCATAACTCATGGCAACACCAGATCCTTAACCCACTGAGCAAGGCCAGGGATCGAACCTGTGTCCTCATGGATGCTAGTCCAGATTTGTTTCCTCTGAGCCAGGATGGGAACTCCTAAAGTAATATTCTAATTGCAAAATTTCTGTGACATGGTTTGTTGTTATTCAGTTCAAGTGATAAATAAAAAGATACATTTCCATTTGCAAGCAGAGTAAAACAAGAGCGGTGTTTTCACAGATAAATTATAGTTGGCCCTTGAACAACATGGGTCTGAACAACACAGGTCCACTTATATACAGATTCTTTTTCAACAGTTAAGTACTATAGTACTACACAATTCATGGCTAGTGAAGAACCGGGGACACCATAAAGCTATAGGCAGACAGTGGGCATCCTTAACTTCCAAAATATTCAAGGGTCAACTGTATATTCTTCAACTTTCTAGAATGTATCCCTATGTTGAAAATTATTATTCCCCAAGTGGATGGATAACAAAGTATTTACTTAAAATTATATAAACCTTATATTATTCATCAAAAGAATTTCTAGAAAGAAAAGCTACCATTTCCAAAAATGGTACGGGAAGAGTTAAGTGTGGGTTTAGAATCCAGAAATTTGAAATAATACCCAATTTTGCGTTTTTTTGGTTTTTTTCTTTGTCTTTTTGCCATTTCTTGGGCCGCTCTCGCGGCATATGGAGGTTACCAGGCTAGGGGTCGAATCGGAGCTGTAGCCGCCAGCCTACACCAGAGCCACAGCAACGGGGGATCCGAGCTGCGTTTGCAACCTACACCACAGCTCATGGCAACGCTGGATCGTTAACCCACTGAGCAAGGCCAGGGATCGAACCTGCAACCTCATGGTTCCTAGTCAGATTCGTTAACCACTGCGCCACGATGGGAACTCTCCCAACTATGTAATAGTATTAGGATTTCCATCTAATGATCTCAATATCCAAGGATTAAGAGTTGTGGATGCTAAGTTAGACTGACCTAAAAGGTGGGGGCTAGGCAGTGTGAAATGAACGGTCTCAAAAATTGAGAGAATTTGCTTATATAAGTTTGAGAGAAGATTTTAAGTGCACTCAAATGCACTAAGGGCAGTGAAAAGGCAAATGTGGGGTCATGACACTTAGAGGTACAAGGGCTAGAAGAATTCTATGCCATCAGAAAATATTACAGATTTTTATATTTCATGCATAGACCTGTAGCAAATGACAATGTTCAGTAGATAGATACAACAGAGTATGATTTTAAAAGAACCAAGTTCAACAAATTGTGAAATTGGATGATGACTGGGTTTATAACAGTTAAATTATCCCTCACCATCGAGTTGGGAATAAAATTCACTTAAATATCTTTAAACTTCAAAAATATGAAAAGAAAGGATTACAATGTGCACTTTCCTGGCTTCTACTGGACCAATACGAAATACATAATTTTAAAAAATGATTGCCAAAAAATAGTAAATGTTAAAATTGTCTTGAAAAGAGATATTAGATCAGGATCATCATTTCACAACATTTTATACTTTGCTTTTCAAATAACGTGTATTATTATTAACTTGAATTCAAGTATTATGAGTTATTCATAAAAAGTTTTATTTTTTCATAAAGTAAGATAAGTGATTTGAAAGTATTTTAAAATTCAAGAAACGTATTCTAAACCAATGCTTTAAAGAAATACTAAGCATTCAATAACTACCGGCTAACTCAGGATAGAAGGATCTGAAGCATATGTATAAAATCATGCTGGGACTGACTATAAAGTCATCGTTCAGAGGCTAGCAATAAAAAACCATAACTGACAGTATAAATGACATGAAAATATAAATGGAATTTTTACTCAAATAAAAAATACTAACATAAATGCATTGCTTAAACTCAACAAATGATCACAGGGGCATTAAAAAACTAAAAATATAGTATAAATCAGAGGCAATTATTACTTCAAAGATTATAAAACTCTTCATTTAGTTAACTGCTTTTTTTCTTTTTTGGTCACACCATAACATATGAAACTCCTGGACCAGGGATCAGATCTGAGCCACAGTTGCAACCTGATCCTTTAATACACTTTTCTGGGCCCAGGATCAAACCTGTGTCTTGGTGCTGCAAAGATGCAGCTGTTCCCATTGCGCCACAGCGGGAACTCCCATTTAGTTAACTTCTAACAACTACAGATACTATATGGAATCCCAGGAGTCAAATGGTATCAAAAGTTACCAATTAGTAGACACCCAAAAAAGTCTATTATTCAGAGAAATACTCCTTGGGAAAGTATATCGAATATCTCAATTCCTGAATAATTTATTGCTCATTTCTAACAAATAATTGATATATGACAGAAATTCCCTAATTGCTAAGACATATACCGTATTTTAAAATGTAGTTAATCTCCAAAAATTATATACAATAGACTTTTAAATTAAGTTTGTAAAGAAAACCCTTTAGATAAAGCAGAAAAATGTTATATCTACAAACTTTTCATTCGGGAAGTAGCAGACGTCAGATTACATCTTTGAAAAAATTTAGAGGTAACATAAAGAAAATAAAGGATGTATGAATTCTCTCTTACAAAACCTAATCTCTTTCATACATTTACATTATGGATAAACCTTCCAGTTTCTCCTGAAAATAAGTGAAAATAAATACATGATCTTCCAAAATGCATATTTAAGAAATCTAATCTAAAACATTTCAGAAAGATGAGGGGAACTGATGATCTTTTGGGGGGTGTCAGTTGAAGCCAGCTTCAAATTATAATTTTTCCATTATGTAAACATGGCTGATTTTAATTTTTCTTCTCCAAATCTAAAACTTATAATTGCTAATACATATATTTCATTATGAATTTACTTTTCACTACAATGTTACCTGAAAGAAAAACTGTGATTAAAAGCATACTAGACAATCAGTAAAGGCACCCCTACCTAAACTGATATTTATCACATCTCCATGATAACAACTGCAAGATTTTTGTTACCTCAAAATTATCCTACTAAATCTTCAAAAATAATAATAAAGACCTTAATAATAAATAAAGTGTCTCTACCCTAAACGCAACTATCCCAAACTCACCTCTGACTATAATCTATTAAACCACAAGAAATTGCAGAAAGCAGTCAAAAGGTTCAAAAGATGTTGCTCATTCATATTTTGGAGTGCTAACACAAAACAGTATGATTAACAGGAAAACAAATTGATCAAGGCTGTGAATACTCAAGCCAGCTGTGGTTTCCAAAGAAGTAATGTTGACTGGTATCTAACATTCTATACCATACTCATAACTTTTCTTCAGTGATATTTAGCCATTTTTAGAGATCTTTTGATTAAAATTTTAGTTGACTTTAGACGACTCATTGTTAATGTTGACATAAATTCCTTTAGTTTTTTTTTCTGTTTGTTGATTTAATAGCTTTACAAAGATTTAAATGATACAAAGTTATTTATACAAATGTAAGCTATAAAATTGTATAGGTTTTGACCTCTGTACATATACAAGTCTCATGCATCTTTTGACAGATTTATCCCTAATTATTTTACATTATGGTTAACATTGCTTTTACTAAATTTCAATTTTTGTTGCTAATAGAGAAAAACACACTTGACTTTTTTTATTTTTTTAAATACAATGGAATGATTTATTATAACTTTTGAGGATATAATCCATTAAATTGCTACACTAGTACTTTCTAAAAATCTTACTGCTTAGCCTATTCTTTTTTTTAATGATTTTTATTCTTTTCACCATAGCTGGTTTACAGTGTTCAAATTTCTTTTTTTTAATTGTTATTTCCCCAATACAATTTTTTTCTCCACTGTATCCGCATGTTCATTGCAGCTCTATTCACAATAGCCAAGACATGGAAACAACCTAAATGTCCATCAGCAGATGATTGGATTGGGAAGATGTGGTATATATTCACAATGGAATACTACTCAGCCATAAAAAAGAATGAAATGATGCCATTTGTAGCAACGTGGATGGAACTAGAGACTCTCATACTGAGTGAGGTAAGTCAGAAAGAGAAAGACAAATACCACATGATATCACTCATATCTGGTATCTAACATACAGCACAAATGAACCTTTCCACAGAAAAGAAAATCATGGACTTGGAGAATAGACTTGTGGTTGCCTGGGGGAAAGGGGAAGGGAGTGGGATGGATGGACTGGGAGCTTGGGGTTAACGGATGCAACTATTGCTTTTGCAATGGATTAGCAACGAGATCCTGCTGTGTAGCACTGAGAACTATGGCTAGATACTTATAATGGAGTATGACAATGGGAGAAAAAAGTATGTACACACTTGATTTTAAAATAAGTCTTTAGAACTAATAAACTCAATAATAAAGTGTGCTAATAAACTCAATGATCAATTTTAATATCTTCTTGCAGATTCTGTAAGATAATGTACATAGATGATTACGTCACTGACAAATGATGACAGATTTACTTCAGCTTTCCTAATCCAGATGCTTTTCTTTTTACTGACTAATGGCTCTCACTAGACCCTCCAGTACTCCATTGAACAGAAGTAGTAAAAATGTACATCCTTGCCATATTCCTAATCTTAGTGGGGAAGCATTTAGTCTTTCAACAATAAATACAGTGTTACCATTGGTTCTTCACAGAATTTATGAGAAATGGATGTTGGATTTTGTTAACTGCTTTTCCTACAACTATAGAAATAATCATGCTTTTTTCTTTTTTTCTTTTTAGAGTTGCACCCGTGGCATATGGAGGTTCTCAGGCTAGGAGTCCAGTCAGAACTGTAGCTGCTGGCCTATGCTGCAGCCACAGCCCTGCCAGATCCGAGCCATGTCTGTAACCCACACCACAGCTCATGGCAATGCCAGATCCTTAACCCACTGAGCAAGGCCAGGGATCGAACCTGCATCCTCATGGATACTAGTCAGATTCATTTCCTCTGCACCATGACGGGAACTCCAGTATCATATGGTTCTTCTTTCATCATTATTTCAGATGGGAGGGTCACTTCAGTACTCGTCACTACATCTTGTTAGAAAGAAGCCCCCTGGAGTTCCTATCATGGCTCAGTGGTTAACGAATCCGACTAGGAACCATGAGGTTTGCAGGTTCAATCCTTGGCCTTGCTCAGTGGATTAAGGATCTGGCATTGCCATGAGCTGTGGTGTAGGTTGAAGACACAGCTTGGATCTGGCATTGCTGTGGCTGTGGTGTAGGCCGGTGGCTACAGCTCCGATTAGACCCCTAGCCTGGGAACCTCCACATGCCACAGATGTGGCCTAGAAAAGACAGAAAGACAAAAAGAAAAAAGAAAGAAGAAGCCCCAAATTCCTTTAGTTGTGAATAATGAAAAATATACTTTGAATGCACTTAAATATGCAAATATACAGCTAATATTTATTAAAGATCTGCTTCTAACTCTTCATCTATTAATAAATTAGCAGGCCCTTAGAAATGTCTAAACTCAGTATAAATAGTTCTCAGTATCCCATAGCAAAATATGGTATTATATTCCAATACACTGTATGATGAGTAGTAGTAACATTTCAGACAGAAATTTGAAGTAGATCAGTGAATTCTGGCATAGGTAGAAAGTGTAAACATGAACCTCAGTTAATGGCATTTATCATGGTTGTGTTAGGAGCATCTGATGTGTGATATTAAGAGATGAATGATGCATAGCCTCATTTATATAAATGTTCACAGAAAAATAAATTAAGAAATATTAAGTTAAAAAAAAAAAAGACTTCAAGGAGTTCCCTTTGTGGCTCAAGAAACAAATCTGACTAGAATCCATGATGATGCAGATTCGATCCCTTGCCCCTCTCAGTGGGTTAAGGATCTGGTGTTACCATGAGCTGTGGTGTAGGTCACTTTTGTGGCTCAGCTCTGGAGTTTGCTTTGGCTGTGGTACAGGCCAGTGGCTATAGCTCCAATTTGACCCTAGTCTGGGAACTTCCATATGTAGAGGTTTCAGCCCTAAAAAGAAAAAAAAAAAAAAAAAAAAGACTTCAAAAGGTCAACGAGATTAACCTTACTGGTTCTAACCAATTACAGTTAATTCTTATTATTCAAGGTGCTTACATTGTATAAAGTGGTCATGAACACTGAGTTCATGAGTACTGAACCACTGCTGCAATCAATATCGATACATTATTTTATGTATGTTTCTGTTTAGGGACACATATTTATGTTTATACCTCTATAAATATATATGTATATAACCATAACTGCATATAAAACTATATGTGTATATATACACATATTAATATTTGATTCATTAACATTGATTTTGTGGTAAACAGTGCTCTAACTCATGCCTAGACAAAGTGTACCTAACAGTATTTTCTCCATAAGGTATATCACAGTCTTGTAGATCTTAGGAACACCAGACAGCATTTTAACACTATGCTTGGGGGCCATATAAAACAACAAAAGCATCAAATGCAAAAAACAGAGCACCAAACACACCTCAAAAAGGACTCAATTTCACAGCATGAGCACTGAAACAAGAAGGCAAAGCCTTGTTTGACCTCACAAGGATTGTGTACATCAGACGACTCTAATTTAGTGCCACTCTGCCCTTGTCTGTGAATGACTACAAAAATGCCCCTAGTATTAATTTTGGATTTATAAGGAAATTTTTCACAATAGGTAAAGTCAAAAATATGGAATCTAGGGAGTTCCCTGGTGGCTCAGTGGGTTAGGGATCTTGTGTTGCCACTGCTGTGGTGTGGGATAGATCCCTGGCCCTGGAACTTCTGCATGACAAGAGTGAGGCAAAAAAAAAAAAAAAAAAAAGGAATCTACAAATAATGAGGATCAACTGTATAGTGGGATCCATTGCAGCCTTTATCAATATTTTAAATTAGTGGTTTGTAACCATTTTTTGAATAACTTTTATACTGTTTTTTTTTCTTTATTTTCTTTTTAGGCCCACACTTATGGCATATGGAAGTTCTCAGGCTAGGGGTCAAATTGGAGCTGTAGCCTACACCACAGCTTGCAGCACCTCCAAATCCTTTAATCCACTGAGTGAGGCCAGAGATTGAAATTGCATCCTTATGAATACTAGTCAGATTCTTAACCTGCTGAGCCACAACGGAAATTCCTATCCTAACTGTTAATATTAGCTACTGAAGCATTCTAAAGGAGTAACATGACAAAAATCTGTCTTTTAGTAGGGCTTCCAGCAGCTGTGTAGGAGATGAATTGGTGAAAAGCCAGACTGGCTGTAGAGAGAACAGGGCTAAGTCATCTATAATCTAGAACAGAAGAGAATAAACTAGAGTAAGGGAGCAAGGAATGTCAGGGAAAGATTGTGGGAACAGGGATGCCTGGGGTAGATTTTCTAAGATTGCCAGGCAAATGAAGGAGAGAAAAGCACCAAGGGTGCCTGTGACACTCCAGCTTAGTGCTAGAATACATCAGAAAGAGAGTTGGAATCCATTTGCTAAGAGGCTATAGCAACCCAAGAGAAAATGTGGGGTAAAAATTTAAAGGAGAAGGAAAGAAACTGTAGGAGCTAAAAGAATAGGAAGATCAAGCTATGAAAAAGTAGACAGAGGAACCATAAAAGGAACAAAATCTCAAGAGGAGGTATCAGAGAAGCAAACTCAAAGAGAAGAAAAGTTTCAAACTGGTGGTAGGGTCAACACAGATGCCATAGAGGAGTCAAAGGAGATGAGAACCAAAAATCATTCAGTGGATTTGGCAATCACATCATAATGAGTAGCTCCTACTATCCAAGTTTCAGAGAAGTGGTGAGAGCAACTAAGAGATTTAAAAATATATATACAGACTACATTTTCAAGAAACTCAATGGAAAAGGAAAGAGGATAGGAGTTCCTATTGTCTCACCAGGTTAAGAATCTGGCATTGTCACTGCTGTGGCACGGGTTTGATCCCTGGCTCTGGTACTTCCACCTCTCTCACGTGAAGCCAAAAAAAAAAAAAAAAAGACAAAGAAAGAGAAACAAAAGGAAGGAGCATAGTAAGTAGGCAGATGTTGAGGAGATTTTCTTATTTCACATTGGGATGGGAGAGAACTTAAGAATATTTACAATAAACATAGTGAAGGCCTTGAAAGGGATAAGACTTGAAGGTAGACTCAAGGATAAGAAAAGCACAAATGAGAGGTGTTAGGCAAAAAAGCAAAGAGGGGGAATACCTATATCTCAAATATTAGATAGAACCAATAAAGTATTAGTGTAGATGAAGTGAACTGGGACTATGTATTAGACATTGAAAGCACTGCTTGAGAGCGAAAATGACTGCTTAGCTGAGAATTCTCTTGACAGAAAAATAGGAGGCTGAGGAGAAATTTAAGGATAGGAATAAATTATTAAAATAAATTCTGAGGAAAATAAGAGAGAAACCTGACCAAAAGCAAATCAAAGGATAGAAAAGAAGGTTCAGGGCCCAAATGAGTCTGGAAAACTGAGTTACTTTGCCTCTGTATAAAAAAGCCTGATTTTATGCAAATTTCTACCCTTTCCTTTATTCTGCTATCCTCCTCGTTTCTTCTGGCATGTTATACAATTTCGAATAACTATGATTCAGAAGATCATAAGTCACTAGACAATATTTATAAATTACATATGTTGCTCAATTTTTTTTGTCATAATTAACCACAACAGACAGTTCCTGCTGCACTTCAGAAAATGCGGCTATATTTATGAATGGATCTGTATAGATAAAATAAGTATTTATTGATGATAGTTTATTTAAAACAAAAAGTCTTCCTCCTGCAGCCAAACATAGGATAATGAACTCCTTGCTCCGAGGAAGGTAATTTTAATCTATTTCTGGAGTTCCCGTCGTGGCGCAGTGGTTAACGAATCCGACTAGGAACCATGAGGTTGCGAGTTCGGTCCCTGCCCTTGCTCAGTGGGTTAAGGATCTGGTGTTGCCATGAGCTGTGGTGTAGGTTGCAGACGCGGCTCGGATCCAGTGTTGTGGCTCTGGCGTAGGCCGGCGGCTACAGCTCTGATTCAACCCCTAGCCTGGGAACCTCCATACGCCGCAGGAGCAGCCCAAGAAATAGCAAAAAGACCAAAAAAAAAAAAAAAAAAAAAAAAATCTATTTCTTACCTCCTACTATGAAATATATATATAATGCAAAATTTATATACATATTGTGAAAGGGTTTTTAATATAAAACCATACTCATAAAGAAGTAATGCCTATGCTTCTGCGTAAATTATTTTCTAGATTTTCAAAACAGAGTAAGCTATAGTCTTATTGTCACAGACTTAATCTTCACATACACTGTGTGTGTGTGTACACATACATACACACACACATATCTTACAATGAAATTTGAAATAAATGGTCCATAGGTTTGTATTACACACAGATAATGTTAAATCAACTGTTCTACACACCACGGCTTTAGAAGCCCATGAAAATGTTAATTCTCTTAAATGTTCAATAAGGGTAATTTATATTAGAAATAACTCCTTAAAACACAAGATGAATAATATCCAAAAATATTGTATGAGGAGTGTCACTTAAAATCAATATGTATGGCTATTATCTCACAACAAGTATATTTTAACAGATTACGTCTGTTGCAATCGTAAGAAAAATTTAGTTTTAAAACTTTTCTACTATAAATGGTGAATTAAGTTCAATTTTCTACTCTAAATTACAATCTTTACTGAAAAAATATTATATTAAAAAATTCTAAAAGTACTTTTATTCTGTGAGCATTAGATTCCTTTAGCGAATATTTTTATTCAAAGTCATTACACATTTATTTTTCGATATATTCTGAAATATATATATATATATAGAAAACTCTATTCATATAAGAAGAATTTTACCCCTAGATATTCAAGCCCCAGTCTATCACTTTCTTTTTTTTTTTTCGTCATTTTTTGGGCCTCTCCCACGGCATATGGAGGTTCCCAGGCTAGGGGTCGAATCGGAGTTGTAGCCACTGGCCTATGCCAGAGCCACAGCAACGCGGGTCCCGAGCCGCGTCTGCAACCTACACCACAGCTCATGGCAATGCCAGATCCTTAACCCACTGAGCAAGGCCAGGGATCGAACCCGCAACCTCATGGTTCCTAGTCGCATTCCTAAACCACTGTGCCACAAGGGGAACTCCCTATCACTTTCTTAGTTTAACATACAAGGTTGCAGAGATTCAGAGTGCTTATAAGTCACAGCTCATAAACAGTAAATATAATATAAAATATTTATTTTATCTGCTTATACCAAATTCTACTCATCAGCACCATATTTTCTAGTTATTATATCTACCTATGTGAGGCCTAGGTTCAAACTACAATTCTGTTATTTACCAACCACTTCTATAAGCAAGAATTAATTCAGAAACCATCAAGGTCTGCTATTTAACTATACTTACATGCTAATAAATAGTCACCCAGTGTTTGCCTCTCTGTCTCTTTCTCCCTTTCTCTACATCCAGGCATATCCACAAGTGCGTGTGTATGCACACATGCGTGCACACACACACACACACACAATAACAGAGGACATGAGACCTCTGGATGAGAGACAAAGACAATTTATCACTCATAGCAAAAACAGCAGCAAAAGCAGTGTCTTAGTGCTGCTTCCCTGAGCACCAACCCTCATGGGGCAATGCAATAAGGGCTGGATGTTGCCAGTGCCATCAGAGAGCATCACAGGAAAGTAATTCCAAAATTTAGGAGCTCTGATCTTCACACGGTTCTGCTCTGCTCCAGAGAGGAAGATTACTCATTACTCTAGTATATAAACAGTCTCAAATTATGATGGTTTGACTTACAATTTTTTGACTTTATGATGGTATGAAAGCTATACACATTCATTAGAAACAACTTAGAATTTTGATTTTTCCCAGACCAACGATAAGCTATATGATACTCTACTCTGATGCTGGGCAATTGCGGCTCCCGGTCAGACACACAATCAAATGGGTAAACACTTAAAACCATTCTGAACCCATACAACCATTTTGTTTTTTCACTTTTAGAACAGTACTCAATAGTTTACAGGAGAAATTCAATACTTTATTATAAAATAGGCTTTCTTTCTTTCTTTCTTTTCTTTGCTTTTTAGGTCTGCACCCATGGCATATGGAAGTTCCCAGGCTAGGGGTCAAACCAGAGATATAGGTGAAGGCCCACACCACAGCCACAGCAACACGAGCTGAGCCACATCTGCAACCTACACCACAGCTCACGGCAATGCCACATCTGAGCTACGTCTGAGACCTACACAATAGCATATAGCAACGCCATATCCTCAACCCACTGAACAAGGCCAGGGATCGAACCTGCAATCTCATGGCTACTGGTCGAATTCCCTTCTGCTGCACCACAATGGGAACTCCTAAAATAGGCTTTGTGTTGGATGATTCTGTCTAACTGTAGGCTGATATAAGTGTTCTAAACACATTTAAAGTAGACTAGGCTACGTTATAATAGTCAATACGTAAGGTGCAATAAATCTCCTATGGAGACGTAAAGGTGAGGTCTTTTATATTTAATTTCCTAGAATGTCTCCAAGGATGGACATGCTACTAATTTTACTATCCAGGAATTTATACTTATGCTAATATTGGAACTGTAAATGCCCTTGCCTAGAAGACTCGGACTATGCAGGAATGTGAGACACTCATAAATTAGTCCCAATACTCAGCCATCCATAAGTAAGGGTAATAGATATAATAAAGTTACATTGAGTACATTATAAGGTTTAGATATAATGTGCCTAATAAAGTATCTACTACATAGAATAATTAACTATTTGAGAAAGGAAGAGTTGCAATAGGCTTGTGAGAGATGTAGTAAACAGGAGTGCTCTTGATTCACTTAGTACAAAGTGAAAAAATGGAAAAACCCTACTATATATAACAAGATACAAATCATCCTACAAAATGAGGATCCCTTTTTTTTTTTTTTTTGTCTCTTTTTAGGGCCACAGCTCACAACAACGCCAGATCCTTAATGCACTGAGCAAGGCCAAGGATCGAACCGGCATCCTCATGGATACTAGTCAGTTTGGTTTCCAGTGAGCCACGGCGGGAACTCCTGAAATGAGCACCCTAAAAAATAACCTATACAAAACAAGATAAAAAAGGCTTCTCTATTTATATTAACTTCTTTTATAGTGACTTTCACGCTGTAGTCTGTGATGTGCTAGTGAATGTTAACTGTAATTGGTCACAATCATCATTTTTACATCTAATAGAGTAAAATTAAAAAAATCAAAATGTACTGCAAGGTACCAAAGGTAAGAATTAGTGCAGACTGACAAACATATGCATTTAGTTATAAGATAAATAAGTAGCACTCTATCCAAGAACTGGGAATTTATAAATAGTACCAAACATTTACCAACAAATAAATGCTTAAGAAAATAAAACTGAGTAAACCTGTTTTAAATAAAATGAAGATCAGAAAAGATATGGACCAACTGTCTGTCCAAATTTCCAATAAAGATATAAGCAACCGACTAAATTGTAACAGGAAAAAAAAATCAGACAGTCTTGAGTGAGAAGGGCTAAATATATTAATGAAAAAGTTGGGCAATGTTAAAAATCCTTTAAGGACAATGTGCTTTTCTGTTTACCTTCTAAAAATTCTATAAGTAAATCTTCTTCAAATCATCTGGCCCCACCCCCTACATTCCCAGCAATATACTAAGTAAGCATTAAAGAAGATAAAAGCCATATTAAATAACCACTACCTCAAAGGGACTTACAATAAAACAAAATTAAGCCTTGGCCCATACACATTACATCATTAACTCCTGCCTGTATAGGAGTAAGTATGTACTTTATATATTATCTAAAATGTTTTTCTTCTATCCCTTTGGATCATTTCATTATTCCAGATGAAAGAGAAATTTTCAAAAACAACTTTGTTTACAATTCTAAGACATGAAACAATGAAAAAGCAACTACCTTAACTAATAGGTGGTTTACTTTGCAAGAATAAATCTAGTCAGGAAAAGTGAGTTTAAACACTTTGCCTCATTTATCACAGCATCTATCTCTATGAGCGTGGCCAGATAACAAACTCTCAGTACGCATATAAAATTAGAAAAAAAATTTCATGGCACTATAACCAAATCCATGAAATGCATAAATACTTGTAGTGAAGTTTTAGTGATTTACTAGTCTTCTGCTTTAACTTTATCAATGCATTACAAATGCACAGCATAATCATAATCATTAACAATGGAAACTTCTTGAAAAAGTGAGAAGCAATAACATACCTAGAAGTTTAACTGCTAATACATCTTTCCCTTTGAACCTGATAGTGGTTTTTACTTAGATAAAAAACAATATAAATAAAAATGAAGAGATTCCATGAAATTTTAGGAATCAAGTCTAAAATAATTATCTAATTATTATTTATTTAATTTCTTATGTACAGCAAAGTGATTCAGTTAAATACATATTCATCTTTATGTTCTTTTCCATTATGGTTTATCTCAGACTACTGAATACAGTTCCCTGCACTGTACAGTAGGATCTTGTTGTTTATCCATTGTGTAGGTATAAAATATTAAATTATTTAATAATTATTTG
This sequence comes from Sus scrofa, assembly GCF_054392235.1. Taxonomy (NCBI): domain Eukaryota; kingdom Metazoa; phylum Chordata; class Mammalia; order Artiodactyla; family Suidae; genus Sus; species Sus scrofa. The sequence continues at coordinate 99,255,270 of NC_139396.1, read as the reverse complement.
AGTCGCTTGCCCAAGATCACCAGTTACTTGGTGGCACAGCATGGAGCAGAACTTCTATTTCATGAATTCCAATCAGACCTATCTGACACTCGTTAAGACTGGTTCTATCATCCAAGACGTTTATAGAGTTTTCCCTAAGACTATATAACTAGATATCGTCAGCTCTAAATAGCCACAAAAGAGTTAAAGTTTACTGTGTTTCTCATAAGCACTATTACAGAGATGGACATTCATTCAAAAACAGTAATTGTTTTAATACTTATTCTAGGACTTCATGGATAATTATAAAAAATGTTAAGGCTAAATCACTATGTTGTGGGGAAATTTTTAGTAATGATAAAGGAATGGTATGGGGGCCCAGAGATGAAATTTTTCCAACTAAAATTCATAGAGACACTGGAATATTTCTATGAGAGTCAATGAAGCTGTGTATGTGATTCATTTCAAGGCAACACAGGATCTGCTGTACTGATAAGAACATAAAAATGACCAGCCTCCCTCTGGCAGGAACCTACTCCAGGTGCTCAAGAGAATGATGAGTCCACTTTTTCCTATTCCCCTATGAAACTTCTGCTCAACAGCAGTAATCAGTAGAGAGACTAACCAATGCCAGAGGTTCAGTTGCTTGCCTTACAATTCGTACACCAATGTTGAATGAATATTTTTAAATGTTGTTTTAAAGTGACTCTTTTTAAAAAAAGGAAAATCTTTTTTAATGCTAAAGGATTAGTGTTTTTAAAGCTTTATTTCTGTTCTTATGTCTTTTTATGCATGTTATCAAAAAATGTTTTCTAAAATCTCTAAAGAACCTTATATACAAAATCAAATAAACATGACATTTCACAAACAAGATTTTTTTTTTAATAGTAGGGAACACTTTTAGTTTGCATTTAAGTGACTTTATGATTAGAAACTGGAAATCAGTAAAAATTTAGACTAGCTTGCATCAACTACAAGCTAATTAAACAATTACATTAGATGAGGCCTATCTATGTTCTAATTATACACTATTATAACTGAAGAGCATTTATCAAGGAGTTCCCATTGTGGCTCAGTGGTTAACGAATCCGACTAGGAACCATGAAGTTGCAGGTTGAATTCCTAGCCTCGCTCAGTGGGTTAAGGATCCAGCCTTGCTGTGAGCTGCGGTGTAGGTCGCAGATGCGGCTCGGATCCTGCGTTGCTGTGGCTCTGGCATAGGCTGGCAGCTACAGCTCCGATTAGACTCCTAGCCTGGGAACTTCACTATGCTGTGGGTGCAGCCCTAAAAAAAAAAAAAAGAGAAGAAGACATTTTGTAGACATGGAATAATGTACTGATTCCATGCAATGGTACAAATATCACATTTTCATATCAAGAGTTCTGATAATTATATACAAAAATATTTGTTTGCCCAGAAGACACATAACTTATATTAAAAGTTGCAAATAAACTGGAGTTCCTGTTGTGGCTCAGTGGTAATGAACCTGACTAATATCCATGATTACACAGTAGGCCTCGTTCAGTGGGCTAAGGATCTGACGTTGTCGTGAGCTGCATTGTCGGTTGCAGACATTGTTCAGATCTGGAATCTACCCTGGGAACTTCTATATGCCATGGGTGCAGCCCTCAAAAAAAAAAAAAAAAAAGTTGTAAATAAATGGAACGCAAAAGAGTGGGAAATGATACATCATGCAAATAACCAGAAGAGCCTGAAGTGGCTATAGTAATATTGGACAAAACAGACTTAAAAACAAATTAGGTAATTTAGATTAAATGGATGACACAATGACTAGAATGACACAAACAACTGAAACTGACTCAGGAATAAACAAGTAATCTTCATAGACCTATACAACTAGTGAAGTGATTGAATTAGAAATCAAAAACTACCCACAAAAGGAGAGCCCAGATGGTTTCACCACTGAATTCTAACAAACATTTAAAGAAAAATTATTACCAATTCTCCAAAAACTCTTCCAAAAGAACAGAAAAAGGAACAAATTTCAACTCATTTTACAGGGCCAGTATTACCATGATACGAAAACCAGATACAGACATCATTAGAAAAGATAATTACAGACGAACAACTCTTATGAACATGATGCAAAAATCCACAGTAAAACACTAGCAAAGATGAATTCAACATATAAAAAGAATTATATAACAGGAATGAGAATGAATCCCAAGAATGCAAGGCTGACTTAACATCTCAAAATCAAATAATGTAATACATCAAATCAATAGCACAGAAAACAAAAATCACATGACCATGACAACAGACAAAGAAAAAACATCTGGCAAAATCTAACATGTTTTCAAGTTAAAAGCACTCGACCAACTACCTATAGAAGGGAATCTGATAAAGGCATTTAAGAAAAACCCACAGGAAATATCATCGTGAATGACAGGATACTTCTGCTCTCAGATGAGGAACAAGGCAAGGATATCTACTTCCACCACTTCTCTTCAACATTACACTAAGGCGAAGCTTAAGACTAACGATCAATCAATCAATGGCTTTCAAATTGTAAAGGAAGAAGAAAAATGTTTCATTTGTAGATGAAATATTTAGTACACAGTAAACCCTAAGGAAACCAATGAAAAATATTAGTACTGATAAATAAGTTCATAAAAGGCTACTGGAAACAAGATCAATATTTAAATAACAATTGTATCTCTATACAATTTCAATGAACTATCTGAAATTTTAAAAAATTCAATTTATAATAATATTGAAAAGAAAAAATATTTGGAAATATTTTCTTATCCTCTGAAAAGTACAAAATATTGTTGAAATAATTTTCAAATCTAAATAAATGGAAAAACATCCTATGTCATAAATCAGAAGATTTCACATTGTAAATATGGCCAGTAATACCCATCGTGATCCAATTCAGAGTCCAAACTGTATTTTTTGTAGAAAGCTGATTTCAAAATTCATGTGGAGTAGGCATGGGGGAAGACCAATGAGTGATAGCTTAAGAGTTTCTTTTTGAGATGATAAAAATGACTAAAATCATGGACTTGTACACTTTAAGTGGATGAATTATATGCTATATGAATTATATCTCAATAGAGCTATTTTTTTAAAGTAGCACAAACGAAGTATTAAAAACTTAAAGAACAGTTCAGGAGTTCCCACCGTGGTTCAGCAGAAATGACTCTGACTAGGAACCGTGAGGTTGCAGGTTGGATCCCTTGCCTCGCTCAGTGGGTTAAAGATCTGGCGTTGCTGTGAGCTGTGGTGTAGGTTGCAGACTCGGCTCAGATCTTGAGTTACTATGGCTGTGATGTAGGCCAGCAGCTGTAACTCCAATTGGACCCTTAGGCTGGGAACCGCCATATGCTGTGAGTGTGGCCCTATAAAGCAAAGTAAACACATACACACATACATAAAATATAAATTTAAAAAATTAAAAATTGTTGCAATTCTCACTTAAAAAAAAAAAAAAAAGAACAGTTTAAAAGTACCAAGAAGTGGCAATGTTTGTGCTAAGTATATGTTTTACTGTTCTCTTAAGTCTTTAAACATTTGAAAATACACATATAGCAACAATTAACCACAACAGCACAAACCTGAACATGCTGGTTTTGTGCTGCACATTTATGTACTGAAGAAGTTCATAAATAAACAATTGTTAAGCAACTTCCAATACAGTGACAGCTAAATAAATAAATACTCAAAACTCCAAAAATAGTTACTTGTATTATGTAAGCAAGGACTGCTGGGGAACTGTTATGACAGCCAACACATGGTGGATTTTGCAGTAAGCCCAAACATATAGAAAACTCTGAAGAAGCCATAAATAGAAAGCAAAACAAAACAAATGAAGAATCAAGCAAAACCAGAGACAGCAAGAAACAAGGGTAATGACTACAAAAAATTCTCTCAATGGGTACGATACAGTAGGGCAAGTACAAGAAATCTTAGGAAATGCATAGTAAAAATTAAAATTTAAATGTGAAAGAACATCACTTTGAATATACTTGTGTTAGTATATTATCGAAAAGAAGGGAAAAAAAACTAAGTAGAAAAGTGTAACTCTGAATGTCACAAAGGCCAGAGCAACCAAGAAAATGGGGATGCATGTTTCTTGGTGCTATGGCCTGCAATCAGGCCAGTCATAAAATTTTTCTCATTCTAGATTTCTGACATAAGTTAATCATTAAGAAACATTTCCTATGGAACAAGGCTGTAGGGTTTTTTTGGTTTGTTTTTTTTTTGGGGGGGGTTGTTTTTTTCTGGCTGCCTTTGCAGGATGAAGAAGTTCCCAGACCAGGGATCAACCCTGCTCCACGGCATGACCGGAGCCGTAGCAGTGACAATGCACCCTTAACCTACTTGAGTGACCAAAGGAATTCCAGGTTGCAGTTTTTTTTTGAAAAAGTATTTGAAGGACAGTATCCAACATTCTACACATCATACTATTCTTGGTATAATTATGTCTTGCAAATGGATAATTAAATATTGATTAAATAAACTGCTCCTATAAAACTCTGCCTCTCGTTTTATTTTTTCAAAATTATGTACTTGTTTAAAATTGGTAATACACAGCATGTTATAAAAATGATTAAAAAAGCAAGAAAGTACACTGAGTGAAAATAATTCTCCCACAAATAGCAGTTCCTCAGTTTCCCTCCAAATGCTGCCAGATTTATATATATTCTTACTGATTTTCCAGTTCTATTTGTGTTACTTTCTTGAGTATATTCTAATGCCCTGATCTGTTAATCTATGTACATAGATAATATATATACATTAAAACTATACATGCTAGATTTTCCAGAATAGTCCAGGATTCTGATCACTGCATCAAAGCAAATGGTACATACGCCCTCATTCTCATGAAAGATCTATCTGCTTACAGTTTTGAACAATAACACTCAGAGTTCCCAAGCCAGGAACCAGAATACATCTTCTGAAATCTGCTTTAGAAAATATTTTAAGAATGAAAAGTCACTAGGTGCAGAAGTGAAAAACATCTTACTTCTCAAACTGTCAAAAAGTATATGGGAATATAGGGAAACAACCAAGTTTTTCTGATACAATATAAATAACGCAAAGATAAATGATGAAACATTGAAAATACTTCCTTAGATTGTTAACCAGTAATCTATACCTTTTGCATTCCCTTACACAAAAAAACCCCACTATTTTTTTCTGATCAATTGAGCTGAATTCTAAAATTATACTAAATATATATTTTTATCAAACTAAAGATAATGTACAGTAAGATGTTAATATCAGCTCAAATAGTTTAAATTCCCTCATATGTAGGTGGAAAACAGCCCTTCAAAATGGAAGGGAATTTCATCAATTAGTGAAATAAGAACAAAACAGTGAAATAAGAACAAAACAGACAGGACTACTATTGGTCTCTGAGTTCCTTCAATATATATTGAAGTATTATAAACCAGCATTGATATAGTAAAGGAGTCTCCACTTTAATAAATCATTTTTTCAAGAAAAGGAAAAGTCTGCAAAATCTGTGAAAGTGATTTATCTTCAGGTGAAGAAAACGAACAGCAATTGATCTTATACCCAGGGAGTGATTCTTCTTTTACCAGCTACAAATATATCTCTGTTACATATCACTAGAAGAGGTTAGACAGTCTTATGTTTTGAATAATTTATTCATACGTTTAAGATTTAGGATGTATTTTGAAATTTTACATGAATGCTACCATTTCAATTGGTTGATTAACTTGCCCATCATTTGGTCACTTTGTACATCTGTAAAATGACTCCAACTGGTATAGGAGCATATCTGAGTAGAACTAAACACAGATTTTTTGGGGGAAAAAGGAGTGTCAGAGGTAAGAACTCCATGAGAAAATGACATTTAAGCTGAGACATATGAAATGGGTACATATTGGTCAAATGAAGGAAAAGAATGTTATAAACAGAGAAGATTGCATATTTCCCAAAGAGATGGGTGACCACAAAAAGTTTCAATTTAGAGCCTGGAATTCGGAAAACATCATGAGTCTCTTTAGATCATTTAGAAAATAAAACTATTTTATTTATATTTGCAATCCTGTGAAATTCTGTGAAGAGTTTTAAAAAGTCACAAAGAACAAATAGTTTACAAAATTCTCATATTACCTTCTCCCAGCTTCTCCGAAAGATAAGGTATTATATAACCATAGTCCATTTTCAAATCTGGGAACTTGATATTGGTACAATACTAAACTATAGACTCTTGTGTATGTGTACCATTTGTGCAGTCTTATCAGCTGTGTGGAACCTGTGCAGCCACTGCCACTGTCAAGATACAGAACTGTTCCATCACCACTAAGAAAGCCCCGTGTGTAACTCCTTTATATTCACACTGTCCCCCTTTCTCCTTCATCCCTAACCTTGGACAATCACCATTATGTTTTCCAATAGTATAAATTCTTTTAAATTTCAAGAACATTATATAATTGGAATTGAATAGAACGTAACCATTTGCAATTGGCTTTTTTCATTCAGTGTGATGCTCTTTGATATACATGAAAATTGTTGTATCAAGACTTAGTGCAGATATATCACAGTTTTGTTTCTCCATTCATCTGCTGAAAGATTATTTAGATTGTTTCCAGTTTGAGGCAATAACAAAGTACTATGAATACACAGGTAGAAGTTTTTGCAGAAATATATGTTTTCATTTCTCTATGATAAATACTGAAGAATCTGATTGCTGAGCCATGAAAATGTATGTTTAATTTTATAAGAAATGCCAAGCTGTTTCCAGAGTGGTGGTGCCATTTTACATTCCCACCAGCAATGTGTGAGAGATCCTGGCCTTGTGCATTCTCATCAGCACTTTATGTTAGCATTTTCCAAACTTCAGCTATTTAAATATACACCATGTTTCTCATATTTTTAATTTGAACCTTTCTAATGGCTAAAGATATGTATGTACATCATTTTATGTATCCTCTTTTATCATTTAACATTTTAACATGCTCTGAAGAGGGAATATATGATATCTCCAAGTGTGCAGTTAATAAGCTCTTTTACATAAGTAAATAGTATGACAAGGATAGATATACAAAAAGTTAATAAAACTTTATGACTAAAAAATGGAGATAGAAATAAGTAAAGAAAATATAATCTAATTTATTTAGCAAATACCATGATTGGGATGATTCAACTGAATTTTTTCTTTTGTCTTTTTCTAGGACCACACTCAAGGCATATGGAGGTTCCCAAGCTAGGGGTCTAATTGGAGCTGAAGCCGCCGGCCTATGCCACAGCCACAGCAACGTGGGATCCGAGCCACATCTTCGACCTACACCACAGCTCATGGCAAGGATGGATCCTTAATCCACTGAGCAAGGCCAGGGATTGAACCCTCAACCTCATGGTTCCTAGTCAGACTCCTTAACCACTGAGCCAAGACGGGAACTCCCAATTAAATCTATTTTTATGATAACCCAAGAAAGGGACTTAAAAGTCATAGGACAAACATCAGATGCTGACAGTGCTCCTCCCATATCCTCTGGACCTGTAACAATTTCCTCTGCCTCCAGGTTATTTCCAGAAGTTATAAGCTTCTTTTCTGTGCCAGAGGCATTTTCTCCTGAACTGGTGAAAGCTGCACTGCGGACCTCAGCACTAGGCAGGTGTACAGTCTTCTAAATTACACTATACAACCAATAATAAGAAATATCCTTGCGGAGTTCCTGCTGTGGCTCAGTGGTTAACAAATCTGACTAGGAACCCATGAGGTTGCGGGTTCGATCCCTGGCCTTGCCCTTGCTCAGTGGGTTAAGGATCTGGCATTGCCGAGAGCTGTGGTGTAGGTCACAGATGAGGCTCGGATCCCACGTTGCTGTGGCTGTGGTGTAGGCCGACGGCTACAGCTCCGATTAGACCCCTAGCCTGGGAACCTCCATATGCCACAGGAGCAGCCCTAGGAAAGGCAAAAAGACCAAAAGAAAAAAAAGAAAGAAAAAAAGAAAAAAGAAATATTCTTGCACTTCCAGTAAGTTAATTCTTAAACTGATTCTGACATTGATTTTTCTGAAAATTCCTCCACAGGATAAAGTTCCAGCAATCTATCACGGTACTTGAATTAATGACTTTTCATTAGCTGATTTGTCCTCCCTGAATCAGTTCCTGCACCTTGATAGTGTTGCCTACACCTCCTAAATTGACTATTTGTTCTAAAATCTTTGCCGTAGGTTCTGCTTGGGGGGAAACTATAAAAATCAAACCACCTACGACAACAATAAGTCTTATTAAAAATAAAAATATTTAAAAGAAAAAAGTAATGAAATTAATAAGACATATAAGGTTTCCTTTTTCTACTTATTATTAACTAAAATTACTATTTCAAAATGGTCTTCAACTGTAAATTAACAGCACTTTGCATATTAAAAACACAATTTCTAACACTGTACATTAAATCAAAATTCAACAGCAAAAATTTACAGATGTTTATGACTATCAATATAAGAAATCTTCAATCTATAAGATGTAATTTCAACTTCTAGATTCAATGTAATTAAAAAAACAAACATATCTAGGGTTACTATAAAGCTGCAGTTATCAGAACAGCATGATATTGGAGACAGAAGAGATATATAGATCAATGGAACAGAACACATAGAACAGAAATACAATCATATAACTGACTTTTGAAAAAAGTATAAAGATAATTAAAGCAATTTAAAAAGATTTCCAGAAAGGCTGAAACTATTGGATATCCATATGCCAAAGTGGGGATTAAAAAGAGAGAGAATCCTTACCTTATCCTAAATACACAAAAATTCATTCAAAATAGAATATAAAGCTTTTTTTTTTTTTGCTTTTTAGAGCCGCACCTGCAGCACATGGAAGTTCCCGGGCTAGGGGCAAATGAAAGCTGCAGCTGCCAGCCTACACCACAGCTACAGCAATGCTGGACCCCAGCTATGTCTGTGACCTACACCCCAGCTCACAGCAATGCCAGATCCTTAACCCACTGAGTGAGGCCAGGGATCAAACCTGCATCCTCATGAATACTAGTCGGGTTAGTGACCCAGTAAGCCACAAGAGAAACTCCTGGAATATACTCTAAAACGTAAAAAGCAAAACTATAAAATTATAGATGAAAGTAAGAATATCTCTCTAACTCTCAATTAGACAAAGTGTTCTTAGGTACATCACATAAAAGCATAATCTACAAAAAAACCAAATTGATAAATTGGTAAAAACTTCTGCTCATTGAAAGACACTGTTAAGAAAATTAAAAGACAAGAACATAATGGGGGAAGTATTTTCAAGGCATATATTTGATAAAAGATATATTCAGAATATTTTAAAAATTCTCAAAATTCAATAATGAAGAAAATAAGATGACTTTTTTAAGGGGGCAAAGATCTGAACACTTCTCTCAAGAAGATATATAAACAGCTAACAAAAATATGGTCATCCTCAAGAGGAAGTGTAAATTAAAATAATGAGAATATTGGTATGTTAATAAAGAAACTTACATACATAACGATCATAACAGCTTTATTTGTAATCATCATAGCTGGAAACAATCCAAATATTCCACTCTTTGGGATACATATACAAATACAGTACATGAACATGATAGCACACTACTCAGCCATAAAAATAACAAAATGCAAAAGCTATGCATTGTATGATTCTATTTATATGTGTCAGGAACTCAAGCGAGAGTTGGGAGATGGGATTAAGATGGCAAAATAGAAGGATTGGAGCTCAACTTCTCTCCTAAAAACAACAAAATTCACAACTAAAGGCTGAGAAATCTTTACCCACATGAACCGGGAACATTAAAAAAGATATCCTACTCCAGAAGACAAAGAGGAGGCCACATCAAGAGGCAGGAGGGGCGATTACATGATATAAGCAACCCCATACCTCCCGGGTGGGAAGCCCCACAGACTGGAAACTAACTGGTTCACAAGAGACTCACCTACAGGACTGAGAGTGCTGAGCCCCACATCAAACTCCCACGTGTGGGGATCTGGCACTGGGAGAAAGAGCCCCTGGAGCATCTGGCATTGAAGGCCAGTGGGGCTTGTGCGCAGGAGCTCCACGGGACTGGGGGAAATGGAGACCCCATTCTTAAAAGGCACACTAGACTTTCACGTGCACTGGGTCCCAGGGCAGAGCAAAGTCTCCATAGGAATCTGGGTCAAACCTGACTGCAGTTCTTGGAGGACATCCTGGGAAAACAGGGGTGAATGTGGCTTGTTGTGAAGGAAGGACATTGGAAGCAAAGCTCTTGGGAATATTCAGCAGGGTGGCCATCTTGGGAAAATCTGGCCCCACCTGTCAGTCAGCACTGAGAATCTCCAGGGCAAACAACAATCCAGGTGAGATCACAGTCCTGCCCCTCAGTAAACAGGCTACCTAAAGACCCCTCAGGCACACAGCTGCCTCTAATCCCATCCAGAGACAAAGCCCCACCCACCAGAGGGATTAGAATCAGCTCTAACTACCCGTGGGCAGGCATCAGCCCCTCTCATCAGGAAGCCTAGAGCAAGCCCCCATACTGACTTCAGCCACAAGGGGGTCAGACACCAGAAGTAAGAGAGGCTACAACTCGATTATCGGTAAAAAGATCACACCAAAAACCTATAAAAATGAAAAGACAGAGAACTATAACTCAGATGAGGGAGAAAGAAAAAAACCCCAGGAAATCAGCTAAGTGATCAGGAGATTCTCAGCATCCAGGAAAAAGACTTTAGACTGTTGATTCTGACGATGATGCAAGACATTGGAAATAAACTGGAGGCAAAGATGGATAACTTACAGGAAACATTGAGCAAAGAGATACAAGATATAAAATGTAAACAACAAGAGATGCAAAATACAATAACTGAAATAAAAAACCAACTAGAAGCAGCTAACAGTAGAATACAGGAAGCAGAAGAAAGAATAAGTGAGGTAGAGGACAGATTAGTAGAAATTACGAATGCAGAACAGAAAAGAGAAAAAAGATTGAAAACAAATGAAGAGAGTCTCAGAGAACTCTGGGACAACGTTAATCGCACCAACATCCATATTATCAGGCTGCCAGGAGAAGAGAGAGAGAAGGGGAACGAAAAAAATATTCCAAGAGATAGTAGCCAAAAACTTCCCTAACGTGGCAAAGAAACCACTCACTCAAATCCAGGAAGCACAATGAGTACCATATAAAATAAACCCAAGGAAGAACACCCCAAGACACATATTAATCAAACTGACCAAAATTAAAGACAAAGAGAAAATCTTGAAAGCAGCTAGGGAAAAGAAACAAATAACATACAAGGGAACCCCAATAAGGTTATTGGCAGATTTTTCAGCAGAAACTCTGCAGGCCAGAAGGGAGTGGCACCATATACTTAAAGTGATGAAAGGAAAAAAACCTAGAACCAAGATTACTCTACCCAGCAGGGCTCTCATTCAGATTGAAAGAGAAATCAAAAGCTTCACAGATAAGCAAAAGCTAAGAGAATTCAGCAACACTAAACCAGCCTTACAACAAATACTAAAGGAACTTCTCTAGGCAGAAAAGAAAAGACAGCAACAGGAAACAAAAATTCCACAAATGACAAGGCTCATATATTATATATACAGTAAAGATACGAAATCATCCATGCACAATTATACCACCAAAATCAGAAATCATGAGAAGAGGCGAATACAAATGCAGGACATTGGAGACAAACAACTTCAAACAATCTCATATATATATATATAGACTCTTACATCAAAACTTCAGGAACTCAAGCCAGCTTGAGAGACCTGAGCTGCCAGGTTTCAGATGAGTCAATGAAGACAAAACAAAATGAAAGTAATGGTTAAGTCTTTCATTACTAACAATGATACCGTTAAGAAAGAGGCTAAAGCAGAGAAAGTGCCTGATCCCCACAGGTCCATTTTCCCTCAAGGATCAGTACACTGGTCAAGGATCAGATGAGTCCCACAGATGTGAGAGTTGTTTCACTGCCAAGGGAGCCCCAGGTAAAGGCTCTGCGAGGTTATGACCTGAGGTCTGGGGAAGATGGAAGAAGAAAAGCTTGGTGTAGAAAAGTGTGGAGTACTAAGTCACAGTAGAGAAAGTCGTCTTCAAAGTTCTCTGTCACTTCTCCAATAAGAGGTTTTGACAGAGGCATCTAAACCAGGCCTCAATGAAAGCCCCAGGTAAAGAGGGTTCCAAATGAAGATATCTGGGCTAGGAATACAGATATGTGTAAAAGCAAGGCTGGCTGGTGGGGCTAGGTCCTTGACTGTAACTCTCTTCAGGGAGTTGGCAATGCATTGACTTTACACCAAGCCAGATGTGGGGAAGACAGCTTTTCCACATAAGCCCACCAAGTAAAACCTTTGTAGATCCCTACAACTGGTCCTAAAAAAAAAAAAAAAAAAAAAAAAAATCACACATATAGGTTTTTGACCAGGAGTCAGATTCATTAATATGAAATACTGGAAAAGGGAAAACTGGAGAACCAGAAAACTATGAGATATGGGATTTGATTTTAACCTTCTTTTAAAATCTAACCAAAAAAGTCTGACACTAATTCATGGTCATGGACAGAAGACAAGAGATCAAAGACAAATAAGTTTATTTTATTCAAGGCAAGGCACACAAACATAGGCATATTTGTATGGGTTCCCTGGCCTCAAGTCCTATGGAGGTGACATGATAGGGTTTAGAAAGATGCCATGTATGCACTGGTTTTGCAATGGCAGGTGAGGAACATAGGCTTGGGGAATCTACCAATTTTATAGCAAACAGTAACTAAATCTGTTCTTTGTCTAGGGAGAGACAGTTACCTCATGCCTTAAGTCCTCCAGCTGTATAAATAATACTGAGAAATGTCCCAGGAAAGAGAGCAGTCAGAGCCTTGTACAGTCTTGGCACATCAAGCAAGGAGGTCTGTCTCTGCCAACAATAACAGTGCAGAGATTGCTAGGAGCTGAGTGGGGGAAAGGCTGACTACGAAAATGCATAAGAGGAAGTTTTGGGGTGCTGGAACTAAAATATATCTTGTTCCTGGTAGCAGTTATATGCTTGTGTGCATATGTCAGAACTTACACAACTGCACATTAAAAAGGTCAATTTTATCGTATGTACGTTACACCTAAAAATTTTTAATGAAAAAAAATACTGGGGGAAAAAAATAAACCTTGAGAAAAAGAAAAGGAAAAAGATACCTAGGACCTTGTGGTAACATTCCCAGTGGCCTTTTCTGCATGTCTTCTTTCTACTTCTTTCCCCCATTCCGACTACTTAACAATGTATCCAGAATTCAAGGTTAATTAATTACACTTTTAGACATATTTAACATCACCTATTCATACTTATTAAATGAGAACTCATGGTTTCTAAATCTCTTGGTTTTTACAATGATTTCTGAGAAAAAAAGCTTAAATTTGCAAAATATAAACATTACTATAGTTCAGTGTTGCCTTTCAGCTTTCTAAATTAAGATATCCAAAACAGAATAACATTTAGTAAGCTTCTCTTCACTCTCCCTACCACAACTATTAACTGACAAACAGAATAAATTTTCAAAATCATTAAATTGCCATTGTTCATGCTTCTCCTATTGACCAGTGATCTAAACATTCATTTTAGTTAAGAAGGTTTTTAATAGAATGTAACATCTGTTTTATGTTACATGGGAGACAGCAAAATTCTTCCTCTCTGACTGGATTATTAATGCTCGTGCCTTCTATGGAGTAATTCTGTTCATCCGCATCCCCAGCACCAGCCCTCTAAAGTGCAACATACCCCCTGATGTAATACATTTTCCTGCTAACCGTACAATACTGTAGATATCATAACTTTAATGTGACACGCTGGTATTTCTTTTTTAAACCACAAACGCATTTCTTATTCTCAATCACAAATTTAAATTTCCTGTATATTCCCAGCCCACCAGGCATTTTTCTTTAAAAACTGCTGAATAAAAATAGATGAATTCAATTTTTTGACTTGTCATCTCATTTTTTATAGTCCTCTCTAACTTTGAGAATGGAAAAGTGAAAAGATATTTCTTTTTAAACTTTTACTATTAAAACAACTTCAACTTAAAAGAAGCTATAAAATACTTCCTTTTCTTAGAAGTGATATAAGACCATGACACGTAAAATTATTACAAAATAATGTTTGTATTAAATTCAAGACAAATACCTTTTAAAACGGTATTCACCCAATGTTCATCTCTATAATTATTTTAATATGAATATTTTTAAGACCTCAAATTTGACAAATATTCATTTTATTTCAGCTTTATACCCAAGATTTGAGAACATCTTGATTTTATTGATTAAAATGAAAATAACATGCCAAATGGGTTATTATTACATAGTTGTATTCCTATTACCTCTAGTTTTTCTTGTGCAATATTTTGTTATGAATGAATTCTGACAAAATCGAGACAAACCACATCATTACTGATGGTTCTCAATTAGTTCTTCAGTTCATTTCCCTTGCCTGACTTTAAGAAAACTACATATGGTTTAAACCACTGGTATTTTTTGCTTTCTGCCAATACACAAACCATTCTTTCTTTGTGTTGAAAACATTCCCATGAATAATTATAATAGTCTCCAAAGAGACCAGATGGTAATAAACTCTAGAGCAGATCTGGAAGCTAACCATAAATTTACCTTTTCATAGTCTCACCATCATAATATGGTTCTTTGTGCTATGCATTAAAAAAATACTGGTGATAGAAACAATATGAGTATACTTTGCACTTAAATAAAAAGATACACAGTAATGTCTTTCAGAACCTCACAACCCTCATTTTATACTGTTATCAAAAATTTTTAGTGGAGCATCAGCTTGATAGAGTATGACATTACTAATCACATTATATAGTGATTTTTTTACATTGGCAAAATTACTAGTGAAGAAAATCTCAAGAAATATGATCCGGCTAAAGGCAACAAATGATTTCAACATTAAAGAAATGGAAATATAGGTAAATGTTACACAGAATTGCTACTGATCTTTATTTTGCTATTCTTCTGGGAAATACAATTAAATTAGTCTGGCATTGCTACTTGAATAGAAGTAACACAGTTTATATAGTCATGTTTCAATCTATTTAAAACCACATTTCAGAGAATAAAAATCAAGAGTGGGTCTCACGATTCAAACTTTCAAAATGCATTGTGGTATATAACATTAAGATTTAGGTATTTCCCTGCATAAGTAAAAAACAAAAGCCAAAGAGCAGCTTATTTTTATACTTTCTGATCTAAGCTACAATATTAATATATGGTATTAGCTGCATTTTCTGTATGCATTGTAATATTGTTATTTGTAATGTTACTGGTATTAAATTATTTTTATAGCTCAAAACAATGAATATGAAGTCACATGGCAATAGGAAGATACAGAAAAAAGAAGAAATAAGGAGAGAGAAAAAGAACATTTAAATATAAACAGGAAATGTAAAAGGGGGGTGGAGGGAGAGATTGCAGAAAATGAGAATAAAAACAATATCTGTCCAAGAGGTACTTTATCTTTTTGATTGCTACTGTAAATGAGTTTTATAGTTTGTTTATATAGCCTATTAAGTGCCTCAATATTTGAATTTTAAATCCAGCTAATTTTTTAATTCTTTGTTTACAACAGTAAACATTCCACTGGAATTTTTCATAATAGAATCAACAAAGCGTGTTCATTTATTTCCTTATTTTTTCTGTAAAATATGATGCTAACATTGGAATTTAGAGACACAGATTCTATTAAGGAAGTGTATATCTGTTTTATTTAATGCAGGTTGCTTTAGCATCTCTAGAGATCCTACTTCTCCTTTATTTTACTGTTAGGTGATCAAAATAATAGATTTTGTAATAGTGAACCATCCTTGCATTCCCAGAATTAACCCTACTTCTTAACTTGTGTTATTAATGTGGTATTAGATTCTATTTCCAAACATTATATGTGGATTTTAAACAAAAGTATTAACCTATACTTTTCCCTTAGTTTTATGCCCATTTCTTTTTCTTTCTATTATCCTTATTGGTTTATGGTATCCATATGACACCAGCCTGGAAGAAAGGAATCTAGAAGGTTTTTTTTTCCCTCCTATGCTTCTCAATGGTTTAGTCATCTTAGAATAATCTGCTCCTCAAAGTCTGGTTCATTCTCCAAGTGAAGTCACCTAGGTCTTCTACTCGAGGAGATGAAGCTATTTGATAATCTGTTCTCTTATATGAGCATCATACTATGCAATTTTCTATTTCTTTTTAGACTGAATTCTGGTGATCCACTTACCTCAGAAAATAGTTTACTCTATTCAAGTAACTCATTGTATATAAATGTAAACTCTCAATGAGATCTTCTTTTTCACACATCCTATTGATAAAGAATATGCTGAATATACTCTGAAATGGTGAGAATCTATTAAAACCAAACATGTTCACTTAGTCCTGATGGAAGTAAAAATTGGTAAAATGTTCACATGGACAAATTCAACAATTTCTATAAAAATTTACCTTGCCTATGCTCTTTGAGTTAGCAATTCTATTTCTAGGAATAAAAGAGATGGAAAATAACATGTATATCAAGGTACTCCTGAAGCATCTTTCTAAGCCATCTAAATGTCAAAAAGTAGGGGATTCACTGAACAAAATATAATGTTATCACAGAACGGACCAATATAGCCATTAAAAAGAATTACCCAGGAGTTCCCGTCGTGGCGCAGTGGTTAACGAATCCGACTAGGAACCATGAGGTTGTGTGTTCAGTCCCTGCCCTTGCTCAGTGGGTTGACGATCCGGCATTGCCATGAGCTGTGGTGTAGGTTGCAGACGCGGCTCGGATCCCGTGTTGCTGTGGCTCTGGCGTAGGCCAGTGGCTACAGCTCTGATTCGACCCCTAGCCTGGGAACCTCCATATTGCTGTGGGAGAGGCCCAAAGAAATAGCAAAAAGACAAAAAAAAAAATTACCCAGATCTCTTTGTACTGATATGGGGAAAAAATTCCACATACAAAACTTGTGTATACAGTATAACATATTCCTAAAATATGCATTGATATGCACACAGTTGTAAAGAAATAGAATAGAAATAGAATATTCTTTTTCGCAGAAGGATACAAGAAACTTGTTATAGGAAATCACATCTTATGAAAGGAAGTGGGTGAACAAAGTATGGTCACAGGAAAAAAGCCTACTTTTCACTATATACTCAAACATTAAAATTTTGGACTTTGGACCTATTAGATCCTTCTCATGTGATCCTCTCCATAGGCTAAGAGAGTGTTCTCATGGCAAAGCAGTTGACTTTTCCATTATGGGTATTCCAAAAGAAAGTAATGTAGAAGCAACAATGCCCTTAATGGTCTAGCCTCAGAAATAGCGCATCATAAATGCCAACACATTCTATTTGCTCGAAGCAAATTACTAAGGCTGTCACATATAAGAATAGGAAAATTTATTTCTTTTAAATGAAAGAATGTCAAAGAAGTAGAGAGAGGAGTTCCCTTGCGGCTCAGTGGGTTAAGGAGCCAGCATTGTCACTGCTGTGGCTCTGGTTACAACTGTAGCATGGGTTCAATCCTGGCCTGGGAACTTCTGCATGCTACAGCAGTGACCAAAACCGAAATAAAACAAAAAAAAAGAACTTTAGAGAGACACTTTCAAATATAACTAAAATACGCATTTTATATTTAGAAAATACAAACAAGAACACTACAAAATTAAATGAAAAGATGCATTTAACTCTGTGGAAGACAAACGTTTATCATTAATCCAAAGGATGATAGAGGGTATCAGGAGATTTAATTTTTATGAAATGACAAAAGACCTCAATCTGTATGTTAGTATCTAAAATCCAACTCATAATACTGTGTTTCTGAGAAGTCACAGTAGAGCAGTAATTTAATGTATGACTAAAGGACTATTTTGAAAACAGCTCTGTCCAGTGCAACATACCAATGCTGTACCACCTATTCATATAAATAAATATTTTGTGAAAACACTGAGAAAATAAATCTCAAAATCTTTAGGAATGATGATAGTGAAGTTTATTTATTTTTTGCCTTTTAGGGCCGCACCCACGACATATGGAGGTTCCCAGGTTAGGGGTCGAATTGGAGCTATAGCTCCCCACCTATACCACAGCCACAGCAACGTGGGATCTGAGCTGCATCTGCGACCTACACCACAGCCCATGGCAATGCAGGATCCCTAACCCACAGAGGGAGGCCAGGGATCGAACTCGAAACCTCATGGTTCCTAGTCGGATTTGTTTCCGCTGTGCCACAATGGGAAATCCTGGTGAAGCTTAATAACATTTGTGATAATGACAGCACCTTACCTACTAGTACATAATATCCTAACTTTATTTTACATTACACCCTCACAAATCCAAATCTACAGTGTGCATTTTATACAGCGTAGAATGAGTAAAGTGATGTACAGGAGGGCTACATAAACTTGCCCAATATCATCTGCAGCAAAAAGTTTGTCATGTAATCTAAATATCGGTGTCCTCAGCCCCTTTCCTTCATTTTGAATACGCTTTTTACATTATTTTCCTTAAGATTGTGTTGGGTAGCTCTAAAAAACTATACAATACAAACTGAATTTACTTAAAAAAAAAGCAAAATGTTTTCTCCCCCAACAAATATAGACTTGTAGAACTATATAAACACATATACTGGCTCACATACAACTGGAAAATATAAAAGAGGGTACTGTCATTTTTTCTTTACTTTTCAGTTTTCTAACATGTGTTCTAAGTCTAACAATTAAAACCATTTTTTAAAGTCTTAAGGAACAGTACAAATATGTGGGGTGGAGCATTGGGTAAAGTATCAACCGGCCACAACTTCTTACATGAAAGATTTAATTACAGGTAGAAGAGTCCAATGGCTAAGCCTGATATTCCACCTACTACACAGCCACTCCAAAAGTATGAGCCCTGTCAAGTCAGCTTTGTACATGTCCCAAGCAATGTACATTATTTGTAGTCATTGCTGCTATAAAATTAAGATTCATCCCTTAGGGGCCTAAAGGAGATGGTTTAGAATTGATAGTTGGTTCTTTTAAAAAACTGCAACACTGACTACGTTATTAGTGACTATGATCTTTCACATTTAGCATAATTTTCCTCGGAGTAGGATTAAATCTCTAAGTTTTGTTAAGGGAAAATGACCCATTTTAAATAATTTAAAGTCGTGCTCTCTATACTTACAGTTTTAAAACATTTCATCATTTAAGACAAATGATACATTTATATAAATGCTTCACAGAGATATTACTTTTCATTTCCTGAACATTTTAAAATAACTAACATATTTCAAATATTACTTGCCTGTTAGTTATATTGAGTCTACCCAATGAATATTTCATTCAATTTTTAATATGAAAAAAGGTGAAAACTGTTACATAAGACTTAAATCCCTAGAAGTCAATAAATATACTTACTATTAACATGACTGAAAGTAATCTGACCTATGAAACATATTAATTGTTCATATTTACATAGAGACCAGCTTCATAAAGTACTATAATTGGTATTGCTTACATGAAATCAAATTTCTCTAGGTTTCTTACTTTTTCAGATCTCAAATTTTTAAATTCTCAAAATTTTCATAGTTTTCTGTTACATGTTATAAAATTATTTCCAAATATACAAACAGTAAATGACAAAGCTCTTTAACTATATACACTACCTGCAATCTACCTGCTACTCCTACCAAGAACAGAGCTTCTCAATGATCAGCTAACAACCAGCTATCCATCCTCTCTTTTTCCTTATTTGAAGAAGGAAGCATAGCTGCTAATTTTCACGTAGAGACTTTGAGAAAGAAGGAAATAAAAGTTCAAGATGAGATGGACAGAAATTACTACCAAATAAGGCCTACAAAAATGAGGCCAAGGATTGTATCACTGCATAATGGATCTAAATGCTACAATGGGAGGGACCCAGGTAGGAGAGTGGAATGAGATAAGGGTTCCTAGGTCAATTCTTCATTTTACCTCACCAACTCCTGCATGTACATGCATACATATTTATGCTTAGGGCCAAACACATGCAGAGTTTAATTTCAAAAAGAGAAAATGTACTTCATCCTATTTATCTTGAACTTATTTCAAATTCCATTAACAGAAGATCAGGCCTTTCATTTCATAATAACATAAATGTTAAATAGGTACATATTTAAATATTTATATTTATAAATCAATGTGAATACATTATCCTGAGAATGCCAATGATGAAATGAGAAACTTGACTGTATAGGAATAAAAATGGAAAACTGGAGATATTGGCTCTAAATGAAAGGCAACAATGCCTCTGAGTGGGAAAATAAAACATAAGAAATGGAGAACGGGAGTTCTGAATAACTAGTCATCTTTAGAGATGCAATGCTGCAATGCACAGGGTAGGACCTTGGAAGCCAATATTTTGGCCCACTTTTTTTTTTGGCCACAACCATGGCATATGGAAGTTCCCGGCCAGGGATCAAATACCAGCCACACCTGCAATCTACGCCACAGCCACAGCAATGCTGGATCCTTAACCCACTGCAACAACCCAGGCCCAGGATGGAACATGTGACTCAGCAACAACCTGAGCCACCACAGAGACAACAATGTACCCTTAACCCACTGTATCACAGTGGTAACTCCTGAATCACTTTCTTACAGTAAAGATCAGTACCAGGCAAACTGATAGAACCAGGAACGTAATATCACAGATTCTCAATTAAATAATTCATTATTATAGATTACAAAAGTTGATATTGAACTGCAACATGCAGACTATATCTAGGAAGAATGAAGAGCAATTTCCTAAGATTTAAGACAAACAAATATTTCACAAATGCTAGATTCATTTACTAATTCAAGATTTTTATCAATAAGCTATTACATTCAAAAGACAATTCATAAAGTATTGCTATAATTAAAAACTCTGTATTAGGCATTTTATTTTACATACTTTGAATTTCCTCTCCAGTGGAATAAGAAAATTTTGTGATACTGCTCAAATTTTTAAAAACGTTATTTTTTTATATACCTACTCTTGAATATTATCAACTAAATTCAGAGCTTAATGGGGAACCCTAAATGACTATGTCTTAGAAATGCTTTAAAAGTCCTTATTTACATAGCACAAAATGTGCTAGAAGTAAAATTCAAACCTTTGATTTAATGCTCAGAAGTCAGCTAATTTGTCCATTCTTTCAAATAACATTCATGACATTATTTTGTTAGATATGAATATCTTATGATAGCATGTGTCCAAAAAAATATAAACATCTTCAAAACCAACTTATAAAAGGGTATTCATCAGAGCCCCATATTTTACCTTACCATATCTATTAGTTATGTGATAAATCACCATTATAGTGCATTATAACGCATGGGTCCTCCAATTAGAGATGAATATATAACTAACTGTATATATAGCATGGATTTTTAGGATACTATTGAAATGATTGTTTTTACAGAATAAATATAAAATTGTATAAGTCCATGAAATAACACACCAAAAATCAAACTCAAATAAAATAATGAAGTTTAACAGCACAGCTAAGCTTTTTTGATCATTTATCACTTGTCAAGCACTTTCCTAGGTAAATCACGTTTAATTTTTTTAATAAACTACAAGTTTGATAGTGTTTTTGCGTTATCATCTCATTTTACTTGTGGAGAAACTATTCCTCATAGAGTTTAAGGCTAGTCAGTATAATTTTTTCTTCTTTCTTTTTAGGGCCACGGTGTGACATATGTAAGTTCCTAGGCTAGGGGTTGAATCAAAGCTATAGCTGCTAGCCTATGCCACAGCCATAGCAACACCAGATCAGAGCCATGTCTGTAACTTACATCAGAGCTCACGGCAATGCCGGATCCTTAACCCACTGAGTGGGGGGCCAGGGATCGAAGCTGCATCCTCATGGATACTAGTTAGGTTCGTTTCCACTGAGCCACAGTGGGAACTCCCAAGGGTGGTCAGTATAAAAGTGAAGAACTAGGACGAGAATCTAAGTCATTGCCTCCAAAGATTACACTCTTTATTATAAACTTTGTATATTGCTCTCAAAATGTACTAATGTGTGACATTCAAAGGAAAAAATTCAATAAACAGATTAAAATATTTATAATTACACAAGTTATATAAGTTTTGAGCTTGTGAAAAAATAAATAAAATTAATACAAACCAGGGAATCAGGCAGTAAGAAAAATACAGCTTTCTCATATAGGATTAATGTCTATTAATTAGTTCAATCACTCAAAATATGTTCTCTGAAGTTTTTGTAAGTGATAGAGATTGTTGGAGATGCTGAGGACAGACAGCAGGAAACAAAACAAAGTGCCTGCCCTCATAATACTTATATTTCAATGAATATAAAAGTAATAAAAGGAAAAATATTAAAATAATACATTGTAGCAAGAGGCTAAAAAGGGAAAGCAAGTATGTTACCAACTCAACAGTTATGCTTAATATAAATCATCAAAATACAAGGATTAGAATTATTCTTTCCCAGTATAGAGCGTGTACCATATTATCATTTTTGAACTATTTCGTGATTCTATAAATCGTAAGCTACTTACGGCAATAATTCTTGTGCTTAAGAAAAAAATCAGAAAATAAAACCAACCCTGTAGAGACACAAATGAAACCCACCACCCCACCGAAGTCAGTTTTATAATACTTAGAGCTTGATTTCATGGACCACATATAGCCCTGGTCTTTGAATTCTCATTTTAACTACCTTCAGTCTCTTATCTGTTCACTCATTAATTGTGAGTTAAATAAAATTGTGTACATGTGTTCATGTATATCTAAGAGCCGTGATTTTATCCTTTTAAGAATATCTGCCTATAGAGGTACTATGATTATTCCTATTTTACAGAAGAGGAAGCTAAAACTTGAAAAGGTTACATGACTTGCCCAAGTTTATACTTGCCCAGCTTTGCTTAACTGCATAGCACACCCCTACACCTCAATCACTATGTTAAGCTAAAATTAAGAGTATTTTGTTTTTTACTTTGTTATCTCAAGTATCTTATCACCAAAAGTACCAAAGAACACAGAAACTCTAGAAAAGTTTATCTTTAAAAAATATGGCAGTTGATAGTACATAATTGACCACTCTAATTTAATTGGCAAAGTCATCCTCAATGTCCAACCAACCAAACGAATGAAAAAATTTCCCCTCAGAAGATGTCTGACTGGAATTTCCATTGTGGCTCAACAAATCTGACTAGTATCCATGAGGACGTGGGTTTGATCCCTGGCCTCACTCAGTGGTTAAGTATCCTGCATTGCTGTGAGCTGCAGCATAGGTCACAGACATAGCTCAGATCTCGAGTTGCTGTGGCTGTGGCATAGGCCAGCAGCTGTAGCTCCAATTCAGCCCCTTTCCTGGGAACTTCTATATGCTGTGAGTGCAGCCCTTAAAAAGAGAGAGAGAGAGGTCTGACTTTATTTTTCAGTTCAAATAAATACATTAATCCACAAAACATTTATTTTAATAGTTCCTAAATTGTAATTACAGAATAGAATGAAAAGAAATGGAACCAATGCAAGGATTTTATCCTCTGGATGAAATAAGGCTTGTCGTTTTTCTTACTGCTTTGCATCAGAGACACAATCTCAAACTGTACCCATGTTTAATGTCATACCATGGGACAATGTATCACATTAAGGTTCAAACCTAAAGTGTAAAAGCCTTGCTTTCCTTATGCAGTGGATACTTATGTGTGTTTGGATTTATACTACACAACCTCAGACCATACTACAACTACTGAAGCAAAACTGGAAGCATATTTTACTAACACTGGTAAAAGAATCCCTCTTATGTTATGAAATAATGGAAAGAAAAAAGGAAGAAAAAGAAAAGAGGAGAGGGGATAAGGAAAGAAGAGATAAAACAGAGTTTGCTTTACAGTAAAGAATGTAACCTAGAAGAATGTCATAAACACACTAAAAACATCATTTAAGAAAACAAATGATACTTATTTTAGCTACTCAAGTCTCTCACAGCCTAATTCAACAAAGAAAAAGATTACTAAAGAAGGGAGGTACTAATTCATATTTAAAATTTTCAATTGCAAGGAGAAATTCACAATTTGAATAGTCAACTCTATTTTTGTAAGACCCAAGCTACTTAAAATTATTCGATAATCTTAAAATTGGCATTAAAAGGCATCTCCTTTTTAGTGACATAAAGCTTTGACAAGACTCTGTGTTCCATCACCATCTGCCACATCCTGCTCTGATATTTATAAATATAGTTGTGCTATTGACGTTTCTACAACTGCACCAGGTGTAAAGCATTAGAAGGGAAAATTCTCTTTGATCACTCCAATGTCGTTTCTTCTTTTTAGATCTAAGCAGTCTGGACTGTTCCCAGATTCCCAGAGATATGTCTACTAAAATGCATTTTAATCTCTAACTAGTTTTTTCAGGTGAAATAGGTCAAAAGAGAGATAATCAGAATAATATATATTCATACTTAAATTAACTGTTTTATACAACAGTTTACAGAAGAAGAGATGAGGCTCTTGATCTTCATCAATATCAATTTTTAAATAGTATGACTTAATTGGAAATGCTACATGGTTCTTAAAATATCAACTCTACAATTTTGGGTTAAATATGTTTTTATTCATTGAAACACTACTATATAAACTTAATGAAAGATATTTTTAGTTAGTCAATATACACAGAGTTTGGGAAAGCTTTAAAATAATTCCAAATACTGGTTCATTACATAATGTTTGCATGAAAAAAAAAGTTAAAGCACCTCCCTCCAACACCCCGAGCTGCAATCCTGTATAAAACATAAACATACTGGCACAAGACAGTTCTCTCAAAATTCTATTTAAAAAAAAAACCTGAAAACTTGGTTACAATTTTACTCGAAATACAAATGTGGAGGCTTATCCAACTGGGAGAGAGATAAGAAACAGAAAGATTGAAAAGCCAATTATTAGAGGACCCAGGTTAGGAATTAGAAATAAGAATATATAAGAATTCAAGAAGAGATGAAGCTAAACTTAGTTAAATACTTATGTGAAGAAGAGAATCCAATCTGTTACTGATGGATTTATATGTACTATTAAGGAAGAAAATTTCTAATTAAGAACATACTGTATTTCCTGAAGAAAAATGGAGGACAGAGGGCTATTTGGCAAGGAATATATACAAATTTAATAGTTTTCACCTGAATTTAAAGTACAGCAAAGAAAGAAGTACTATTTTATTCCCAAGCTCTCTGCTTTAAATAAGAGAAAAAATATATTTAGAAAATGATGGCCATTAAAACAAGAATAATTACTCTTTCTTACTGAATAGAGTATCATAAAAATCCATATAGCCTCAACATTTGGGGGATAATAGGGAGAATAAATATTAGTACCAATGACAATCTCCTTATATTCCAGGAAACAAAAAAATATTTGATTACATGTTCAGAATATATCCAAAAATGACAAAATTTTAACAAAATCAGAACATTGGAAAAATCAATAAACCAATTTGTAGGAAGTTTTAAAAGAATGAGTTTGTATAGCTTAAAACAATAAAGAAATACCACGTGTAGATGGTCATCAGGCTTCTTAAAAAAAAAATCACTGAGTTAGAAAAGAGCATAGGAGCTTCCATCCTGGCTCAGTGGAAATGATTTTGACTAGTATGCACAAGGACACAGGTTCAATCCCTGGCCTCACTCAGTAGGTTAAGGGTCCGGTGTTGCCCTGAGCTGTGGTGTAGATCGCAGACACAGTTCGGATCTGATGTTGATGAGTCTGTGGCCTAGGCCAGCTACAGGTCCAATTTGATTCCTAGCCTGGGAACCTCCACATGCCATGGGTGTGGCACTAAAAATACAAAGAAAAAAGGAAGAAAAGAAAAAATAAGGAAAGAGCATAAATCACCAATGAGCAAAAAAGTATCCAAACATTGGGAGTTCCTGTCATGGCTCAGCAGTTAACGAACCCAACTAGCATCCATGAGGTTTATGAAAATCAGTAGCCCCAGCATAAGAACAGAAAACAACAGCCCACTGGCCTTAAAATACAATGACCAACATTTTAGAATGCCATCCCAGGAACAAATATATCAAAAATATATCTCTATAGCTATGTATAATATATATATAAATATCAATATATTGATATAAAAAATAATTATGGAGCAAATTAATGGAGTAGGCAGAAATCTTTCACAGAAGCATTAAAACAAACAAACCAACCATCATGTAGACCAACATATGAAATTGTGGGAATTGCAGAAGAGAGAAGTAGCAGAAAAAAGCATTTAAAGACATTATGGCCAAAAACTTCCCAAATTTGATACCGGCACATACACATGCACAAACATATCCAAGAAGCTCAATGAACTCCAAGGAGAATAAACTCAAAGAGATTCGTACCAAGACTTCACTAAACTAGCCAAAGACAGAGAATCTTACAAGCGGAGAGAAACAACCTGTTAAGAATAAGGAGTCCCCAATAACATTAAAAGCTGATTTCTCATAAAAAACCATGGAGGCCAGAAGTGATAAAAGAGCTGTCAACCAAGAATTCTAAGTTCAGCAAAATTATTCTTTCAGAATAAAGTATAAATTAAGACATTCCCAGATAAGCACAAAAGCTAAAGAAGTTTGTTAATTGTAGGTGTGCCCTACAAGAAATGATAAAAAGAGTCCTTCAAACTGAAATGAAAGGACACTAGATAGTAACTTAAAAACAAAACAAGGAATGAAGAACATTGATGAAGTAACTACATAGGTAAACATAAAAGCCAATATCACCATATTTTTGGTCTGCAACTCCTCTTTTATTCCTATAAGATTTAAAAAGTAAATGCATTAAATGATAATTATAAATCTACGCTAATGAGTACAAGATATATAAAGATGTAATCAGTGACAACGATATAAAGGAGGGGGGATAGAGATGTAAAGGGGCACAGTGTTTCTGCTTTTGAAACTAAGTTTGTACTATTCAAACTACATTGTCAGATGTTTAGAATCGTCACCCCAAAGTCACAACCAAGATGTTAATCGTCACCCCCAAAGTCACAACCACCCCAAAGTCACAACCAAGAAAATAACTAAAACACATACAGAAAAAGAAAGAAGATGGGAATCAAAATGGTACATGACCAAAAATAAAAAATATAAACAAATGAGTACTTAACAGGGACTGAATTGTGTCCTACCAAAATTTCTATGTTGAAGCTCTAACCTCCAAGATCTCAGAATGTAATGGTACTTTTAAAAAAGAGATAATTAAGTTAAAGTGAGGCATTTATGGTAGGGTCTAATCCAGTCTGAACTGAGTTCTTCTAAGTATTGATAGAAACACATAGGGAGACACGAGGGGATTGCACAGAAGGACAACTACGTGAAGATGAAGCAAGAGAAGAGAGGACCAGAAGAAACCAAAGTTGTTAACACCTTGATATTAGACTTCTAAGTCTGCTTGAACTGTGAGAAAATTAATTTCTCAAGTGTATGCCACCTAGTCCATGTATTGTTATGGAAGCATGAGCATACCAACACAGAACTTAAATTATTTATTATTCTGTCACATAAGTGCTATTATTTTAAATATAATAATAGGAATAGTTAACAGTGACAGTTAGCAATAATGAAAAGTAGGACTAAATAGTATGTATAAGAAAATATAATAATTGGGTTTTTTGTTTAACTAAATACAGCAACTTATTTTAACTTTTCCTTACCTCTTTATTAGATAAACTTTTACAAGCCATACTATATATTCTTAACACACATAGACATAAGATTTTTAAAAAGAAGAGTAAGTATAACTGGATTAAACAGATATTACTAAAATTAAGAAAAAAAATAACATGGCATGTTCCTTTTTGTCCCATGAAATAAAAGAACATTTTTATTCTGTGTTTTTTTAGAATTATTGGGGCACCTTCTTAAAGTGTGGTAAAGCTGAGTATATTTAAATGTAAAATTCATTTTGACTTATGGCATTACTCTCATTAAGTCCACATGATGCCATCAAGTGAAATATCTTTCCAACAATAGCATTTGAGCATGGAATACTTAGGATTTTACTTAATAGTAATAGCAGGTACTTAGATATAGAAGAATTGGTTTCTACCTCTACAAAATATTGACCTATCCTGAATCTAAATGCTTGTTTTGATATTCAACTGTTTATTCAGTCATTTCCTTTCCATTTATAGATTCATTAAATATACTATTCCTGACTAAAATGAACATTATTTCAAAACACTCCAAAGCACAACAGTGATTTCAACAGTGCTGTCAAAGTTGGATTCTAAGTTGCAGTTTTAGTAAAGAAATTGAGAAAATTCCATATAAGTTGGCTGCCCTTTGATAGTAACCTTTTCCCCTCTTGAGATATAGAGCAGTCATATTACATAAAACTGAGTCATATGTTTGTTGTATGAGGGTTTTTTTTTTTTTTCAGGTTCCTTATGGCCTCTTCAAATATCATCAAACATTTTTGGAGAAATAGCATGTAAATTTTTGTTTTACTGTAATCCTTCCATTCTCATCTTAAATGTATTACATTAGACAAGGACATCCTTCTTGTCTCACATTTTTAAAATATTATACTGCAGGACCTATTTTCTAAGTCCAGCAACAATTACAGCCATGTTTTAGGCACATGTCCAAAGAGGCTCTATCCGTCTATTTCTTTAAAGTAAGAAATCACCTTAAGTGTATCTGCATATTTTAAGAAAACTGAAAAGTGACCAAAAACATTCACTATGAGAACATCAATCACAGGCAAGCAAATCACATCCCTTTTTAGAAGGGCTGTATACAAGGTGTGCAGGATATTTAAAACATAAAATCTTTTTATTTTCATTACTAAGAAGTTGACGTTGCAAAGAATTTGCCAAAATTTAAATCTGCACTGTCAAATACAGAGATGAGAAAAGTCTAGAACTGTAGTTGGACATGATAACAATATTTTATGGTGCCTGTGGTTTCATTAAAATCTTCAAGAACATGTTTTAACTAATTAAAGTATCTAACAGCTCATGGGAACATTTCCTTGTTGAAGAGATTTATCACATCACTTGACATCAAAGCATGATTGTCGGTAAGATCTGACAGAATGAGCTCTACATTGTCAAGTGTTAACCTTTACTGTCCATATGACATTTGATCCTTTCACAGAGGTGATGATTTTTGCGAAGAACATTCACCTTCGATGTTCTTGCATATTTTTCTATGGTTCCTGAATTACTGTTGTTAAAGTACTGAACAAGGAGAAATCGATGCAAACCTGCTGTTGTGTAGGGAAATTACCTTGAAGCCCTGGTAGAGTCCAAGTACATACATAAGCAATCTATCTCAGAGGGCACACAACAGAAAAAGCCTTCTGACCAAATTAAGATATTGAAGTCACAGATTTATCTATTTAAAACACACAACAAGAAGCAAAGGAAAGAGACAGGGTAAGTTTAACACTCAGGATGCTAAGGACAACACTCCTGAATGTTCAAACATCACCTGCCTTCCACCTCATCTGCCTTCCCTCATGCTGATGGTATAGTTATGAGAACCTATTCTCAACCTCGCTCACCTACAGTTTGAGGAAGCAGGCCCTCAGACAGGAGTCCCTGGGAGATCTTAAAAAGCAAGGACACTAAAGCTTGATGTCATGGCTTTATTTGCCTCTCCTGGGTTATATGCATATGGAGCCAGAATGAGAAGAGTTTCACTAATGATTTGTCTTGTGGGAGGTAATATATACTGTCAGCGCAGTGGTATATGATCATAATAGGGTCTTTCCATCCCTTTCTATCCAGAAGTAATACTTGTTTGTTACAGTACAGTTTTATTCTATCTTTAGCAGTCTTATCGGATAGAAACCTACTTGCTATTTATATTTAACAAGTCTTATCAACTTTGCCTGTTTCCCAAGCTACTTACTTATTTACTATCTATACTTAAAACATCCTATGAGTTTTGCCACAATCTTTTTATTTTTTTACACAGAGCCATGAATGAGCATATTTTTACACACAATAACTATACTCATCCCAAAATAACCATCACTGAAAATTCACAGGATTCCAAAAGGCAAAATATGATTTGAAAGCACTGAAATATAATTAATAATAACAACAGGAGGGATGGAGGAGAAGTGCTAATAATTGTGGAATGCATTCAATGTGCCAGACCTCCTTCTCCATACCTTGCGGGTATTAGCTGTCAGTCCTCACCATGAGCTGGGGAGGCAGGTACTGCTACTTCCCTTCTAGGAGGAGACTGAAGCCTGGGAGCTGCCCAGAGTCACATTGAGAGTTCAGAGCAGGCTTCGGACCTGGTCCGGCTCCATGGTCTACGCTCTTGACCATGACATCATACGGTTCAACAAGGCACAACTTGTTTTCACATTCAACCCAGGATTACCCTGGCAAGACTGAAGTTACCTCGCCAAGGAGAGGCAACAAAAATCCCTCAGCGGCTTGCACTCAACCCTGTTTCCGAGGCTGCTCTGACACGGATCCTGTGGATCTCTGGTACAATAAAATGTCAAGCCAGATCTGGTCCACTCCCGGCTCTATCATTTTCTTGGATTGATCCTTTGATCATTATGTAATTTCCTTCTTTGTCCCTGAAAATATTCTTCATTTTAAAGTCTATTTTGTCTGATATGAGTATTGCTACTCCAGCTTTCTTTTGATCCCCGTTTGCATGAAATATTTTCTTCCATCCTCTCACTTTCAATTTGTATGTGTCCCTAGAAGTGAAGTGGGTCTCTTGAAGACAGCATATAT
This sequence comes from Sus scrofa, assembly GCF_054392235.1. Lineage (NCBI taxonomy): Eukaryota > Metazoa > Chordata > Mammalia > Artiodactyla > Suidae > Sus > Sus scrofa. The sequence goes on along the minus strand of NC_139396.1, from coordinate 99,224,570 downwards.
ATGGGTCTTGTTTTTGTATCCATTCAGCCAGTCTATGTACAATCTTATAAGTTACTAGTTTAATATCTATGAATTTCATCTATCCTGTTATTTTTCTTGTCTTTACAGAATAATTGAATTATTCTCAAAATACCTATTACATAAAACACATACAGAAAAATCACATTACACACGATAGAGACCAAATAAAAATATATAGAATTAAATAGCTTATGAATACTTTGATGATGATCAAATCCTTATCATCACCAGTTCACAGCACCTGGTGGCCATTCAGTTGGTGTGGCTATACTGAACTTATATGTGTTGCCCAATATTTGATTTTTCAGTAATCTAGAATGATAGATAAAATGGAAGACTGCAATCCAGTTGTTTTCCAAGGCGAAGGAGAACACAAATGGATAAGAAGACGGTTGGTTCAAAGCCAACCAATCAAACACACAAACATAAAACAAAACCCGGCACCTTCCCTGGTGGGCTGTACCTGGCTAGACTTTTTAGATAGCTTAAAGCCTAACCTCACTCATCCACCACATTAGATTCAAGTAAGACTACATCAGGACTGTTCACACTAAAGCTCTAATTATTTTATCAGATTTTACTTAAAATTTAAACAACACAGTTTCTGTTACCAGTTAGTAAGAGGGACAATGACTAGCACATAGAAAATGCCCATAAATACCGTCTTTATGTACAAAGGAATCAGTTCTTTCTATTAATGAGCCAAGGAAAATCTGAGAAATCCTCCTTCCAAAGTAAAGTACTTCTACAGGAATGTTTTTCAAAACTGTGTGGTTTATCCAGTCATAAATTATAATTGGGCAATTATATAGTTGGATCATCAATCAAAACGGAAAAGCACTCTCAAAATATTAGGGAAACTGAAAAGCCAAACAAGATGTTCAACTGAGGACTAAACTAAGATAAGTATTTGTAAGTGAATGAGAGCCACAAATCTGGTTGTTCTGTCCATGAATGGGTAAATTGACATTTTATTAAGATGAAGAAAATTCAGGAAAACAGGGTCAGGGGAAAACCCTTCAACCCTAGGGGATTCCAAATTTTCTTTTAAAAAGCGTTTTTTAAAACATTCATAATCTCATTAACCTGTATGAATTTCATCTGAGTTAAGCTTTAACCTCTATATTTACAGATGAAAGGCCCAGAAAAGTAGCTTTACAGCCAGTAAAGTGACAAAGCCTGAACTCAAACCCAGTTCTAATGAACTCCTAATGACTCAGGAGCAAGCCTATGCTCTTGACTTGGTATGTTGACTCACTGATTATTGAATAAGCAAATGAAATCCATAATTTGAATCAAGTTGATATCACCTCCTATTGAAGCATTTCTAGAATCTACTTTTTAACTTATTTTTTAATTGTGGTCAAATAGACGTATGCAAAATTTTTAATCACTTTTAAGCATACAGCACAGTAGCATTAAGGACATTCACCTTGTTGTACAACCATCACCACCATTCACCTCTACAACTCTTTTCATTTTGTAAAACAGAAACCCTATACCCAATAAGCAATAACTCCTCATTTTACCTTCGCACAAGCCCTACAAATCACCATTATATTTCCCAACTCTAAGAATTTGACTAATATAGGAACCTCATGTAAGTGGAACCATCATTACTAGTTCTTCTGTGACTGGGTTATTTCACTTAGCATGTACCCTCAAGATTTATCTGCACTGCAGTATGTGTCCGAATTTCCTCACTTTTTTAAGGACTCATAATCTACCACTATACGCACATACCACATTTTGTTTATCCATTCATTCCTGAAGGACATTTGGGTGGCTTCCATCTTTTAGCTTTTGTGAATAATGCTGCTAGGAACAACAGGGTGTACACATAGCTCTTCAACATTCTGATTTTAATTCTTTTGGGTATGTAACCTCTTTTAGGCTGCTGAGACTGCTGTAACAAAATATCATAGACTGGATGGCTTCAACAAAAGAATTTTTTTCTGGATTTCTGGAAATCCAAGATCAAGATAAAGTTGATTTCTTTCCTAGTGAGGACTTTCTTCCTGGCTTATAGATGGCCACCCTGTCATTGTGTCCCCTTAAGGGGAGGAGGAGGGACAGGAAGAAGGAACACAAGAGGGAGTGGTCTCTGACATCTCTTCTTCTAAGGGCACTAATTCCTCATGATGCAATCCTTCATGACCTCATCTACCCAAGTAAGATCTCAAAGACTCTAAATATCATATTGGGGGTTAGAGTTTTAAGGTATGAATTTAGGGGTTCACAAAGTTTCCATCCATAGCATACTCAGAAGTGGAACTGCTGAATCAGATGGTAGCTATTTTTTTTTTTTTTTTCCTTTTTAGGGCTACACCTGTGGCATATGGAAGTTCTGGCCTATACCAAAGGCACAGCAATGCCAGTCTGAGCCATATCTGTGATCTACACCACAGCTTGCAGCAACACAGGATCCTTAACCCACTGAGCGAGGCCAGGGATCGAACTTGCATGCTCATAGACACTATATCAGGTTCTTACCACGCTGAGCCACAACAGGAACTCCCAGATGGTAATTCTTTTTTAATTTCTTGAAAAACCACCATACTGTTTTCCACAATGGCTACACCATCTTATATTTCCACCAATAGTATACAGGGCTTTGATTTTTCTGTACCCTTGCCAACATTTGTTATTTTTTATTTATGTGACAGTAGCCATTCTAATGGATGTGTGGTAGGCAGTAAAATTTTTTAAAGAATTAAATTCTATTTGGAAGCAATATGCAAAATAGAAAGCAAAAGTGCTCTGCTTTTAAAACAATACCTCTAGAACAAAGCTAGCAATTACCCTTGCCTCTTTTGCCAGCCTCTGAGAGGTTCCACTAACAGTTTGAGAAAAATCTTATTAGAACGAAGACAGCTAAACCAGTCTTATGTTAGGGATGGAGTAAGAGTTCAAGTTGGGCAAAGAAAAACTGCTATTCATGGGTATCTCTTTCAATTTTCCTAGTTCAAATTTAAAACTTCCTAAAATTTAGGATATATGATACAAATCATACTGGAACAATGGGAATTGTGATTCAACTAGGAATTGAACATCATGTTAGAGGTGTTATATTGAGTTTTGCCTTCAACTTTCTAGAAACTGGCAAAAATCAAATAATTCAGTACTGATGCATTTTTATTCTGGTTCTTATAAATCTGTTTGTCTCTTAGGAGTAGAGATGATTGCACCTATAACATGATATTGTACCTAATAGCTTGCAGTTCTCTCTTTCCACCCCATCCCCAAATATATTTTTATAATAAAAGCTTCATGAGTATGATACAAGTCCATTATGAACACCTGCATCACCAACGTCTAACCACCTGGCACACAGTAGGAATTTAAATGATGATGAAGAAGGGAAGGAAAAAAGAAAAGGAAAAATTAGGATAGTAGTTAAAAGAGAAACCGCAAGTTTCACAAAGTAACCAAGCATTTTGGGGAGTTCCGTCATGGCTCAGCAGAAATGAATCTGACTAGTATCCATGAGGATGCAGGTTCGATCCCTGGCCTCGTTCAGTGGGTTAAGGATCCAGCAGTGCCATGAGATGTGGTTTAGGTCACAGACGCAGCTCAGTTCTGGCGTTGCTGTGGCTATGGCTGTGGCATAGGCCAGGGGTTACATCGGCGATGAGACCCCTAGCCTGAGAACCTCCATGTGCCATGGATGCAGCCCTTAAAAGACAAAAAAAAAAAAAAAAAAGAATTTGGGAAACAAGGAACATGTCTTATTTATTAATAAATCTATCACATAGCACACAGTATTATATAGATCAATACATGTTGGCTGACCTGAATTGAAAAGCTCTGTGTATGGTATAAAAGAAAGGTTGATAGTCTAGAAATCAGGATAAGATTTCAATTCTAAAAATACCACTAATATGGAATTCCCGTCATGGCTCAGTGGAAATGAGTCTGACTAGCATCCATGAGGACATAGGTTTGATCCCTGGGCTCACTCAGCAGGTTAAGGATCCTGTGGTGCCGTGAGCTGTGGTGTAGGTCGCAGGTGCGGCTCAGATCCTGCGTTGCTATGGCTGTGGTGTTATAGCTCCGATTTGACCCCTAGCCTGGTAACCTCCATATGCCGCAGGTGCGGCCCAAAAAAAAGACAAAAAATAAAATAACAAATAAAAATAAAAGTAAAAATACCACTAATAACAAATTTAAAATACTGGATGAGCTACCCAAAACTTTAATTCTCTTTACTTCTTTGTACAATAGAGAAACTAATAAACCATTAACAGGATACACTGTTAGAGTCTACATGAAGTATTAAGTTTTAAAAAATATAATGCTTAAGCAATAATTATTTTATTAATGAGACCCATATCAGGTAGAAATCCAATGAACACCTTGATATTAATTATATGTTATAAACTTTGGAAAGATAAGAAATTGATAGTAGTTAGGATAGTAGTTAAAAGAGAAAATGATGGAGAGCTTCAAAAAAGGACAGACTTTACTAGGGGACAGCTCAGCCTCCCAGAACTAGAAGGAGAAAAGACTGGAAAGGTTGTAGAATGTGCTTTGATAGACTGGGGCTTTAAAAAAGACATCTGTTATAGATAGAATTGTGTTCCCTTACTCCCCTTGTCCAAATCATATTTTGAAGTCCTAAACTACAAGGTGATTATATTTGGAGAAGGACCTTAAAGGAGACCATTAAAGTTAAATACGGTCCTAAGGGCGGGGGCCTCATCCAACAGAACTGGCATTTTTATAAGAGGAAGAACTTCTCTCTTTCTCTCTCTCTCAGAACAGAAAAAAGCCCACATGCGGACACAATGAGAAGGCAGCATCTACATACCTCCTGGAAGCTTCACCAGAAACCAAACCTGACAGCACCTCGATCTTGAAGAATAACCAGCCTCCAGGCTTAAAATAAATTCATCTTGCTTAAGCTACCCAGCCTGTAGTATTTTGTTATGCATCCTGAGAAGACTAACACAAATATCTAAGAACAAAAAGTAAACTGCCTTTTTTCTGTTAAACTGAGGCCACAAAGTCATCACCAGAATGTTTAAAAAAAAAAAAAAAATCAACTGACAAATACAAAGACTTTTTCAGACCACTGCATATAAAATTTTACAACCTGAAATATTTTAATACTATAATTAAATTTGAGCTTTGGAAGTATGTCTAAATCTGTACGTCTAAATTTAATAAAAGTTCAGAAAAAAGGGAAATTGTTCAACCTTTGTCAATTTTCTACTTCTCCAGTCCTTAATTAAAATTCAAAAGGAAAGCATGAATCAATAAAAAAATCAAAATAACCTGAGTTCATCAGAGTTGACCTATGACTTGACTGCAGTGAGCAGGATTTTGAGCTAGTTTACAAATCACATAGGTAAAAACCAGAAGTTTGTAAAGCTTTTTAATGTCCTTCATAATTGGAAGGTGACATAGAACACGGACACTTCCACTTAAGATTAGATTAGGCTGGTTGACTTGAAGAGTTTATGTCAAAATAAGGGGCACTAAAGATAGATATAGATATATGAATTATACATATTACATGCATTTTAAAGATACATAGATGTAAGTATTTATATGTAACACAAGAAAACTTATAGTATCTTGATAAAAGAATGTCCTTTCTAAGGACATGAAACGCAGAAATCATCAAGTTTAATTACGCTAGAAAAAAAAGAAAACTAAAAAGTCTGGCACAGAAAAAGACACTATATTCCAAGTTGAAGTATAAATAACAGATAAGGAACACTTCCAGCTTACAGAATTTAAAAAGGAATACTATCGATAAAGTACAAGGAATTTCTGAAAGTCACTAAGATATGACAAATTGTAAAAAAACAACTGAAGAATACAACAAGTACCTAAAAAAAAATATAAATAACAATAAACATTCAAAACCAACAAAAATATTCTGCAGCAACAAAATATAACAAAATATAGACTGGAACAATTATGTGCAATGACCGAAAGTCTAAAATCATTTTGAATCTATTTCTTTATCATCTTTAAAACAATTAACCAACCTGAGCCACTTTAATTGAATTCTGGGTAGAGCCACCAGCATGATATTCAACTTTGAATTTTTTTACAAGTTCATCAAACCTAAAAGAAAAATCACATTAAAAAAATTAAGTTAGCATTTGTCAACTGTCAAAATGCAAATTTTTCTCATTATGTGTATTAAATCACATTAGTGAAAATTTATGAATTATATAATTATGTTGAACAAATGAATTAAAATATTACATAAAAAATAACTTTGCTAAATCTCCATACTTAAGAAATTCTTCCCATAAATGTACAACTATAAGAATTTAAAATACATAGGCTTACATGAGGTAATCACCTCATACAAGTCAGAATGGCCATCATCAATAAGTCTGCAAATAACAAATGCTGGAGAGGGTGTGGAGAAAAGGGAACCCTCCTACACTGTTGGTGGGAAAGTAAACTGGTACAATCACTATGGAAAACAGTATGGAGGTTACTCAGAAAACTAAATATAGAACTACCAAATGATCCAGCAATCCCACTCCTGGGCATGTATCTGAACAAAACTATAATTCAAAAAGATACATGCACCCCCATGTTCATAGCAGTACTATACACAACAGCCAAGACATGGAAACAACAGAAATGTCCATCAACAGTTGAATGGATTAAGAAATGGTCACACACACACACACACACACACACACTGGAATACTACTCGGGCATAAAAAAGAATGAAATAATACCACTTATAGCAACATGAATGCAACTAAAGATATCATATTAAGTGAAGTAAATCAGAAAGACAAATACCATATAATTTATACACAGAATCTAAAATATGGCACAAATGAACCTATCTACAAAACAGAAACAGACTCACAAACATAGAGAACAGACTTGTGGTTGCCAGGGGGACAGGTGAGGAAGTGGGATGGACTAGGACTTCAGGCTTAGTAAATGGGAACTATTACATTTAGAATGGATAAATAATGAGGACTTATTGTATTGCACAGGGAACTATATCCAATCTCCTAGGATAGACCACTATGGGAAGTAAAATAAAAAATGAATGTATATACATGTATGACTGAGTCAATCTGCTGTACAACAGAAATTGCACAACACTGTAAATCAACCATACCTTAATTAAAAAGTAAATAAATAAATAAAGACTGACTATAATAACAATTAAACTAAAGGTAAAAATAAAAATTTATCAATTATTACTGTTTATAAGCAAGGCATATTTTCCTATATTAAATGCTGAACTCTAGAATATTTACAAATGTACATTTTAATAAGTTCTAATAGTTTTAGATATCATAAAAGCTATTGTTCTAGAATGTAAAGAATAGGGAAATTACATTGGGTTGTTAATGATTTTGGGCAAGATATATGGTATCACAATTTCTGTTTCTGCAAATAAAGGTACAGGGAGAGATGATCTAAAGCTTTGATTCTTCATTATTTTGGCATCTGATAACGACTACAGAACTTCTCTCCAGGAAAATACATGCACTCACTACATATAAAACTTTCCATACAAGACAATCCATATAAACCCCTTATACACATACTCAGCAAAAGAGCTATGGACAGTGATTCAAATGAGCCTCAAAAAATAGATGGCATTTAATAATAGAGACCACAAATCCATATTCTCTACTTCATATTTCTAACATGTTAGATGCTATGGGAAATATCCAAAGGGCACAGGGGTATATTTTAATTTTAAAGTAGGTACAAACTTTGGAAGGAAAAAAGATGAATATATATGAAAAAAGAGAAAATTAGAAAAGACGAAGTTACCAAATAAAATGTATTCAATGTACACAGCAAATGCTACAAAGGATCAAAGTAGACAAAGATTGAGATGTGAGTATTTAAGGAAGCTTTCAGTCTTGGAAAGTATTTTCAAAACTTAAAAAATTTTAAATATAGAGGTATATCCTTTTATTCAAATGAAACACTTCACAGGATTTCAAAATAGAAAGATATAAATGCAGAGATGGTTACATCAGGACTGGGAAAATGGAGTTATTATATCTACTTCCATATTGCTAAGTGCCTTGGGATTCCATCTATAAAGCACTGATATGTCAATAAATATAATTTGCAAACCTTCCCAAAATACAGACAGCATTATTCCTATACCACTAATCATACTAATGTAATAACAGGAGAGAAGGCAAAGTACACATTCCTAAATGCAGACAGATAGGTAGTTATAGTAGTTTAGGAAATGTTCTCTCTCTCTCTCTCCCCCCCTTCCTCCCTCGCTCCTTCCTTCCTTCCCTCTCTCCTTCCTTCTGTCAGGAATAGAACCCATGCCACAGCAGTGACCCAAGCCCCAGCAGCGACCACACTGGATCCTTAACCACTAGGCCACCAGGGAACTCCAGGAAACGTTCTCTTTTAATTACTTTCTGAACTAGCATCAGCTAAGAGTGCTATTAGGGATTGGAGAAGAAGAAAGTGAATGAACAAATTAAATTGATCGATTGCTATGCTCATTTGTAGTCCTTCCACTTTCAAAAGCCAATTCCTCCAAAGGAAATGGGTCCCCCCAGAATCTGTGAATGTAACTTATTTGAAAAAAGGGTCTTTGCATATAAAATTAAATTAAGGATCTTGGGATAAGATTCTCTTCCTGAACTACCTGTGGGACTCCTAAATCCAATGCCAGGTATTCTTAAAATGGAGGAAGAAAAAGAAGACAGAGAGAAGAAAACCAGATGAAGATGGGGGCAGAGACTGGAGTGATGTGGCCATAAGCCAAGGAATGCCAACACCATTCAAACCTGGAAGAGGCAAGGAAGGATTTTCCCTTAGGCTCTTCAGAAGGAGCTCAACAATGCTAATACCTTGATTTCAGACTTCTGCCCCGACCCCCCTGCAATTCTGCAATTTCTGTTGCAAGCCACCCCAGTTTGTGGTTGCTACAGCAATATAATCCTTTCTTACGTTCTCAAGAATCTTTTCTTAGGTTATAGCCTTCTCTGTTTCATCATTAATGTCTTCCTTCCAATGACTAAAAATCCAATAGTTATACTGGGAAGAACGAGATGAGCCTAAATTTGTTATAGATACTAAAATAACAGTAAACCAAGTATATAATCTATTGTTTACTTTGTTATCGAAATCTCCCACACCATGAAATAGAATTTTTTGGTAATAGTGGAAATGTTGGGTTTCCGTGTGTCCAGGAATGATAGCCATTAGCCAGCCACAAATGGTTACTAAACACTTGAAATATCACTAGTGTGAATGATGAACTAAATTTTACATTTTACTGAACTTTAACTTAAATTTGAATATCTATAGCCTCATGAGGCCAGCAGCTAGACTGTTATGGTTTAAAAAGAACATTAGCTTTGCAAGATGTTCTAGAGAAAAAGAATTACGTGACCAAATAAGTGGAGGAAATGTGTGTATATCAGCATATTAAAAGCCTTGAGATAACTGAAACAAAGAAACTTGTTTAATTATTACTTACTTTTTCTAAAATATAAGGGATCTCAGAACCCTTGGAGGTTTAGGTTCCACAGCTCACATTTATATACTTATTGTACATCAAAAGTTACTGCTTTATTTTATTTTATTTTAGTCTTTTTGCCATTTCTAGGGTGGCTCCCGTGGCATATGGAGGTTCCCAGGCTAGGGGTCTAATCGGAGCTGTAGCCGCCAGCCTACGCCACAGCCACAGCAACAGCAACACAGGATCCGAGCCGCATCTGCGACCTACACCACAGCTCACGGCAACGCCGGATCCTTAACCCACAGAGCAAGGACAGGGATCAAACCCGCAACCTCATGGTTCCTAGTCAGATTCGTTAACAGCTGAGCCACGACGGGAAGTCCCCAAAAGTTACTGTTCTAAACACTTAATCTATATCATCATTTTTTAGAATGCTCACTACAAGTTTCTGGGGTGGATATTATTAGCTCCTTTTTCAATATTTTTTTTTCAGTAAATACCTACATACTACACAATCCGCAGTTGGCTGAATCCATGGATGTGGAACCATGGAGACTGAGGGTGGTTATGTGGAGAACCTTCAACTGCCTTCATGTGGGATGGGGGTTTGGGAGGGGAGGCCCAGCACTCTGAGGAAAAATCTAGAGACTGCTATCTCTGTCTCAAAATCAAAGAAATTGATAAATGACTTACCCAAGGGCAGGACACTGAAACGATCTGGATAAAATCAGGATTCAAACACTAGTTCTTTTGATTCCACATACTATGATCTCTAATCAAACGAACTATTCCACACTGAGTTAAAGATCTGTAAACTACCTTTATTGAAAAAAAGCCACTTATTAAGAGGACCCATACAGTTCAAACCTGTGTTGTTGAAGAGTCAATTGTAAACATGACCAGTTTTAGAACTAAAAGGGATCTAGAAGAATGGCTTTATTTAACAAACAAGGAAAGTGAGCCATAAAGCATCTGAGTAGATTGTCTAACAAAGGTCACATATGAAGGCCACAAAACACACTACTTATTCACATTCAGAACTGAAGTCTCAGAAATATTTGTTAATTACAAACACATGGAAATCAGTGTATCATTCTTCTCAGTCCAGCCAATGAAGGGTTTTCTACAAAACACAAGATTTTTGCCTAATAATGTTATTAACATCAGTTCAAGGGGCACAAAAATTAGAGGACCTCACATTTCAATATGAATAATGAAGTATATGTTTGCTTCCTCTTCCAAGTGTGACTCACTGTCAACAAATATGATACACACACACACACGCGCACGCGCACATACATATATAAATGAACAAAAGCATAGCAGCACCACAAAGCAAGGAAAGATAATATACACAGACACAAAAAAGGAGAAAACCATATATCATATACTTCTAAACAATTTTAACACTTGTGCTGGTAGTGTATAGGGGAATTTAAATTCTAAGTAATGCTTTCCACTCTCATATCACATATTATTAAATACTCTATAAACAACTGATAATTCCTGAGAATAATATGACAAACATCTATATATGTGCTTTGCTTTTGAGAAGAAAAGTGAAATACAATGATGTGAAGAGACTTTCAAATGCTAACATGATAGGCTAAGCTGTGACTAAATACTAGTTTTTTAACCCTGGTTTAGTATTAAACCATACCTCAGAGTGGCTTAAGTATGCACAGTAAACATATCATATGAAAATGATCAAATCTCAAAATTTAAAGTCTACTAAAAGATAGCAAAACATCTGGTAAAAATAATACTGATGATTATAAGCATGCTACTAGCAGCAGTGAAGAGTTTCTAATTGTGGAACAGCTGGGCAGTGCGTAAATGACCAAAGTAAACATAGGCACGCTAACATAATCCATCCTTTAGCATAAAAGCCCATTTGGCATTGAAGTCAAGGCAAAAGTATTCACAGAAATAAATACAGAATAGTACACTACAAAGGGATTCAGCTTTTCAAAAGCGGTTAATTATTATACTAACTACAACATGGGCAGATAAGTTATGAGAAAGTCAATAACTAAAAAGCTTAATGGAAGAAAATTATGATGCTATACTGAAGAGAATATTTAGATTGTGCTGCCTGATTTTAAAGCATACTAATTTCAAACTAGCTTACACTTTACAAACTTAGAATGAGGAACAAACGCTATATGATTTTTCACTGAATTGTAAGAGGTAAACACAAGAAGAGTCTAACATAATATATTCAATGTGATAAGCCTGCTCTGCTCAGAAAACAGCACTCAAGAATAAAGAATGCCCATCACACAAAAGTAAGTTAGGAGTGTGAAGAGTAAGGAGAACAGGGCTTTTGGAAGATGAATCTATTTATTCTACCTTAGAAAAACAATCACAGGACTTTTAATTCCACTGAATGATCCATACATAAGTATCTGAATGAAAAACTAAGTCTTATTTATGTAATCTGAGGACCCAGTATGGTCTAGTTCAACTTATAAGATCCAAAGAAATTTTTAAAATGTAGGACATTTTAAATTCTTATTATCATTCAGATTTTAGGTTAAGAAATTAATCTTTTTAACTCTAAATAAATTATGCAAGCAATGATCTAAATTGGCAAGAAAAATAGCAAAGACACATGCGAGAACTTTAAAAGCAAACTTTAGAAATAAAAATTTTTTAATTTCTGACATTCCTAAAAAAAGTGACTTACAAAGCTATGGTATTTTTCATATTATATAACATTAAGTGAGCCTAGTGACTAAGGGTACTAAAAGCACTGTTCAGAATTTCTGAGTTAAACATTACTGATCTACCATTTCAAATATGTGTTTGTTACAGAAATACTTTTTAACATTTATTAAAATATTAACTTTTGGGAGTTCCCGCAGTGGCTCAGTGGTTAACGAACCCGACTAGTAACCATGAGGTTGGGGGTTTGATCCCTGGCCTTCCTCAGCGGGTTAAGGATCTGGCATTGCTGTGAGCTGTGGTGTAGGTCGCAGAAGTGCTCGGATCCCATGTTGCTGTGGCTGTGGCGTAGGCCAGCAGCTGTAGCTCCGATTGGACCCCTAGCCTGGGAACCTCCATATGCTGAGGGTGTGGCCCTAAAAAGACAAAAGACAAAAAAAATAAATAAATAAAAATATATATATAAACTTTGAAAAATATATACTACTCATTGTAAATCAACTATACTTCAATAAAACTTTAAATGAAAAAACGTAAATACTACCCAGAATATAAAAAGAACTCTCAAAACTCAATAATGAGAAAAAAAAAAAAAAACAATCCAATAAAAAACTGGGCAAAAGATTAATAGAAACATTACCACAATAAAATTAAATTAAATTAAAAAAGAAAACATTATCAAAGAAAAGATACAGATGGCAAATAAGCAGATTTGGATCAACAATTATTAGGGAAATCCAAATTAAAACTATAAGGAGATACATCTATTAGAATGGCTTAAAAATACTAAGTGCTGGCAAGGATACAGTGTAACTGAAACTCAGACATTGTCAATGGAAATGAAAAATGGATACAGTCTCTTTAGAAAACAATTTGGTGATTTCTTAAAAAATTAAACATACACTTACCAGTCAACTCAAGTACATGAGTATTTATAAGAGCTTTATTTATAATGATCAAACTCTTGTAACAACCCAAATATCCATTAATTAGTGGGCGGATACACAAATTGTGGTACATCCATACAAGGAACATAATTAAGCAATAAAAAGAAATAAACAACTAACACATAGAAGAACATGGGTGAATTTCAAAAGTATTATTTCAAATCAATGAAGCCAGACAAAAAATGACTACAAACAATATGATTCCATTTATTTGACATTCTAGATAAGGCAAGGCTACAGGGATAGAAGGAATAATGGTTGTCAATAACTGAAGTCAGAGAGGAAAAATGACTACAAAGAAGTATGAGTTTGGGAGACAATGAAAATGATCTACTTTGGTGACAGTTACACAACTGTACACATTTGTCCAAACTCATAGAACATTACATTTAAAAAAGGTGAGATTCATGTTGCAACAGAACAAAGGGTGGGGAAAAAAAATAATTGTAATGTATACATGTAAGGATAACTTGATCCCCTTGCTGTACAGTGGGAAAAAAAAAAAAAAAAAAGAGATAAAACAAAGTAGCTGTGTGCCCGCTCCCTGGGGGGGGAAAAAAAGTGAGATTTATTCCATGTAAAGTACATCTCAACATACCTCAATAAGCCTGACTTATTAAAAAAAAAAATAGTATCAAGGGGGGTACCAATCAAGGATATTCCCAAAGACTATCTCTCTTCTTTCAAAATTCCATATTTTGAGGTGAAGGACAAGATTCAGTGGCTCTCCTGGGTAAGCCACTTAAAAAGTAGAAAGAGAAATCTAACTGGAATGGATTGAGGTGGGTACACTAGGAAGAAGGTCTGTCTGAACCTGCTCAATGTTCAAAACATAGGTCTCAAATATGTGTTTTCTTTTCAGGAGTGATCATGTCTATTCTTGAACTACATTCTCCACATCTCTTCCTTCTTTGTCATAGGCTCTTAAGGCCCTCCACCGCCCACCCCTGCTCTCCAGAGGGAAAGATGTATAGAAGCAGGGAGAGCTCTATTGGAACAGGATGTTTCTTCTAATACCTATAGGAACTTTGAAATCTTAGTATGATCTGTCTCCTAGAAATTCTGAAGTGCAGGTTATGTGTAATTCTGTTTGTAGACCTTGTTTTAAGAAGAATGAGGAAATTCAGCTTCATTATCCTCCAAGCCCAGTTTAAGTGACTTTTAATGAATTTCTCATAATTAATACGTGGCAGACTCAGGATTAGAAGATCCACCCAAAACTTAAAAAAAAAATGAAAATCATGTAAAGTAAAAATAAGACTAATTAGAATAAAACACATTATGACTCAAAACTAAATGAACTACTTTGAAAAAAAAAAAAAAAAGGCAGTTGTGACTTTTTAAGATACAGCCAGAATATCATTCTAAAAATTCAGAAAAATAAAAGGAAGAATAGTGAGGATAAAAAAAAAAAAAAAAATGGAAGAGAAGAAATTAAAAAACAGAATAGCTCCTTATATTTTAATGTGTAACCTTTTCTAGTTACCTATTGTTAAACAAATGTTATTTTAAATGAGAAAGATTTTATGGTTATACCCCTGTAACTTAGCATCAATCATTCTTAAGCAAAAAAAGAAAAAAACAAGTCCTTATATGTAAAATATAAAAAGAATTGTCAACAGGAAAATACCCACAAAACAATCCTTTATAATTTCTACTTCTATCTTGGGGCAATTATTTCCCATTTTCATAGTAACTAAGGCCATTTTTATGCTAGTAATGGGGAAAAAAAGGAGAGACGATCTCACCATCCATCAGAAGATAAAGAAGATCTCACATTGTGCTAACATCACCACAGCATAGAAACCAAACATCAACAATTCTGAAAACCTCATAAAGACATATGAGGGTTAAGACACAAGTAAAATCTTTACAGTAAAACTGAAAAAAACTTAACTTCCTTAAGCAAGCATTCAAAACTGCCAAGTGAGGTTTTTGATTAAGTTCTTTCCTAAGTTTCTCATCTAAACAAATAATAAATGAAAAAAAATCAGTAATTCTAAACAGGTTACACTTATTAAGACCAAATGTTAATAGAATAACACAGGGGGAAAAAATCCATAGGCAAATAGTAAGATTCAAAGCTTTGAAATCTTTTACCACAAATGTTTAGCGAGGTTCAAAAAAATTCACTTAAATGTCAGTTTGATAAAAGCCAAAAGAACATTTTCCACATGTGTTTATATTTAAGCATATTTTAAAAAGATGGAAAAAGTAACAGTCATTCAAAACCAGAGTTAAGCTATTAGTTTATAAGAATTGTAATTTAAAAGTATTTCTCCAACCTCTAATTTTATTTTCTTTGATAAGAAAGCAGTTTTAAGCATGCGTTGCTTAGATAAGTCTATTTAATTCTAAAGCAGTTAAAAGTTTAATTATTACCATTTATAACTCTGAGGATGAATTACTTTGCACATAAAATAATACAATACACTACTGTTAAATAGTTTGTATATAAGTATAGATGATTAAGATAAAATGAATTATTCCTAAATTCAGATGTCTGACATGTGCATTGTTTCTACTCACAATAAAAACACAACAAAATTTCACTAAACCAACGTACAATTTTCATTAACTAGTAAAAGTTTTTGGCATTTAGTTTTAACTGTACCCAAAAAAAAGCCATATAATAAGGAAAAGACAATGATTCTCAAAATGAGACAAACCTTGAGTGTCCTCCATATGTCTACAGAAAGCTCCAAAACACAAATTATATGTTTTTCTTTGTTGCTTTGGTTTTGGCTGTTATTCCTATCATAGAATACATGGTTTGTAATGAGGCCTTAGTTTCTCTGATGGAAAAGTTCTAGAAACATATGTAATAGATATGGATGGTATTAAAGCAATAATTAATCACTTTACTCTACCAAACTATAAAAATTAGCACTCATCAGAAACACTCAAACATGTAAATCTCTTATCAAAACATAACATATGGAACTTTTGATTCTGAGTACCTTCTAGTGAGTCACAAACAGCATTCCTACTGACAACAAATAGAGAAGTCATACAAATTATAAATCATTAAAGCTACCAAAGGTCTAAGGAAGCAATAAGATCAAATGAATAAATACCCAGGGACGTGAGAACTGTTCAAAGGGCAGGCCAGAACTGGCAGTTGTTTTTCTGACCTGTCTGAATCTATAGTTAGCAGGAGGAGACTAGAGACAAAATTTGACATTTCAGGGACCTCAAACACACAGCTGCTTTGTCCTCTAATACATGTACTGAACTCTGAAATGTAAGCTAAGAAGGTTAACCCCCCCCCACAAAAAAGGTTAACCAAAATCACCTGAAAACCAGAAAGTTTGCCCAATCTGTCAGTGCTTACCAAACAAAGGCCCAGGAGGAAAGGAACTAAAAACATAATAGGCAAGAAATGAAATCCCAAGGAGGAGAGAATAAAGACTAAAGATACACAGACACTCTTCTCCTAAGGATCAGGAGAGGACATATATCTATCCTGGTTATACCTAGAGGCTGAAAATTCAGACACTGGGTTTAGCAGAATAATGGTATGGGGATGGAAGGGTTTTAAAATTTTGTAATTTTAATCATTACACAGCAATGAAGTGACAAAATTGGAAACCAAGGGACTAAAATAAAATGTCAGTTTCCTACTTCAGATATTTGCCAAAGTGTAAAAGTACTATAATGAAAAAACAATACAAAAAAATTTTCAGAAATGATTTAGATACTGGAAATAAATAAAGGGATTTCAAAATAAGTATTTCCAAGGAATTAAAGAATGCATAAACTAGCTGAGGTAATGGAGAATTTTCAACAGAGTAAACTATAAAAAGAGAATATCTCAAACTGAATGATTTAATATAAGAGCTTAAGAATTCATTGAGTAAGTTTAAATTTAGACCACTGTTTCTGTATCTTCCTATTAGTTAGCCCCAGACAATTCTCAGTCACTGAAGTTTGTGGCCGAATTGGAAAATAAAGTCCCCATCTCTCTGGCTAGAGGACCAAAACCAAGAACTCCAGGCAACCAAAACTACTAGAACTCTTGAAACATCTGGGAAAAAAGAAAGACTCAGCTAAGAAACAAGATATAAAGAAGACCAAATAAAAATTCAATAAGTGAAAATTTAAAGCTCACTGGATGGACTCCATAAGAAAGAAGACAGAATTAAAACTCAGTATACATGAAGACACATGAATAAAAATCTTAAAGAGTATGTGCAATAGAGAGAAAAATGATTTTGTTTTTAGTGAATATTCAGATACCTAAAAGATAATACTAAAAGATCTAACATTTATGTCATCAGAGTATCGGAAGAAGAGGGAAGGAGTTCCCATTGTGGCTCAGAGGAAACAAATCTGACTAGCACCCAGGAGGATGCAGGTTCGATCTCTGACCTTACTTAGTGGGTTAAGGATCTGGTACTGCCATGACCTGTGATGTAGGTCACAGATGCAGCTCAGATCTGGTGTTGCTGTGGCTGTGGCTGTGGCATAGGCTGGCAGCTGCAGCTCCGATTCGACCTCCGGCCTGGGAACCTCCATATGTTTGGGGTGTGGCCCTAAAAAGACAAAAAACAATAATAATAATAAAATAAGAAGAAGGAAAATGCAGTCAGAAAAAAATTTTGAAAGAAACGACTTATATGCCCAGACAAATGAAACAAACCTAGAGTAGAGGGTGGCACTGGGTGGAGTATCAGTATTTAAGAGGAAAAGGTACCAGCAGAGAGGAAGGGAAGCACTGATGCACCAAGAAAGGAGCCAGGAGAGGGTGAGACTCCAGGAAGGAAGGAACAAAGGAAGAAATATTCAGTATAGTCTAATTCCTATCTCGGACATATAAGGCAAATTTGATATCAATATAGCCAAAATATGACTTTAAATTGCAAGTCAGCAAGATAGGCAGTGTTTCTTAATGGTTAAAAGCACAGGCTCTGGCTTTAATTTCTTGTTTATCCAATTGTCTGACATAGGGCAAATAATTTATACTCTCTGAGATTAGGGTTCTTCATTCGTAAAACATGGTATTAAAGACCCTATCTGTTTCAGCATTCCACAGTTTCGGCATAGTGGCTGGCAGTTACTGGATACATACACACACACCAAAAACCCCAGAAAATTGATAAGTAAATGGATGGATGAAGTAATAAAGGATTAAATGACAGCCTTCTTGGAGTTCTCAATATGGCACAGTGGAAACAAACCCTACTAAGAACCATGAGGTTGCAGGTTCGATCCCTGGCCTCGCTCAGTGGGTCAAGGATCCAGCACTGCCATGAGCTGTGGTGTAGGTCGCAGACACCACTCGGACCTAGCATTGCTGTGGCTCTGGTGAGTAGGCCGGCAGCAACAGCTCCGATTAGACCCTTAGCCTGGGAACCTTCAAATGCAACGGGTGCGGCCCTCAAAAGACAGAAAGACAAAAAAAAAAAAAAAAGAAAAAAAAAAAAGAGCCTTCTTGCTTCTGCTACTGTTCGTGTTGGATCTTAAAGAAGACTACTAACTTGTAAATATTTTAACAAAATTAAGTTTTTCCTGAATATTTTTAAAAGAATATGATGTTAATTGCGATTTTGCCTATGTCCCAGATATCTATTGGACCTGAGGTAGAAAATTAAGGCAAAAGAACTAAAAACAACAACAACAAAAAAACACCACACACAAAAATGTAAAACATTGTTATTAGAGAGAAATTTAACTGTAAGACATAAATCTTAGGTTAACACTTAGATATGATGTCATCTGGTGAGGAAAAAAATCAGATTATTTCTAAACAAGTGAGATACGGTGCTCCTACTTGCTTCCTTCACAACAGGCTCAAGATGAGAAAATTGTGTTTGTGTCTGGGTGTGTTTGTGTGTGTCTGTGTATAGTGCACTATTTCATTCTTTCATTTCACTTATTAATACATTTTCTTACCTTTCTTTCAATTAGTATAAATCATTACCATTCTATTTGTATGTGCCTTGAACATAGTAAGCTGTCAATAAATGTTACCAACTATTTTTATAATTATAGAGGAAGAACTTAGCTGCTGATTTTGTAGAGAAAATGCAATATGGCATCCTCTTTGGAAAAAAAAAGAGCTAAATGATTGATATCTTTAAAATTTTAATTTCAAACCTCCCAACATTGTGGAAAAACACCTGAAACTTAACATTCTCAATCCCTATTTACTGTAATGAAGAATAAAATCTATTGCATTACCCATTAAGCAATTAACCAAATGTTATAGTCATAAAAAACCAAAAACCATGTAACAGTGTTGATTCAAAAGCATATAAAACACATAATACTATTTTTTACATTCCTGTTAATGCACACAATATTATTTTTTACATTACTGTTAAAGAAATTCTCATTTTGAATATCACTTTTTAAAGGAAAGATTCTGAAAATTTATCAGTATAGAAAAGTTTTATTTTATGCATGTCTTTGTAGTAAAAGACATTAAAACCAATATGAAAAGCATTTAGAGACTGAGGAGATGTTTTCTTTCATCTTCTGAGTACTACAAACAGAGATTCCAATAAAGAAAACCACAAGTTTGCTGAAGTTTAAAACATCTGGGGAATATCTTAAGATATTCACTCTTAAGAGCTCCATGTTAAAGAACAGCCTGAAGGGTAGATGATAAATCTGCTCTAAAAGTGGAAGTGTGTTTTTAATCCCACTGAATATAAACGGACTTAAAAAAAAAAAAAAAGAAAGAAAAGGAACTATAATTCAGAAGCAAAAGACAAAAATGCTCCATAAAAGGAAATTTTAAAAATAAACACTAGGGCTCAATTACAAAATATATAGGAGTTAATTATAAAATAATCATGAGAATATAATGATTTTAGAGGGATCAACAACCAGAAGGTAACTGTCAATAATCCTTCATAATGGCTAACTGAAGAATAGTAGGTGATAGGTTCAGATTACAAACGTTCTTTAGTGAAAGATGTGAACACTCATGAGATAACAATAAGCTCTCAGATAAAGTAAGGGAAAAAATGGGCTAATTTATAACAAAAAACCTGAAGATGTACTTTTTTTGCATCAAGTTGAGATATTAATGTAAAAGTTTGTTTCATAAAGATATTTCCCAAAATACACACTATAAAATGTATCAAAGTATGTTATATGAAATACTAAAATTTACTTCCCACAGAATTTAAAATAAAACTGCTCATGAAGTTTATTAATTTGAAGTATTTACAATTTTTTTTCTAAGTAACCGCCAACACTGGATTCGGTACAAAGTGCAATAAAAATTATTTTCAGTACATACTAGATTTCAGTAGTAAAAAATTTTGAGGAAACCATCATCAGTAAATTTGGAAGCAAAAGCAAACAAAAAAAGGTAAAGAAAGCAAAGCCTTAGGGAATTCCCAAGTTACTCAGCTATTACAGAAGAGTTATTTGTTGCAAGATTGCCTATAGGATATACTCTCTTGACATAATTTATAGGTGAATTTCTTTTCAAGCACTTCAAAGGTTTAATTTACATTACATAGACAATAAACTTTTCCAAATCTGAACATTTTCATTTTTAGTATTTTCTAAATGTAAGAACTTAAAAGTGAGAATAAAGGACAATCAATTCAATGCATAACTATTCCTAATTAGACATTCCTTCAAGAGAAGAGTAGCGTCAGAAAGCTTTCTCTATAAAATGTCAGACAGTAAATATTTGGGGCTTTGTGGATAAAGGGAAAAACAATAACAATATTTTTAGGTAGTTATAAAACAAGAGAGAAAACAAATTTCCAAAAAATATCTTTGGTAACTTGGGTCTACTAGTAAGAAGAATTTCATTCTTTTGGGGGAAATAACATTTCACTTAATGGGTGTTCAAAGTTACTGTTCCCATCATTAAAGATGATTGCAAACGTTCATCTATAATGAGATTTTTACATATTTCAACTTTGAAAATGTCTTTTCACACAGATATACTGCCAAATACTGGTATCAATCCACAAGCATATGATTTTAATTGAGCATATTTATCCTTTAGAAGGCATTTATATAATTCTACTACAGAGGTCTCTGATATTTGCCTTTTTGTATGTCACTACATTGATGATTAATCACTTCTAACACAAGGTTAGGTAGAGGCTCCTCAATTGCCCTGTTAAAAGATTCTGATACAAGGAAGATTTTTGTAGTTCCACCAAGGTCTAAAAAATACTATTGCAACTGTAGTTTCGGCCTGAAAAATATATCTGCTATAAATGTGTATGTGAATGGAGATATCACTCCCTGCTTCAGCTTCTGAAAGATTGCGACGTATATAAACTAGACTGACATTACTTGTGACTCAAACTACCTTGGTCACTGTAAAATGACTACCATGGTATAAGTTTCACATATAAGGGCTAGCCTGCCTCACAATTAAGAAACTATCAATTATATGGTTAAGAAATAATATAAAGTCTGAGGCAAAAGGTAATGTTCAAAGCCATTAAATGTTCTGGAAAGGTAGTAAAAGGAGAGTGTTTCTGTTTAGAAAAATTTAAATCTTGACCACGACCTCAAAAAATTGTAATAGTCAAGCTTATGCATGGTAGGCCATGTCAAATAGCTCAAATTTGTGGCAAAAAGTGGCCTTATCTCGTCATGAGATCAAATGAAGTTCACTGTTTTTATTACTGGTTCAATAATAAATGACAGATTCAAATATTTTACATAATTTTGCAATTATAAAAATACAATGAATAACTATATACATTAAAAACTTGACAGTTTCACAAACTATAAATCTAATTAACTTTTTTTCTCTTTCACACATTTTTATTGCCATCACTTGGAACACATCAGATTCTACTTCAGACTAACACTGAAATAGCATTGTTCACTTCTTTGAAAATAATCTTGCTGGCAGTTGTTCTACATAGACTTTTCAAGGAGGCTAATTAATTCTTTAGTCACTTGAGACTCAGTATTACATCTTTGAATAAACTGAGCAATGTCAATAAAAATTTGTTGACTCATCGAGAGTTGAGGAAAACCACTCAAAATTATTATTCTCTTCTTTAATTAACTACTCATGTCGCCACCAGTGTTCTCAATTCTTAAAGAAATTATTTTTGCCAAAAGGCTAATAGTCTTAAAGAAATTTATTTTTTCTGAATACATTTCTTTGGCTACTACAATAAAACACAGCCTAATTAGCTTACCATTGGTAAGTGGCTCTCTTTGCTTAGCTAACAAATGAGCCACTCCAAACTTTACAATGAGTGCAGACTCATTTTCACCTCTTTTGTGTTTTGTGGAAAAAAAAAAAAAAAAAATTTGCTATGACGATGGAATTCCCTTGCAGCACAAGGAAGGATCTGGTGTTATCACTGCAGTGGCTTGGGTAGCTGCTGTGGTGCTGGTTTGATCCCTGGCCTGGGAACTTCTGCATGCCATGAATGAAGCCTAAAAAAAGAAAAAAAAAAAAATCTGCTGTAATGAGGTATTTTAAATTTTCTAATTTTTAATGAGAGTTGCTTGCCTGTGTTTAGAATACTCTTAAGTGTTTAGCCTGGCAATGGCAATGTATACTGTATTCTTTTAACAGAGCATAATAAACCCAATGTTTTATCATCTAATTGAATAAAATAATCCACAGTCCATGCTCCCTTAAAATCATGAGATTCAAAATCCCCTATTCTCTCCTTTTCTTGTTTTGATATAATGGATATGCACCAGCAATAAAATATAGTGTTTGGCACAGCATTATGTGTGACATTTGCAACACTACTGAATCACAACTGCATCACTGAGATGTGCTGTGTGCCAAGGAGCAGTGTGAATGAAGCAGTGAGAATGCTACATCAAATCCCTTTTGCAACTACTCAACTCAGCTGCAGTGGTGGGATAGCAGCACAGACCACATATAAATGGATGTGTATGAGTATCTATTAATAAAGTTTAATTATGAACTTTTTATTATATGAAATCTGAATTTCATATAACTTTTGTGTTATAAAATTTTATTCTTTTTCCCTTGGTCATTAAAAAATATAAAAATGATTCTTAGTTTATGGACCATACAAAAACAAGTGGTGGGACAGCTTTGGCCCATAGGCTCTGTCAATCCCTACTTTTAAAACAAACACTTATTGGAGTTCCCACTGTGGCACAGTGGGTTAAGGATCCTGTGGGTTAAGAATCTGACATTGCCACACCTGTGGCATAAGTTGCAGATGTAGCTCAGATTCAAATCCTGGCCTCAGAACTTTTATATGCTTCATGTGTAGCCACAAAAAAAGGGGGGGGGGAACCACTTAATCACTTGGGCTCAGTTCATTCTTTTGTAACATGAAAATAAAATAAGGACTGTTGTATCTATCTATGGGGGGACTACAGGGGAACTAAATAGACCATTAAAGTTAGTATTTGCTCAGGTTCTGAAACTGTAAAACAAATAAGTATGTGAGTGTAGATTCTATACTGCATTCACAACATAGTGATTGTACAACATTCAATATATTATGCCAGGCAGTGGGAGCACATAATGAGCATATAACATGGTCCATTTCTTCTATTTTCAATGAGTTTACAAAATAAGTGAGAAAATACTAAAGGAAATACTGAATAGCCTATGTGAAATACCAAATAAGGGCAGTTTCTTTGTGGCTCAGCAGGTTAAGGTCCTGGCATTGCCACTGTAGGGTCGGGTCGCTGCTATGGTGCAGACTGAGTCTCTGGCCTGGGAATCTCCATAACCCACAAGCATGGCCAAAAAAGAAAAACAACAACAAAAAAAGCAAAAATAAAAACGACAAGGTCAACCCAATTCCATAAACATAAAATAAACACTTAGCATTTACCTTGTACAAGATACACAATTAGGCAATTGAGAAATTCACTAGGCACACACAAAATACAAACACTTCTATTAAAATATACAGTTCATCAATCTTTCTTAGAGCTTATTCCACAACAACCAACACCTACAATCTACCTCCTTTAGGTGGCTTCACAGTTTTCCACTGCACAGCTACAACCTAATCTGTAGAAAAAACACATAGGTGTTTCCTAGGTGTTTTTTGTTTTGGGGTTTTTTTGCGGGTTTTTTTTATTTTTATTTTTATTTTTTTGCTTTTACAGGTAATACAGGAATAAATATCCTTACACAAACATAATGTTCATAGATTAGAGGGCATTTAAAACTTTGATAAACAATATACACTATTCCTTCAAAGAGGTCATGGTAATGTATAACCCACTGTATTACGAAAAGTGCCTCTTCTCTATATACTTGCAAATATTTTGTATTAGAATCATCACAACAGGTTTATTTTGAATTCCTCTTAAGGAAAGGTGACCATCCTTGCATATGTTTAAGTGCCATAACATTAAAAATTCTATCAATCATCTGCTCATAGCTACTGCTCATTATTAGTATATAATTGTTGCTCTTTTCATATTGACTTCTTTACTATTAAGGAAGTAGGACTTGGACTCTGACAAAACTGCAACTATTTTAATCAGTTCCTAAACTGTCTTCTGACTTTAAGCAAACTTTTTGCCATGTATATAAAAAATGTGTTTTTATATGGTCAAGTGTTCATTCTAAAATGTAAAAAGAGTACTGCAAATTAAGCTCCCCCCCAAAAGAGAAAAAATAACAAAGAGCTAAATAAATAGAAATAGAAAACTAGCATGCTCTGTAGGGGAACAACAAAGTCAAAGCTGGTTCTTTGAAAAGGCTAATTAAAATTGATAAACCCTTAGAAGGAATTAATGACCATTAGTATTAATGCAAAAGTGTATATATCCATAGATTACATACATATTAAGAGATAATAGGAAGACATTATGAACAAGAGTATACCAACACATTTAACATTTAGACAAAAAGTACTGATACCTATACAAACAAATCTTATCAAAAGTGGTAAAATATAAGAATTTCAAAAGTCATTTAACTGTTTTTAATGGAAGAGTTCCCCCACTCCACCCCGCCGTCACACACAAAAAACAAACCCTCCAGGTCTAGAGAGCATTATCACTAATTCTACATAATATTTAAGGATGAAATAGCACTATCTATAGTTAAAACACTTATTCACAAAAAGATAGCTTTAAAAGAGCGAAGTCACAAAGCCATAGAAGGCATTTGCCAACCAAAATGGATCATAACCTCAATACATAGAGAATTCCTTTGAATCAATCAAACACTATTAAACTGGGGAAAGAATTTAAACATGCAAATCACTAAGAAAAATATACAAAGAGTAAATAAACAAATAAAAAATGCTTAAATTCATTAGTGATCACGGTCAAGGAAATGCAATTTAAAAATAATGAGATACCACTATTCACCCAACACTTGGCTAAAACCAAAGCTTTAAAGACTTAAAATATGAGTGGAAAAACTGGAATTCTCAGTCCTGCTGCTGGAAATACAAAACTCTGGCCAATCTTTATAGCATTATCTACTAAAATTTAAGACAAGCATACTCAGTGACTCAGTATTTCCAATCCTACATATAATTCCAACAAAAATATGTCCACATGAACACCAAAAGATATATACAAAAATTTTCATTACTAGCATTATTTGTAATAGAGCCAAACTGGAAGCAATCCAAATACCCATCAACAGTAGAACACAAAAGTAAATTGAGAAAGATTTATACAGTGGAATAGGACATGGAAAAGAAAATGAAGAAAGCACTACTACCAACAATGATGCAGATAAATCACACAAACAAAGATGAACTAGAGAAGCCAGAGACAAAAAATACACACTATATGATTCCATTTATTTAAAGTTCAAAAACAGAAAAGCTAATCTCTGGTGTTATAAGACAGGATGGTAGATACCTTTAGGGGAAAAAAGTGGGGGCAGGGGTACTTCTGGGCTGCTGGCCAAGTTCTATTTCTAGAACTGGATGGCAGTTAACAAGTATGTTTACTTTGAGGTAATTCTTTCAGCTGTACACTTATGATTTGTATACTTTTCTATGTGTGTTATACTTCAATTCATAAAAAGCTAATAAAAGGAGAATGAAATGCTGAATTCTGCAACTGCATTTTTACCCCCTATGAAAATGGTCATAAAAAATTTCTCCAAAAACCTATTAAAATATGGTGAATTAGTTTGAGTCCAATAGAAAGATAAAAACCATAGTAAGTTAAGTGGGAATTTTAACTTAAAGAACTAATTATGATAAAAGAGTAATACAAGAAAACTTCATTTGGTACTCTAGGACTGACTGAAGAATAGTCAAAGAAGGAAAAACACATAAAGAATCAGAGCTCATTTGAGAAGGTCTGGCTCAGCTAACAAAGTTCATTGGTGTAACTGGTCAGGTGAGCTAACAAGAGTAATTCTCTGGAAAGCAGCTGAGAAGAGCATAATGTTCATAGATTCCCTAATTCTGAATTATGCTCACTTATACTACTCTCTCTCTTTTTTTTTTTTTTTTTTTTTTGTCTTTTTTTTGCTATTTCTTGGGCCGCTCCCGCGGCATATGGAGGTTCCCAGGCTAGGGGTCCAATCGGAGCTGTAGCCACCGGCCTACACCAGAGCCACAGCAACGCGGGATCCGAGCCGCATCTGCGACCTACACCACAGCTCACGGCAACGCCGGATTGTTAACCCACTGAGCAAGGCCAGGGACCGAACCCGCAACCTCATGGTTCCTAGTCGGATCCGTTAACCACTGCGCCATGACGGGAACTCCTATACTAGTCTCTTAATATGTGACTATATTCTATTTACGTTGCTATAAATTTGTGGCTCTTCATATATAGAAAAGTATAAAAAAGGAATTTGTGTGTATCAAGACTGTAATCCTCCACCAAGTAAATGTTCTTGTTTCTAATTATTTGTCTGTTGATATTTTCTGAGCATTAACAAAAACACAATCACTTCACCTGCAAATATTTCTTTACCATTTCTACACTTTATTTTTATCAGAGCATCATGATCTGACTTACCTTTTTTAAAAAGTCAACCTGTATGCTGTGTCAAGAATATAATGAAGGTAGCAAGGATGGAACGAGGGAGACTAGTAGAGGCTTCTGTAATAACCCAGGCAAAGAATGATGGTGGCACAAAGCAAGGAACAGTTGACTGTAGCAGTATTAATGGTAAGGAGTGATTAGACATAGGACATATTTTAAAGGTAGTCTCATAGGATTTGTGAAGGATTGGATATTTACCATAAGAAAAAGAGAAGAATCAAGAGTAACGTTAAGGTTTTCGACAACCAGAAGGATAAAACTGCCATAAAGTGGGGGGGGGGGGGGAGGCGGCTACAGATGGAACAGGTTTGGAGGGAAAACCTGGAGTTCAGTTTTGGATATCAAAAATGCAAGCACATTGATTAAATAAATGCTGGAAGAACAAATCAATTAAACAATCTCTCAAACATGACTGATTCTCCAATATTCCAAACTGCTATGATTAAAGACACAGAGTTATGCTATAAGGCACTCTACTTCACTGCAAAGACATGATTCCTTAAGATTCACAAAAAAGGAGACTTCAAAGCAAATGCTACCTTCCCACGGCAGAAACTAGCCTGGTATCCTGACTGCCATATGCAGGGAGAACCAAAATGCAGGCAGAACCAAAAGGCCTAAATACCCCTCCACTATAGTTAATATGATCTTTGCAAATGAAGAGAATTAGTAAAGAATTGGTACTCTTGGTACAACAGACAACAGGAGGCTGACAACAGTCAGAGACAACAGACAGATAGATATACAGACAGATAGAGATCTAAAGATCCATGTTAAATAAATAAATTTGAGAAAAAGGAAAACATTTCTTAGTTCATGGTGATGCAGCCATTTTGTGCCTAAGGGAGACCTGGCAAGTTTACTTTAAGACATATCTTACATTAAAAATTTGAACTCTAAGATCTTAAAATGTCCTACTTTTTAATATGATATATACTTTTTTTAATCCCATGCCACTTCCTTTCATTTCTTCAAGAAAAGTCATGAGGAACAATATACTGTGCAGGAGAAAACTAAAGTATGCAAACATTGTGAAATGTATAATATAAAAGTAATCAAAAGAAGTGTCAGTATAACTCCCATATCCTTTGCTACTCTCTCAAAGAATTCCTAATATTGCAAAGCTGTCATACTAAACCAAATATGAAATAACAAAGAACACTATAAAAATTTGGCACATTATCAAAATCTCAATGACCTTTTTATTGGAAATAAAAAATGAAAAAAACCTTAAAATCCAGATGGGATCTCAAGGGACCCCCAAATAGCCCAAACAATCTTGAAAAGAACAAAGATGGGAACTCACATGTTCTGATTTAAAAACTTACTACAAAGCTACAATAATTAAAGTGTTAAATGGCACAAAGACAGACATATATAGATCAATGGAATACAATAAAAAGCCCAGAAATTAACCCTTGCCTATATAGTCAAACGATTTTTGACAAGAATGCCAAGACCATTTAATGAAGAATGAATAGTCTTTTCAACAAATGGTGCTGGGAAAACTGGATATCTACATGCAAGAGAATGAAGTTTGACATTTATCTAACACAACACATAAAATTAACTCAAAATGGATCAAAGACCTAAATTTAAGAGCTCTTCCAATAAAACATAGGGCAAAAGCTTTAAGACAATGGATTTGGCAGTGATTTCTCAGATATGACACCGAAATAATAGGCAACAACAACAAAAAACAGACTTCATGAAAATTAAAATTTTTGTGCATTAAAAGATAATATCTGGAGTTCCTGTTGTGGTGCAGCAGAAGCAAATCCGACTAGGACCATGAGGCTGTGGGTTCGATCCCTGGCCTTGCTCAGTGGGTTAAGGATCCGGCGTTGCCATGAACTGCGGTGTAGGTCGCAGGCGCGGCTTGGATCTGGCATTGCTGTGGCTGTGGCATAGGCTGGCAGTGATAGCTCCAATTAGACCCCTAGCCTGGGAACCTCCAAATGCCGTGGGTGCGACCCTAAAAAGACAAAATGACAAAAAAAAAAAAAACTTTAAAAAAGATAATATCGACAATGGGAGCACACAACCCACAGGAATGGGAGACAATATTTACAACTATATCCATTAAAGGATTAAGATGTAGAATTTATAGAGAACTCCTAAGATGCAACAAGAAAATACCTTTTTAAGCCTGATTCAAAAATGGGCAAAGCTTCCTGGTGACCTAGTAGCTAAGGATCCAGCATTATCACTGCTGTGTCATGATTCAATCCCTAGCCCAGGAAATTTCTCATGCCATGCATGAAGCCAAAAAAAAAAAAAAAAAAAAAAAAAAAAAAAAAAAAGCACATGGGCAAAAGACTTGAGCAAACATTTCTCAAAAAAATACATTACACAAATGGCCAATAAGCACAAGAAAAGATTTCCAATATCATTAATCATTAGGCCAACCAAAATTCTGACATATTACCTCACAACCATTATGAGGGCTACTATAAAAAAAAAAAAAAAACAGAGAATAACAAGTATCTGACAAGAATAGGGAGAACCCTTGTGCACTGTTGGTGGGAAGGTAAAATGGCACAGCCACTGTGGAAGACAGTATAATGATTCCACAAAAAATTCAGCGTAGAATTACTAGACGACTGAGCAGTTACACTTCTGGGTACAGACCTAATTGAAATTGCAGTCTCAAAGAGATATTTGTACATTCTCACAGCAGCATTACTTACAAGTGCTAAAACATAGAAGCAATTCAAGTGTCCATCAACAGATAAATGGATAAGCACAATGCAGTATATAAACAAAACAGAATATTATTCAGGCTTATAAAGGAAGGAAATTCTGACATATTTACAACATGGATGAATCTTGAAGATACTATGCTAAGTGAAATAAGCCAGCCACTAAAAAGTCATATACTGTATATAATTCCATTTCTATGAGGTACTTAGAGTAATGAAAACCAGAGAAACATAAAATAGAATGGTGGTTGTCATGGGCTAAGGAGAGGGGAAAAGAGGAGTTATTGTTTAATGGACATAGAGATTCAGTTTTAGAATATGAAGAGTTATAAGATGAATAGTGGTAATGACTGAACAACACTATGACTATATTCAATACCCATTGTACACTTTTAAAATGGTTAAAATTTTATGTTATATATATTTCATGTTATATATATTTTACAACAATTTTTAATGGGAAAAAATTTAGCAGATATAATATAAAGATGCTTTTTAAAAAATCAGTACTTCAGAGATCCCGTCGTGCATCAGCAGAAACTAATCAGAAATGAATCTGACTAGGATTCATAAGGTTTGATCCCTGGCCTTGCTCAGTGGGTTAAGGATCTGGCATTGCCATGAGCTGCGACATGGATCGCAGATGCAACTCAGATCCCAAGTTGCTGTGGCTGTGGTGTAGGCCAAGGCCAGTGGCTACAGCTCTGGGAATCTCCATATACTGTGGGTGTGGTCCTAAAAAAAGACAAAATAAAATAAATAAGATAAAATAAAATAAAATAATATGAAATGAAATGAAATAAAATGAAATAAAATAAAATAAATCAGTTCTTCAATAACCACAATACTTTCTTCAATAACTGACAATTACCATTGTCAGAACTGACAAAGAAGAAAGATTTGACCACTGCAGTATATCCTGTATATCAAAGAATTTCATGAAGTGGCTTCCTACTTGTCTGTAACTCATAACAATCTATATAATGCTTTTTTTTGAAAAAGTGCTTTCCTTTTGTTATGTGTAACATCAGGATTATTTTTTATTTGTTTTTATCAGTTGAAGATAATGAGCAAAATTCCCTTAGCATATATCTTACATATGGGCAATAAAATGTATTACAAAACATTTTCCATTTTAAGATTGTTATTTGGCATAAAATCTCCCACGGCGTTTAACTTATTATTATTATTTGCTACAGACTCTTCCTAAAAGCAAGAGGCCGCCCATTCTCTCCAGATGACTCATTAACTAAAGGCACAGTAGAATGAAGTGTTCCAACTTGAAATACCAACAGCTAAATATAACCTCTTCCACAACATTAGAAAATTCAGTGCCTCTTCGTCTATAAGAGCAATCTTAAAGGGTCACCTTAACAAACACATTTAGCACATTAGTTGATCAGCAAGAAGAAAAAGCCTGAACACTGTAAAGCTTTCTTTTTAAACATTCAGCAAAAATGGAGAAAATATTGCAAATCATTTTTAATTACATTTTTTTTCTCATTCTTTCAGTTAAAATGCTTACCTCTTTCATAAAAGCATTTTAACACCTCAGAATATGAATACTGGTGTCACAAACACCAAAATACATCATTTGGTCCCTAATATAAACTGAAAGGCTTTTTTAGCCATTTAACAAAAGACAACAGTCACTGTTATTTCATTTGAAATTATTCTTCTGAGGAAGAATAATGAAATAGACCATAAATCTTACAAAAATATTAAGCCAAGTTATTTTTCTGGATATTTACATCACATATAAAATAAAAAATATAAAAACGATATCTGAAATTACTAGTTAATCAACAGTACCAGGAACTTTTTAAGTAAGCAAGAAGGAAAGCTGGCAGAGAACACACACAGTTACGTCAAAGTTAAAAAAGAGAGGAAGAAATCTGACAAACTGAAGATAACTCTCAGAGACAAAGGAAAAGACTGAAGAAAGAAAAATCTGATAGCGTCTGAATCCTTAAATTTAGTCACCCCTAAGGCCCATACTTCTGTGTGTATTTCAGTTTTAGTGACTAAGTTAAGTTCTCTTTTAAGACTAAGCTAGTGCTGGTTAAGCTTCCTATAGCCAAGAATCTTAACAGTGTGTAAAAATTTTTTAAATATATTATTTTAAGAAAGACTAAACTACTAGTTGTTCATATATCTATGGAAACATGTCAATTTTCAGGTTTATGGTAACATACACACATTCCATCTTCTCTTTTTTTTTTTCCCACAAAGGAAAACTTTCTTTCCTTAATTTTAGGGGAAGGGGAGCTCTCTCTCTAAAAAAAAAAAAAAAAAAAAAAAAAAAAAACATCAAAATAGGATTTACTACAGGAAACAACTTCAGAGCCAGTGTTTTTTGTTTTTTGGGTTTTTTTGGCATCCATGGCATGCGGGAGTTGGGGCAAAGGATCAAACCCTCACCACCGCAGTGGTAATGCTGGACCCTTAACCCACTGAGACACCAGGTAATTCCAGAGCCAGTATTTTTGAAAAATGCCAATATAAGAAAGTAAACTGATAGCAAGCTTCCTGAAGTACTCATCTCTTTCAAAAATGTAGTACCATTTTTTCTTACAATTTTATTGAAATATAATTGACAAACAGCACTGTATAAGTTTAAGGTGCACAGCATATTTATACAATATGAAATGATTACCACAATAAGTTTAGTGAATACCCGCCATCTCATATACATACAAAACAAAAGAAAAAATATTTTTTCCTTAATTATGAGAGCTCTTGGGACTCTGTTAACCACTTTCCTATAGAACATAGAGCAGTATTAATTGTATCTATCTTATAACTAGAAGTTTATACCTTTTGACTGCCTTCATCCAATTCCCTTTCCCTAATACCCACCAAATACCAGCCTCACCTCCAGATCCCACCAATTTGATCCCTTTTTCGGTAAGTTTGTTTGTTTTTTTGAAGTATAACACTACGTTAATTCTGGTGCTCAATATAGTGATTCAATATTTTTATACACTATAGAATGATCACCAGGATAAGTCTAGTCACCATCTTTCACCACAGAAAGATATTACATTATTATTGGCTATATTCCCCACAAAGTACATTTCTACCTGTGACTCATTTATTTTGCAGCTCCAAGTCTGTAGTACCATTTTTAATAGAGAAATTAGGTGGAAGGGAATACAAAATGGGAGAGAGTACTCAATTCCTGGTGGAATTACTGATGATCCTTATATTTTTTGTTGTATTTTTATGTATTTTCCAATTCTCAGCAATCCAAAAGAAATGTAACTTTTAAAATAAGGAGACATTTTCAGTAATTTTAACCTTCATCATGGTTCAATGGCATCTTTGCTGAGGCTTAATCTTCACATAGCTTTGAAAAGTACAATGTTTATTTAGTTCAATTCAACAGATATTTTTATTAAATATCTAACTATGTGTAAAGCAAAGTGTCATAAAAAAAAGTCATATGTAGTTCATGGAAGAAGCCATAAGACTTCAGTAAATGCCATAAGACTTCTGTGTGTGTGAGAGAGAGAGAGAGACAGAGATAGGGAAAGACATGTCTAAGTAGTAACAAAGTTTAATCTATGCTTTAAGCCACAGCATTATGGCCCAATTCAACAAGGAAGTATAAATTCACAGATAGAAGAAAAAATCTTTCTATCACTTATAAAAACAAATCTGTTTTTTTCACTTCCTACCTATTGAAATAAATTTCAAAGTACTCACTCCCCCCTCAGCCGCAATACAGACTTATAAAACACTATTTGCTTTTCATATACATAATCTCTTAAATAATTTAAGGCCAAATAACATTCATACATATTAATAAGGAAAAGTGAAGTGACACTGTTACCTATTTTAGATTCTACTTTATTAGTTATCAAGGTTCCATTCCAGAGGTGTGTAAAGAGATAACCTTTCATACAGCTATCTCCACTGTAATATTTTAATGATTTGTACATTTTGGCAAAAAACAATGAGAGGCTTTCAGGAAAATGTCTCTACAGTGAAATTTTAAAAGTTTACTTCTGCATATTATGGTATGTATATGTTTTTAATTACAATATTGATTGACTTGATTTCAAGTAAAGGTTTGTTTCCAGTGCTAGAGAAAATGCAGACTGGAAGTTGATAAGCTTTTAAACTCACAAAGTCCAATGAGATGGACAAGTCCTAGAACTTACACTGTGCCCATTCCCAGGAACCAGAGTAGTATATCTGTGCCCTTGGCATTTAGTTAAGGCTTCAGAAATGAAAAAGTCTCCATGCCCACAGTTATCCAGGTGTTTAAAGAACACACTTCAAAAAAAATCTGGGAGACAATTTAGGAAGCAGCTTACACAAATATTTATTCAGAGCCTATTAATGCCTTAAGCATGTGCTACATTATATATGTTATTAATATGGCTTATCTCAGATTGACACAACCACTCTCCCACAATGAATATGACCTGGTAATCTCACTTGCTTTTTACATGTCTATTGATTCCAGCTGCCAAATAGGCTTTAGTTGTATCTCTTTTCCCTTCAAGCTCATTGCCACATTTCAGGGCCTTCTTATTTCTTATTTGGGGTATCCCACAGTCTAACATGTCTTTACAATTGAAAGGCCTTCCTCTAATCCATTCTCCACACTGTTTAATCAATTAATTCTCCTCCTTAAAATCATTCCCATCGCAGAGTTCCTACTGCAGTGCAGCAGGGTAAGGATCTGGCACTGTCTCTGAGGCTGTGCAGGTTGGATCCCAAGCTCAGTGCAGTGGGTTAAGGATCTGGCCTTGCTGCAGCTGTGGCATAGTTCACAGATGCAGCTCACATTCGATCCCTGGCCCAGGAACTTCCATATGCAATGGATGTGGCCAAAAAAAAAGAGAAAAAAAAAATCATTCTCTTACTTATAAAAACAAATCTAACCATTTTAGCAAGATGTGTATATATTTGTATCTGTGTTTATATTTATATAATGAAACCTGGTTAAACATCTTAAAATCTTTTCTTTTTTTTTTTTTGTCTTTTTGCCCTTTCTTGGGCCGCTCCCGTGGCATATGGAGGTTCCCAGGCTAGGGGCTGAATCAGAGCTGTAGCCGCCGGCCTACACCAGAGCCACAGCAACACAGGATTGAGCCACGTCTGCGACCTACACCACAGCTCATGGCAACGACCTACACCACAGCTCATCGAACCTGCAACCTCATGGTTCCTAGTTGGATTCGTTAACCACTGTGCCACAGTGGGAACTCCTAAACATCTTTAAATCTAATTAACTCACTCTCAGTTCTCCAAGTCACACACCATGCTCCAGTCTTACTGAGGTGCTCCCATAAAATGCTTTCTCATGTCTCTGTATGCCTTTGGCCAAGACTGTTCACAACATAACCATACTACACACACACCTTCCTATCTATCATTTTCTTTGCCTAACTTGATACTTGTCTTTAAAGACTTAAGACATCATCTTCTCTGTGAAGACAATCCTAACTGTTAATCTTCTAATCCTAAACTAAATATGACGCCTCAATGCCCTCAGAAGTGTCTTTTCAAGTATTTAAATAACACTTATCACTCTTTTACTACTCAGAATTCTGACTCAGTTTGCTCATCTGTACAGTGACTAACAATGTCCATACTGAAGGACTATTAAAGGGTCAATTGCACGAAGTACCTAGCACTTAGAAAAAGTTCCGCTAAATGATAGATACACCATGACATCCATATTTTTCTAAAAGACAAATGCTTTAGCATGCATCTTCCTTACTCTAAGAGCTAACCCAGTACTTGGCAAAAAATAAACTGCTATACATTTGTAAAGTGAATAAATCCATGTTTCATAAAGATGACTTCTGTAGCACAGATAATACTACAGATAAGGAACCTGTGCAATAGATACTTTAGGACTTCAGAGAAATGAGAATCACTTTTAGGGTGTTTCCAAAACCAAATACACTCCACGCAGAGACCCAGAAGATCTGGCCCCTCAGTTGAGAATTACTACTGAAGGGAGACTCTTTAAATTTAGGAAGAAAGGGGTTAGATGGAGAATGGAGATCTGATCCTTTATGACTTGTTGGGATAGAAAAAGTAAAAAGAGAAAACCACTAGAGAAATAAAACTGAAGAGGAGAGAGCTAGAGTACTTAATCCAGGAGATGATATGGGAAAAAAAAATGAAAGAAAGGTGAGATGTGAGCCATTTCAGATGTTAGTAAGAGCTGGTGAACAACCTGTTTATGAAGGTTTAAGGAGTAGATGGCTAAAAATGACAAAATAAGTTAAACGTAATTAAAAAAAAAAAAAAAAAAAAAAGCCAAAAGGCAAGGCACACAACTGAAATGATCCAGGTATAGAAACTGGCAGAGTCAAAAAGGATTGAATAGAAGATAATGGTAAGACATAATTGAAATAACTTAGCAAGCCACTCAGGCTACATAAAGATTTTTGTTGTTGTTGTTAGAGCAGTTCTGGGCAGAGAGTAGGTTCAGAATGCGCAAAGAGGGCTGCTCAAGTGAATGAGGATAAAGGTAGCTGTAACAGGAATTTAATAAAGAAGCATGACAACTGGTGCTGGAAATGTCATCCATATGAGAACTAAGAAGACAGAAAATAGAATTATTTAGGATTTCTTGTTCTGGCTCAACGGGTTACAAACCTGTATCTGTATAAGGATGTATCTATAAGGATGCAGGTTCAATCCTTGGCCTCGCTCATTAGGTTAAGGATCTGGCCACTGCCATACTCTGTGGTGTAGGTCTCAGATAAGGCTTGGATCTTGCGTTGCTGTGGCTGTGACTGTGGCATAGGCTGGCAGCTGCAGTTCCAATTTGACCCATATCCTGTGAACTTCCATATGCCACAAGATGGGCCTAAAAAGACAGAGAAAAAAAGTTCTTATTTTGACTCAGTCTGTTAAAGACCTGACATTGCCTCTGTGATTATGTGGGTTTGATCCCTGGCCTCATTCAGTGGGTTAACGATCCAGCGTTGCTCTAAGCTGCAGGGTAGGCTACAGATGCAGCTCGGATCTGGTATTGCCACAGCCGTGGCATAGGCCCCACCTGAAGCTCTCATTCAAGTGCTGGCCTGGGAACTTACATATGCCACAGGTGTGGCCGTAAAAAGAAAAGAAAATGAAAATAAAAATAACAACAAAAAAAAAAAAATCCGATTTTACACTGAACAATGCTCATTTAATAATCATATACGAGAAGATATGAAGGAACAATTATTCAATCTACAAGTTTTGTTACGAGGATGACAAATGAAAACAAGAAGAAACTTCATGTGTGTATTTGATATAACTGTGAACACTTTTGTAAAAATAGGTTTCTGAAGAAACTTCGGCTGTTCCTACCACCACACTACATCAATGGTTATTCTTATTACTATGTACAGCTTTAAAAGCAACAAAACAATTTCTTATTAAGGTGGTTAAATCCAACAAAGGAATAAAACTAAATCTTACAACCCTTAAAAGCTTAAGGGAATTATTATAATTTATGGCTATTCATAATATTTTAGTACATTTTAAATGATCCAACTACAGTGTCTTTTCATAAGTACGTTGGTATCACCATGCAATTTTAATCCATATGCTTAAACCTCTTTCACAGTTTACAGGAACAAAGCAGTTTTGATTCACAAACAATGCCCTGCAGTCAAATACACTCATGAGGTATTAATTTACAACTTCATCTGTGATCAGTTAAACTGCATGTGAAATCTTAAACATCCTTAAAAAGCTTACCACAAATAGTTCAATAAGAGATTTTTTGGTAACATTACTTTAACGAAAAACATGTAAGATTAAATTCTATTGTAAAATAAAACCAAATGCCACTTGCTTTTAAGGGTAAGTCACTAACACAACAATCTTTTAAACTGTCACCTTTTGCATCTAAAATATTAATTAAAAATGTAATATCAGTATCAAAAACATACGCTTCCAAAGCTTTGGCAAGGCAAATAACAAATAAAAAAGAAAACCAGTTTCATGAAGAAAATGTACATATGTCAACAAATAAGATGTTTCTT
This sequence comes from Sus scrofa, assembly GCF_054392235.1. NCBI lineage: Eukaryota > Metazoa > Chordata > Mammalia > Artiodactyla > Suidae > Sus > Sus scrofa. The sequence goes on along the minus strand of NC_139396.1, from coordinate 99,186,847 downwards.
TAATCAGTCCTAGAAGCCAGATTTATTAAAATGTCAGGTCAACCTGAATCACACCAAAACAAAAGAATAAAATTACTAGTTTTACCAAACAACTAAAATGTCAAAGCCACAGAGGTTATAAGCAATGACAATAATTATCAAAGAATATGATATAAATTCCCAATTCAGCTTATTTTAGAGAAAAAAATCACTACCCTCTCAGAAAATTGCAGTTTTAAGCTTTAATATTTATGTAATTTGAACTTCAGAATGTTTATTTACTTAGGATTCTTTTTTTTTTAAGCTAGATTTAAGTAACAGCTATTTTAATTATTTTATAAGACAATCAGAGGAATTATTATGTCACATAAAAAGCACTAGACCTAGAGCAGCTACAGGATTAGTTAACTTCTGATTCAACATCATCATCACTGGCCTTCTTTCTTTCCATGTTTTCCCCGTGCCATCCTTAGGGTGATGACTTTTGTCTTTTAGTGACTCAAGATAGCTACAGTAGTTACAAGTATCACTATCGAATGTCCAAAGATCAGGAGAGAGACTGCCCCTTCCTAATGTCTTTTTTTTTTTTTTTTAATAAAAAGGAAAGAAAAACTTTTCCAATAAATTTCTTCAAGTGTCATTGGCTACTCATTACTAAACCAATCACCGGCAAAAGGAATGAAATAGCAATGACTGGCTTGGACTACTTCATATTCGGCCCCTGAAGGTAAAGAATCTAGCTTTCCATAAAGCACATGGGCATTCAATAAGTGATAAAAACTAGAGTATCAAATCAACTGTATAAAAAGTGAAGCAATCAAATTAACGCTATTTTCATATATTGCATATAATACAATGGTCATTATTCTCTTTATATGCTTCAAATTCACATTATATATAACAATATGCAAAACTCTTGTACCTTCTAATATCTCCATTCTGATTAATTAAATATCTCACTAGAAAACTATATAACGCAATGATTTTTTTCATCTAAGTTAGGAGAGACAAGATAAACACAGTAATTCAAAATATGTATCACACTTTTAGGAAAAACCAAGGAAATAAATACGTGCATGAACTTCTGATTCCTCCTAAATCCTACTAAAATTATCCTCAAGGACAAAAATAACAGAAAGAATTAATGGTGATAAAAATCTGGATACTAGAAAACAAAGTGAGGAGTAGTGATTAACTTAACAGACCCAAGGAAACTGAAACGAAGCAGTGGAAAAGCAGAAGGAAGTTAAGAGTAATCAAATTTATACTGCCAAACACCCAAATGGTACCACATTATGTAGCACTCGGAATCTCTAGGAATGAGAGGGAAGGTAGGACATAAAAGTTTGCATATGAATCTTTCCTTTACCCTGCACATCAGGGCAAATGCCCCTCTTTCACAGCCAGGCAGAAGACAAGAGGTCCATTTTCTAAAAAGGACAAAAAGGGGCTGGGAAAACATACTGAAAACAAGATTAAACCTGAGGTTTACAAAATGAATCTTTGGACTTCTAATTTTTCTCTCTTCCTTGGCTCCAAAAGATAGAAAGTTGGAAAAGGAACCTTCCTATAATCAACCTAGTCTAAGAAATGAGATTTTTACTACAAAACAGCACAGCAGGATCATTTAACTGTGACACAAACAACTGGCAACTCCTACCCATGTACAGTTATTGTCTTTCAATTTCCCACTCTTCAAAATAAACAAATAAGTTAATATTGCCAGACATCTGAAACTCTCCACCAAGAAAGAGAGAAGCCAAAATAAACAAAAAATATAAATGACAACATGGGGGAAATGGAGACATACATTAGGAAAAAAGCTTGAGAAATAACCTAACATCACTAAAATCCTCAGAGATATTAAAGATAACTGCATCCATGAGACAAGAACAGATGCTACTTAAAAAAAAAAGTATCAGAATAATTAAGAACACTTTTAAATTAAATATGACAGTAAAAATCAAATTTTCATCAAAAAAGTAGGATAAAATTAGAAAAGATAATTCAGAGGACCAATCCAAGATGTCCAAGTTCCAAATAACTGGAGTTCCCCACCCAAAAAGAGAATAGAGAAAATGAGAAGAAATCATATAAATGATTTCTCAGAACTCTAGGACATGATCCACATCAAAAGAATACACTATCAATGTGTCCAGCAAAATGGATGAAAAGAGACTCCTACTAAGACATTATCAGGACGAAGAACCTAAAGGCTTTTTGCAGAAAAAAAACAAGTGTTTTGAACAAAGGATAAAGAATCAGAATGGCATCAGATTTCAGCACAGCAACACTGAAAGCTAGAAGATAATAGAGCATTGCCTTGAAAATACAAAGGCAATTTTGGCAAAAAACACACTACTGAGATTTAGAATAGCTTTGCACCAAAAATGTCTGTATCATGTAAACTGGTTTTACAATAGCCAGTATTCCAAGAAGAGAATAAGAGCACTCAAATCTCAGCAACTTTAAATATTTCAATTCTACACAGAGAATAAGAAAAAGGGAGTTGAGGTTTAATTCAGTATGCTCCCAAGTCTGCTAGAAAAAAACTTCTGACTAGAACTTCTAATGTTCATGGAACATTCTGTTCCTCCTACTGCAAATCATATAAGAGCAAGGATAATGAAAATAGCACCTAATTTTCAGTAAAATTAAGAGCCAAATATAGTTAGTAGTCATTGCACATTAATAAGGAAAAGGCTGAGCAATCAATGATGCTATGGAACAACTATAAATATAGACTGTAAGTTGTCAAAAGCAGCTACCATGCAGTAGGAAGAAAAGCAAAAGTGTGGCAAAACAGTCCAATGGTGGAAATTCACCAAAATGAACCTGTGAGGAGTTCTCATTATAGCTCAAGTAAGTTAAGAACCAGACAGTGTCTGTGAGGATGCCAGTTTGATCCCTGGCCTTGCTCAGTGGGTTAAGGATCTGACATTGCTGCAAGCTACAGTGCAGGTTTCAGCTGCGGCTCAGATCTAGCATTGCTCTGGCTGTGGTGTAGGCTGGCAGCTGCAGCTCTAATTCAACCCCTGGCCCCGGGAATTTCCATATGCCATAGCTGTGGCCATGAAAAAAAAAAAAAAAGAGCCTGTGAAAATATACTTTTTGAAAGTGGGAGAAGTACCATGAAAGGAAGGCATAACTATACCACTAAATTTGCTAAGTTAGAAATAAGACAAGAAAGTCTATTATCACCATTTACTACCATACTGGAATACTAGCCAACATCATTAAACATATTGAAGGAAATAGAAGATATAAATATTGGGACACGTTACTACATAGTTTAAAATCGCACAGCTAAAAAAAAAAAATTAACAAAACTTACAAACAATAAGAGAATGTGCTGAGGGACATGGGTAAAAAATTAATACATATAAAAGTTAGTAACTTCCATTTATATAAACCAAAGACAGCTTTTAAAAGATCTTGATTCACAAACTAATATAAAAAATAAAGCTTAAAATTTTATAATACCTATAAGAAAATAAATGCTAAACACTCCTAAAGGCATTAACAGAAGACTTGAAGCAATAAACAGACAGAGCATGCTCTTGCTTAGGAAGGCTCAGTGTTTAAGATGTCAATATACATTCATTTAAATTTAACATAATAACCATATCAACAGAAACAGGTTTCAAGGCTTTTCTTTCTGTTTTTTGAGGGATGGGTGGTACAGATGAGACAACATAATAAAATGTTGAAAAATAAGCAAATGAGGATAAAATGAGAAACCAAAAAACTAAAACTAAAAGGAAGGATTAGCCCAATTAAGAATAAAATTATTACGCTTTAATAACTAAACTGGCATATGAACAAAAAGTCATACAAGTGGGACAAAGGAGAAAGTCCAAAAATAAAACAAAATAAATATGGAAATTGAAATGTAACATAGCTAAAGTGATATCGCAAAATAATGAGAAAGAAGTGGAGTAGTCAGTAAACAGCATGGAACAATTAAATAGCCAGCTATGAAAAATAAAGTAGGATCTACTTCCTATATTATGTATGAGGATAAATTATAAATGGATCAAATATATAAGACTAAAGAACTGAATTCAGAAGTCTTAAAAGAAAGAAGGTCAATTTACATAATAATAAAAATGAAATTAGCTAAATAATAATTTTGTAAAAATTCAACAAATATCTAAACAAAGGCTTATGGTTCCTAACATTAAAAGCTCCCAGAAATCATTTAGAAGATTAAAAATTCACAAAAGAATGAAGTGTGGTGTAGAATAAATAAATAAACATTACACACAGAAAAGAAAATGGTTTTCAAATACGATCATCAACCTCACTCATTTAAAAAACACACAAATTAGAGGTAGCCTAAAACACTATTATGTAATGATTAAGTTGGGGGGAGATTAAAAATTTAATAACTCTGTTGGTGAGGCTCCAAGTAAAAGGCACTTAATATTTTTTTAAAAGGCAAGAAAGGAAAAAAAAAAAATGGCAAATTTTAAAAGTCACCATTATCCTAAAGGAGAAATATTTTAAGATTAGATAAAGAAAAAAATCCAACTAACAGCTGTTACTAAAGATAAATCAAAAGCATAAGGACACAGTTTAAAAAGAGGAAAAGGATATACTAGTCACATGTTAATGAAAAGAAATAAGTTTAACTGTAATTATTATTAGAAAATTTTAAAATAAAAGATATCAATTAGAATAGAAAGGGTCACTAAATGATTTCTCAAAAGCTCGGTTTATAAAGAACAGTAATCCTAAAAGTATATGCACCTAATAAAATGGTCATATTAAGTAAAAATAAAAATATTTGAAAAACAAATTTAGGAGTTCCCCATAGAGATACTGGTTCGATTCCATTCCTGGCCTCGCTCAGTGGGTTAAGGATCTGGCATTGCCATGAGCTGTGGTGTAAGTCGCAGACTCGGCTAGGGTCTGGCGTGGCTGTGGCTGTGGCATAGGCCAGCAGCTACAGCTCCGATTCAACCCCTAGCTAGGGAACCTCCATATGCCGTGGCCTGGGGGGAGGGGGGGAGACAAAAAAAAAAAAAAAGAATGGCCTGGGGGGAAAAAAAGGCAAAAAAGACAAGGAAAAAAAAAAAAAAGAATGGAAAAACAAAAACAAATTTACAAATCTAGCATCGCAATGGACTTCTACAAACCTCTTTCCATTATTGATCGGTCAAGGAAGTAAAAAACAAAACAAAACAAAACAAAAAAATATATATATATGTAAGAAATAACAAGATCATGAGTGGATCATAAAACAACATGGTATATATAGAATTTTTCATCCAACAATTAAAGAATGCATATTCTTATCAAGAACACCTACAAAAGTAACCATATACTAGGACATAAGACAAATTACAAAAATTTCTAAGAGTTAATATCGCATGTAACAGATTCTTTACAACTTGGAATTAAATTTAAAAACAGATAATTTTTTTAAAGCTCATATTTAAAATGGGTCAAAAAGAAATCATTAAGAAAAATTTTAAACACTTAGAAATGAATGATAATTAAAACACTATCTCTCAAAATCTAGATGGTCACATAGGTGTTCTGGGAAACAACGTGTAGCCTGAAATGCAAATCTTAGAAAAGAAAAAAATTCTGTAAATGAATGAGCCAAGCATTCATATTAAGATACTACAAAAGGAACAATAGATAAAACAAAGAAAGTAAATGGAAGGAAATAAGAGCAAAGAAAAAAAAAAAAAAATCCATGAAACAGAAAGCAAAGGTACAGAGAGATCAAGTTAGAAAACACAAAAGTTGGAGTTCCCGTCGTGGCGCAGCGGTTAACGAATCCGACTAGGAACCATGAGGTTGCGGGTTCGGTCCCTGCCCTTGCTCAGTGGGTTAAGGGTCCGGCGTTGCTGTGAGCTGTGGTGTAGGTCGCAGATGCGGCTCGGATCCCACGTTGCTGTGGCTCTGGTGTAGGCCGGTGGCTACAGCGCCGATTCGACCCTAGCCTGGGAACCTCCATATGCCGCGGGAGCGGCCCAAGAAATAGCAAAAAGACCAAAAAAAAAAAGAAAACACAAAAGTATAACTACAGAAACAACAGGGATAAAACCAATAAAAGACTATGGTCAACAGCGAGCAAGTAAAAGGGACCTCAGTCCTATAACCCCAAGTAACTTAATTCAGCCAATGGCTTGAGTGAGCATGGAAGCATTCATCCCTAGAGCCCCCAGAGAGGAATGCATTCATTTTGATTTCAGCCTCCTCAAACCTGAAGCACAGAACCAGTTGAGTGAGAAACACTGTACTTACTTCTGACTTACAGAACTATGAAATAGTAACTGGGTGTTGTTTTAAGATGCTATATTTGTGGCAATTTATATGGCAGCAACAAAAAACTAACATACCTTCCTTGCTTGACAGTTAAAGGATACTCCCTTGGCTTTATTATTCCAGGATCCCATCTTCTCCCTTGCTACTAGAGAGTTCAGTTTTATAAACACATCTACCTTCAGCCTCCACATACAGTAAACAGCCACTCTTGAGGCTGGTCTATGATGCTGGTGCTCCCCTCACTACTGCATTTCCTTTTTGCATTACTGATAAACAGGGTGTTTCTCCAGTCTCATAAAGTAGTTCCATTCTAGCACACTCATTTCTCTGAGCCTTTTAATCCCTTGCTCCACTTGTCTGCCATGCAGCTCCATCTGACATCTCTACTTCAATTAACATGGACCATCGCTTTTTCCAAGCTTCCAAGAGCCATTGCAACAGCATATTAGAACCAGCTCCAAGAGTCTTTGCCAGGGTGCTAAACTGCTGTGACATTGGAGAAAGCTCCCCTATCAACAGAGCTCTGACTTAGATGTTAATCAAAAGCAGAGGTTCACAATATTCAGTATGACCCTAAATCAAAAAAAAAAAAAAAAAAAAAAGCCTTTCCTAATTCCTTGATTAAAAAAAAAGACCTGTAGTTTTCAACTTTAAGAATAGGGTGAAAGCTGTAGACCCTCTCAGAACAATTCATATCCGCATACAAACAAAATAATTTGCATAGAATTTTTTTTTTTTTTAACTTTTTAGGGCCACACCTGCAGCATGTGGAAGTTCCCATTCTACGGCAGAATCAGAGTTGTAGCTGACAGCCTATACCACAGCCACCACACGCTAGATCCAAGCCACATCTGTGAGGTACACCACGGCTCTCTGCAACACCGGATCTTTAACCCACTAAGCAAGGCCAGGGATTGAATCTGCAACCTCATGGATACTAGTTGGGTTCATTAACCGCTGAGCCACGAAGGGAACTCCTGCATGGAATTTTAAAAAAATGCCCACACACCTCCCTGCTGCAACCAGGATTTCAAAAAGAGACACTAAGGTAGTTTAGGGTATAAGATATTCACTATGGATCAATTCCTGTAAAAGGAAGGTGGTGTAGGGGAGCAGGATTGCAGAGAGAGAAAAGTCAAATTACCAATACAGATCTCACAGAGCCTCAGGCAACTTGGCAGAGACCTCTAGAGGTACATTACTTGTCAGAATTGTCTCAGATATGAGAAAAAAGGGCTGGGCCTTTGCTCTGCCTTGCTCAGCTGCAGGATGAGAGCTGCCCTGGGAAGGGTGGGACCTTAGGCAAGAAGGCTCTCTGTGCCAGAGACTGACCTTCGAGGAGATGACAGCTGATTATCTTCTTCCCACAGCTGAGCTATAATTCTTCCCTAAAGGAGGGTTTGGGCTACCCAACTCCAGGTTTAACCACACTTTCACTGAGGAACCCATTTCATCCATTCTAAATATCCTCTCCTCTCTTCCACTTGACCTGCTTCTCTTTCCTACTTCTTCTAATTATAGTTGTGTGCTTGCTTAAGGCAAAAGCCCAAGCAGAGAAAACTGTATTGTAAAGACCTTTCAAGAGGAATATCATAGGGCAGGCTAAAGTTGGATATGGATGGAGGAAGCAAGAGGAGGCCCTAATGACCTAAGTTAATTGTTGGCTAAGGCTGTAAATGAAATAAGTAATTACATGGGAATAGCTGACAGAATAATCTAACAGCAAACATTTGAAAGGAGAAAGCTTTTCCACAACACCCAACTAGAATTACACAGAGGGTGGCTTATAATTTACCCATCACAACAAGAAGCAGTAAAATAGTACCACTTGGGGTCTGTAAAATTAAACATTTATAATACTATCATTTTAATTATAATCAGAATTCAAAAATAAGGCATTTCTAAACAATTTCATCATATACTACTTAAATATAAACTTTCTTCATACAACAAATTTAGGATCCTGGAGTTCCCATTCTGGCTCAGCAGTAATGAACCTGATTAGTATCCATGAAGATGCAGGTTCGATACCTGGCCTTGCTTAGTGGGTTGAGGATCTGATGTTGTGAGCTATGGTGTAGGTCGCAGACGTGGTTCAGACCTGGCGTTGCTGTGGCTGTAATGCAGGCCAGCAGCTACAGCTCCAATTTGAGCCCTAGCCTGAGATCTTCCATATACTGTGTGTGTAGGCCCTAAAAAGAAAAAAAAGTTTAAATAAAATATAAAAATTTAGGATCCTACTGTGTGCTAGCCACTCCTAACAGCTGGATATAGAAGTTAACTAGACAGAGCTCCTGCCTTCAAGGAGTTACATTCCAGTAAGTGGAAACAGATAATAAACAAGGAAACAAAGTCACTTCAGGTATCAATGAGTGCTATGCAAATTGTCGTTTAAACTGAGAATTGAAAGAAGCCTAAAAGAACCATAAGGAAGAATATTCCAGAAAAAGGAAACATAATGTCCCAATATAGGTAGCAGCTGTTCAAAAAACAAAAAAATCAGTAGCACTGAAGCATTGTGAGCAACTTACAGGAGGAAAAGTTTTACTCAGAGTATCACTGTCAGGATCAACCATTCTTCCTCCTACTTAATCTGCTGTTGATTGGTAGACAATTCTTTAACTAAGTGGTAGATAAACTAACACTTTCAGACCTTTCCAGAAACCAATGCTGCCTGCCATCATATGTTCCACTCTCCTTCTATCATAAAAAGACCAAATGTACATTTTTGTAGAAATTGAAGAGAAGAAACAGAAATGAGGAAAATGATTTTTACATGTAACATTAAGGAATGAGAAAGATATTAGCAACACTTCCCTTTTATGCAAATATCTACATATATTTTGACTAGTTACATTAAGACAGTAAACAGATCATCTACACATCATAAGTTTATTCTGAATAATTAAGGTTTTGCTGTAGCAAAACATGTATGTTAAATCTCCACAAATAATTTAGTACCTACTGGATTTACAGTGTAGCTGATTTCAACTCAGAAAAAGTAAGTATCAGATGTGGAGAAAAATGTAATGTCCTCCACTGATGGTAGGAATGTAAATTGGTACAACCACTATGGAAAACACTATGGAGGTACCTCAGGAAACTAAATATAGAACTACCATATGATCTAGCAATTCCACTGCTGGGCATATATCCAAACAAAACCTTCACTGAAAAAGATACATATATCCCTATATTCATAGCAGCACTATTCGCAATAGCCAAAACATGGAAGTGACCTAACTGTCCATAGACAGACAAATGGGTTAAGAAAGTGTGGTACATATATACAATGGAATATTATTCAGCCATAAAAGTGACAAACTAATGCCATTTGCTGCAACATGGATGGATCTAGAGGCTCATACTAAGTGAAGTAAGCCAGAAAGAAAGACAAATATCATGATATCACTTATTTGTGGAATCTAAAATATGAAACAGATGATGCTATCCAAAGGTAAAAAACAAACAAAAAACAGAAATACATCACAGCCAAGAAGAGCAGACTTGAGTTTCCAAGCGGGAAAGGGGAGAGAGTGGGATGGGTGGGCATTTGGGGGTTTTTGGATGCAAAATGTTATATTTGGAACGGATGGGCAATGAGATCCTACTATACAGCATAGGGAAATGTGTGTGTTTGGGTCACTTTGTTGTACAACAGAACTTGACAAAACAGTGTAAATCAATTATAATGATAATAATAATAAAGTGTAATAATAACAGTGTAAATCAATTACAATGATAATAATAATAAAGAAAAGCAAGTTTCATTTGCTAGACATATCAAAGGGAAATTTAAGCTAATATGACAATGCTGAGTAGCTTTGTCATTCCAAATAATGACAGTTTGGGTGTTTTTTATTTGTTTTGGGGTTTTTTGATTGTTTGTTTTCTTTTAATGGCTACACCTACAACATATACATGGAAGGTTCCTGGGCTAGGGGTCAAATCGGAGGTGCAGTTACAGGCCTATGCCAAAGCCACAGCAACATCGGATCCAAGCTGCATTGATGACCTACAGTGTGGCAACTTGCATAGGCTGGATCCTTTAATCCACTAAGCAAGGCCAGGGATCGAAACCACATTCTCATGAACACTATGTCAGGTTCTTAACCCACTCAGCCACAACGGGAACTCTAATAACAGTTTTAATAAAAGCTAACTATTAAGAAAGAAAAAAAAAATGATATGCTTAAAAAAAAAAATCTGCCATATAATAATTCTGATAAAAAATGTGAAACAGGAACACATCTCTAATCATGAAAACAAATGGTTAAAGAGTTTAATCAGTAGTGTTAGAGCTAAAACTTCCAACATTAGAAATGACAATTATTGCCAGATACTAACCATCATCTGTTCTCATATACTAACCATACCTCAGCTGAACAACTGTTAATTTGGTGGTATCCAAATTTCCCCAAAACTAGAGCATGGGGTGAATATATGGTATACAAAGAAAAGGTCTCAATACAGAAGCCCATATATAAAAGTAAGTTTCCTAATGAGACATGACAAGCCCCTATACAGAGTCCTATCAAATAGAAAATTACATTGTTATCCTCTATTCCATTTGCTAGTACATGTATTTCACTTGGCTTCTTTCTCTAAAATATTACATTTTTGTCCATAGTAAAAAGTGATCATGTGATAACTTCTTTCCTCTTGATGATCTCTGCACAAGTGACACAAGAGACTTTTACCAGCTTTGGTATCCACACTGCTGCCTTGCTACTTGCTTGGGTATTACAGAAACTTAAAGGGCCTTAACCCTACAGGACTATCCTCGGCAATGTCAAGTTTGATCATCAGCATTTACACACTGTGTTTTTTTAAATTCTCAAACTCTTAGTCTTTTAACATAGGATCAATAGACATCTGATATTAATGTTCAGATCTTGCTGTAAATGCAAAAGATTCCTAGCAATGCCTTGTACTGTTTATTTTTAATTGTATAGACCCAGCAGTTCCCAAAATGTGGTCCATGGACCACAGGAGCCCCTACAATTCTTTCAGAGAATCCACAGGTTAAAACATTTGCCTTTTATAATTTACTCTTGCATGACTACATAGAGAAGTTTTCCAGAAGATACATAACATATAATGACAGCACTCTGGTGGCTAATGGAATGGATGCTTACATACTTTTGTTCTATTTCGCTTTGAAAAGTTTTTAAGGTAACAGATCTAGGATGTTAATATGTGGATTAACTAATTAATTTGTTCTTGGTACTTATATACCAAGCTCTTACTAGTTATATCTGCTATCATCTTGGTGTGAGGCCATATTTCATTCCTATACTTCCACCAAAACAATATACTGCAATAGACTGGAGTTCTCTTGTGATGCAGCAGTTTAAGGATCTGGCACTGTTACTGTAGCAGCTTGGGTTGCTGCTGTGGCACAGGTTCTGTCTCTGGCCCGGGAACTTCCACATGCCAAAGGCACGGCCAAAAATAAAACAAAACAACATACTGCAATAGATTGACTGCAGAAGCAGATGAGAATTCACCTGTCTTCTATTAAGTAAGACATTAAAGAGGTTTGCAAAAATGCAAACCAATACCAATCTTTTTATAATATTTTCTGTTTTGAAAAATATAGCCATTTTTCACAAAAAATATGTCCGTTAACATATTTGCGGCTTATTACAGTGATCTTTAAAAGCTTTTTGTTCGTTTTTGGCTGTGCTCACAGCATGTGGAACTTCCCAGGCCAAGGATCAAAACTGAGCCACTGCAGTGACAATGTTGATTCCTTAACCGCTGGTCCAACAAGGAACTCCTTTAAATGTGTTAAGTATTTTTAAATGTCCCCATGTTAATTTCTGATATGGAAAATACCAATAGATAAAGCCAAACAGCAATAACACTCTTAGGCACAGCCGCATTCCTTTTCACATATTTAATCACTGGCTTTGTCTTCAAAATAATTCCTGTTGATAACACAAATCAATCTTTCACCGTTTTCAATTTAAAACTTTCTCTACTCTTAATTACCATCAAACACCTCTTACTTATTAGCATTTCATATTTACTGCTTTTACACATATATAATACAGTGTTTTAAAAAATAAATTGCAATTAAAACACAAACAAATAATGAACACAATAACAAACAATAAAATGATGAGCCACATCAGTTTACAATATCCTTTGGTCTGATGTGGCTTTATTTTTGGTTACAAAATTTTATATAGTGAATTTTTTAAATATTTAACATTGATATCAATTCTAAATAAAAGATACCTATAACACAGTTATAGTAAACACATTTACCACTAAATTATAAAGAAAATAATTAGTTCTATGACAATACTATCAAGAGTTTCATATGGGAGTTCCCATTGTGGCTCAGTGGTAATGATCTCTACTAGTATCCATGAGGACATGGGTTCAGTCCCCAGCCCCACTCAGTGGGTTAAGGATCTGTTGCTGCTGTGAGCTGTGGTGTAGGTTGCAAACACGGCTCAGATCCCACATTGCTGTGGCTGTGACATAGGCTGGTGACTACAGCTCCAATTCAACTCCAAGCCTGGGAACTTCCATATGCCATGGGTGCAGCCCTAAAAAGACATAAAAAAAAAAAAAAAAAAGTTTTATAAGTATTAGTAGTTATTAGAAATGTAGGTTACAAAAATCTAATGTTCAAAGAGTTTAACAACCATTGTGGAGGTGCTTTTCTTAACACTACATATCAGTTAACATAAATGGGATTATAAAAGCCTTACAGCTGGTAGAAAAACTATGATAAATATAAGCAATATTTTCTAATAAAGATTAATGGTAATTGAAAAATTAATGTTACATTTAAAATATACTTCTGAATACTGCACACAACAATGAAGCACCTTAATTAAAAAAACACATTTAAACCACAATCATTCATCTTTCTCTTACTGCCAACTTTCTTCTATTCTTCAAATACATGAAGCAGTTTATATTATTTCCCCAAACAATAAAACCATTTATCATAATTTCACTATATTTATTGCTGTCTTTAAAAATAATTTACATTTCCCAACATAGATTAATTATGAAAATCTTACATGACCTAAATATGCACATTCAATACAAATATCAAAATACAGCTAAGTCATGAATAGGACAGTATCTATCAATTGCCATTTTAATCACTGAAAATGTAATCAATAAATTACATTCAGAATTTAGAACTTTATCATTAAAAGTTACTACATTTGTAATACTCAAGGATTATAGACTAATATGAGACATATATCAAGTGCTGATTAAACCCCAAAGTATTTGGCTAATAACCATGATTAAGAGGTAAACTAACATTTCTGCAATATCTAATTCATGCCAGGCACTCAGCCAGGTATTTCACACATATTATCTTACTTTATCATCACAGTACATATAGCAAACAGGTGTCATATCCCCACTTTTGCCAGTGAGGAGATGGATTGCTGAGAGGTCGCACAACTAATAAACAGCAGAAATGGGAGTAAACTAAAATTAAATTCTAGGAAAATATAAAGAATGAAAAGTTTTTGGTTTTTTTGCTTTTTTTTTTTAAGGCTGCACCTGCGGCATATGGAGGTTCCCAGGCTAGGGATCAAATTAGAGCTGTAGCTCCTGGCCTACACCACAGTCACAGCAACGAAGGATCAGAGCCACATTTGCGACCTACACCACAGCTCACAGCAACACCAGATCCTTAACAGGAGTGAGGCCAGGGATTGAACCCGCAACCTTGTTACTAGTCAGATTCATTTCTGCTACACCACAATGGGAACCCCAAGAATGAAAAGTTTTAAGACAACTTTCTTAGAGAAATTACTGTCATTTTACAACCATTCTTTATTCCCATAGCAAGATTCAAATTTGCTGTTGAGAAACCATCCCTCTGACACTTTTAATCCCAGATTTCCAGAAATGCTCATTCTATTTCCAACTAAGAGAGGAGATATGTACCCCAGGCCAAGCCAGATAGATCTAATATGACATAATGCTCCAACTTTTCTGGGATACACTAGATGCAATAAAATGAGAAGGACATAAACCTATAGCTGCTGGCAACTACCCTGTGTGCAGGAGATGAGAGCCTCTTTGCAAAAGGAGATAATACCAAGGGAAAGAGCTAATAGTTGAAGAGACTCCAAAAACATTTAAACCACTGGACCAAATTTCACAATGCTATAGGCAATGCTATAATATTTTTAATTATGTGACCTAATAACTATTTCCATTTGCTTATGTTAGATCTGAGTTAGGAGTAACTGTCACTTCCTCAATGAACCTATCAATCCAAACTTAATGGTGTAAACCATTCACAGAAATCAAATAATGCAATTTTCTCAATCTAGAATCTCAAAAGAACTAACAAGAATCAAGAAACTATTTTCAGTATTTCAAAAAGTTTAATGGAGTTATACACTGACCTGAGACCTGCAGCTTACTAAAACACCAAATTCCTCTGACTTTATCATTTCAATATGAAAACCAGTTATCTTGTTTTAATACAAGTTCTAAATAGAAATAGCTTTTTATATGAATTTTAATTTTAAATTAGAAACAAACAGGAGTTCCCATTCATGGCTCAGTGGTTATGAGGATGCGGGTTTGATCCTTGGCTTTGCTCAGTGGGTTAAGGATCCAGCGTTGCAGTGAGCTGTAGTGTAGGTCGCAGATGCAGCTCAGATCTGGTGTTGTTGTGGCTGTGGGTAGGCTGGCGGCTACAACTCTGATTCCACCCCTGGCCTGAGAACCTCCATATGCCGCAGGTACGGCCCTAAAAAATTGTGACAAAAAGGCAAAAGAAAAGAAAAGAAACGAGCAAACACATTGCCCACCAAATAAATTTTAAAAGTAATAAACTGCTTTAAAACACGAAATTTTTCAAAATGATCACTGAGGGAGAAAATATCAAGAACTATAATATTACTTTGAAATATTCTCAATAAAACAATTCACACCTTTATTATACAAGCATTTCCAGACTAACCTCTTAATTTGTGACTGCCTTTCTATCTTTCTAGCTTGAGGCTATTCAGCCTCCAGGGACATCAAATAAGCAGTCTATGCTAAGGGCACCACCTAGTGTCCTGTACTGGATGTACTGGACGCTTTCTAATACTCTTTCCTCTGCAGCTGAAGTAACACTGGTTAGTCTCCTACTGCTGTTCTGTATTTAATAATTATTCCAAAATCCATTTCTTTAATTATTCATATGTACATACACATTTCCTAAGTCTCTTCTCATCCCTCTCAACAACTGTCCAGTTACTTTTGGAACAACTATTTAGTATCCCCTTTATCTTGTCAGCACATGGGGCTTAAAGTAGGTTTTCATCAAAAGCACTTTGTAAAGTTACTACTATGAGTACCCCATTCACATGACTAAGATCACCAATAATGGACAGGCAGTATGACTTCAAAACCCACTTGCTTAATTACTATTCATAAAACCCAGGTTGCTTTTTTTAAATTCCTTTCATCCTATGGTCAAACCACAAATTCAATTTATAAAATTGGTATTAAGCGATTCACCTGTGTATCAGAAGAAAACAAAAAGCACTCAAAGTGAAAATTAGATTCCAAAAATTTAATCTACCAATTGAAAGTGTCTAGAAGTCCTGACTTTCAAAAAGTTATCCTTTCCCCCAACTCTTTGAAAATTAAGACAAGCTTTCCTCAAATACAATCACAGAAAAAAATGTTTTTATTCACTTCTGTTGGCTGTAGTATCATTTTCTAGTATTTTGTATTATGAATTACAATTCTCTATCTTATCATCAGTTAAATCGATTTTAGTGGGAGGACTTAGACCTCACCACCATTGGTTCTTTTTATTTTATGAAAATTGAATGAAATAGTGGTATAGGGATAGGTAGACCAATGAAATAGAATTAAAACCCAGAAACAGATTTACACATATACAGAAAACTCAATATATGACAGTGGACTATTTAAAAAATTATACCAGGATAACTGGTTAACCACATACAAAGAAATTCAGTCTCAAACTCTATCTCATGTCATAGACAAAAATTATTTCCAACTGAATGAAAGAGCAACTCTGTAGAGCAAATATAAGAAACTCTCTGACTTGGGGTAGAAGGGAATTTCTAAAACAAGCCATAAGAGTGTAAAAGAAAAAGATTGATGAATTTAGTTACATCAAATTTTAAAACATATCAAAAGACATTACAAAGTTAAAGATAAATTACATACAGGATACAGATGTATGGAGCAAATACAATCAAAGAATTAGTATCCATAAAATATAAAGGACTTCTATAAATTCCAAATTTAAAATACCACAGCAAGAAAGAAAGTGAGCAAAGGATACTAAGAGGCAATCATGAAAGATTAATTTTTTGGCCAAAAAACATACAGGAAAACATGCACAACTTCACCATTTTTAAAGGACAACTGAAAACCACATGAGACACATTTCACACCTCTCAAAATAATAAATTAAAATTTCTGTTGATATCAATTCTTATCATGACAGCTAAGAAAGGGAATGCTCAGGCACTGTTGACAAGAACAATTCCACAGTATCTAGTGAAGCACAAGATGTGAATGACCAACAATTCTACACACAGGGGCTGAGGCAGCATTGTCCTAAAGAGTTTTCTGGAAAAATGGAAATATTCTGTATCTACATACCCAATACATTAACTGCTAGCTACATATAGCTCTTGAGCACTTGAAATATGGCTAGTGCAACCCAAGTACTTCATAAATTTCCTTAAATTTTAATTAATTTAAATTTAAACATCCACATGTGACTAGTGGCTACTGTACTAGACAATACAGCCCTAAAAAATCTTTTACATACACATACACATGTAAACACAAGAACCTTACCTGCAACAAAGTTTCTAAAACTGAAAACCTTATAGGTCCTCAGCCAGAATACAAACTGTGACAGTTTCACAGAGTACTCTACAGGAGAAAATAACTTATATTTATCTGTGACACAAATATTCATAAAATATAAATCAATTACATAAATTATTTAACACACAAATCTCAAAAAATAATATATAACAAAAGTAACACAAAAGATAGACACAGTAAAAAAGTGTTTACATAATGTTTTAGAACATGCAAATCAATCCCTTGTATTGTTTATGGGTGTGTGTATTGAATATATGTATATATGTATATGTATATATACATATATATATAGACACAAACTGTGTGTGTGTGTGTGTATATATATATATGTATATATATATATATATTCAATTTAAGCACCAAGAAATGTATTACAGCTAAAAACATGAAAAGCAAATAAAAATACCAGGGACCTGGGATAAGATGGAGAACAGAGTTACAGAGTGGTATATAGAAACTCCTGTCATCTGTACTGCTTTGTTCCCTCTCCTTACCACACTCCAATCTTCCACTAATATACCACAGTGTTAAGATTTTGGGTACACAGGTGTATCTTGAAGTACTATAAAATTTTTTTATATACTAAAAATATTTCATAAGGAAAATTTTAAAAATGAAAAAAAATTCATACTGCAAACAACCACTTAAGTTTGAGAGTTCCTGTTTATTCTTTAATTTCTCCCTATTTCATTCAGCTAACAATCATCAGTAAACACAATGAAATCAAATTTGAAACACGTGATTGTATTTTCATGATGAAGCATAGCCTGTTACTAAAAATGGTCCCTACATCCTAGAAAAAGCAGTTTAAAAAAAGCAAGGTTTCTCTTTTTCTTAGGACTTTTTGACTTCTTATTCAATTCCTCTGTGTAGTATTTGTAGAAATCAAGTATTTCAGCATGAAAACAAAACAAAACAAAACAAAACAAAAAAAACCTTGCTATATAGGAATTACCCTTGGGATAATTCATAGATTCCTGAAGCAGGCCATTTGGCCATGAGGTCAACTATAACATATGTTTTAAATAACATTTAATCTACTTTGTTGAATGCCTTATTAAATGTCTATGTGTTGCAACAATTGAGGAACTCAAAGATCACATATTAGGTCTTTCTGCCAAGACATTCTGCTCTCTCCTAGCTTTAAAAATCAAAAGCTAAGAAATGTGTTCATGAAAAGAGAAACAAGCAAATATGACATTCCACTTTAAAGCAAGCCTGTATCTGAATTCAAAAGTTTTCCTGAATTAATCAATCCTTCTATTCTTAAGAACATAAACTACATGTTTATCAGTCAGACTCCTACCAATTCTTTTAAGTTCTGTGAGATCAAGTATAGTGTCACTCACTGTAAGTGATTGAATGAATAAATGAATAATCGATGAATGAAACAATATAATCAGTATCAAATGCATTCCATGTTGGTTTGTATGCATTATGATTTGGTAGGAATAAAATAATATGAAAAACTGAAAATAAACACACTTGAAAAAGAAATTCTAACCCTATGTCGGAGCTTTACACCGTAATTTGAGTAGGAGAATCTCTTTTTTTTTTTTCTTTTTTTTTAAAGACCATTTTATTTTTTTTATTATTATTATTATTTTTTTTTTTTGTCTTTTTGCCTTTTCCAGGACCGCACCTGCGGCATATGGAGATTCCCAGGCTAGGGGTCCAATCAGAGCTGTAGCCTTGGCAAAATATGTAATTACAAGTGGCCAATAAAATAAAAATATTATTAACCTCAGCAATAATCAGGGTAAAGAAAGCCTATTAGAACTGTTAAATGTCATATTTTTACCTATCACATTGGTAGCATATGTAAACAAACACCATTATACTCTAGGATAAGTAACTGATCCAACTTTTATGACAGACAATTTGGCATCTCTCAAAAGTTACACTGTATATCCTTTTACATTATATCTTATTTAAAAACTGGCACGATTGTGTAAAAGTATATGCAGAAAGATAATAAATATATTTTTGGTAGTGGGAAACTAATAAAAACCTCAATGTGTTTATTAATAGAAAACTGGTTAATAAAAGCTAATTTATAGTTCTAGAGAGAAAGAAAAGAGAAAATGCTAGAGAAGAAATTACCAAAAACATTTAACAAAAATGGCAGGAAGAACATTAAAGTCTCTGATGATAAGGCCCTATCACATGCTCAGCATGATTTAAAAAAAAAAAAAAGTGCCATACTAAGAAAAATCACATAAAGATATTTCAGAATACCAAGGGGAAAGAATAGATTCTATCTAAATGTTTCCAAAGAGAAAAAACAGGTCACATACAGAAGCTCACAGGCAACACTAAGTACGAATGAAGGAAGGCCTTCAAATTGTGAGGGAAAAATTATTTTCAATCTACAATTCCATACCTCATTGAAATACTAATCTAATGTGAAGGTAGAATGAAGACATCTAAGACTTTCCAGTACTCAAAAATTTATTTTCCAAACATTTTTTTCTTCAGGTATCTTCGAAAGATGTATTTCAGTAAAATGAGTGAATAAACTAATAGGAGAAAATAACCATAAAAGCAAATTATCCAACTAAAGAAAAGGATCATGATCAGGGCTGAGGAAAGTTAAAAAAGAAAAAAGAAAGAAAAAGAAATAAAGAAAAAAGGAAAAAGGATTGTAACAGAACAGAGGGTTGAGGGAGATAAATCTCTGGGAGGAGGGGCAGGGGATTGAACTTACAGACCTATACTTTAAAAACTTTTTAAAAAAATGAGTAGTGCCTCAGAGAACCATTGAAACAGAGGCAGAAATTAGCAAATTAGCCCACAGGAAACTAAGCAAGTGAATAACTGGTTAAGGTTCTGTCAATGTCATTGCAGGGCTCAGGTCACTGTTGTGGCATTGGTTCACTCCCTGGTCTGGGAACGTCCACACGTCACAGGTGTGGCCAGGAAAAAAAAAAAAAAAAAGAATGTAATGAATAAGCAAAGCAATAAATCATAGACAAGGGGGACACAAACATTTAAGTAAACAGATGAAATATAAGGCATTATGTTATTTCATATTTACATGGTCAAATACTAAGTATGGATTGTTCACACATTTAACCAAAATTATTATATATTTTCTTAAAATTGGAAGAGTAGGTGTGTCATATAATCCAAATCCCAAATCTCCATCAAAAGGTCAATAGATTACATTTAAAATTGCCTAATCAAGCAAAGCTGAATAACCATATTATTTAGAAATAAATTGGTATCAGAATGAAGAAACTAATAATGGGAGTTTCCATCATAGCTCAGCAGTAATGAACCCAACTAGTACCCGTGAGGACACGGGTTCAACCCCTGGGGTTAAGGATCTGGCACCGCCATGAGCTGTAGTGTAGCTAACAAACACGGCTTGGCTCTGGCATTGCTGTGACTGTGATGAGTCTGGCAGCTGCAGCTCTGATTGGACCCCTAGCCTGGGAACTTCCATATGCTCTGGGTGCAGCCCTCAAACAACAACAACCAAAAAAAAAGAAACTAAAAGTATTAAAGGTTGCTTCTAGGAGTTCCCGCTGTGGTGCAGGGGGTTAAAAATCTGACTGCAGGGAGTTCCCATTGTGGCTCAGTAGATTAAGAACCCAAATAGTATCTGTGAGAATGCAGGTTCAATCTCTGGCCTCACTCAGTAGCTTAAGGATCTGGCACGACACAAGCTGCAGTGCAGACAGCACACAGATGCAACTTGGATCTGGCATTGTTGTGGCTGTGGCCTAGGCCAGTAGCTATAGCTCTGATTTGACCCCTACCTCTGGGAACTTTCATGTGTTGTGGGTGTAGCACTAAAAAGACAAAAAAAAAAAAAAAAAAAAGAATGTGACTGCAGCAGCTTCCAGTCACAGGTTTGATCCCTGGCCCAATGCACTGGGTTAAAGGATCTGGCATTTCCACAGCTGCAGCTTGGATTATTCAATCCCTGGCCCAGGAACTTCCATATCCCTCAGGTGGTGACCATTAAAAAAAAATTGTTGCTTCTAGAAAACTGAGAGGTTGGCATATGTATTGTCAACCTTTTTTGGGCGCTAATCAGTTTTTTGCCTATATGCAAGAATTCCTTTAATATAAAAATGTTCTTAGTATTATCAACTCTGATGTTTAAAGGAAGCTGAGAAAAAGAAAGCAGGGAATAGCTCGAAAACATGAAATATTACTTTCCTATTATTTTTTGAAGATACAAAGTTACCGATTTAGGAACTGAAACTGATCAAAACTAAGAAAGGTAGGAGTTTCCACAGGCTCAGCAGTAATGAATCCAACTAGTATCCATGAAGATACAGGTTCAATCCCTGACTCTGCTCAGCTGGTTAAGGATGCAGTGTTTCCATAAGCTGCAGTGTAGGCTATAGACAACGCTCAGATCTGGTGTTACTGTGGCTGTGGCGCAGGCTAGCAGCTGCAGCTCCAATGGGACCCCTAGCCTGGGAACTTCCATATGTTGTGGGTGCAGTCCTTAAAAAAAGAAAAGAAAGGAAAAGAAAAGAAAAGAAAACAAATCAAACAAAAACTAGGGGAGTTCCTGTCGTGGTACAGTGGAAACGAATCTGACTAGCATCCATGAGGACGCAGGTTCAATCCCTGGCCTTGCTCAGTGGGTTAAGGATCTCGCGTTGTAGTGAGCTGTGGTGTAGGCACAGATGTGGCTCGGATCTGGCATTGCTGTGGCTCTGGCGTAGGCTGGCGGCTACAGCTCCGATTAGACCCCTAGCCTGGGAACCTCCATATGCCATGGGTGTGGCCCTGAAGACATCAAAAAAAAAAAAAAAAAAAAAAACTAGGAAAGGTGAAGAAATGGTAGAGGTGGTATGAGATAAAGAATCATCTGATCACAGAAGAACACAGAAGAGCAGAAATACCAAGAATTAATATACAATCCCTACTACTGGTAGAAATAACCACAATAAGCAGTTAAAAGTAGCTGCCTTTGGAGGAGTGAGGAGGGTAACTATAGGGTAGGAGTTCTCTTATTTTTCATTATAAGACCATCTGTTCTATCAGAATTCTAACCATGTGCATATATTAACTTGAAGGGTTTTCTTAAGAGGCCCTGAGATATAACAATCAAAGGCCCATGAGGTCCCCTTATTACCAAAATTAACTTTTCAAAAAGGTGAAATTCGGACTTCCCGTCATGGCTCAGTGGTTAACGAACACGACTAGTAACCATGAGGTTGCAGGTTCAATCCCTGGCCTCTCTCAGTGGGTTGGGGATCCGGCGTTGCCGTGAGCTGTGGTGTAGGTCGCAGACACGGCTCAGATCCCACGGTGCTTTGGCTCTGGCATAGGCTGGCGTCTACAGCTCCGATTGGACCCCTAGCCTGAGAATCTCCATACGCAACGGGTGCGGCCCCAGAAAAGACCAAAAAAAAAAAAAAAAAAAAAAAAAAAAGTAAAATGCATTTAACATCATCTTCACAACCTAAAAAAACCCCACCCATAACATGCTTATTAAAAAAAAAAATTTATTGGGAAGAAAGCAAGGCAGGGCAAGGAATATTCCTAATAATATGAACACAGAGAATGAGTAATGAAATTTAATCTGAATCATTTAATTCAATGAGCAGTTAATTGAGAAAAGTTATTACACTGAGTTCATAACTCATTCCTAAGATTTCTGAAGCACACTTAAGTCATCATTTCAGCAAGAATAAAACCGTAACAAAAGATCATTCTGCTGAAGATTTAAGTTAATTATATTTAATCTTCTTATTTCTTTAACATAATTCTAGAAAAATACACTTTAGCATATGCTTACATGTTCAAAACCAACTACTAATAAATATCCTGTGTGAGCCATGACATGGAAAAAGGTTGAAAAGTAATGAATTAAGGTATACCCATATGTTATTTACATATATATGTATAATAAAACTGATAGAAAGTAATTTAGTAACATTTAAAAATTTTTAAAAATGGGTAAAATATAAAATTGTTCTATTATTAATATCTAATATATAACCACCCTTGAAGCCCACTGCACTCAACAATGAACATAAATGGTAGCTGCACACCTTCATTTCGAAAGAGATGAAACACTTAGTTTAGCAGAGTCAGTATGTGAATTATTTGACATTACGATCCTTCGCTTTTTCCCTGCTAAATAAAATACTTCAAATTTTGATTACTTCCAAATCTGTTGTATTAAGTCTGAAACCAATTAATCATGTGCTGTATCCTGTTAAGTAGAATTAAATTAGTGTATAATTGATTAGTGTATAATTGAAGCAGTTGTAGATTTACCAACTTTAATTAGAATGGCTTATTATAGATAATTTACACTATAAGAGAAGCAAGTTCAGCAAAACCTTAAGAGGGAGTTCCCGTTGTGGCTCAGCAGAAACAAACCCAACTAGTATCCAGGAGGGTATGCGTTCCATCCCTGGCCTCGCTTAGTGGGTCAAGGATTGGGCATTGCCAGTGAGCTGTGGTGTAGGTCACAGATGCAGCTCGGATCCCACTTTGCTGTGGCTGTGGCATAGGTGGAAAGCTGTAGCTCCAATTCAACTCCTAGCCTGGAAACTTCCATATAGGCTGGGTGTGGCCCTAAAAAGCAAAAAAAAAAATTAAGATTAAAAAACACAATATTATAATTTGAAAGGGCTATATGCTTTATTTGAACAATAAAGCATCTTAGTTCAAATCCTTTAAAAGGAGAAAACTGATTATTAACATTTTAGCCTAGATTTTTCAAGAAATTATAATCTACTACAACAGGTGATGCTAATCTACATGGGTTAATGAAAGCATACCAATTAAATTTTGTCTACCTACAACACTGTATTACACTAAACAGAACACATATTAAAATATTTAAATATATCTCATTATTCTTTTAAAAGGTATTCAAGTAAGAGAAAATCTAAGTTGTTCCCTAAAAATAAAAACTTCTTTTCTTCACCAACAAAGAAGCAAATAAGGAGCAAGAGCATCTCAGCAACAAAACACAGAAGTAGTATCTGCAGTTTTCTGAATACCCTTGTGGGTGGTAACTATAGCCCAGAAAAGTTCCACATGTAAATTTCTAACTCCCCTGAGTTTAAAGCCATGGTAATTAGGTTCATTATCGTACATGCTAATGACACAGAGATAATAAGTTTGCAGTGAATAATTCATATACTACCAGCTCTCACTGTGATGCTCATTACTAGTAGTTTATTTACAGTATAAGCTACACTGCATTTTTTTCTAGTTTAAATTTACTACCTGGCTAAGCAGGAATCATTTAGTGTGAAATCTAATTTACTATTAGTAAATGATAACAATCCTAAGCATATACCGGTTTGTATATTTGTAGTAAATGTTTTACTCATTACTCATTATTAGGATAATAACCAAAAATCACAAGAATGTCTTATATAAAGATTAAGTTACCTATATCTATATAGATGATTATCTGAATGATATTGGATAATGACTAGCTAAATGATTACATGATATAATAAAGTATGAATTGCTTTAGTACCTCTTATATTTTTAAACAAATATTAATCTCGCCACACTCCTTACTTTAAAATGTACATATAGATCATTTCAGAACTTTGAAAATTAAAGTACGAATGAACCCTTTAAGTTCCAGATTATGTAAATACTTAGTGGAAAAAGAATAGTGTGTGAAATTAAATTCTAATGAAACAGCAATTGTCCTCAATTTTTACCCAGTTTTAAAATGGACTTACATCACATTTACTGTACTTATGCTAAAAATTAAAGGTAAGGTCATTTTCATCTCTTTCAGAATGACTTTTCTTATAGGTACTTGCAATAACTCATAGTCAACATATACTATGAAAACTCCTGCTTCATCATGTACCTGAATTATTGTGATTTAAATATATTTAAATCAGATAGGAACATTTTTCCTATGTATTTTTATACTTCTACAATGATTCCTTCTAAAGTAATTTTATTTATAAGCTAAGACTTTCAATATACAAGTTGCATCAATGAAAAGAGGTCAGGTTAGGTTCAGGTAACATTTATCAGGTAAAAACTGCAAAATCTCAGTGGCTTAAGATGATAAGGTCATTTTCTCACTTACAGTGGATGCTCATGGGTCATCTAAGGGCTCCACTCCATGTCTTTTCATTTCACTACCCAAGATGATGGAGCAATCACCATCTCAAATTCTGCCAGTCATCACGGTTGACAGAAAGAGAGCTCTGGACAGACTTGCAGGTAATTAAATGCTCCAGTCAGTCCAGGAAAACACATTTTACTTCTGCCCATAACTCACTGACCAATTTATCTAAGGTAAACTTTGAAAAAGTTTAAATCTTAAAAATTTCAGGAAAAAAAATGTTTTTTTCTCAAAGACATCTAATTCACTAAGTTGTAAAGACAAATTAGATAATCTTCACGAGGGTCCCTAAAGGCAAAGAGAATTCCAAATTCCTTTTTGTATTAATTTACTATGAAATCCTAACAGTAAGTTTCTGCCAAAACTGTCAAAAGCTAACAAGGATAATATCAAGTACCCTTTCAAAACTGCAAATTTGAACACATCACTCACTTAAAATCCCCTAATTTTCTTAGAGTTACACTCCATGAAATAATCCCTCCCTGCTTTTCTGTCATCTCAGAATGCTCAATACAAGTTACAAAATGCTCTAGGGAGATAAAATTAATAAACACGCTACATTCAGGCTTAGAGAAGAAGCACCTTTTCACATGCTGTCCAAGGCAGAAAGAAGGCTATTTTTTCCGCCTCCACTTGATAAAATATTAACTCTTCCTTCAACCGGGCTTAAGCTTCTTTCTATTGTGATGTCTTCCTGACTGATCACAACATCCAAAGACTTTTGTGCTTTAAACACTAATTCCACATCTGTACTATGGCTGTTCACTGGCTACGTACTAGAGTATAAACTCTTCGAAAGGAGACACTGTCCTATCTACCTCTGAATACCTTGTACTCGACAATAGGTGGCTAATAAATAAACATCTACAAAAACAACTAACGTTCTATACTGCCAAATGAATGGTCTTAAAGAAAAGTGGTATGTTTAATAAATAAAGAATAACTGTCTTGAGAGTTCATGGAGGTATAACTGCAAAAGTAAGTTTGCTCAATTAGTTCCTTTTAGTATTAAATGCTTTTCAGTTTGTTGGTGGTAATTCTGATAAAATTAACTTAAAGTTTGATGACATTCAGTTCATTTTTCTTTCTTCATTCCACAGACTTTTATTCATTCAACTATGATTTACAAAATGCCAGGAGAGAGCTGTGAGAAGGTATGGGGATGGTATAAATGTAGTAAAGATGTTGGCATCAATATACATATATCATACGAAAATAGGTTGCCCAGTGTTTTGCTCATTGATGTCTCATCTAGTTTTCTGAGAGTTCACTTTTACCATCACCATAATGAATGAGGGTTAATATTGTATAGTATAATTTAATATTAATATAATTCACTATAGTTATGAAAAAATCTGGAAGAATTATTTATTGGCCATAACAGTTCTGCTTAAAAATCTTTTTATGAAATATATTATAAAATAACATCTTTTAAGTTCACAACAATTTTAACATTAAACATCTTTATTGAACAAAAGTACCCTGACATTACAATAGATCACTTTATTTTTAGAAGAAAAAATGAAAAATTAAAAATAAAGAGGCATATTCAAATTCAGTTGCTGGATCTAGCAAGGTAAATAATAAAAGTACTGTGCAAAAAAAATCAATAAATTAACAAGAATTATAAACCCCAAGTATAATATTTTATAGACAAAAGGTTAAAGTCTCTAAAATTAAAAATACTTGGAAAAGGAGCATGTTCTACATTCCTGGAATATTTGCAGAAAAAGAAAAGAGATGAAGTTAGCCCAATTCTTAGGCACTCTTGTTATCAACATTCAGTTGCCCAAATCTTTAAGAAAATGACTGATACAGAGAGAAAGTGTATTTTTTAAAAGAGCTGATAAATTAACAGCCGTATCTTTTGGTGATGATATACTATTGACCTACATAAAATCTGTACCAAGGAACAGTATTTTTTACTCAGTTTTAGTCTGGCATAAATTTCATGACCTAACTTGAGAAGGATTCTTCAGTTTATGTCAGCTACATATGGGAAGATTACTTAATGTAAGATTTTTGTATTGCAGAAATTTTAACCTCTCATACCACTGGCTTAAATATATTAATTGAATTATAAAGTGCATTGTTGTAAGAGGAAGACAGGAGTCTCTTGAAAGAGAAGCAATTGGGATGGTGCTGGCGACGGAAAGAGGCATGTGGATTTCGGGCACTTTGAAAAGAAGATGGACTAGACAAAACATGCTGTTGGGTTGGGGGTAGGGAATGAGAAAGAGGGCAATGCCATGGATGGCTTCCAGTTTTCTGGCTTGGAATTACCTACCAAAGTGAGGCAGACTGTGGGAGGAATAGGTTTGGACATGTTAAATTTCAGATAACTAAGTTTATTAAAAGGGCAGCATGCAGAGATGGCTCAGCCCTCTGATGTGATAAAGTCCAATGCAAACAAGAGAAATAATTCACCCAACTGGTATGGCAACACTTAACAGTTTTATAAAGGTTTTGTTCTTTATTTATAGAACAGGACCTAAAAGAGTCATGTTTATTTTAAGTTGTACTTGATTTCATTTTATGGGTGACAATACGTGCTAGGGAAGCATTTGGTAGTTTGGGGTTTCATAAAGTTGGTAAATATAACCCTCATGAGTAACAAAGGTCTACTACAGATATACTAGACAATATATTTCAGAAAAATTATTAGAATAATTTACAGTAAAACTCTATGGAAAATGTAAAAAAAAATTAAAGTACACTGCTAATAAACATAAATTAAACTAAAAAGATTTACAGGTATTATAAGTGATAGAGCAGCAAATCTGTCTGGAAAAGAGCAGAGTTATTCTTAAAAATTATGAGGCTACTAAAACAAAGAATTGGTTGGAATCATTGTTTTATGTAATAAAGCTTTAGCACAGAAATTGCACCAAATCTCATGGGTAAAATGTAATAAAAGCTGTTAATGTAATGAAAGGAGGTTCACTGAAGAGCTGACTTTTTGAAATATTTTGTTCAGAGGTTGGAACTAACCGTACTCACGCAGAATTACATTTTAAGTGCATTTATTAGTGTGAAAGAAAATACTAAGGAAAGGGGATGGTATGAAATATAGAATAAGATATTCTTTTTTATTCAAGTGAGTAAAAATCATATCTGGCAAACATTGTTGAAAAACTGGGGGACAAAACAGGCATATGTGATTATTTTCAACACTGTTAAAGAAATAAATATCAAACTAAAGGGAACAATAACGATATATTTTAATATATCAGACATGGCTAAGGAAACCAAGAGACATTTTTCCCTAGAGCTTACACATCAGAACATTAATGAAGACAGGTTTGATATATAAACTGACATATTGTAACTTACTACTTCTCTTTGTAAAATATTTCATGACTAAGTTCTGAAAGAGAAATTTGAAATGTTAAAGAAAAATAATTGGCTGGAGTTTCCATCAAGGCTCAGCAGTTAATGAACCTGACTGGAATCCATGAGGATGCAGGTTCCATCCTGGAACCCTAGCCTCGCTCAGTGGGTTAAGGATCCAGCGAGTGTGCGATTTCAGTGAGTGTGGTGTAGGTCCCAGAAAGGGCTCGGATCCAACATTGCTATGGCTGTGGCATAGGCTGGCAGCTACAGCTCCGATTCGACCCTGAGCCTGGGAACCTCCATATGCCATGTGTGTGGCCCTAAAAAAGCAAAAAAAAAAAAAAAAAAAAAAGGGCAAAAGAAAAACATTAGGATAAAAGATACATTTTTTTAAACCTTGAATCAATAATTACATTACATTTGATGCCCAAACAGACGAATTATTTTAGATTAGGACCAAAAAGAAAATTCTAAGTAGAAAGAGCATATTACCACTGAAAACAAATTACTAGTATGAACAAGGATTTTAACTTGATTTTAATTAAAAACATAAGTAAACAACAGACTCAACAGTGTACCAATTAAACATATTGCAATGTTCTATGCAGTGAAATGAACTTATGAATAGGCAAGAATATCCATCATGAATATGCAAAATTGTATAAATACTTCCAAAACAAAATTTCTTTCTAAATAATAGTTTTTATTGGTCATTTTGGAGACTTAAAAATCATATATCATTAACTTTTCATATTTTTACTGTATGTTGTAACAATAAGTACTAAGTTAGTTTCTGCTGTAGGGGTGTGTATATGCATGCATGCACGCACTGAAATATGAAATATGTTTCTTACTACAAGTTGTAGTTCACAGTATTTTGATTAGTACCCTAAATAAACTCTTGCGTATGTACAACAGGAGTCGAATATAAGAATGTTCGTCAAACTACTGTTCATAATCACAAAACAACTGAAAATGACATAAATGTTCGTCAACAGGTAAACAGAAAAATAAAGTGATATATAGTTATGTGATGGAATATTAGTTACTCGACAATGTAAATCAATGTACTACAACTATATGAGACAACAACAATAAATCAGAGAAACACAGAAAAATGTATTAACTTTACAGTTTCAAAACAAGCCAAACTAAGGAACATAGTGTTTAGGAATAAACATTTACAGTAAAACTATACAGAAAGGGAACTGTATAGACAAACTGTGCCCTCATGAAAACCTAAATTTAGGAGAATGGTTACCTCTTTGAGAGATTGGGGAGAATGAGGTCCCAGGGCTCTCAAAGCTATTAATAACATTTCTTAAATCAGGTGTTGGGTTCCTGACGGTTAGCTTCCATTGGTATGCTTCAGAACATCATACACATTTTTTCTAGGTGAGAGATCTGATATTTTTACAGCTATGTATCATACAAAGTTATTACAATATTACTGACTATATCGCCTGTGCTGTACATTACATCCTCGTGACATTTATTTTATAACTGGTAATTTGTACCTCTTAATCCTCTTCGCGTATCTTGCTCATCTGCTCACCCCTCTCCACTTCTGGCACCACTAGCTTGTTCTCTGTATCAGAGAAACTGTTTCTGTTTTGCTGTATTTGTTCATTTGTTTTGTTTTTTAGATTATACATGTAAGTGAAAACAGTATATGTCTTTCTCTGATTTATACAAATTCTTCTGTTTTTATCAAATACTTTTAAGGAAGATGTTCAAAAAACATATACAAAGTTATTGGCATTAGTTGTCTCATGGATAAAGAATTGTGGGAAACTTCTGCTTTCTATATATTTATGAATCATCTGGATCTTTCACAAGGAACATGCAATATGTTTGTATTTGGAACTGAAGATGAATTTTTATAACTTTGCAACTGCAAGTTATAACAAATGAAAAACAAGAAACAGAATGAGAGTTTACTACATTCACACTCTCCAGAGAGAAAGCTGTTAATAGTTAGGTTACACTAGTATTTTTCAAACGTACAACAAAACTTTCACATACATGTTCAGTACAAATGCATTTAAACAGATTTTATAAAATTACATCATTTATGTGGTATAAATGTGATCCAAAAGCCCAGATATTTTAGGAAAATTATACTTCAAAATATTTAAAGACTATAGTAGTTCTTTATATATTAAGATATATAGAGATACTGAGAAAGCATGTGCAAGTGGGTATACTGCATTAAATGTAAATGCTTTACTATTTCCAGTAGAGATGAAAGAACTTAAAAGGTTTCTATTTTCAAATAATATACAAGTTTAGGAAGCGACACACTGAAAATAGCTTAAATACAATGCAAAAAGTACTACCATGTTATGGGAGTATAGAAGAAGTTAACATGATGGAGGAAGGAGGGTGGGAAAATGATTTCAGGTAGCCTTTTAAGAAATTCTGAATTTTCAAGGATAAACTCAAATTAGCCTTGCGGGGACAGCAAGAACTTGTAGGCAGAGAACTATATATGAAGTACTAAAGTCAGGACACAATCAAGAAACTGCAAATAGAGCACCTGAGGCTAACCAGAAAATGAAAGGCTGAATAAATATGAGGCTAACAAAAAACTTCTTAGGGGTTTTTCTATTCATCTGAAAGATTGCCCTGTTGATCTTGAATCATTTATCCTCCCCCAACAAAGTTAATCATTCCTTCCTCAAAGCTGGTTCTGTAGCTTATACAAATTCCTTTCATCTCCTTTAGCATACTATATGATTATCTTACTGTCATTTAAATTCACTCACAGTTCTTTGATTATATCATCATAATCATCACTACTTTTGCTCCTAATCTACCCCATTCAGAAATTACCCTCTCCTCTCTGCCTCAGCTCCCCTGCCCCAAGAGAAGCTACTATTTGATGCCTACTACACCTTCAATCATACAAGCAGCTTCATCACTCATTATAAACTCCACAAGGTCAGGGATGAGGTCTGTTTTATAGACTATTACTCTAAGGGCAGGTTCCAGCACTAGACTTAAACATCCCTTGAAGTCAGAGTCACCATAAAGTGAACCTGACGATGAAAGCCAGCACAGAGAAAACAGAGCTTGGGTTCCTGATGGACTGTAAAGCTATCACTGCAACCTGGACTAGCTAACCCCTAGATTTCTTTTACATGAAAGAAAAATAAAGTTCTACTTGTTTATGTCACTGTAATTTAGGACATTCTAGTACATACAAAGTCAGTCCTAACTGATACAACATGTGAACTGGTGATTAGCATTCTTCAGAAAATTAAAAACTAATACACATAATAGGCCAAAAAAGAAAATGTTCCATCTCTTATGAATGAGGTTGAGTGTCTTCTCATTTATGAGTCGTCTGTTCATGTTTCTTGTTTTGATGCTGCAAACTACCAAGTCCCAGTTGTGTTCAGTATTTTGGCACATAATTTTAGAACTTGTCTTCCATCCTCAACTGGAGTACTGCAACTCAGTTCCAGCACTAACCACCCAGAGTTTGTGCAGACCTCACAAGTTAAAGGACACTGTTCACAGGATGACTCCCTCATATCAGATGCTGCACATGCTTCTGACTGCCTACAAATTTGGGGGTTTCCATCAGCTTCTCAGGTTGAGTAATTCACAAAAAAACTCACATAACTCAGGAAAGCACCATACTCAGTTTTCCTATAAATGATACAATTCAGAAATAGCCAAATGAAGAAACATATAAGATATGGTCTGAAGGGTCCCAAATGGAGAGCATTCATGCCCTCCCCCCCTATGGAATCAGGGCTGGACATATTCCTGGCACCTACTTTGTTTATTAACAAGGAAGTTCTACTGCCTACTTTGTTTATTAACAAGGAAGTTCTACTGAGTTTAAATGTCCTGAATTGGGATTTCATGACAATAAATGATGAAATCATTGGCCACATGACTAAACACAAACTCTAAGACCCCTTCTCAGGAGCTGGGCTGGCTCAAAGTTCCAACCCACTAACAACATGGTTCGGTCTTCCTGGATGACCAGCACACCCCCACCTAAAGCTACTAAGGGGCCCACCACAGGTCACCTCACTAGCACATTAACAGTGATAGAACAGTAATCAAAGCAGCTCATGAATAACAAGGACAGTTCCCTCACTTGGGCAATTCCAAGGTTTTAGTCTCTCTGTACCAGGAACTGAGGACAACAATCATAAAACAGGGGGTGATTCTGCCTGTTTCATTAGCTGGCACACAATAGAGGCCTTCTTTCCACTCATCAAATCGCTCCCATTCCAATTCCTGAAGAACATTAGTGAAGAAAGTATCATCAAGGCTGTCATAGCCATGTACCAGAAATAATATAATAAAGTGTTAAGGGAAAATATTATCGGTCAAACCCACTATTGCTATTAAAAATCCCTCAATTCTCTCTGTTCATTTTAAACTTTTTACCTCTATCTTATTCTGCCATAATAATGAAACACGGTACTCACTTAACTGTCATTAGACTTACCTATTTCAACACTTCTACAAAAGAAATCTTAGCTTTTTTTCTTTTTTTTTTTTCTTTTTTGCCATTTCTTGAGCCGCTCCCGTGGCGTATGGAGGTTCCCAGGCTAGGGATCTAATCGGAGCTGTAGCTGCCAGCCTATGCCAGAGCCACAGCAATGCTGGACCCGAGCCAAGTCTGTGACCTACACCACAGCTCACGACAACGCCGGATCGTTAACCCACTGAGCAAGGGCAGGGATCGAACCCGCAACCTCACGGTTCCTAGTCGGATTCCTCAACCACTGCGCCACAAAGGGAACTCCTTTTTTTTTTAAATCTTAGCTTTTGATTCCTGTGAGGAATGGAATGGATCCGGGTTTTGTGGGTCAGAATCTTTTGCAACTTGAGGAATTCTTTTTAATGAAAAGAATACAAAATTAGGTATAATGTAAATGTTTATTTAGAATGTGAAAATAAATTACAACAAATTACAAACCTTAAAGAATGGGCACATTTTTATCAATTACCTGACCAACCTTTCTAATGCTTATATTTCCTATATTCCTGGCTATATATTCGAATGCCTCTTCATGTAACAATTTTGCCATAGCAAGAGAATAGAAAGATCAATCTTTCTGCTAGTGTGTTTCACCAATGATTATAATAAATAGTTTAGAAAAGTTTATATCAGTTGTATAACTTATTACTGATAAGGTCATGTGTGCTGTTAATGCTGTCAGTTTAGGAAAACCACTATCAAGTTTCTTTCATACATGAGCCCTAGTATTTAGAAATTTTTTCTGGAGTTCCTGTCATGGCTCAGTGATTAACGAATCCGACTGGGAACCATGAGATTGCAGGTTCGATCCCTGGCCTCGCTCAGTGGGTTAAGGATCCGGCGTTGCCGTGAGCTGTGGTGTAGGTTGCAGAAGCGGCTCGGATCCCACGTTGCTGTGGCTCTGGCGTAGGCCGGTGGCTACAGCTCCGATTCAACCCCTAGCCTGGGAACCTCCATATGCTGGGGGAGCAGACCAAGAAATGGCAAAAAGACAAAAAACAAAACAAAACAAAACAAAAAAAAAAAAGAAATTTTTTCCAGACTAGCTTCTGACTCCATATACTTGAATCATGTTTCCCTTCATTTGTGTGGATACTTCTGGTCCCAGACACAAAGAACATACTCATATTGCTCTAAGATCCTTGGCCCTGCATCCATGGATCACAAAGCCCCCGGCACATTGGAAAGGAAGAATATTCCTAGAAATCATACCTATGCCAAAATAGCTAGTAATAACTTAACTAATCATAGAAACAACCGTAAACCATATACTCCACATCAATGTGTCCCTAGTAAACTTCCCCTCAACTAGATCCCAAAAGTGCTTCTGGCCACCTCTAATGCCCCCTCCCCCCCATAAGAGTACTAGATAAAGGGAAAGTCAACATGAAAAGAAATGACAGTTTTAACTTCTGCAAATTTTACCAAAAAAAGATATATAATAATTACAATAATAACTATGTAAACACCTTGGCTGGGATCCTCTCAGGGCCTGTGTAAGTGAGGAACCATGAAACTTAAATGACAACAAAGTAAACACAACTCTATTCCCTTCCCTAATTTGAAGACCTATTTTCTATTCCTATTCTCTATTCTAGAGAAATTGTCAAGATAATCAGTTATCAGATAATCTTATTTCCTTAATGACATTTTGCTACTTCAACCTATAACATCTATTTCCTAGAACATAATCATCTCTAGCTTCTACTCCAATTAAATTTGGCAAACGGACACTAAAATTGTCTACTATACCTGTCTTAATGGTACCTTAACAGTAATACAAGCCTTACAATACTTTCTATTGTACTTGAGACCAAGGGTAATACTTTAGATCCCAGTTAGGTTTCTTTCAGTGATAAATATGAAAAAAAAAATCTAATTCAAAATGGCCTAATAAATTTCCTTATTTATTTCACACAGCTTAAGAAATTTACTCTAATTTCATCTAACACTTAGTCCTGAGGCAGAGTAGCTTTAGGACTGGGTAAGCTAACAGCTCAACAAAATTATTAAGGATTCAGGTTCTCTCCATCTTTTCACTCATCCATTAATATTTTTTATTTTCTACTCAACTAGTTCTCAAATGGTTGCAAAGTAACTCCCACAATTCCAAGTTCTCACATAGATGGATAACATCCAGAAATAAGAGAGGAAAAAACTTTCCCAGAAGCCCCTCATCAAATGTTCCTTCCTGTCTCACTGGCCAGATATGAGTCACATGCCCACATCTTAACTAATCACTAGCACACAAAAATAGGACAAGCATGATGGGTCCAGACTGATAAGGATTTTACTCAAAACACAGAGTAGAGGGGTGAGCCCACACATGTACAAAAAAAGAAAGATCTGCCACCAGGACAACAGCAGTAATGAATGGCTGCTGGGTAAGCTTTTTATTAAGTAAATTGGATAGCTAATCTTGACATTAATTACAGATTTTCGCTATGACATATATTTGATTATAGGGCAGGGCTAGATAATGTCTTTAGATCTATTACAGCTCTCATGTTCTACAAGACAGGCAATTAGCATAGTGGTTAAGAGCCTGGATTTTAAAGTCAGACTAACCTGAGTCTGAATACCCATCCAGCCACTGTTATGCTGTAAAATCTTGGTCAACATATGCTCTCTTCCAAAAATCCAGACAGTAATATTTAATTCATGCTGCTATAAGAATTAAATAGGTTGATGAATGTAAGATGCTTAGCATTTCAGCCAAGATTCACAAGAAGCACTCAATTTTAACTCACTCAATAAATTTTAACTAACATTATTAGTCTATAACATACATAATTATTGTGATTTTTATACCACTAATATAGAACTTTGATAACTAAACACTGCTTATTTCCAAACCATAAAAATTTTTGATCCCACCTCCTACATTTTATAAGTAACTAGTACACCTGCCTCCAGCCTCAATTTCTCTCCACTTCATCCTGTATTCTATCAATTATCTTTGCAAAATGAAGTTGTTTGCCCGCTTCAAAACCGTCCACAGGGTCCAAATACCTTTCAACCTTCCCCAACAACTTAGCTAAGTATATAAGACCTAAAACTCAACAGCTTTGGCCTAGTATATGAGATCTCTCATAAAGTGGCTCAAATCAACATGTGTAGCTTCTTCTCCTACCTCTCCCTCTATAGCATACCTAGTGTTTTAAACAAACTAAACAATACTTCATCATTCTCCACATACACTTTGCTCATTTGCACTTCATGTAGATCCCTCTGTTTGGGGCATAGGAGTGCAAACTAAAGACTGTCACTCACCATCTGGTTCTACAGGAATGAAGTCACCAGCCAGTGTAGTCACTGACCTTTAATCACCCTGACACGATTTCAGGGCAGAGATAAGGAATGAGGCACTCTGTGCTCTGGGAAAACTGGGACAACAGGCCTTCAGTTGATTAGAGATTTTCTGAAGAAAATTTTATGAACCCAATTTCTTGCATATTCTCATACCTAGAAAAGTACTGAAATCATTAACAAAGACTAGTAGGAACCTTGTGCTAGATGTGACTGCACATACCTCCTGGACCAAAATCACAGATAATGACCTCCCCCACTACCTCTCCGGAGCAGTTCCTCAGAGCTAAGAGCCATCTCTGGTGCTTCAGTACCAAATAAAACTAAACTCACAGCTCTCACGTGGTAGGGGTTTTTTTTTCAATTGACAAGGGTAACTCCTTCTTTGTTCAGACTGATTCCTCTGTTCCCAAATAATATATATTCATCTTTCAAGGCCCAGTTCAAATATCAGCAGCTTAAGAAAGGTTCTTCCATCCCTCACAGCTAGAGGAATTTACTATCCTTGCTGGATATTATATATAATTCAATCATAGCAGTTACCACTAGCTATTGCCTGTCTGTAGTCCTGGGGAGACTACATTTATTCAGGGCAGAGTTATATCTTACTAATCTCTACATTTCTGGTATATATAATAAACATTTACTAACAACTATTAACTGGATGAAAAAGTAAAAAGTAGTTGACTAAGAACTCAAGTCATTAGACTCCAAGTTCTAAGCTTTTATACTTTATAATTTACCAAACATATTTATTAAATAAGAAATTTAGGGGAGTTCCTGTCATGGCTCAGTGGAAACAAATCCATGAGATTGCAGGTCTGATCCCTGGACTCACTCAGTGGATTAAGGATCTGGCATTGCCACGGGCGGTGGTATAGGTTGCACACTCAGCTCAGATATGGCATTGCTAGGGCTGTGGCATAGGCCAGCAGCTGCAGATCCAATTTGCCCCCTGCCTGGGGACTTCCATATGCTGTAGGTGTGGTCCTTAAAGAGAAAAAAAAAAAAAAAGAAAGAAAGAAAGAAATATAATGCTCAAATCTGTCTTCCCCATTAGATTACAAAGTCTATGAGTGAATAAAAAGTATCTGACACTTTATCCAATGTATAAAATAGGGCTTTAAACAGTGTAGAAGAGGAGTTCCCATCAAGGCTCAGTGGGTAACAAATATGACTAGGAACCATTAAGTTGCGGGTTCAATCCCTGGCCTCACTAAGTGGGTTAAGGATCCGGTGTTGCCATGACCTGTGGTGGAGGTCGCAGATGCAGCTTAGATCCTGTGCTGCTGTGGCTGTGGTGCAGGCCAGCAACTACAGCTCCGATTAGGCGCCTAGCCTGGGAACCTCCATATGTCGCAGGTGCGGCCCTAGAAAAGACAAAAAAAAAAAAAAAAAGTGTAGAAGATTAATAAATATTAATTTAAAGAATACATGATTTAATTAATAAATAAAACTTCAACTTCATCATACTTGAAGAATGGGGAGATTACTTCATTTTTCTAATGACAAGTTGACCAAGAAACTCTCATTTAGTTCTAGTGGAATTTCTGAACTATTTAAATATCACATACAATAATCTTATTTACACTGTATAACTGAGGGCAAGATTCTAGTGTCACAAATCTTCTTTTGAAGATAGACTATAATCTATCAATCAAAAGCTACTGCCTCAACTTGGCCCGTTTCACTTATTCATTTCCTACCTGAACCCTGTAGTGATTTAACTCCTACACCAGGCCTTCAATAAATGTCTGATGAGCAAATAAATCACCGTGTGTGTGTGTGTGTGTGTGTGTGTGTGTGTGTGTATACAATAAAACATTATTATAAAGCCTCAAATTATTTTAGGAAGTATTAAGAATACACATGATATATACAAAAAAAAAGACAGAAACAAACACTCACAAATGAAAATAAAGCCAAATATTTTGCCATAATCCAATTACTGCTAGTAATAAGAACATTTCTTCTAGTATACTAAGAAAAAAAAATTATAAATACTAGGCTAGGAAGTTCCTCTAGTGGCTCAGTGGATTAGGACCTGGTGTTGTCATGGCTACAGCTTGGGTTGCTGCTATAGCAGGGGTCCAAACCATGGCCCAGGAACTTCCACATGTCCCTCAGGTGTGGCCTTGAAAAATAAAAAAACAGCACACTAGGAGATCCTGTCGTGGCACAGTGAGTTAAGAATTCAACTGCAGCAGCTCAGGTGGCTGCAGAGCCACTGGTTCAATCCCTGGCCCGCTGCAGTAGGTTAAAGGATCTGGCAGTGCTGCAGCTACAGTGAAAGTCATAGAATAGGTCACAATTGCAGCTTGGATTCAGTCTCTGTCCTGGGAACTTCCACATGCCAGGAGTACAGCATTGAAAAAAAAAAAAAAAAAATACTAGGCTAGATCCTCCCCTGCAACGCTGTTAAATTAAGAGGTAATATGTTTTGGAGTTCCCATCGTGGTGCAATAGCGTTAAAAAAAAAAAATACTAAGCTAGATCCTCCCCCCAACCACTGTTAAATTAAGAAGTAATGTTTTAGAGTTCCCATCGTGGCGCAGCAGAAATGAATCTGATTAGGAACCATGAAGTTTCAGGTTTGATCCCTGGACTCACTCAGTGGGTTAAGGATCCGGCATTGCCATGAGCTGTGGTCTAGGTCGCGGATGGGGCTCAGATCTGGCATTGATGTGGCTATGGCGTAGGCCGGCGGATGCAGCTCCAATTGGACCCCCAGCCTGGGAACCTCCATATGCCGAGGGAGCGGCCCTCAAAAGACCAAAAAAAAAAAAAAAAAAGTAATATGTTTTAATGCAGTCATCATTTTGATTATGTTATAAACAAGCCTACAAGTTATAAAACCATCAACAACTGAAAGAATTTCAGACAAACATTGGCTATGAATAGTTTGCTTTACTGGAAAACATGATAAAAGATATCTCAAAATATCATCAATTCTATGTACATCTTCAAAATGGCTTTCATCTTCCTTTCTAATGTTTAGCATTCCTTTCTCTTCTAAATTTCTGCTACCAATCCATTATCTCTTCAAATGGCTTGCAATAAAAGGAACAAACAAAACACAAACTCCTTCTAGGAGAATCAATTATTCTGCTCATGGCAAGACCACAGATCCATAAAGTTTATTGACTAGTTGATATAAAAGTAGAATATATCTGCTAAAATATATCTGCCTTTTTAAAATGAACTATTTTCAGAGTTCTCTTACGGCAAAGTGGGTTAAGGATCTGGCATTGTCACTGCAGCAATTTGGGTCACTGCTGGGCTGCAG
Organism: Sus scrofa; assembly: GCF_054392235.1. NCBI lineage: Eukaryota > Metazoa > Chordata > Mammalia > Artiodactyla > Suidae > Sus > Sus scrofa. The sequence goes on along the minus strand of NC_139396.1, from coordinate 99,147,190 downwards.
GTTCCTCCCTGGCCTGAAAACTTTTATGTACCATGGGAGTAGTGAAAAAATAAATAAAAATAAAAATAAAATGAAATATACTCTTTTCATTAAAACAAGTATACCCAAACACATAATAATATTTTCAACAAGTGTACCCCAACACATAATAATAGAATCTTATTAAACCAAATTAACCATAACTCCTTGATTCATTCCTAGCAAGCAACACGGTCTACAATTTAACACCTCCTGACACAGAAAACTCATCACCTCCAAAATGGGCTGATTCTATTTTTGTATTTCTTTACTATTAGAAAGTTTTCCTCTATCAAGCTAAAGGAATTCAGTCTAGTCTATGTCATCCACCCATTGGCTCTTCTAACCTTGAGGTTTCACAAATAAATCAATAAACTAATCTCATTTCCACATAACAAAGTCCTTCACATGAAAAGGGCTATCATATATATCTCCTGATTCTTTCTTCAAGCTGAAACTATCGAGGTTTTCAGTCTGTCTTCATGATGTGGTTTTAAATTCCTTCAACAATTTAAAAAAAAAAAAAAAAAGGCAGAATATTTCAGAATTTAACCTCCCAAGCATGAAATTCAATATGGGAAATAATGCATATTCCACCAAAAGAACAATGTGGAGTTATCATTATCTTAATTTCTGAAAGCTAAGAATAGAATACCTCATTCTTCTACAAGTAGCCTGCCATAAATGTCCAGGGAAACTTGTAACCAATGTTTTACTGTAGATGAAAGGGGAAAGAAAACAAATAAAGAAGATAGTAAAAGAGTCTCTAAAACACAAGAGGCTACCTCTTTGTCCTTAACTTTATTTTTTTGATGCTTAAGCCATACTTTTTCATCTATCAATTACCCTTTTCCAGCTAGAAAGTTCATACTTTATAGCAATGTTGATATACCCTTTAAGTTTTAAAAGGTTTATTAAATGTGTTTGTAAAAATGTGTGTAAAAATGTGTTTAAAAAATGTTTTTATTGTAGATGAAAAATCAGGTCAATATTCCCAATTTACTCATATACTTAATAAAATTGGTTAAAACATCAAACTAAAAAACAGTTTAAGGAACTCAGAGTTGGTATTAGGTTGGAGAATACCTAAACAGTAAAACAGCTCATAAAATAAATCAAAGCAGTGACACAAGTATCAGCTAAGCCAAAAACTGGCTGAGTATACTTGATTAAACCACTTCACCTCTCTGAGCTTCAGAGTACCCTCATCTGTGAAATGAAGATAAAGAATTAGGATCAGAAGTTCTCAAATGCTTTGATCTCAAGACCTCTTTATTCTTTAAAAAAGTACTGAGTACTTCAAAGAGCTTTTATATCTATCCCTGGTTACCACATTAGAAATTAAAGCATAGATCTTTAAATATTAATTTATTATTTTTAATAATAGAAGCATTAAGCATCAACACGAGTAACATTTTATGAAAAAAAATTATTTCCAAACTAAAAACATTTAGTGAGAAGAATTATCACATTGTTTATAATTTTTGCAAATCTCTTTAATGTCTGGCTTAATAGAAGACAGCTACATTCTCACATGCTTTTCATTCAATCGATATCACACATGATGAAACCTCTGGAAAACTACTTACATTCACCAGAGAATGAGTATGAAAAAGCAAACAATGTCCTACTATCATTTTGAAAACAGCCCTACCCTCATGGACCCTCTGGAAAAGGTCTTAGGAATACTCCCAAGAGGACCTGAATCACACTTTGAGAATTATTGGACTAGACCATCTCTAATTTTCATGATGCACATGAAACTAGACTGATGACAAGATTTTTTATTTTTTAAAAAACTGAAAATATACTTGTCTTCACCATGACAGAACATATCACTGATACGATTTTAAGAGATTTCAGTGAGACAGTCCTTTTTTTTTTTTTTTTTTTTTTTTTTTTGGTCTTTTTGCCATTTCTTGGGCCACTCCCGCAGCATATGGAGGTTCCCAGGCTAGGGGTCCAATCGGAGCTGTAGCCACTGGCCTACGCCAGAGCCACAGCAACGCGGGATCCGAGCCGCATCTGCAACCTACACCACAGCTCACGGCAACACCGGATCCTTAACCCACTGAGCAAGGGCAGGGACCGAACTCGCAACCTCATGGTTCCTAGTCGGATTCGTTAACCACTGCGCCACGATGGGAACTCCGAGACAGTCCTTTTTAAAGCAACTAGAAAAAGTCATAAAGAAGTATAAGATTTAAACAATAGAATATAGTATAATCTGTTACTACAGAAATTACTACAGGGAGGAAAGCTATCTAAATAATTTCTTTTGTATGATAATACTACTACTAATACTAGGCATGAAAAAATTAGCTTTGTTATGTAACAAATATATATAGACCATCTACTAGATGTAAAGCACAGTGCTAAGTGGAGTAAGGAAAACTAAGCAGAAAAACTCTAAGCTCTTACAGGACAAATCTGAGGTATACTCCAAAGCTACAATGCAAAGTTTTGATAAAAAGCTATGAAGCAAGTTAAGATAAAGCAGTATGATGGCTCATAATCTTCAGATTATTATGAGAATTATGTGAACAATTTTAATATAATTGTGATTAAACTATTCATTTACAAAGTCTAGAAATACCAGAAAATCTACTACCTATATTTACTAGCCTAGAGAGAGAAGTTTCCTTCACTGAATCCAAAGCTGAAGAGGTTCAGAACAAGTCTCTCCAAAATATGCCACTTTGGCGTTTGGATTATTTTAAAACGAAAACAGTCAAGACCCAAAAGACTAAGGGAGAATTTTAACTTCTCCCTTAAATACCTCCAAAAATATGGGATGGGGGCCTGGCTCAGAGAGAGCTACCAGAGATAAGAGTTTATCTGCATGACCCACCTGTATGGGATTTAACTACCAAACATCTGCTCTTCTTAATGTCCTAAATTACCCTCCTCCTCCTTAAGCTACAAGCCCCCATCCCCTTCCTTAACTCAGGATGGCATAGAAGCCTCAACTGCCAGGCTTGCCCTTGGGTTTCATGTTTTTATAGGGCTCCTATATATACATAATTAAATTTGGTTTTCTCCTGTTAATCTTTTATTAGTTGAATAACAGACCAGATAAAAGAACCTAGAAGGGTTGAGGGAGAAGTTTTCCTGCCCTACAAAGTAACACGGGTACTGTTCTAGAGCAAAAATTCAAATGTAACAAATGAAAGTTTAATCTCTAATTTTAGACATGCCAATAAAATTGTTGTTGCCATAATCAACAATGACTTTGGCAAATACTTGTAACAGTACCTACACACCTTTATGTTTCAATCTCATGGCCAAACACAAATATGAATAGTGATAATAAGCCCAGAAGAAGTATGATAAAATCCTAGAAACCTAAATGAATCTTTTATACATTACTGAAAAATAAATTTCATTAGCTGGCCATTTTAACGGAGAGTCAATCATCTGATTGCAGCATTTAAGTGACTACTATGCACAAAGTTCCTTCCTTCCCGAATACAAAATTAATTTACAACAGTCATTTTTCCTTCCTAAAAATAACAAATTCAAGCTTAATTTTCTCTCCTTGATCCAGGAAATATTGAAAATATAAAATAATCAGTGTTGCCCTTATTTGTAAATAAGTAACTATGTTACCCAGTTGGACAGTACTATTGTTTACTTGAAAATATAAAGAAAACTGAAACAAATTTTGGTAATACACATCTGCTTTAATAAATAATTACATTTTTCATGTTTATGGAGTTGTGAAAGGTGACAGCACTTGCATCATGTAAACCTTAGACTAAATAGAAAGTTCTTTGCTATGTTAACTCTATCAATGATCTCTATTAAGATAAACATATTACTATAACTGATATATGTATATTTATTCTATATTCTGTAAGTTTACAACTCTTGAATACTTATTTCTGCTGAGCTACTCTATCCCCACATAATGCCCCAGAATACTCAGATCTTCTACATACTTTTTGAAAGTTCTATATTTATCTATCTTCCTTTATTTTCAGACAAAACAGGTGAAATAGCACCATCTGGTGGCTATCACCCTAGCTTTAAAATAAATTTCTACATTTATTAATATCATTTTCAAAAAACATGTAACAGGAAATCATTATAAAGTATTACAAATGAATAATAGTGGCTTGACAAGAAAGCAAAAGTATATTTGAAAACTGGACTAAGCTTTTCAGTGTTGCTTTTTAATTACAGAGAAGTTAACCATTATTTTAAGGCCATTAAAGATAAAATCTCCCCAGAACCCTTGTGGTCTTAGCTAAAAAACAAACAAACAAACAAAAAAAAAACCTATCTTTTTTTTGGCTGCACCTGCAGCATGTGAAAGTTCCCAAGTAAGGGATGAAAACCTGCACTACAACAGTGACCCAAGACACTGCAATGACATGCAGGATCCTTAACTCACTGTGCTACAAGAGAACTGCTGTCAATTTTTAAAGCAAAAATAATTTTTATTTTTGATATAATTATCTACACTACTCAAAAAAAAGGATGAGATGTGAACACAATCTTCAGAAAAGATAGTGTTGTTTGCTATTTATTTTAGGGCTGATTTTTTATTTTTTTTATTTTTTTTAGTGTTTTTGTCTTTTGTCTTTTGTAGGGCCACACTCAAGGCATATGGAGGTTCCCAGCCTAGGTTCCCAGGCAAGGGGTCTAATCGGAGCTGTACCTGCCAGCCTACGCCAGAGCCACAGCAATGAGCAAGGCCAGGGATTGAACTCGCAACCTCATGGTTCCTAGTCGGATTCATTAACCACCAAGCCACGACAGGAACTCCTAGGGCTGATTTTTTAAGGAAGAGGTGTTTCTAAATAGTCAACTGAAATTAGTAAGGTCAATCTTAAGGCTGATTAACAATAAAATCTTTCTGGGAGTTCCCATTGTGGTTTAGCAGTAATGAACCCGGCTAGTATCCAGGAGAAGGGTTTGATCCCTGACCTTGCTCAGTGGGTTAAGGATCTGGCATTGCCATGAGCTGTGGTGTAGGTCACAGACTGTGGCTCAGATCCCAAGTTGCTGCGGTTGTGGTACAAGCTGGCAGCTATAGCTCTGATTCGACCCCTAGCCTGGGAACGTCCACATGCCACAGGTGCGGCCCTAAAGAGACAAAAAAAAAAAGCAAAACACTAAAGGCATTCTGAATATTAACTGTGCTGGATAATGATCAAAACATAAATTAGGTCATAATTTTATAAGCTCAATTGACATGTAACAACTATGGAAATGAATATAAAGAAACTAGAGACAAATTCAGCAATAAGGTGAGGTTATTTATTTGATAACTTTCACATCAAGCTTTTAAAGGTGAAAATAATGAGAGCAGGATCAAAATATAAAAGTGTAAAAGGAGGGTAGCATATTTCTTAACGTACTTTTTATCCAAAATGATAAAAATTACACATTATATTTGTCCAATAACTATTGGCTAATTACACACTGTTACACAAAGCTAGGCCCTATGTATATGATGGGAAGCAAACACTAACACACAATGATGTAAACAGATTCTCTCTTGAGTATCTGAGCTACATATGATAGCTATCCTTTTCCCCCCACTGTCTGAGCACCTTCCACATGCAGCAATTCTTCTCCCTTTTAAATACGCTGTTTCCTAATATAAAGGAACTGAACATCTCAAAAATATACAGCTTTTATATTTAAAAATATGCTGACCATTACTAACTTTTGCTTCAACACAAAAGACAAAGCAAAGCTCATCTCCGCTCCTTGCAATAAAATGAAAAGAAGCTCTCAAGACAACATTTTTGGTGAAAAATGTCCATAATATGTTGAAGTCTTTAAGTAACAGAAATATTGATGGCTGAACATGAATACCAGACAAAATCTAAAACCAAAGCCTAGGGAGTAAGAAGGGAAGGAAAAAATAAGCAATTTGATTTATCTGACAACCAACAAAAGGCTCAGAAATTCCTAGAGACAGGGGCTATGCATCCATATTAAAAAGGAAAGAGATTAAATAAAAGTCTATACACTGAATGGTAAAATAAACCGCTCTCTTTCTCTCTCTCTCTCTCACACACAAACACATCCATCCCACCCTCTTCCTTCCCCTTTTCCTACCTCTTCCTCTCCTCCTTCTGCCTTCCCCATCTTTCTCATTCTTATTTGAGGACAAAAAAAAGTGGAAGGATGAAGTCAACACAGAACTAAAATTATGCTCTAGAAATGTTCTGATAATGAACTCTATTTTAAAAGTATTAAATTATGGATGAAAATAATTTTCATATTTTCTTAGAACATTCAATACAAACAAATCAGATACATTTTAAATCATCTAAAACTCCTTCTGTAAGTAAATAGAAAAATACTATCATTTTGACTATCATGCTTTTAAAAAAATTTTCCTAAAATTCCTAAAGCATCATATTCTTTAAAAAAAAAATTTTTTTTTTAGCCACACCCTTGGTATTTGGAAGTTCCAGGGCCAGGTATCTAATTCAGGCCACAGCTGCGGCAACACTGGATCCTTAACCCACTGCACCAGGCTAAAGGTCAAACACATGCCACAACAGAGATAACACAGGATCCTTAAACTGCTGCCCCACAGTAGCAACTCCCATTTTCTTAAAACTTAACTTCCAATTCGGTAATACTTATTCTATAATGCAAAGGCATTTAATTTGATTCAACAGCATTTAATAAGCAGACTTATGTACTAAACACATGCACAACTAGATATGAAATAGTTACATGTTCCAGAAGTTCAGGTTAGGGAGTTCCCACTGTGGCTCAGCAGTGGGACACAGGTTCCATCCCTGGCCTCGCTCAGGGGATTAAGGATCCAATTTTGCTGTGTGCTGTGATATAGGTTGTAGGGGTGGCTCCCATCCATCCCATGTTGCTTTGGCTGTAGCGTAGGCTGGTGGCTGTAGCATAGGCTGACAGCTGTAACTCCAATTCAACCCCTAGACTGGGAACTTCCATATGCTGCACATGCAGCCCTAAAAAGCAAAAAATAAAAAAGAAGTTCCATTTAACATGGACAACAACCACAGAAAAATTCTAGTACAACAACAGAAGCAAATTTATTAGCAGTGAAGAGGGAGCATTCTGGAAGAAAGAGCTAAATTTTGAGGTTATCAGACAGGTAAGATTAGGAAAGGCTGGAACAGTACATGAAAAGACAGTGATACAAATACAAGCAATTAGATCTCAAAGGAGCTTAAGGAAGAAGAAAGCTATTGGCAAGATCTAGAGCTAAAGGGGGAAAGCCAGTTCCAGGTTATCACCTGATTCCAAGTTACACATAATAACTTAAAATTCATCCAGTAGGTAACAGAGAACTACTAACGTGTTTTAATAATATGGTCAAGTCAAGGGACAAATTACTACCTTAGAAAGGTGAACAATCAATAGAAACAAAAGTACATAAAATGTTCAAAAAAATTAAAAGAATGTGAAGAGAAGGGGTACAAATAGGGTCAGGGTGGTCATATAAGGTGCTACTCTAACACTCCAGGCAAGAATTATGAAAAGAAAAATATATAGAGTTGGAGACATTTAAACACATTATTTATTCATTAAAAATGTATCGAAAATCTAGAACATGCCTGACATCATGCCAAGCCTTGATGAAACAGAGATAAAAATTATCCTTGCCTTTGGGTAGCTCATAATCTAGAGGAAACAAAAGTAATTAGCAAATACAAAATGATTTAATAATTCTATAACAAAGTAGAGCCATGTGGGGCTCCAGGGCACAAAAGCCTTTCTGTGTCCCCCATTTCTTGTTTTTAGGAAATGGGCCTCATTCAGCCTCCATGGCCTTCCCTGAGTTCCCAGGGGCAGGTTCAGACAGTTGCTGATCAGGGATGGAAGGGGATGCAGAGACAAGGGAGAAATAGTCAAGAAACAACAGTACAGCCTTGGGGCAGAATTCTGGTTCCTGTTCAAGGAATACACATAATAACATAGGCATCTTATATACCTAAGAGAAAAGTTATATTCCTTATACTTCTTTTGGAAATGAATACTTTAAAACTAACTGAACAGCTTGGAGTCCTCCCTTATGCCTTTCCCTGGCTTAATTGCACCCTAAACACAATCACTGGCCAAGCTATAGATTAAGCACCCTGACTGAGCACAATTGCCTGTGGGTCAAAGATTACAGACAAAGGACTTTTTTTTGGAGGACCTTCCTCAACTGCCCTAATCTCTGATCAATATGCTCTTTTGGCAAATAGTTTTATTTTAGGAAAAAATCAAGATACGATAACCCAGAAGATCACCAGGATCACACTGACATCTCATGACACCAACCTCAATGACTTAAGATTCCCCCAGAGAAATAAGACTGCATAGTTGCCCTCAACCCTGTTTCTTATCTAGAATCCTGTTCCCCAACTCCCATTTTTTCTGTTGTTGTTGTTTTAAGGGATGCACCTTCAACACATGGAAGGTCCCAAACCAGGGGAGGAATTGGAACTGCAGCCTACACCACAGCCACAGCAACAAGGGATTCAAGCCACATGTGCAACCTACACCACAGCTTGTAGCAACACCAGATCCTTCACCCACTAAGTGAGGCCAGGGATTGAAAACCGCATCCTCATGGATACTAGTTGGGTTCTTAACCTGCTGAGCCATAATGGGAACACCCTCTCCTTTTTACTAAAAAAACTCCCTGCAATTCTTCCCAATGTAGGACACAGTCTTTAAGGCATTAGCCTGCTGTGGCCTCCTTTGCCTGACAAAGCAATAAAAGCTCTCTTTTTCTCCTTCACCCAAAACTCTGTCTCTGCATTTCTATTCAGCACCAGTGGACAGAGGATGAATTTAGGCAACAATTCCTATAACATAAAATGTGGAACAAAATTGGTCAGCCTGAAAGCCAGCAGAGCTCTGTAGGGAATTCCCTGGTACAAATCCTTTCCTTGCCCCCTATCTTTTGCTTATAGGTGTCAACTGGAAAAAAATACGCAACATAAAAGTTAAGAAGCTGTGCTTTGTTTTGTTTTGGCCATGCCTGAAGCATGCAGAAGTTCCCAGGCCAGGGACTGAAGCCCAACCACAGCAGCCATGTGCCACAGCAGTGACAATGCTGGATCCCTAATCTGCTGAGCCACCAGGGAACTCCAGGCATTGTGTTTTATTAGGTGAACATTCTGAGGACTTCAAGCCCCAGAGGCAGCCTTTCAGAAAGCTCTAAGAGACTGCTCTAAAGAGGTAGGAAAGGAGCAACAAAGATTAAGTAGTCCAAACATCAAAATATTACTGTTAACTAAAGAAAACCAGATATCTCAAATTGAGGAATTTAGGCTTTTCTATATACGGGAAGAGTCTAGGCTCAGTGAAATCATTCCTTTGATATGCACCATAGCTATCTAGGATATCCTGTTCTTTCCCAACCTCAGTCCCCTCAGGGTGTACCACTGGGGTTGGCTGCAAAGCTGAGGGTTTGACAGGGGACAGCCCCTCTGTCTCCAACCTTAGTTACCTTAGGGCTTACCTTAGTGAACTGTAGTGACTACAACATTCTCTGTTTACTGATATGGCAGGCAAAATTTTTCATTCGCAAAGGAAGTAAGCCTCCTAGACCTACCCTGAGTTCCAAAGGACAGACTCAGTTACTAATCTGAGAAATGAGGGAATGCAGAAAAAAAGGAGGAGCAGACAAGAAACAATAATGCAGCAGAGGGGAAGATCCCCGTTCCTTTTGAAGGAATATACATTACAATACCTTTGAGTTCTTCTGCAAGAACTAGGTCCCCCACCCCTACCCCAAACAAAGGAAGATAGCAACTTCAGGCTGAGCACAAGATTCCTGGAGCCATGTTACCTTACCACCAACCAATCAGAAGGAAGTCACACTGCAGCCTTCACCCCAAACTTAGCCTATAAAACCTTCTTCCTGAAAACAGTGGAGAGTTTGGGTCTTTTGAACATGAGCCACCCATTCACCTCCACTGGCCCTGCAATCAAACTTTCTCTGCTCCAAATTCTGATGCTCAAGTTTGTATGGCTTCAATGTGTGCCAAAATTGCTTTCAATAACAACCCAAGGTATGCCACTTTGGCAAATGAGTGTTGCCGAAATTAGGCCTCTCGTTCACAGGTGTCAAACATAAACGCAAAGACAGAGCTTTGGGTGAAACAGAAGGGAGTAGCGTTTACTGCATTGCCAGGCAAAGGAGGCCACTTCAGGTGAATGCCCTTAAGTCTGCTCTGCCTTAAGAGAGAGTAAGAAGGGATTTACAGTTCAGGAGTGGAAAACAGGGCCTCAGTTAAGGATCAGGGTAGATGCAAGTTTGCCTTTTTCTTCACCAGTCTGGGACTGGTTCTGGTGGTCCTTAATGGTTATCACACCATGACCTTCTTTCTGAAATAAGGAATGCTTAATAATGTGGTTAACATCTTCCTTTTGTTGCTGGTTTTAGTTCTACACAAGAGCTCAAAGATATTGTTATGTGTATCCCTTGAGGCAGAACCAGGACCCTACCCCCAATATAACTATAACTTCTTTTCTTTCTTTTTTTTTTTTTTTTTTTTGGCCTTTTCAGGGCTGCACCCACAGCATATGGAGATTCTCAGGATAGGGGTCTAATCAGAGCCACAGCCACGCCGGATTCTTAACCCACTGAGTGAGGCCAGGGACCTCAAGTTTCCCTGCAGCCTCAAGTTTCCTAGTCGGATTCCTGTTCTTCCCTAGTCTCTACATCCCCTCACTTCCCTGATTAGCAACTGTATGACCCTGCCCTTTGGAACTCAGGGAAGACTACGGAGGCTGAATGTAGCCTACTGCCTACAAACAAGAAGGCTTTTGAGCCCAGGAGCCCCAGAGGGTTTCATGAAGATTATTTTGAGGTAAAGGCAATAAAAACACGGCAGATTCAGGAAAAGCTCTTCCCCTTCTCCTTAACTGCTGAAATTTACACTGAAATGGGGACCACACCAGGAAGAGCTATTACTAGAGATACTTTTGTACCTAAAAATGTTAATAGGACAACCTATCTGCCTTCCAGTGAATGGCCTTTCTCCCCTTTATGTCTCCAAACCCCTAACCTTTTCCACAGTTCAGAATGTTAAATAAGCTTCAACTACCTGGCTGCCTTTTAGTTTTAATTTTTATGGAGCTGCCACAGACACGTAATTAAATTTGGGTTTTTTTCTCCTGTTAATTTGTCTTGCAACAATTTAATTATTAGAACAGCTAATTAACACAGAAAGAAATACGGGGAAATTTTTACACCCTTCATGGGCATAAACCAGATTTAGGAAGTCAAGAAAGTTTTCCAGATAAATACAGATCTGAATCTTGGAGTTCCTGTCATGGCTCAGTGGTTAACGAATCTGAGTAGGAACCATGAGGTTGCAGGTTCAATCCCTGGCTTTGCTCAGTGGGTTAAGGATCCGGCGTTGCTGTGGCTCTGATTAGACTCCTCAAAGAGATCATGACAATAAAAGATAAAATACTTAATCACTACGGAGTTCTATTTGAAACAAGCTTTCTCAACATGCATTCAAAGTAAAAATCTATGGTTAGAAGAAAAATAAGAATAAATCAGTTTCTCTCCTGAAAGGGCCTCATTTCAAATTTCAATACATTTCTATAATGCATGTATTAGGGAAATTAATACAATTTGGTGAACTACAAGGAACAAAAAAGAAAACCTAACTAACACTCTTTTCCTTACCAATTATCATCTCTGTGCTTCAGTTTATTCATTAGTAAAATTAAAGGAATGTTACTAAATGTTGTCTATAGCTGAAAATATTCAGGAATTTAAGGACATTTTCATTATAGCTATGAGAAGAGAAAGGTATAAATTGTGCATTACACTAATACCTTATGAATGTTTTGTATATTCATTTTAAGCTGATAAAAAACAATTTTTAATCACCAAAAATTTTGCACATAAAATGGCCATAGCATCCAGGGCAGAGGGGTGTGGGTGGTAAATAAATTTCCTACAGATTCACACTACACAATGTGCTAAGTGATTCCTGGAATCAATCTGTTAATGGAAAAAAAACAAAAACTAAAAAACCTAAAAGTTGAGAATTATGTTTTGAGGGCATGACTGAGGGTGATAGCCCAGGATACAGCTGCTCAGATAGCTCTGAGGAACTGTTGCCAAGAGGTAATGGAGGAGCCAGGATGATAGAGGAAAAAAAAAAAGTAGAACATTAAAAGACTACTGCTGATCACAAAAAAAAGACTCACTAATGATGTGAGTGTTTCTCTAGGTATGGGAAGATGCAAGAGTCTGGGCTCACTGAAATTATTAGTTTGATATGTATAGTAACTAAGCCAATATCCTGGTTTTCTCCACCTGAGTTCCCCTCAGGGCACAAAATCAGGTGCAGCTGCAAAGGGCAAGTGCTAGTGTACTGGGATGGCAAGCAACATTCTTTGTTTAATGAAATGGCAGAACATTCTTTGTCCACAATTTCAACCTGTATAATGGCTTTATTTACTCTGCCTTACAAATGTAAACATTCAAAGTATAATGATTAATAATAGTGATAATTCTGTCAACAATACAAAGTCAAAGAGATGATCCCCAGATTCCTACAGTCTTATTTTTTTTCTTCTTCTTTTTTTTTTTTTTTTTTTTTTTTTTGGCCACACTCACAGCAAATGGAAGGAAGTTCCTGGACCAGGAATCAAATCTGAACCACAGCTGAGACCTAAGCCACTACTGTAGCAATGCCAGGTCCTTAACACACTGCACCACAGCTAGAACTCCAAATCCCACAGTATTACAGTTTTACACTATCAATAAATCATTCTAGACTGAACAGAGAAGATAACTACAGACCTGCACCTTCCCATAGAGGTTTCCCAGATAGTAAAACCTGAAATTAGCAATAAAAAGAAAGGCTTCATATTATATAATATTCATTTTTCCAAATAACTAGGAATGGGTTTACAAGGTACACTATTACAGCTTTAAAATAAGTACTTGTTTTATGAGGACCCAGATAAAGCCATTATGAAAATACATAATTTTAGAATGTAATTTATACACCACAAGTCTAAAGTAAGAAAAATAGAAAATTCCCTCAAACAACCTAAAAGACAGTGAAACAGTATTACACATTAAGTTCACAATCAAGTCAACACAAGTGCCTACTAAGCCCTGTGAATACAAATGAGTTTCTACCCCTAAAAAATGTGTAATCATTTTCAAATATATAATTAGGTATCCTACACACAGAAAACATAATAAATTTATACTATGCTAAGTCCTTAGAACATAATTAGAACCAACAAAGGAGATGCAATAGATAACAATAACAGCTAAAAATAACAGGAAGTCTTGAGAGAGGCTGAAAATTACCCACTTCTGATGAATACTGTAAAATTAAGATACTGCAATAATCTTTAAGGAATTGCAGATTACTATTATTTTCCAAGTTTCATTTTAACAAAAAAAGTTTTGCAGAGAAATGAAAAGCATAAATACATAGAAACATTATGAAAATTAAGGCAGAAGCTCATACTTAAAAAATTCTTCATATTTAAAGCAAATAGAATTTTTTTTTTTTTTTTTTTTTTTGGTTTTTAGGGACACACCCATGGCATAGGGAGGTTCCCAGGCTAAGGGTCTAATTGAAGCTACAGCCACTGGCCTACAGCCACAGCAACGCCAGATCCGAGCCACGTCTGTGACCTATACCACAGCTCACAGCAACACCAGATCCTTAACCCACTGAGAGAGGCCAGGGATCAAACCTGCAACTGTTTCCCAGTTGGATTTGCTTCCGCTGAGCCATGACGGGAACTCCGCAAATTGAATTTATTTTGTCCTTGCCCACAGCTTGCCTTAGGAAGCGCCAGGGACTGAGCCCTCACCACGGCAGTGACAACACTGAATCCCTGACCCACTGAGTCACCAGGAAACTACCTAATTTTTGTGGTTTGGTTATTACAAACTGATTCAAAGATATCTAAATTACAATGCTTTAATTATAAAATCACCTACTAATATTAAACATTCTTACATATAGTAAGTACTAGAACATGGCACCTGTATGATCAGGCCACCCAAATGGCTGTCCTCTTGCTCTCTTACATCCCCTGCTCTACCAGTGCCTGCTTCACCTACCTTCTACTCACCTGACTGACCTTCCTACGTACAAGACCCAGGCCCCAGCTAAAGACTGGTCTAACTTTAGCCACCAAGATAACTTACCAAAGGGGCAGTGAGGGGCCTGCCCTTCTGCTGGTTTCTCTGGTAATCAATGAGTCAACAGAAGGTCAGTTCCCAGGAGTTCCTGTAGTGGCGCAGTGGTTAACGAATCTGACTAGGAACCATGAGGTTGCGGGTTCGATCCCTGCCCTTGCTCAGTGGGTTAAGGATCCGGCACTGCCATGGGTTAAGGATCCGGCGTTGCCGTGAGCTGAGGTGTAGGTTGCAGATGTGGCTCGGATCCAGCATTGCTGTGGCTGTGGTGTAGGCCGGTGGCTATAGCTCCGATTGGACCCCTAAGCCTGGGATCCTCCATATGCCGTGGGATCGGCCCAAGAAATGCCAAAAAGACAAAATAAATAAATAAATAAATAAAAAGAATCATTCTTGACGTTCTTTGTGCCGTCATAACACACACCTGTGTTTGTGTAAACTACATCATATTTTAACAGACTAGGAATTCCTGTCATGGCTCAGGGGTTAACGAATCCGACTAGGAACCATGAGGTCGTGGGTTTGATCCCTGGCCTTCTTCAGTGGGTTAAGGATCCTGCATTGCCATGAGATGTGGCATAGGTCGCAGACGCAGCTCCAATCCCCATGTTGCTGTGGCTCTGGCAAAGGCCAGCGCCTACAGCTTCAATTAGACCCCTAGACTGGGAAGCTCCATATGCCACAAGTGCAGCCCTAGAAAAGATGGAAAAAAAAATTTTAACAGAATAAGTATATCCAGAGTTAATGAAAGGCTCAAAGATAATGATTTCACAAAACTGTTCAAAAGTCAATTCATGCATATCCAACATCCTTCATTGTTACTTAGAAGATAGTTTTGTTTTTTTTTTTAATTGAAAGAGCATATATATTTTAGTTATGTCCTATTCCCATATTACGTCTTAGCCCCTGGCTTTAAAGTTTGTATCAGTCTTCTGATTTTTCTAAATTCCATCTTGAAACCCAATCACATTCCCTCTGTCCTCATTCTAGTGGGGAAAATACCTTTGAAGAGCTAATCACACTGTTTAATGTTTAAATATAAAATAATACAGGGGATAAAGGAGAAAAAGTAGTGGTGAAATAAGTATCCATACTCCCACAAAGGGAAATAGGTGGTAGGATTGAAGGGTTTTCCTACAAGAATGTAAATTTATAGAAATTATATATGGGAAGCATATTTACTGCATTTCTTTGTTGACTTTTTTTATTGAATTCAACTAAAAAAGAAATGACTTCGGCACGTAAAAATTTTATTTGTCCTCTTGCTACAAGACCAAAAAGAAAAAATTCTTAATGACCATTTTCTCATCCAATTTAACACTAAAAAACTTTTTAAAAGACAACTCCCTATATGATAAATGAAAACAGTTAAACTTTGCCCCCCAATTTTTTTTTAAAAAAATCTTTCATCAGGTTTTTTCCTACTTCCTCTCTTCTTATCCAACACAGGTATTCAAAGACCTAGAAATCAAAAGTATCTCTGACCTTCACAAACAAAAAAAGCATGAAAGTAGTTAAGAATATCTGAAGATAGTTTCCCTTCATATCGTATCTGAATTTGATACCAAAATTCAGTATGTACAAAGTCAGACATTTTCAAAAGGTAACATTTTCACAAGAAAACTCACTTGGAAGTGATTAAAATATAAAGTAAAATTTTATTTTAAAAAAGTTTTAATCTATTCTAGATGACGTTTCAATCATGTTGCTAAATGGTTAAAAGCGTCAAGCTGCAATCTTAATGAAGTTCTACAGAGGGAGCTAGCAACACAAGGATTAAATTTATAATACACAGAACTTCAAAATGTAGTTTGTTGGAAATATTCATCAACATAAACTCAGATTATCCTCTAAGATTTTATACCTTAGCCATTAGCCAACCCCAAAAAACCCACAGTATTACCTACAACTATGACAATTTCTAGTAAATCATATTAAAACTAATGAAATAGGATATCCATCATGAATACAGTTTATAAAGTAAACATGTTAAATAACATCATTCTTTTTTAAACATTGTTTTTCCTAAATCACTGAACTTAATTAGGTAAAGTAAGAAGCAATATAAAAAGAATCGAATTGCGTCTATCCTTTTCTACTGCAAGACGATTTATGGAGTCTCTACAAGTCTCAGTTTTCTGTAAACTGGGAATGATGATACTATCTACTTCATGAGATTGCTGTGAATATTAGATTAGAGCATAAGAGTGGTTAAAATAATGCCCTCTTTCCTTGCTCTTTAATAAATAACTGTTATTCGATTTTTCCAAACTATGCAAAAAGAAATCACTAATTATAGTTAGTAAAGAAAATGTTTTTTTCTTTTCAAGGGGTTTTATAGACATCATCATGCTCACAAAAACCTACATCGCAACTAACTTTGTAGGTTTAAAACTTTTTCACATATATAATTTCACCTAATTCTCATTAAACCTAACAAAAGAATATGCAATAAACACTATTTTACAATGAGGACATTAAATTCAGGAGATTAAGTGATTAACCTAATTGTGGTGGTTTTACACTGTGTCAGCTAAAACTACATTTCCCAGAATTTCCTTCCTTATGTGGTTTCAGGTTAGGATTAGCCACAAGAGAATTTTGTGTACAGTTTGGAAAGTGCTAGTAAAGCAGCAGCCATTTCACTCCAAGGGCAGGTACTGGTTTGCAGTAGTAAAAGACAGAAAGGTATGGGCATATTTCCAATTTTTCCTTATTTACCTCCACTCCACCTCCAGCGCACCTTCCCAACCAGGCTCAAGCCCACCACCAAATGCTTCACTGAAAACACATAAAAGTGGTAGTTGCAACGAACCAACAATCCACCAACTCCCTTCACAGTTCACTGCAGCAGCTGGACATGCTTAAATTCATTAATCTGCGGAGTTCCTGTTGTGGCTCAGTGGTTAACGAATCCGAGTAGGAACCACGAGGTTGCAGGTTTGACCCCTGGCCTTGCTCAGTGGGTTAAGGATCCAGCGTTGCGGTGAGCTGTGGTGTAGGTCGCAGACACAGCTCGGATCTGGCATTGCTGTGGCTCTGGCGAAGGCCGGCGGCTACAGCTCCAATTAGACCCCCAGCGTGGGAACCTCCATATGCCACCAGAATGGCTCTAGAAAAAGGCAGAAAGACAAAAAAAAAAAAAAAAAAAAAAAAAAAAAAAAAAATTTCATTAACCTGCACCAGGACTGGTTAGTAACTTTAATCCTTTTTCAGTCTTTACTTTGGTACCTAGCTTTCTTCACGATGAATGAGGTTTAATTCCTATAAAAATTTTCTTATTTCTGGAGTTGCCATTGTGTCTCAGCGGTAATGAACCTGACTAGCACCCATGAGGACACAGGTTCGATCCCTGGCCTTGCTCAATGGGTTAAGGATCCGGTGTTGTGGTGAGCTGTGGTGTAGGTCACAGACACAGCTCAGGTCTGGTGTTGCTGTGGCTGTGGCATAGGCCAGCAAATGTAGATTTAACCACTGCCTGGGAACTTCCATATGCCATGGGTATGGTCCTAGAAGCAAAAAATAAATAAATTCCTTATTTCTTAATTCTCAAAATGGAATTGAATTTTAATGATATATCGAGGTTACGATCTGTGGTAAAACTCATACACAAACTAAGTTTCTTCTAATGCTAATTCCAGAGCACCATACATTTTTCAAAAGCAGATGGTGGGAATTTAGGATTAATTCTCGGAGGTTTTTAAGATTTTACCATTACTAGCACACATTTTTCATTCATCTATCACACATGCATGAATATACGATTACGTTTAATACTAAAATTATCTCCTTTATGACAGGGTTAATAATCTTTTAAACAATAAAATATTCAAGCAAACCTTTCAGAAGTTTCATAATCCAGGTATAACAACAGATAAGAAGAAATTATGAAATCCTAGAATTTTACAGTGAGATCATGGTCAAAAGTTCACCAAAGGTGTGAACTCTGGTCACAGGTTAGTGAGAACTATTTGTGATTGTCTGCAATGGATTCAATCAATGCTAGTTTGGGATTCTTACAGAAGTCACCTGAGGGTATTAGTGGAAGAAAGGAGCAACGAATTAGAACGTAAATTTATTATTATTATTCCTGGAAGCACAGCTTTATAAGCACAGGTAGTGAGTGTTATTATACAAAGCTTTTTAAAGGTCTTTTTTTTTTTTTTTTTTTTTTTTTTTGGTCTTTTTGTCTTTTTAGAGCTGCACCCGTGGCATGTGGAGGTTCCCAGGCTAGGGGTCTAATCAGAACTGTAGCCTCTGGTCTACACCACAGCCACAGCAATGCCAGATCTGAGCCACATCTACAACCTATACCACAGCTCACAGCAACGCTGGATCCTTAACCCACTGAGCGAGGCCAGGGATTGAATCCGCAACCTCATGGGTTCCTAGTCAGATTCATTTTTGCTGCACCATGATGGGAACTCCTTAAAGGTCAATTTAAAAAAAAAAAAAAAAAATGCTCCCCTGGGAGTTCCCCTGGGAGTCATGGCACAGTGGAAACAAATCCGACTAGGAACCATGAGGTTACGGGTTTGATCCCTAGCCTTGCTCAGTGGGTTAAGGATTTTCCCCTGTTGTGAGCTGTGGTGTGGGTCACAGACACAGTTCTGATCCCATGTTGTTGTGCCTGTGGTGTAGGCCAGCAGCTGTAGCTCCAATTCAACCCCTAGCCTGGGAACCTCCATTTGCCGTGGGTGCGGCCATTTAAAAAAAAAAAGAAGAAAGAAAGAAAGAAAATGCTGAATGTTCAAACAAATGAGAAAAAAGAAAAAATAATTTTAAAATTATTTCATACAATGTGATTATAAAATGTATGTAACTAAAATATAACAATAAATTTGATTTGATAAACTTCTCTAAAAGCTTTATGAATCAAGTTGGCCAAAAAGTTTTGCATTACACCCTCTCCTTGGAAGAATGAGAAGTGCCTTGTATTTCAAAATTCATGTATACACAGTATTTGACTGATTTTCCTCAACCCATTCAGTAACCGTGAGGTGGTATCTAAAACTATAACACTATGAAATCAATCAGCCACTGAGTTTTTTTTCTTCATTTTTGGCCGCCCCAAGGCATATGGACTTACCCAGCCAGGGATCAGATCTGATCTGAGCCATAGTCACGACCTAAGCTGCAGCTGGGGCAATGCTGGATCTTTAACCCACTGTGCTGGGCCAGGAATCAAACATGCATCCCAGTGCTCTCAAAACACCACCAATCCTGTTGAGCCACAGCAGAAACTCCAACCACTGAGTCTATATAGCTATTGAGTTCATTATAATCAGTTACTGAGTCCTGCAGTGGATATCAACCTCTGATTTAAAAAAATTATTGTACACTTGGAGAGCTGCTTGGTGTGGTAGAAAAAAAGCACTTAAATGGAAATCAGGAGGCTGGGATTCTTGTCCAGCACTGTCATTAAAGAGCAGTATAACCTACAGCAAGACATTTCATCGTGTGGATCTCATGCAATTCATTACAAAACATGGATAACTAGTTCTAAGGTTCATTTCTAGAATCTAAGTTCTATAATTGAAAAGATATAAAAGAAAGTGGGCCCTGAGAAAGGAACCATAAAAATGTTCATGGTATTTAAAATACAGCAGCTTATATATGACTACTGAAAAAACATTAACCACTTAACCTTGTTGTTGGTCCTAGATGTTCTTTATTTTAATTTTGACTTCTCACTTGCCAGGCTTTTTCTTCTTTTTGGCATTAAGCAAATGCATTCACCATGAACAAAATACAGCTTTACAGCCAATTACTTTTTTATATTACTCTTAGAAAACAATCTTGATATTTTCAAAGAATTACTAAGCTACAACATCAATAATAATGAATTTAAGGGGTGTATGAGATGTTACTGATTGTCTCTAAGGACTCTGAAGATATTCTTAAATGTGTCACTGTTACTTAAAAATCCCTCTTGCTGGTTTAGAAATCAGGCATTGTTCTCTAAGAATTTATAGTATTTTCACACTGATTAAGGTCTAGCAGTCTTCTTTCCAACATACTTGCATAATTTATTTATTTTCTCCCATTTCATCATAATCCTAAACTGAAAAAAATTCAAATACAATTATTACAAGACAAAATTTTTAAATATAAGGGTTAATTCTGACAAAACAATTCAATTTTTGACATAAAAATATTCTTAAGGAGAATTCACTCTATAACAAAAGGGAAAATATATTTCATATCTAGAACAGTATATACTGCTTGTAAAATTTCAACCTTTATCTTGGCAGCTATCTTGAAAAGCCAAGTAAATAAATGTAAATCTCTTCTAAAAAGAGGCTTTCACCATGCTTTAGTTATAGTATGACAAACTGAAAAAAATTATCAGATATCAAGTTACCTCTATCTGTGTTAAGTGGCATGGATACTTTTGAAGTTATTTATATTTGCCTTTGCAATCTGTCTCTTCCAATTTTTATCTTTCCTTATCTGAATCTTTATGATCTGATCTCAATATTCTATTCAATACAACAGAATTTAGGTACTCATAAATGAAAACAAAAAGGTTCTACCTGCTATATCTGCAGATCTGCCTAATAAGAAAACCCTCTATTACAAAATCTTCAATTATGAAATTATTTTGAAATGTGAAATAATATTAGATTGGAGAGTAAGTCTACATTGATAAATGAAGTCAGCGTCTTTTCTTTAAACAGTGCCTAGCATAGTGACTGGTAAGTAGGTGAAAAAATATTTATTCAATGAAATAGTGATTTTTCTAATTTGTTTTAAATCACTCCACTTAGAAAATCAAAACTCTGAAAGACAGAAAAATCTATAGAACACTTATGAAACAAGTTCATTACTGAACAACATACAGAGCAAAGTTTATATTCTATAGTTTTGGATTAATCAGATCACAAATTAAATTTCTTGGCTTTCCCTACTTAAAATCAACCCCCGGAATCTTCAGTAAATAGAATAACAAAAAACAGGAACTTGAGAAAAATCATTCATTATGCTTAAAGAAACAAGTGTCAAGTTTCTGTCATGGTTCAGCGTAAATGAATCTGACTGGTATCCATGAGGATGCAGATTCGATCCCTGGCCTCAATCAATGGGTTAGAGATCCCATGCTGCCATAAGCTGCAGCTTGGATCTGGCATTGCTGTGGCTGTGGAATAGGCCGGTGGCTACAGCTCCGATTCAACCCCTAGTCTGGGAATGTCCATATGCCGCCTTAAAAACACACAAAAAAAGAAAAAGAAACAAGTGTCACTTTTGGTGGTGACCAATCTTCCCTGTTTTCTTGTATGTCTGTCTTCCCCAGACAGGGAAATAACAAGCACAACTGGGAAGCATGAGTGACTAAGTATAGATGGAATCTGAATCACCACATTTGGGGAACTAAGAATTTTTTTTTTAATTCGATACCTGGCATTTTTATTTGAAAATCAAATCATCCACTGGCTTATGTTGGACAAATCAGTCAATCAATAAATCAAGTATTTACGAAGTTCTCTTGCATTTATTTTTATTTATTTATTTTTTTGTCTTTTGCCTTTTCTAGGGTTGCTTCCCACGGCACATGGAGATTCCAAGGATAATCGGAGCTGTAGCCATCGGCCTACACCAGAGCCACAGCAATGCCAGATCCGAGTCACATCTGCAACCTACACCACAGCTCACGGCAACACTGGAACCTTAACCAACTGAGCAAGGCCAGGGATCGAACCCGCAATCTCATGGTTCCTAGTCAGATTCATTAACAACTGCGCCACAACAGAAACTCCCTCTTACTTTCAAAACGTTAATATTTATTATTTTAAAGTAACACATGTTCATAGTTTTCTGTTCTTTTGGGTTTTTTTTTTTTTTACTAGTTCTTCCATTTATTGACAGCTTGTATTCAAAATTTAAGATTTATATATACATATAAAGAGCTTTGCTCCTTTTTTAATTCAATTTTTATTTTATATTGGAGTATAGCTGATTTACAATATTGAGTTAGTTTCAGGTGTATAGCAAAGTTATTCAGTATATCCATCCTTTTTCAGGTTCTTTTCCCATATAGGTTATTATGGGAATATTGAGTAGACTTCTCTGTGCTATACAGAAGGTGCTTGAGAATGTTTTAAATAAAAACATAGTTAATATTTACTACATAAAATATCAAAATAATTGGAGTTATCATTGTACTCTCCTATTTGTATACACAGAATTAGGTACATTTTCAAAAGGCCAGCTAACGTGATAATATTTCAATGAATTTTTTCACTATCACAATGAATCAAGATTGTGTTCAGCAGGTTAGAATTAAGAAGAAATTCATAATGTTTTATGAGAATAAAGCAAGGAATCATTACTTGGATAATTATTTTCGGTTTTTATCTACCTCTCATGACATTTTATAAAGTCTTTTCTTAAGCACAAACAGATCCTAGCTATTTTAAATGTAAAGACACAAATGAAATAATTTATAAGCAGCTTTCATGAAAGCTGTATTAAATTTTTGAATTAATAGTCTGCTCTTATAGCAGCAAAATCAACTCAGAGTTTTCCTTAGTGTGTAGTCAAAAACTACAAGACGGAGAGCTAGCAACCAAAAGAATTAGATAATCAACCAACGCCAAATCAATCAAGCACATATTAACAAGTATAAAGCACTAGTTATTAAGAAAGACGACTTCAGGAGTTCCCATCGTGGCGCAGGGGAAACAAATCCAACTGGGAACCATGAGGTTGCAGGTTCAGTCCCTGGCCTCGCTCATGGGTTGGGGATCAGGAGTTGCCATTAGCTGTGGTGTAGGTCGCAGATGCACCTTGGATCTGGTGTTGCTATGGCTGTGGTGTAGATCGGAAGCTGTAACTCTGATGTGCCCCTTAGCCTGAGAACCTCCCTATGCCACGGGTGCAGCCCTAAAAAGACAAAAGACAAAAAATAAATAAGAATAAAATACACATAAAAGTACAAAGAAGAAAATTAATTCACCCATAATCCCATCACCCACAGATCTAGTACTATACTACTATTTTCTTCTAGGATATAAACAAGCAAGTTTTTTCACCCACTTAATCATCATGATATTAAAACATCTTTTTAAATTGAAACAGAATAAGTAAAGCAAAGGGTAGCATAGAAATTATGTATTTTTATTGCTAAATAGTGAAAATAGACAAAGTCTAACCAAAAAATCTACTTCAATCAATAAAATATACCTTTCCTAATGTCATGAAGCTTATTTTCCCAGAACATATTCATTAGAGTAAAATTTTGAGCTATTGGAGTTCCCATTGTGGCACAGTGGAAACGAATCCAACTAGGAACCATGAGGTTTTGGGTTCGATCCCGGGCTTCACTCAGTGGGTTAAGGATCCGGCATTGCTGTGAGCTGGGGTGTAGGTTGCAGACACGGCTCGGATCTGGCGTTGCTGCGGCTGTGGCTGTGGCTGTGGCTCTGGCATAGGGCGGAGGCTATAGCTCTGACTGGACCCCAGCCTGGGAACCTCCATATGCCACAGGTGCGGCCCTCAAAAAGACAAAAAAAGACAAAAATTTGAACATTAATCTATCATCATACTACATACCTTGAAGAATTTCTCTAATAATTATGAGAGGTTTGAGCTAAATATCAACCTCTCTTTTCCAGTCACTGGTATGGCCTATGGCATTCATTTCAACCGTAGCTGGCAAAGATTAGGGACATCATTTTCCTACAAGCTAAATATATAGATATGGTAGAAAAATAATAACACCAATATACTTTAGTGACAAATGTTAATCTATAATTACTATGTAATATATTCAAAGAGGAATCGAAATCTGCAAGAAGAGTTAAGTTTATAACAATGAAATCCAGAAGATGAACACATTCCAAGGGGCCTAACATAAAGAAAATTCTGGAAAAGGGCATATTATTTATATTCAGCCAGTATGTTTCACACTTGATACTGTTAACAAGACAGGATTGCCCTACCAAAAGTCTGCTACATACAGTATATCCAGCAGAGAAATATTAGGCACTGTGAGAAGAAAAGATCATCTATCCAAATTTAATACACTCTAGGCGAAAATATAATTTGAAACCCTCAACCTTCTGTTTCTAAATTCGCAGTCATAAAGCAAGGCTGCTATTAAACTCATTTGGCCAAAAGACATGCAAAACTTCTTCACTGAAAACTACAAAGCATTGGAGTTCCCGTCGTGGTGCAGCAGAAATGAATCCAACTAGGAACCATGCAGTTGCAGGTTTAATCTCTGGCCTTGCTCAGTGGGTTAAGGATCTGGAGTTGCCATGAGCTGTGGTGTAGGTCACAGACACAGCTCAGATCTGGCGTTGCTGGGGCTCTGGTGTAGGCTGGCAGCTACAGCTCCAATTAGACCTTTAGCCTGGGAACCTCCATATGCCACGGGCACGGCCCCAAAAAGACAAAAAAAAAAAAAAAAAAAAAACACACACACACCTAGAAAGCATTGATAAGAGAAATTAAAGGAGGACTAAATATTGTTAAGGTATCAATTTTCCGCCAAATAGATCCAACATCCCCATGATAATCACAAAAGGTTTTTCTGAGGAAATTGATAAGCTAACTCTAAAATATATGACAATGTAAAGATTTTAGAATATCCAAAGCAGACCTGTAAATGAAGAACACAGTTGGAGGCCTTACAGTAAGCAACTTCAATACTTATTACACAGTGTTTCTGGCAAATAAATCAATGGAACAGAACAAATCCGTATTTCTACAGTTACTTGATTTTCAACAAAGGTACCAAAACAATGTACAGAACAGGTGAAGTCTATTCAGCAAATGGTGCTAAAATAACTAGTTATCCATATAGGTTAAGAAAAATGAACCTCAACATCTACCTCACACCATAGTCAAATATTAATGAATAATAGATCATGGACCTAAACAAAAAAGCTCAAACTACATAATTTTTTAAAGAAAAAATATAAGTATCTTCATAAATTAAGGGTAGGCAAAAGTTTTTTAGATGATCAAAGAAAACAATAGCCATAAAGACAAAAACTGAAAAATTAGACCTCATAAAAACGTAAGACTTGCTTATCAAAAGACATTGAGAAAAAAAAGGTAAGCCTGGGACTGGAGGGAAAAAAACTGGTAAAACAGACATCTGAAATAGACTGGTATCCAGAATATATAAGGAATTCCAACAACTCACAAATAAAAAGACAAAAAAAACCTGATTTTTTCATTGGCAAAAGATTTTAAAAAGACTCATCACCAAAGAAAATACACATGGCCAATAAGCAAATGAAAAAGTGCTCAACATCATTAGTCATCATGGCAATGCAAATTAAACAAAAGATACCACATTACACATCCACCAAAATATCTAAAATTAGCACAAGACCAACAAACACCAAATGGTAATGATATTGAGCAACCAGAACTCCCATATATTGCTCATAGAAATGTAAACGTACTATTTCAGTAGAAATTCTATTAGTGCCTTATAGAATCAAACATACTGTTACCCTATTGACTCAGGAGCAAAACTACTCCTGAGTAATTATCCTTAAGGAATAAAAACATATTCAAATAAGACTTATACAAAAATATTAGTAGCAACTTTATTCATAGTAGTCAAATGAATCAGCCTAGACTTCCACCAATAAGAGATCAGATAAACCATGCAATGTTAATCAGTAATAAAAAATAAATTAACTAATACGTGCAACAATAGGAAAACCCAAAAAATATACTGAGTGAAAGAAGTATTATATAGAACAGAATACACATATGATTCCATTAATAAAAAATTCCAGAACAGGAAAAACTTAATCTATACTAAAAATAATAATAATGGTTATCTTTGGGAAGAAAAGAGAAGAGAGTAACTACAAAGAGGCATACACAAGAGAATTTTATGGAGTGTTGGTAATGTTCTCTATCTTGATAGAGGACTGGGTTACAAATATACACGCATTTGTCAACACTTAGCAAATGTACACTTAAGATCTGTGCATTTTACCAGGTGGAAACTTTACATGTAAAGACAAAAGACCCTACGATACTGAATTCTAGTTGATGGTTTGCATGTTGATATATTTGTGGGGAAAACATAAATGTCTGCAGTTTATTTGTGAAATGCATTCAAAAAGCAGCTGATAGGAGTTCTCTTGTGGTCCAGTGGGTTAATGATCTGGTCTTGTCACTGCAGTGGCTGGGGTCACTCCTGTGGTGTGAGTTTGACCCCTAGCCAGGGAATTTCACATGCCCCAGGCAAGGCCAGGAAAAAAAAAAGGTGGGGGGAGGGACAGATGAAGTAATAGACAAAAGAATGGATAGCTGAAAAAGCAAGTAGAATAAAATATTATTGATAGGGAGTTCCCATCATGGCTCAGCAGTTAATGAACCCGACCAGCATCTATGAGTGTTTGATCCCTGGCCTCACTGAGTGGGTTAAGGATCCGGCACCACCGGGAGCTATGGTGTAGGTCCCAGAAGTAGCTCTGATCCAGCGTTGCTATGGCGGTGGCTGTGGTGTAGGTAAGCAGCTGTAGCTCTGATGTGACTCCTGGCCTGGGAACCTCCATATGCTGCGGGTGTGGACCTAAAAAGACAAAAAGGAAAAAAAATATATTAATGATAAAATCTAAGGAAAAATACCAGTCTATCCATGAGGGTGAATGATAGACAGCTAAAGAAACTGTAAATGAATTAATATATTAATATGAGTTATATATTAAATAACATAAAATATTCCTATTATTGCCATTTTCTGGTATTTCTAATATTGGTCATAGTCTACAAAGACCCAAAGGAACTTCTTGGTTGACTAATTACCAAATTCCCAAACCAAAAAAGCTGTTACCAGATTTATAAATAACCAGCAACCAACCAAAGTTAATA
Organism: Sus scrofa; assembly: GCF_054392235.1. Lineage (NCBI taxonomy): Eukaryota > Metazoa > Chordata > Mammalia > Artiodactyla > Suidae > Sus > Sus scrofa. The sequence goes on along the minus strand of NC_139396.1, from coordinate 99,120,183 downwards.
GTAACAATCACCTACCCTCACTGACTATACTTGGAAATAAAGAAACTACATAAGATTTCTTGATAATAAATTTGAGAAACTACTATGGAGATTATAATCAAATGCAAACATAACAAATATAAAAATAATGATGAAAGGCAAGCATAACAATGGGATATTATCAACTGAAAGAACTCTTTAAAAAATCCTTTCTCTACACATTAAGCTTACCATTTTATGATTAACACTTGTTACAACTCTTCAGTAGGAGAGAAGAAAGAAAATTTGGAAAAGATTCAGGACAGTTTTTTTTAAAGCAGTTTAAAAGTACTCAGAAAAATCATTACTTAATCTTGAGGAGAAAATTATAGTCCTGAAGCACTCAATTTACCAAAAAAAGTTATTCTCCATACAAATGAATACAAATGAAGATTATATTAAACCACCAGGGACTAGAGTTAGATGTTAAAATATTTTTAACGTAAGAGAGGGTCAAACATTACAGAAACTCCCAAGAAGTTTGTAAAATTCAACAATGTACTTATTAACAGTATAGAACCTTAACTATTATCAAGAGTAAGTGTGATCTAACCTAAAGATATAGTTAGCCTCAAATTTCTCATATCTTTAATTATACAGTATTATTTGACAATAGATATTTGCGTAATAATTAAGGTTATCAGAACATCTTACTACATGATAGAGAAAAAAAGTAGACTACTAGAAAATAGAGTCATATAGTTTCTTTCAGCTTCCCTCTTTGGACAATCCTATGATAGTGAAAAGCAAGAAATATTTTTTTTTTAACTCCCAAATATGCAATTTTTAACTAAGAACTTCTCAGTTCCCTGTGAAGTAGTAATCTTTTCAGATACTACCACAGGGCAGAAAAATAGCAAGGCAGATATCCCACAGTTATTTTATCCAAAAGATAGACCCCTAAGAACATTACAATTTTTTAAAAGAACAACATTTATTTACATTTAAAACTTTATATTTAAAGTGTTTTTACCCTGTACTAAACAAAGTTAGGCATTTATTTTTTCATAAGGCAACAAAAGAAAATCATATTTCTCCATCTTAAGCAGAGGATGGAAGTCAACTGAGCAAAAGCCAAAATTAAGTTACAATTTAACATTTTATCTGGCGAAAGAAAATGAAATGACCCATTTCCCAATATGCCCTTAGCCTAGATGATGGAATACAATACTACATGTTTTAATGTGCACTGAGGAACAATTATTTCCTGTGTTAGCCTTCTGTAGTATAAATTATACTAACCCTACTAGGATTAAGATCATTATATTGACTACAGCTTTATATGTATACTTTATAGAATTTAAAAAATCAGATTGTTTAATCCACTCCATAGAGTAAATTTTGTTCAGCCTAGGGTTTAATGCACTTACAGTTCCTTATGTTTGTCTTCAGCCAAGATTTGGTCATTTGGTTTAAGAGAATACCTGTAACACAGAAACAAAAATATGCTGGTCATATAAACCTATAATTATGTTATGTTTGACTGTAGTATCAACATAGTCAGCCCCTATCCAACAAGACTACTACACTGTTAACAGGTCTCTATCTTAATTGATAAAACATTTTAAAAATGGCGTTCTTTGATGCTCTTTTAGTCGCTTTTACAAACACCACCTCAAGAACTAAAGGGAGATCAACTTGATCATGCTTTGAAAATATGAGGTAACTTCAATATTCTTCCTCAGTGAATCATCTGTAATATTATTCATCCAGCAGTTCAAAATTCAAGAAACTACTACAATGTTAAGTATCTAATAGTTCACAAAACAATATGCATTTATTCTTTTGTTAAATATATAGTAAACACCTACTGTGTATTAGACTATGTACAAAATAGTGTGACAGAGGAGGAAAAACACGTTTTGGAGTTCTTGTCTAAACCATTTACTAGCTTAATAACCACAGGCAATTCTCTCACCTCTTTAGGTCTAAATTTCTCTGGCTATAAAATAGAGGCTACCATATGTATCAGAACAGGGATTTTCGAACATCATATATTTATGATATATTTAGGAGTACATAGAAATAGATAAACAACAATGGACAAGTATTCAATTTCCACTTGTCCTCATCCATTTCCTAAAACTAATCTGCCTGACAACAGATCAGAGGTCCAAGTGGAGAGGTCATCTAAATTCTCCTTTCTTGTCTCCACTTCCACAAGTGCCTTTACTCACTTTATAAAAAGAATGGCATACCTCTCATCCATCCTGAATGAACTGTACTGCACTACCTTGCAGTATAAATAAGGAATGATTCATAATATTTTGCCTGCAAAGCCTTCTTAAAGTGCTACAAACTATTTTAACGCATAAAACAGTGTGCAGTATTTCCTGTTTTATAGATTATTACTGTAAAGAACAAATCCAGAAAGTAAAAATGGGAAAGTACACTGTTTCCTTGTGGCACAGTGGGCTAAGGATCTGGCACTGTCACTGCAGAGGCTTACTTAGGTCATGGCTATGGTGCCAAGTTTGATCCCTGGCCTGGGAATTGCTACATGCCATAGGAGCAGCCAAAAAAAGCATGGGGGCGGGTAGGAATTGTGAGAGGATATTCTATCATAAGATATATTATGGAATGGTTCAGAGGTTGGTTACAATTTCATTTATTTTTTTACATAACATTTTTTTGGCTGCATTCACAGCATGCAGAAGTTCCAGGGCCAGGGATTGAACCTGAGCCATAGCAGTGACAACAATGGATCTTTAACCCACTGAGCCACCAGAGAACTCCTTTTTAATTTTTTTTCCAATTGTATTTTAAAAATTCATCATTTCTAACCATGTTCATCATCAAAGAATATGCTACTTTCCAGGGAGAGCCCTATGAAGCAAAGCTAAGAGAATTTCTAAAAAAGAATAAGAAAGACAGTGTCAATTTATTTTTTCCAGGCAATACACTTAAAACAAAGCTCCTTGCTGTCTACTTATCCACCAAGGATTAAATATCAAAGACGGCTATCACAGGAACACAAATCAAATCATTTATCTGATTTGAAAAAGGAAGCTAGACTTCTTTCATGAATGTAAATCTGATTGATTTGGCAATAAAAGAAAACTTTTGCCAATAAGATTCCAAGGCAGACAATGGCTTTAAACTGAATAAATAAATGGCTTTGGGTAAAACATGTTTAAGGCACTTGATAAGAATACTTTTCAAAAAATATCCTTTTGGAGTTCCCATCGTGGCACAATGGTTAACGAATCTGACTAGGAACCATGAGATTGCAGGTTCGATCCCTGCCCTTGCTCAATGGGTTAACGATCCGGCCTTGCCGTGAGCTGTGGTGTAGGTCGCAGACAAGGCTCAGATCTGGCGTTGCTGTGGCTCTGGCGTAGGCCGGTGGCTACAGCTCCAATTAGACCCCTAACCTGGGAACCTCCATATGCCGGGAGCAGCCCTAGAAAAGGCAAAAAGACAAAAAAAAAAAAAAAAAAAATCCTTTTGACATTGGTATACTGAAACTAACAATATTTAGCTTTTCTCAGCACTGCCTGAAATGTTCAGGTAAACACATGCCTATAAGTAAAACGCCAATAAATACAATTACTAGTTATTTAAGAAGAGTTAATATAACCTTTTTTGGTACACTTCCCAGAATCGCATGTCTCTAAAGACTGGCAAGCCTGGTGATCTCTATTCTTTGCTTCCAACAAAATTGAAGAAGGATCTAATCAAACTATCAGCTGACAGATAAAATAATTTTTGCAAATAAATCATTTGATAGTAGAGTTCAAATAACTGACAACTGCTGAAACAAAATTCTGTCCACTACCATTCAGTTAATTATGTGAACAGAACTGCTCAGCACTTACACCTCTAAAAGAAAAAAGGGGGAATAAAACTGATGCTGAACATTGTCTCATTGCAGCAATTATTTATCCACAAAAGGCTGAATTAATTGAAAAAAAAATCAGCTTCCCCCATCTCATTAACAGATGCATTTCCAATAAATTCATTTTCTTCTGTTTAATAATAATTTAACAACATTTTTTTTCTTTTCTTCTTATGGCCGCACCTTCAACAAATCTAAGTTCCTGACATAGAGGTCAAATTGGAGCTGCAGCTGAGGCCTATGCCACGGCCACAGCCACATTGGATCAGAGCCACATATGTGACCTATGCAGCAGCTTGGAGCAACCCTGATCCTTAACCCACTGAGTGAGCCCAGGGATCAAACCCGAATCCTCACAGAGTGGACTCTTAACCCACTGAACCACAAGGGGAACTCCTGACTTAACAATATTTTAATAAAGTTAAGAAACTGTTCTGCCTCAGAGTTTTCAAGCTTTTTCAGCAATTTTCTTTGGCCAGCCAGAGGAAGTAGCTGCTGGTATTACTAGGAAGCTGGAGAAACAGGAGAAGAAACCCTTGATGAAGAAAAAGAAACAGCTGGCTGCAACTGTCCTGGCATCTTCAGAACACAGCAGTAATACTCAAAGGAAGGTGAAGAGACAAGTGAAATCCTAAAAAGAAGAAAAAGCAAAAGCTCCAGGAGGTTCCTCGGGAGAATGGAATGGAAGACCCATCTGTCTCCTTCTCCAAACCCAAGAAAAATAAGTCTTTTTTTTTCCAGGAGTTCCTGTCATGGCTCAGCAGGTTACAAACCCAACCAGTATCCATGAGGGTGCGGGTTCAATCCCTCGCCTTGCTCAGTGTGTTAAGGAACCTGCACTGCCATGAGTTGTGGTGTAGGTCACAGACATGGCTCATATTCCATGTTGCTGTGGCTGTGGTGTAGGCTGGCAGCTACAGCTCTGATTTGACCCTAGCCTAGGAACTTCGATATGCAGCAGGTTCAGCCCTAAAAAGCAAAAAAAGAAGTCTTTTTCCAAGGAGGAGCCACTCAGCAGTGGACCTGAAGAGGGAAGAGGTTGCTAACAGCAATAGTGGCTTCAAGGAAAAAAAAAACTCAAAAAAGCTACTCCACGAAGATTAAAATAGACATTTTCCTTGTGAGACATTCCATCCTTAGCAAAGATACTTCCCAACTCGTCCCCATATGCCAATAAAAATAAAAACAAACAAAAATGTTTTAATACGTTTATGTTGTTTCACTAATTACATGCTAAGTACAATTTAATAACTAGCAAATTTTTTAATCTTGACTTCATACATGTATTTGTTGTAGAGACATATAAGATGATCAATATACAAGAAAGTTTTGATGCATAAAAATATACTGCCTTCATAATGTACTCATAACATATTACATGCAAAACATAGTTCATACATAAAAATATATCACATAAGGATAAAATCTGATGGGAAAAGTGTAATAGAGATACAAATTTAAATAGAGAAAGGAATGTTCAATTTTTTTAATGTTAAAGAAGATCCTGTCTGTGTCTTTTTGTAAATGGATAGTGTCAGGTATCAAACAAACCACTATGGTATTTATAGAGTCCACTAAAAGTTATTTATCAGTTTTATTTCACATTAGAACATAAAAATCATAAATATTACCATATTAATGAGTGAAGAAGTACTTGTTTATCAAAACATTTTTATTGAAGTTAAAAAGTTTGAAAGCAAAAAAAAAAGTCTGAAACCAGTGAATTGAATAATAACGTATTAGCACAGTGCTTGATACATATAAAACAGGAACTCAATGAATCAACTTTCCTTCTTTCTCTAGCTGGCTAGTAATACAGAAATAACAAACATTTCTTGCTCTTAAGGACCTCACAATTCATTAGACTACTGACAGTGCAATAAATATTACAATAAAGTACAACATATAATGTACATATGAAAGAGGGAGTAATAAGTCTCCTCCCTAAAAAAAAAAAAAAGAAAAAGAAAAAGATATTTTATCTATTACCCAACTTTCTCTTCCTTTCCTATGTCATCTCTTTGCTCCTCCATAAACAACCTTCCCTTTTAAAGTCGCAGGACAAGAATTTGAAGGGAACAGTGAAGGTGGCTCATAGAAAAGATCCACAGCATAGGCAAGAAGCATGCAAAGACAGCCTAAGTTTGAAAAAAAATCACCCAAAAGGAAATTTTACTCTCCACATTCACAGAGTACATCTTCAGGTGCTCAACAATAAACTTAAAAGATCCACCTTGAACTATTCTCCAGGTAAATCAGTTCTCAAATCCCAAACTTCAAAATGTTCAACCTTTCCACAGCATTTCTTTCTCTGATCTGATTTCTCCTACCAGGCAACTTTCCAACAGATCTCAATAACCTTTATTTTTCTTCATCTTTGCTGGTTTTTATCAATTTGTCTTCTTATCTCTTCCCTGACTTGCACACCCTTCTTTAGAACCTGGCCACAAGCCAGCTGTTTCATATACAGGTTCACTTGTGTCATATTTTAGATCCCACATATAAGTGATGTCATATGGATTGTCTTTCTTTCTGACTTACCTCACTTATGATAATCTCTAATTGCATCCATGTTGCTGTAGATGGCATTATTTCGTTCTTTTTTTCTTTCTTTTTTTTTCTATCTTGTATGGCTGAGTAGTATTCCTTTGTGCACATGCGTGTTTATGCACGCACATGTGCGAGCGCGTGCGCACACGCGCACAGACACACACACCTTCCGTATCCATTCAACTGTCCATGGACATTTAGGTTGTTTGCATGTCTTGGCTAATGTGAATTGTGCTGTTATAATCATAGGGCTGCATGCATCTTTTTGAATTACAGTGTAGTCTGGATACATGCTTAGCAGTGGGATTGCTGGATCACATGGTAACTCTAGACAATAGGTAAATAAAAACTGGCATTGCAGATCATTGGGTAAAAGCTGCACTATTCACATTATAGCAATAAAACAATTGATTATTTGTGAGGAAAACTTTTTAAAAACTGGATCCCTGCCTCACACACAAAATCAATTCAGGATCAATTAAATACATAAAGCAGAATGTTGTAACTTGTAGAAGAAAATATTGCAAAGTAGCTATACAAAGATTTAACTACAAAAATGTCAGAGATGGAGTTCCCGTCGTGGCGCAGTGGTTAACGAATCCGACTAGGAACCACGAGGTTGCAGGTTTGATCCCTGGCCTTGCTTAGTGGATTAAGGATCCGGCATTGCCGTGAGCTGTGGTGAAGGTCACAGATGTGGCTCGGATCCCGAGTTTCTGTGGCTCTGGCATGGGCCAGTGGCTACAGCTCCGATTCGACCCCTAGCCTGGGAACCTCCATATGCCCTGAGAGCAGCCCAAGAAATGGCAAAAAGACAAAAAAAAAAAAAAAAAAAAAAAAAAAGTCAGAGCGTTTCACGATTAGTTGTAAACACTGCAATGACAGCTTTTAACCTTATATATGGGTTCTCACTTGACACTCCAAATATCATTTCACCTTCAAATTTAATATACACTCATTTATCAAAGTAAGACAGCTTATATATAATTCAACTGTAAATTTCTGGCAGCGAATAATCATCATTGAAATGTATAAACTATTATTATTTTCCATATTTTTGGAGTAAACTTTAAGTAATATCTTTCAATGCATGCTGACATTAATCAAGATTTACACAAGGGTGATATCATTATATTATTAAGGATTTACATCTGCGAGTTCACTTTCTGAACTACTCTAGCTTCCCTTCTAAAAACTGAATATTTTCATTTCTAATGATGATTGTTATTTCCCAATTACTATTTCATTAATTCTCTCATTCCTCTTACTCTTTAGGACTTATCTGGTGCCAGGAAAAATTAAGGCAAATCCCTTACATATTCCATCCCCTGTTTTCCACCCCAATTAATACATTCTTTTTCCTTTACTCTCCATAATTACACCATTACTCATCTGGAAGTATTTATATGTTCCATATTTCCTTTCCCCCCACCCCAACACCCACTGTGGCTCTTCAATATGCTGGAAAAGATTATTTTCAATAGACTACTTTCTGCCTCAAGTTTTCCTGCTTATTTTCAGTTGCTATATTTGGGAAAATTGGATACATCAAAACTAACCAAATTCTGCCTTTCTTTTAATTAGATAAAGATCCTTTTTCTTATTCAAGGGAAAATCTTGCTTTACAATCTTCAAATAAACAACAGGATGCTCTAGAATAAATTTAATTTTGGAATATCAAATAATTATCTATTTGATATTTCTGAATCATTACAACGACTGCTCTATTCTGGAAACAGGTCAATCACAGGCAACATACCATCCTTCCAAACACAAAAAGTGCATTGTTTTGAAAACTGAGTCAAGAAAAGGATTGTTGAGCCTTTCAATCTCTGAAAATAAATTATTAATCTATTCTAATGCACTAATTAAAACTGAATGTTAACAATTTTTAGTGAAAATAAACACATTTTCCTCACCTATAATTATAATTGAAGGAAAATAGAATTCATTAAGTTTATAAAGCTTTATGTATCTACTTGATTTGCATTAAAAAATCTGGATAGATAACTGAATTTTTCACTTTCAAATTAATTCTTCCCCTATGAGACAGTACAAAATAAAGAATAAAATTTGACAAAACAAACAGGTATTGGGAGTTCCCACTGTGGCTCAATGGTAAGGAACGCAACTAGTGTCTATGAGGATGGGGATTCAATCCTTGGCCTTGCTCAATGGGTTAAGGATCAGGTGTTGTCATGAGCTGCAGTGTAGGCTGCAGATACAGCTCTGATCTGGTGTGGCTGTGGCTGTGGCTGTGGCTGTGGTGTAGGCTGGCAGTGGCTACAACTCCAGTTCAACCTCTCTCCTGGGAACTTCCATATGCCCCAAGTATGGTCCTAAAAAGACCAAAAAACAAAAAACAAACAAACAAAAAAACAGTATTTCAAATCCCTGCACAATATACATTTTTCGATCATAAACAAATTTCTTAGCTCTAAGTTATTCTTTGAGGATAATTAGATAAAGTTGTCATGAGGACTAAACTAATACCATATATACCACACCTAATACATGCTGAATAAATGCTACTGTTATCAGATAATAACTGTAAGAAATTATTATTCTCTTATTTTTCTCCTTACTCTTCAAAGTTTTACAGATGGGAGTTCCCGTGTGGCGCAGCGGAAACAAACCTGACTGGGAACCATGAGGTTGCAGGTTCGATCCCTGGCCTCACTCAGTGGGTTAAGGATCTGGCATTGCCATGAGCTGTGGTAAAGGTCACAGACGCAGTTCAGATCCTGCATTGCTGTGGTTGTGGCTGTGGCCTAGGCCAGCCGCTATAGCTCTGATGTGACTCCTAGCCTGGGCCTCCATATGCCGTGGGTGTGGCCCTAAAAAGCAAAATAAATAAATAAATAAAAATAAATTTTTTTAAAAAGTTTTACAGATGGATTCTCCATGTCCCTTCTTTAGATTCAACATTTGTACTAGTCCAATGTGCAAAGATCATTAGAATGATTCTCGTTCTTAAAAAAAAACGGAAACAAAAAAACACTGCTCTAATGTTCCCTTTTGGTACAGCAACTTAAGAAACCGCCATTGCCATGCAGCAGCTTGAGTCACTACTGTGGTATAGGTTTGATCTTTAGCCCTAGAACTTCCACATGCCATTGTAGACATAGTCAAAAAAAAAAAAAAAAAAAAAAAACACTGCTCTGTAATGCCTGACAAACAACATGCAAAAAATATATCTACACAAAAATATACATGAAAAAAGTATCAATTCCCTCAATAACACTGAACACTTAAAATTCCATTTTAAAAAAGACTTTTCATAAAAAAAAAATTTTCAGACACGATTTACCAAGTTCCTAACATGTATCCAGCACTATGCTAAGACTCATGCAACAAAAAGCATAGTGCAGTTCTTTGGCACTGAGAGCTTACTGTACATAGAAAAGATTCACTAAGTTATTTTTCTTAATTGCCTCTCACCCCAGTAATGTTTATAAATGCTACTTGCAAGGCTTATGTTATAGATATTTAATTATAAACCTCGTACAAAAAAGATTATTGAGTTTTCTCTGAAGTAAGAGATTAGAAATCAGAAGAGAAAGTAAATGAGAGTCAAGAAAGTCAAAGGAAATTGTAAAGAGAAAAACCTCTCTTTTATTGAAACCCTACTTGTTTAGGAAATCCTGGAGTTCCCATCATAGCTCAGCAGTAACGAACCCAACTAGTATCCATGAGGACGTGGGTTCAATCCCTGGCCTCACTCAGTGGGTTAAGGATCCAGCATTGCCATGAGCTGTGGTGTAGATCACAGATATGGCTCGGACCCCGCATTGCTGTGGCTGTGGTGTAGTGGAGAATAGCAGCTACAGCTCTGATTGGACCCCTAGCCTGGGGAACTTTCATATGCCAAAGGTGCGGCCCTAAAAAGACCAAAAAAAAAGAAAGAAAGAAATCCTAAATTAAGATCATGACATAAATTATACAAATTGTTAAATACTTAAAAGATGAAGCCAGCAATCAGCAAAACACCTGAACTAAAGGAAAGAAAATCATTTTTATTTATTTATCTATTGCTCTGACATAGAAACCAGATTTACTCATTTTGAATCTCCAAAAGCTGTCATGTAGTTATTAATACTTAGTCTGTACAACAGGTTTAAACTACCAGTAATTTAAGAATCTAGTTAAGAAATAAAGGTAGTTAGTGTGGGCCGGTAGAAAAGGAAACAAATAAGGTCAGGAATTCAGATTCTATCTCACACTAGCAACATTAACTGTAATCAAGGGCAAAACATTTAACTTCACTAAACCTATTCCTCTGCTGTAAATGAATAAAGAGGATTAACTTATCTCTCAAAACTTCTGAGTCTGTAATTACATATTTCCTGCTATAATACATATAACAATAGTAAAATACACACACATACTCACACCCCTTAAATATGGCAGAAAGATTATCCAATCTTCCTTCTAAGACTCTGTTAAAACAATAATAAAGGCACCAAAAAAAGGGCAACATCTAGAGGATCAAAAAGAAGACCAAGGTAAGCATTAATGATCAAACTCTTCTAGAAATTTTCAGAAAAAGGAAAGCAGATGGGGAACTCAGTAGCACTAAAGAAACTAAAATTTCAATTGCTGGAGTTCTCTTCTGACACAGTGGGTTAAGGATCCAGCACTGTCACTGCAGCAGCTCAGGTCACTACTTGGCTTGGGTTCAATCCCTGGCCTGGGAACTTCTACATGCCGTAGATGTGGCCAAAAAATAAAAAATAATAATAATAAAAAATAAAATAAAATCTCAATTACAAATGAAAGAGACTACTGATAAGCAAGCCTAGTCCACCTGCAGAAGCCTTAAATCTCAGAAGATACAATAAGGACATGGAGCCGCAAGTAGGGGAATGGACTACTATCTTACCATCACAACTTACAATTCCTAAAATAAATCAGAGATAAACGAGAGGTTTATTACCTCGAGAAAACAAAGAGAAGCATCTCTGAACTAAGGAACAACAGGGAAACCAAGAGACATAGGGAGGAACAGGTGAAACTGCCTAGTTAATGATGGTAACTCAAGCCCCCGTTCCCTGGCCAACTCAATGAATAAAGCAGCTAGGCTTACACCATCAGAAAGGAAAATGGAAGATTTTTCTATAAAGAAAATGAATGGACTCTTACAAATAGCCTTCCAGATACTAACTTTAAGAATCACACTCCACCCCCGCAACAATAGACTTTTATATAATCAAGCCACAATTAAGTCTCATGGGTCAACCAACCCAACCCATACATACCAATGTGTAACAAATCACCCACAACATGACAAGTTAAAACAACAGTCATTATCCCAGTTTCTGAGGGTCAGGAATCCAGGAGTGGCTTAGCTGAGTTTTTCTGGCTAAAGGTTTCGCATGTGGTTGCAGTCAAGCTGTCAGCCAGAGCTGCAATCATCTCATAGCTCAATGGAGAATGGATGATCCACTTCTCAACTCATTTATATGGCTACTGGCAAGTCTCGGTTCCTCACTAGCTGCAGGCCTGAGGCCTCTTATCTCTAGGCAATTGGGCCTCTCACAGGGTGTCTGAATGTCCTCAAAAGAGAGACAGAGAGTATGCTGGAAGCACAAACAAGAGAGCACCCACTATGGAAGACACAGTCTTTTAGAACCTATTCTCTGAAGCAATATACCATCCCTTCTGCCATATGCGATTGGGGCAATGTGGGAGGGAACCAACCACTCAACGGAATGCCAGGAGGATGGGACCATCAGGAGCCATCTTGGAGGCTGGCTATCACGGTCTGCCTTCTGGACCCCCAGGATCCCTGCCTCCTGTTTTTCATAAACATGTGTGGTGCTCTCCTACATTATACCAGGTTTGGCCTATATGACCAACAGCAAGAATATAGCAAAAATGATGACATGTCATTGCCAAGAACAGGTTATAAAAAAAGACTGCAGTTCTTTCAATGAACACAACTATTCTGAGTTTCATCCAATGAAGATTCCACTCCTTTTTTTTTTTTTTGCTTCTTAGGGCTGCACCCGTGGCATATGTTGATTCCCAGGCTAGGGGTCGAATCGAATTGGAGCTACAACTGCCAGCCTACACCACAGCCACAGCAACGCCAGATCTGAGCCACATCTGCAACCCACACCACAGCTTTTGACGGCAACACCAGGTCCTGAACCCACTGAGCAAGGCCAGGGATCGAACCCACAACCTCTTGGTTCCTAGTCAGATTCGTTTCCACTGTGTCACAATGGGAACTCCTTTTTTTATTTCTGACTAGTATTCCACCGCATGGGTAAACAATCTGTTTAATGACTCACCTGTTGACATTTAAGTAACTTACAGGTTTTAGCTATTAAAAACTAAGTGATCGAGGAGTTCCCGTCGTGGTGCAGTGGTTCATGAATCCAACTAGGAACCATGAGGTTGCAGCTTCGGTCCCTGCCCTTGCTCAGTGGGTTAAAGGATCCGGCGTTGCCGTGAGCTGTGGTGTAGGTTGCAGACAAGGCTCGGATCCCACGTTGCTGTGGCTCTGGCGTAGGCTCGTGGCTGCAGCTCCAATTGGACCCCTAGCCTGGGAACCTCCATATGCCGCAGGAGCGGCCCAAGAAATGGCAAAAAGACAAAAACAAAAACAAAAACAAAAAAAAAACTAAGTGATCGTGAACATTAGTGAACATGTCTTTATATAGACATGTGCTTAACTCTCTTGGGTGAATATCTAACAATGGAATGGTTGGATCAAATAGTATATGTGTATTTAATATTTTAAACTGAAATTTAGTGCAGCATTTTAACATTCCTGTGAGAAGAAAGTTGCAATTCCTACACAATCTGGCCAAAAACTGGTACGTTCAGTTTCAAAACTTTAGACATTCTAACAAATGTGCAGTAGCTTCTACCTTTAACTTACATTTCTCTAATAAGGAAAGAGATAAGTCTCTTTTCATGTGTTTATTTGCCATCCATAAATCTCCGGTGAATGTTCAAAACTCTTGCCCATTTTTTACAGGGTTGTTTCTTTTCTAATTGAGTTCTGAGAGTTCTTTATTCTGATTGGTAGTCCTGCAGCAGACATACGCTTTGCAAAGATTTTTTTCCCAACTGTGGTTTGTCCTTTCATTCTTATAACAATATCTAACAGCAAAAATATTTCATTTTGATGAAGTCTAATTCATCAATTTCTTCTTTTATAGAACACACTTCTGTTGTTCTATATTTAAGAAACTCTGGTTTAAACCACAGTCACGAAGATTTTCTCCCATATCATCATCTAAAAGTTTTATACTTTTAGGCTTGACATTTAGTTCTATCAGATAATTTGGTATATGGTACAAAATACAGATCCAAATTCACTTTTTATTTAATTTTTATTTTATGCTGGAGTATAGTTGATTTACAATGTTGTGTTAGTTTCAAATGTACAGCAAAATGAATCAGTTATAAACATACATATGTCCATTCTTTTTAAGATTCTTTTCCCAAATAGGTTATTACAGAATACTGAGTAGAGTTCCCTGTGCTATACAGTAGGTCCTGTTGATTATTTTATATATAGTAAAGAGTATATTTTAATCCCAAACTCCTAATTTATCCCCCTGAATTCATTTTTTATGCACACTGATATCCAAATGTTCTAACACTATTTATTGAAAAGACAATCATTTCTCCACTGATTTGACTTGTACCTTTGCCAAAAATCAATTGTCCACTGATGTGTGGGTCCATTTCTGGACTTTCTAATCCACACCATCAAACTTTACATTGATATCACTATTATGATTACTATAGCTTTATAATAATTTTTTTTTTTGTCTTTTTGCTATTTCTTGGGGCCACTCCCATGGCATATGGAGGTTCCCAGGCTGGGGGTCTAATCGGAGCTGTAGCCACTGGCCTACACCAGAGCCACAGCAACGTGGGATCCGAGCCTTGTCTGCAACCTACACCACAGCTCACAGCAACGCCGGATCGTTAACCCACTGAGAAGGGGCAGGGATCGAACCCGCAACCTCATGGTTCCTAGTAGGATTCGTTAACCGCTGCGCCATGACGGTAACTCCAGCTTTATAATAATTCTTGAATTCAGGTAGTACCTTTTTTATAGATTCCATCAGTTATTCTACATAAATGATCATGCCTCTAAGAAATAAAAATTGTTTACTTCTGCTTTTGAAACCTGGATGTCTTTTATTTCTTCTTGTGTGACTGTCATGAATAGACTCTCTAGGACGTCCCACTGTATACATTTGACCTTTTTTTTTTAGGGCTGCACCCACAGCATGTGGAGGTTCCCAGGTTAGGGGTCAAATCGGAGCTGCAGCTGCCAGCCTACACCACAGCAACCTACACCACAGCCCATGGCAACGCCAGATCCTTAACCGACTGAGCAAGGCCAGGGATCAAACTCACATCCTCATGGATACCAGTCAGGTTCCTTAACTACTGAGCCACGAAGGGAACTCCTGTATACATTTTGAAATGGTGAAAGCCAACATCCTTGAATTGTTTCTGATCTTAGAGGAAAGCATGTAGACTTTTATCATTAAGAATTATGTTATTAGTAGGCTTTTCCTTAATCTAACTTTTTTTTTTTTTAATTTTACAGCCACACCCATGGCATATGGAGGTTCCAGGTCAAGGGACTGAATCTGAGCTTCAGCTGCAACCTATGCTGCAACTGCAGCAACATGGGACCCTTTTAACCCACTGCACCAGTGCTGGGATTGAACCCATGGCTCCACAGCAGCCCAGGCCACTGCAGTCGGATTCTTAACCCAATGCACCATAGCAGGAAATCCCTAACTTTTATGAGGTTAATGAAATTCCCTTCTATTCTAAAACTGCTATAAGAAACATTATTAGGGGAGTTCTCTTCTGGCACAGCAGGTTAAGGATCCGGCATTGTCTCTGCAGCTGCTCAGGTCACTGCTGTTGTATAGGTTCGATCCCTGGCCTAGGAACTTCCATATGCCGAAGGCACAGCTCCCCCTCAAAAAAAATGAAGAAATAAGAAACTTTATCAGGAATCAATAGTGGATTTTGGCAAATGGTTTTTTCACGTCTACTGAGATGATTATATGATTTTTCTTTTTTTAATTTGTTAATATAGTTAAATACCCTAATTACATTCCAAATGTTAAGCCTACTCTACATTCTTAGAATGCTATTTAATTCTGCAAAAGGTGATATACGTATAGTGATACTAGTGTAAATGTAGATAAGTGATTATCCACCTTCACCATCACTTTGTATTCAAATTTGGTAAGACGGGAGTTCCCATTGTAGCTCAGCGGAAATGAATCCAGCTAGCACCCATGAGGATGGGGGTTCGATTCCTGGCCTCATTCAGTGGATTAAGGCTCGTCGTTATCGATCCGTGGCCTCACTCAGTGGGCTAAGGATCGTCGTTGCCCTGAGCTATGGTATAGGTCAAAAATGTGGCCTGAATCCCATGTTGCTGTGGCTGTGGTATAGGCAGGCAGCTGCAGCTCCAATTCAATTTCTAAACTGGCAACTCCCATATTCCGCAAGTGCAGCCCTAAAAAGCAAACCAACAACAAAAGTTGGTTAGGACCATTGTAACAATGAAAACATATCAATCTTAAAATAAAAAATATTACATAGACGTTAGAAAGTAGAAAGTTACAAGTTAGAGTAGAAGTTAGAAGTAGAAAGTTAGCAGAAGTTAGAAACTAGGGAAGAAGTAGCAGAGGGAAGAACAAAGGCACTGGTAACTTCATTTATATAATGAGAAGTCAAAGAATTCTACTAAAAGTTGAAACAATAGGAAAAATGTATAATGTATGTATATTATATCATTTAAAAGTATATGGTAACCAAAAGAAATAAAGTAGCCCAGGAACCCCCATATTCCACAAGTGCAGCCCTTAAAAAAAAAAAAGGAAAAAAAAAAAATAATACAGAGGTAATCGCCAAGACATTAAAAAACAAAATTTGTTCTACAACACTGCAAATGTCCTAGCAGTCGCTGAAGTGTACACTATGAAATGGTTAAAATTATGAATTTAATTTTAAGTAAATTTTACCTCAATATATATATTTTTTAAAAAACCTCAATAATATTTTTAAAAAGTAGTTGCCCCTCGGCATAGAACTTGGAGCATTCAAGGGGAACAGAATCCTAATTTCTCATTATTAAATCTTTTTTAGTACTTAGCTTTTTCCTTGTACCAAATGATCTCAGTCAGTAAATAAACACAAAATTATTTCTTAGCTAAATTAAGAACAAGTAAAATTACTATCAGGAGAAACAATGGAAATTCATGGGGTTTGAATTGTGTCCTATGTATTCTTCTTACCACCTCTAATCCTATTCCTTCCTCCATATGTTATGGTACCATTATAGATATAGTTCACTAACAGTAATTTTAAAATGTGGAAATTAAATCATTAGATAAATCACACACTTCTTCCTTACATAGAATAAAAAATAAATTTCAAGTGAAAACAGCAATAGTAATGAACAAATATACCTAAGGTTTTCCATGGAAAATTGTGATCAATTACTCAATAAATAATAATACTGTATTTGCTATTAATAGGTTTAAATTTCCTAAATTTTCCTCCATTTGAAGATGCTACACAGTAAATTCAAAGTTTTCATCAGTTTTTCTTTAAATATAAGCTTCACAGAGTGTATGAAGAGCTTAATACTTACTTATCAAGGAAATCCTTATCCACTACAGCACTGATGTCAAGAAGAGGATTTCCCATTCCAAAGAGAATATTTTCACTAAAAAAATACAGACAATATACAAGTTAGTATTTCTGAAAGCAAGCTGATGTGTAAAATGTACACAAATATGATCATAAATATCTTTACCTTGAAAATAAACACAACATATTAGTTCATTAAACTTTTGATTTGCCTCTTACACCTAGGACAGTGTTTCAGAGGTAGCACAGAGCCATTTAGAAAGGAGAATGACTTTTTTTTTAGGGTCACACCTGTGGCATATGGAGGTTCCCAGGCTAGGGGTCTAATTGGAGCTGTAGCTACCAGTCTTCGCCACAGCCACAGCAACGCAGAATCTGAGCCCTGTCAGCAACCTACACCACAGCCCTCAGCAACACCAAATCCTTAACACATTAAGCAAGGCTGGGGATCAAACCTGCATCGTCATGGATGCTAGTCAGATTCGTTAACCACTGAGCCATGATGGGAACTCAGAGAATGACTTTTAAGTTGGATGAAATAACATAGAAGAAAAGAAGAAAGATCATGCAATTTTCTCCAAATATTTAACAGTGAATGACTGAAGTTAATTAATTTCAAGGGCTATCACAACAAAGTGCTAGGTTCGACAAACATGACAGATAACTAACTCTCTCTAGGAAGTAAAATACTGAACTAATGAAAGTTATCAGCAAGTCATGGAGTCCAGGCAAGAGCACTACTCTTGAAAAACTGTGAATGATTGGGATGGGACCTTCACATGGGTATCACAGATAGAATGATTTTCAATTACATTTAATAGACTTAAGAAAGTCTATTTTCCATAACTGATCACAATATGGAAGGAAAGACTAAACTTCACCACAAGTGACACCTTAAATAGGAACTCAACTGATAGCAAGTGACACCTTAAATAGGAACCCAACTGATACCCAGTGGCCATAGCTGGGTAAACCTACATAGGAGGCATTCTTCTTGTACATGCAATAAAATGTGCCTCTATGTAATTTCCCACTGGTCTCTAATTTGCTCAATGTCTCTTCTAGTTGCCTCCAAAACAGTTACTGCCCTAACCATTTAGACATTATCAGTAATATCAATAGAATCAATACCCCCAAAGTTTCTTTAGAAAAATGAGGTATAGACTACAATTATAGTCTAAAATGATTTAGAAGACTAAACTACAGTTTCTTATTAAAATCACAAACTGAACAACTATGGCCGAATATGCAATAAAGAGAAATTTGTCCCTTTTTCTATTTAAAGAAAGGTGATGCGAGTTCCCACTTTGGCACAGTGGAAATGAATCTGACTAGTATCAGTGAGGATGTGATTCCTGGCCTTTGTCAGTGGGTTGGGGATCTGGCATTGCCGCGAGCTATAGTGTAGGTTGCAGACATGGCTCAGATCCTGCGTTGCTATGGCTGAGGTGTAGGCCAGCAGCTGTAACTCCAATTCAACCCCTAACCTGGGAACTTCCATGTGCCGCAGGTACGCCCCTAAAAAAAAAAAAAAAAAAGGCTAAAAAATTTAAAAAATAAAGGTGATGAGAGACAGATAAAATAATGTATTTATTTATTCACACTGATATTTGTAATAAAAATAAAAATACTTTTAAGTGCTTAGAAAATGAAAGATCAAGAGGTAGATACAGTAAAACCTGACCATTATTTCATTAGGGATTTCTCTATCTGTGTATTCTTCAGTCAAACAATAATAAGTCCTAGAAATTGTTTTCTAAAAAGGTGGGCAGGGGTATGCTATTGGGCTGCTTCATTGCTTCTTTTTTATTCATCCTTTTAAGTGTTCATTTCAATATATACAGACATATAACCACCACCAAAATCAAAATACAAAACATTTCCATCCCCACAAAAATATTTCCTTCTGTGCTCATGTCAGTCTCTCCACCCCCCACTGGTCCCCTTGTGGTTTTAAGGAATATAACTGTGATGCTTCTATTTTAAAATTCAGTCCTTTGCAGATCTTCTGCACAAATTTAGTAAAAATAATATTACCAAATTAATGCAGCAACCCGAGCCGATGGCTTCTACAGTCAAAAATGTATTAGAGGATGGAGTTCCCGTCGTGGCTCAGTGGTTAACGAATCTGACCAGGAACCATGAGATTGCGGGTTCTATCCCTGGCCTTGCTCAGTGGGTTAAGGA
Organism: Sus scrofa; assembly: GCF_054392235.1. Lineage (NCBI taxonomy): Eukaryota > Metazoa > Chordata > Mammalia > Artiodactyla > Suidae > Sus > Sus scrofa. Next base: position 99,100,934 of record NC_139396.1, on the reverse strand, counting down.
TCCGGTGTTACCGTGAGCTGTGGTGTAGGTCGCAGTCACGGCTTGGATCCAGCGTTGCTGTGGCTGTGGCGTAGGCCAGTGGCCACAGCTCTGATTAGACCCCTAGCCTGGGAACCTCCATATGCTACAAGTGTGGCCCTAGAAAAAGGCAAAAAGACCAAAAAAAAAAAAAAAAGCATGGGAGGAAATGAGCACAATCACAATAATCAGGTTTAAACTCATTCTTAAACTTATGTGTCCAACAAAACCTTTTCTTATGAACATAAATGGACAAGAATACATGAAATGTAATTCAGAGCTCTCTGTCTAAAGGACAAAAGAGGAAGAACTTAGACACTGACTCCTGTTCCTCACTGCAAGAAGTACACAACATGGGCTCTGATGAGACGATGTCAAGCTAGAATTGTCTGAGGCCTGGGTGGAATTTGTTGCAACAGTGGCTAGTACAAGAGGTGGGGATGATGGAACTTAAAATAGCACATAAGAGGTGTTGTCATATAGGAAATTAAGAAAAAATTATACAGATATTTCCAAAAGCAAATGAGTTTAAACTGCTCATGTCGTTTTCCTCACCATTATTGTATATAACTGAGAAACTATCATATATGATTTTCTTTCTTTCTTTCTTTTTTTTTTTTTTTTTTTTTTTTTTTTTTTTTTTTTTTTTTTTTGCTTTTCAGGGCTGCACTAGTGGCATATGGAGATTCCCAGGCTAGGGGTCCAATCAGAGCTGTAGCTGCAGGCCTACACCAGAGCGACAGCAACACCAGATGCTTAATCCATTATCTATTCCAGGGATAGAAGCCACAACCTCATGCTTCCTAGTCAGATTCGTTTCCGCTGTGCCACAACGGGTACTCCATATGATTTCATTCATTAAAAACACTAAATCTTTAAAATGTCTAGCTTCCTAAATACAAACACATACATAAACCAGTGTTCAGGTAAGTAAATACTAAGATGTGTATTACCCTTCTTAAATGATGAAGATACTATTTAAGTAAGCATTTATTTTGATCTTTTTTTACTAGATATGAACAAGAAGGGGTCTGGTTAAGGCCAAAAACTATGACTGAACCATACTGGGATTACTATTTTGTTCCAAATGTTAGCAATGTCTTTTTCCTGGAATGAATGAAAGGATGAAATATTCTGAATGACATTTTTTTTTTTTTGGTCAGTAATTTTTATTTTTTTTAATTACTCAAGGAATTTTATTACATTTCTAACTGTACAACAATCATCACAACCAAACTTTATAGCATTTCCATTCCAAACCCTCAATGCATCCCCCAACCCCCACAACCTGTCTCATTTGGAAATCATTAAGTTTTTCAAAGTCTGTGAGTCAATATCTGTTCTGCAAAGAAGTTCATTGTGTCCTTTTTCTAGATTCCACATGTAAGCAACAGCATTTGATGCTGGGGTCTCATTGCCTGACTTCACTTAGTATGATAATTTCTAGGTCCATCCATGTTTCTGCAAATGCCATTACTTCTTTCCTTTTAATGGCTAAGTAATATTCCATTGTGTATATGTACCACCTCTTCTTTATTCACTCCTCTGTCGATGGACATTTAGGTTGTTCCCATGTCTTGGCTATTGTATATAGTGCTGCAATGAACACTGGAGTACATGAGTCTTTTTGGGTCATGGTTTTCTCTGGATAGATGCCCATGGTTTTCTCTGGATAGATAGGAGTAGCTCTCAGTAATTTTTAAATGTCTCATAATTCAGGCCTCCATCCAACATAAATCTATAATTATTATTTTGTTAGCTAACAAATTTTATGCACTGACATAGATATTAGAGTAAAAGATCCTGATAAAATTTTGTCTACTGACATACTAATGTCCATAAGCCTGCTGGTTAACAAAAATGTTTACTTACACTATGGTGCCAAAATAAAAACTAATAATGCATGTCCTTAACCATTACACCAATCATCCTCTCTTTAAATTCAGAAACCTCAGAGTTCCCGCTGTGGCACAATGGGATTGGCAACTTCTCAGGAGCTCTGGGATTCAGGTTCCATCCCCAGGCCGGCACAGTGGGTTAAAGATCCGGCATTGCCATTAGCTGTTGTGTAGGTTGCAGATGGCTTGGATCTGGTGTTGCTATGGCTCTGGCGTAGGCCGGTGGCTACAGCTCCGATTCGACCCCTAGCCTGGGAACCTCCATATGCTGCAGGAGTGGCCCTAGAAAAGGCAAAAAGACAAAAAAAAAAAAAAAAAACCTAAAAGAAAATATCTAGTTCTATATTTGTTTAGTGTCGGAATATCTCCGTCATTGGGGCAAAGATGACAGCTAACTTTTCATCAAGTACTTCTCCCAGAACTCAGGAGGCATTCAAATATTTTTTTAGTAAATGTCTAGTAACAAACAAAATAAGGAATCCCCAAAATGATTGGTTCCCAACATTTGTAAGTTAGGAATTGCACTACTGGATATTTATCCTAGAGAAATTTGTACACAAATGTTCAAAACAGCTTTACTGTTAATAGTAAAAAACTGGAAATAATGCAAATGTCCTTCAACAGGTAATCAGGTAAGCAAAATGTGGTGCACCCATACAATGGGCTAAGACTCAGCATTAAATAGCAATGAACTATAATACGTGGATGGATCTCAAAGGCACTGCGCTGAGTAAAAATAAAAGCCTTACTTATGTGTTGCCTACTGTATGATTCTGTTTACATGGAAAGTAACAAATGCGGAAAGTAACATAATGTCTTTTCTATCAAAGGAAATCTTGGTTACTCCATTTTGCTGAAAAGCCTTCCTGCCACCCCCTCCTCTTTCCCTCTTATCCCAGTAACAATTTGTTTCAAATTAGCCAACCAGGAAGAATGTGCACCCTGACCTGACCAATGGGAAGGGGACAGGTAAATCACCTGCATCAGGGATAAATAGGGGAGGGTCCTTTGTTCAGCACGCATGCTTTTTGGAGTACTCTCACCCTTCTGCAGAAGTAGAGACTTGTCGAGAGTTCTCCTTGTCCACGTCTCACTTTCTGACACTGGTGATCCGAGCCAGTTATCTTAATTTCCAACACAAAGGGACAAAATTACATTGACAGAGAACAGACCAGTAGTTGCTAGGAGTTAAGGCTGAGGAGAGGGTGTGACCACACAGGTATAGGTCAAAGGAGTTTCTTTGTGGTGACAGAAAAGTTTAGTATCGTAACTATGTTAATCTGGAATCTGGACATGATATAATTTCATGGAACTATATGCCACCACCACCACACCAACAAAAAACTGTATGCAAAGACTGGTGATATTTTAATAACATCTGTAGTCAACTTAATAGTACTATACCAACATCACTGTCCTGGTTTTGGTAATATATTGTGATTATGTAAGATTTATCATTGGGGGAAGTTGGGTGAAGAGTGCAGAGGAAATCACTGCACTCTTTTTGCAACTTCTGATTAATCTTTCAAAAAACAAAAAACTTACAAAAAGGACATTAAAAATGTGTAAAAACAATTAGAGTGACATCATCAGGAATGGCAGAGTAAGGGCCTCCAAAAATCCTCTTTCCCAAAAGCAACTAGAACACTAGCAAAAAAAAAAAGTCAAAATCGACAATTTCAGAACTCCACATATTAACCAAAGGCTTGCAACATTTGAAGATCATTTATTCGGGGAGGGGGGCTGAATCTCAGTAACAGCAAGTTTTGTGGTATTTTAAGTTGCCCTATTCCCAGCCACCCTCCTCAGCTCTATGGCAGCCTTAAAATCAGCCCCAAAACATAGTGGAAAAACCAGGAGCCTACAAGCCACTGGAGGAGTTGGAACAGAACTGGAGCTTTTTCAAAGCCCTATTTTCAGAGAACTGCTATTTGAACTTACTGGCAGTTACCAGAAAAACCCCTACTCCCAAGACTTATTATTTGAACTGACTCAGAGCTTGCTAACAGCCTCTTCCCCAGGGGCATTTGTCAAAAACAATCAGCTATAATTGTTTAACACCCCAGCCTTCAGAAGCAGTTGGGGCAAACAAGCAACCAACCAAAAAACCAAAGGAAAAGTGGAGTTCTCCTGTGGTAGAGTAGGTTAAGAATCTGATGTGGTCACTGTTGCGAGGGGTTGCTACTGTGGCTCAGGTTCAATCCCTGGCTCTGGGAACTTCCACACGTTGCAGGTGTGGCCAAAAAATAAATAACTAAATTAAAAAATAAAAAGGGCAATTTCATTTAAAAACAAAAACTGGAGACATGAGACGTCCATAAAGGACTTCGAAAAGTTCTGAACATTCCTGAGAATCTAGAAGACCATGTACATGTGCCCTGGCCTGCAGGGCATACTCAAGAAAGATCTGAAAAGGTACTAAGCAATCTTCTCGGAGCATGAGGCTCCGTAAAAGCAGGAAATAAAGGCTATGGGCAGCATTGTAAGCCTAGCTGAGCACTGAAGGTATGCCTTAACAAGCACATACAGTCTCACAGCAAAGCCTGGGAGATAATAACAAGTATTACTAAGAATGTGGAAAAATTGGAATCCTCATACAATGTTGGTGGAAACATAAAATGATGCCATAGGGTTGGGGAAAAGTTTCACAATTCCTCAAAAAAAAAGCCATAAAATTAACCATATGGAGTTCCCATCATGGCTCAAACAAATCTGACTAGTATCCATAAGGACTCAGGTTCAATCCCCAACCTTGCTGAGTGGGTTAAGGATCCAGCAGTGTGCTGAGTGGTGGTATAGGTTGCAGACACAGCTCAGATCCCATGTTGCTGTGGCTGTGGTGTAGGCTGCCAGCTACAGTTCCAATTTGACCCCTAGCCTGAGACCTTCCATATGCCCTGGGTGCGGCCCTAAAAAAAACAAAAAAACAAAACAAACAAACAAAACTAACCATATGACCCTGCAATTCCACACCTGACATACTCAGGAGAAATGAAAATATGTCACAACACAAAAACTTGTGCATGAATGTTTATAGCAGCATTATTCTTAGGAGACAAAAAGTGGAAATAAAAATATCCATCAACTGATGAATTGATAAACAAAATGTGGTCTACACATACAATGGAATATTATTCAGCCATAAGAAGGAATGAAATATCAATACATGTAACAACATAGATGAACTCTGAAAACATAGTCAGTGAAAGAAGCCAGTTACAAAAGCACAAATACATGATTCCACTTGTGAAATATCCAGAATATGGAAAATTCAGATTAGACATGTGGTTGCCAGGGGATGGGCAAGAGAAACGGAGAGAGACTGATAACAGGTATGAGGTTTCATTTAGGAGTGATGAAAATGTTCTGAAATTAGATTGTGGTGGTGGATGCACAACTTTGTGAATATCCTAAAAACCATTGAGCTGTACAGTTTAAAAGACTAGATTTTATGGTATGCAAACTATATATCCATTTTTTTTTTCTTTTTTTTGTCTTTTTAGGGCCATACCTGCAGCATATGGAAGTTCCCAGACTACGGTTCGAATAGGAGCTGCAGCTGCTAGCCTATGCCACAGCCATAGCAATACTGGATCCAAACTGCATCTATGACCTACACCATAACACATGGGATGCCAGATCCTTAACCCATTGAGCAAAGCCAGGAATTGAACCCACATCCTCATGGATACTAGTCAAGGTCTTAACCCACTGAGCCATGGCGGGAACTCCCAACTCTATCTCAACTTAATAATTAATAAAAATTAGTTAATAATTAATAAAAAAAACTATTGACCTAATTGGTATTTATGGAGCAAAACACCCAACAACTGCAATATTCATTTACTGAATTAATGATATACAAAATGGGAGTTCCCTTTGGGGCACAGGGGAAACTAATATGACTAGTAACCACAAGGTTGCATGTTCGATCCCTGGCCTCGCTCAGTGGGTTAAGGATCTGTCGTTGCCATGAGCTGTGATGTAGGTCTCAGACACAGCTCAAATCTTGTGTTGCCATGGCTGTGGCGCAGGCCAGTGGCTGTAGCTCCAATTCAACCCCTACCTCGGAACTTTCATATGCTGCAGGTGCAGCCCTAAAAAGCAAAAGTAAAAAAAAAAAAAAAATATATATATATATATAAAACAACCTACACTGAAAACCTCAAAACACTGCCAAGTGAAATTAAACACTTTAAACATTCACCAAAATGGACCATATATGAGGCCATAAAACTCATCTCAGTAACTATCAAAGGGCTGAAATCATAAACAATATATTCTCTGTATGTCTATGCCATACAGATACACACTTAAAATATATAAACAATATTCTGCAAACATCATAGAATTAAATTGAAAAGCAATTTTTTTTTTTTTTTTGGCCTTTTAGGGCCACAGTTGCAGCATACGGAGGTTCCCAGGATAGGGGTCTAATCCGAGATACAGCTGCCGGCAGCCTGTGCCACAGCCACAGCAATACCAGATCTGAGCCAAGTCTGCAAACTACACCACAGCTCATGGCAAAGACGGATCCTAACCCACTGACCAAGGGCCAGGGATCAAACCTCATGGTTCCCAGTCGGATTTGTTTCCACTGCGCCACAATGGGAACTCCTCAATTTTTAAAAATAACTTTAAAATCCCTAAATATTTAGAAATTAAACAACAAACTTCCAAATTACCTATGGATGAGAGAAATCACAACAGAAATTAGAAAATAATTTGTACCAGACACCTATCAAATTTAATATGATGTAAAGAAGTACTGCGAGAGGAACATTTTATATATAAAATGCACATATTAGGAAACAAGAAAGGTTTACAATCAATGATCTAAACTTCTGATTCAAAAAAAATTATAAAAAGTGAATTAAATCCAAGAGGAGAAGAAAATAAAAATATGACAGCAAAAATAAATGAAATAGAAAACATATCACCAAAATAGAAGTTCGACAAAACCAAAACCTTGGTTTTTGAAAAGATTAACACAACTGATAACCCCCTAACAAGACTGATCCCCCAAACAATCAAAAAGTGGGTAGGGGAATGCCAATATCAGGAATGAAAAGGGAGACATGAAACAGTTCCTACAATACCAGAGTACTGTGAGCAACTTTTTAACAATTTAACAATTTAGAATAAATTTCTTTAAAAACACAACTTACCAAAACTGACACAGGAAAAACAGTAAATCTGAATAATCATTTATCAACTAAAGAAACGGAAACCTGTAACTTTCCATCCCTTCATCCAAAAGACATTCCAGGCCCAAATGACTTTCTATCAAAAATTTAAAGAAACAATACCAGGAGTTCCCGTCGTGGCACAGTGGTTAACGAATCCGACTAGGAACCATGAGGTTGCGGGTTCAGTCCCTGCCCTTGCTCAGTGGGTTAACGATCCGGCGTTGCCTTGAGTTGCAGTGTAGGTTGCAGACGTGGCTCGGATCCCGCGTTGCTGTGGTTCTGGCGTAGGCCGGTTGCTACAGCTCCGATTCGACCCCTAGCTTGGGAACCTCCATATGCCGCAGGAGCGGCCCAAGAAATAGCAACAACAAAAAAAAAGACAAAAAAAAAAAAAAAAAAAAAAAGAAACAATACCAATCTTAAAAGCTATAATAATTAAGACAATGTGGTACTGCTATAACAATATACAAATAGATCAATGGTCAGAATGGTGAGTCCAGGAAAAGACCTACCCCTATCTAAGCTACTGATTGATAATTCTTCTGAGGAAACCCTTATACCATAGCAAAAAAAAATTAGTCCAAGATGGATCATAGACCTAAATGTGAAGGCAAAAACTATAAAGCTTGTAGATGAAAACATGAGGGAATAGTTTCACAACCTTGGAATAAGAAAAGGAAAGATTTCTAAGAACCCAAAAAGTAATAAACATAAAATCACTCAAATCAAAAACCTCAACTTCAAATTTTTAAATTTCTGCTCTCCACTATTCAGAAAATGGAAAAGACATGGCTCAGGGAGCAAGCATTTGCTACACATAAAGTTATGTGCATTTGTGTGTATAATTTGACAAATAACTTGTATACAGAAAATAAAAAGAATTATGAACCAACAACAAAAAGACAACCCAATACAAATATGGGTAAAAAACTTGAACTGACAGTACAAAAGAAAAAAATAAGCAAATAACCTATAATTACATCATTAGCTATCAATGAAATTACAATAACTATAATAGAATAATTACTGCTAAAAATACAATATAACTACATGCTCAGCAGAATGGTTAAAATTAAAAATGCCAAAGACTGTCAAGAATGTAGAGTAACTGGAGTTCCCTGGTAGCCTAGTGGGTTAAGGAGCTGGCACTGTCACTGTTGTGGCGTAGGTTAAATCCCTGGCCAGGGAATTTCCGCATGCCATGGGCAAGCCAAAAAAAAAAAGAATGTGGAGTAACACTGAATGTGGCATGTATTCAGTTTTCTATTTTGGAAAACAGTTTGGTGGTTTCTGAAGTTAATGATACATCTATCCTAGAACAGGACAATTCCACACCTAAGTATTTATCCAAGTCCACACATAGGCTTATAAATGAATGCTCATAGGAGCTTTGTTTACAGTAACCAAAAACTAGAAACAAGCCAAAGTCCATCAACAGAACTGTAGATATATCTACTTAATGGATTATGACTCAGCAGTGAAAAGGAACAAACTCCTGATACATAAAAAGGAAGAATACCCAAAATTATTATTGAACAAAAGCAATCAGATAAAAGTAACCAGACACAACTAGTAGTTGCTATATGATACCACTTATATGAAGTTCTAGAACACACAAAAATAATCTCTACTAACAGAAGCCAGAAAATGACTGTCTGAATAGGGCAAGGAATTGATCGAAAAGAAGGAGAGAAATTTCTTATTATTTTTTTCTTCTTTCTTTTTTTGGCCAGGCCCATGGCATGCAGAAGTTCCCGGGCCAGGGGTCAAACCTGAGCCACAACAGTGACCAGAGCCACAGCAGTAACAAGGTCAGATCCTTAACCCACTGAGCCACCAGAAAACTCCAGGAGAAAACTTTCTGAGATGAACATGTTTTGTAAGTTGACTTCAGTGGTGTTTTACACAAATAAACACTTGATATCCTCAAAATTCAGTAAACTCAGAATCTGTGATTTTACTGTATGTGAATTATATTGGCTTTCTTTGGGGAGGGGCTTTTTTTGGAGGGAGCCACCCCCAAAAGCATTTGGAAGTTCCTGGGCCAGGAATCAAACCCACGCCACAGCACTGACCTGAGCCACAGCAGTGACAAATACCATATCTTTAACCCACTGAGCCATCATGGAACTTCTCATTGGCATTTTTTTTTTTAAGTAAACAAACTCAGAAAATATTTGTGTCCCTTAGGCTGTGTAAGGCCAGTCCTTCCATTTCTGCTTACTGGCATTCCTTCTTGCACACTCAAGGAAATAATCTCTTTCCTCTGTCCAGCACCATCTACTGTTCCACTTTTTATTGGATCTTTTCAGCATAAAATATGCTGAAATTTTTGCCCCTCCTTCCCCCCAAAAACCTTAACTACACATATATCTCCACTGTTATTTCCCTGTTTCCCATTATGGTAAAAATACTTCTAAATGTGCTGTTAAATAACAAGTTCCCCTAAACCAGACAAAATTACTCACTTAAAATTCAATTTTCAGGAGCACATGTGTGACAACCTAACAACTACACAGCAATGTGCCACTTATAAAGCATTTTTAGTGTATAGTATTGTCTTTAAATCCTCACAATAACCCTAGAGTATAGGTATTGCTATTACCCTTGTTTAACAGAAACAAGAGGATCAGCCGAGTTTTATAACCCACCAAAAGTCAGACATCAAATAAATGATTTCTAACTTCAAATCATGTGCTTTCTTGTTCAATACACTACTCCAATTAACAGCTCTCTTAATAAAATAAAAAGGTCTGACCAGTGAAAAATATGCAAATATAGCCAAAATAAGCTAATATTCCATTCTCTTATGGTCCTATTTTAACAACCAAAATTTACTACAACAAAATTATTATACTGTGTAAGTAGGTGACCAGATAATTTATTATCCAAATGGGACACTTTTGAGAGTAAAGGAAGTACTATTAATAATCATGCCAGGATAACAGGCATGATCCAGGACTATCCTAGGCAAAGTGGGACATATGGTCATCCTATTTATAAGCTAGTTTTGCTATGTAAAATAAGAATTCATGCTTATGTTTTACTGTAATTTTTTTTTAAATAATGTTTTAAAACCGAGTAGGTATGAAGAGGTAACTAGACATGATTCTTAACTAATGTTACAGGAAACAGTTAACATTCAAACAGTTTAGACAATCATTTTGGTTCCACTTCATCTTTGACAGTTCTGCTTAATGTAGCAATACTGTGGCTGGAAAGATTTGGAGTTAGAAAACCTTGTATGCTCTTTCAAACAAAGATGACCTATTTATAAATGAGTATTAACAGCTGACAACACCACAGTTCTTTAAGAGAAGGATTCCTGTTTTAGTTCTTCAAAATATTTCATAAATAAAACCATTTCATTTTAAAAGCTCATTTGCCTCCGAAGTCTCATAGCATAAAAAAATTCTTGGCAGGAATCTGAAATTAACAATTCTTATAAAAGGCACAGGTTCTGAAATGAGTTTGAAAATGCTGTTTAAAGGCTCTAAGGAAACCAACTTAACAAAGTAAGACAGTTTCAGTCTTAACCAGAATTTAGTTTCCATATGAATGTTCTCCATCTAAGTGGCTTGGCAAATCCTAGTGGATGTACCTCAGAGTCTTGAGTGTTAGAAGGAAAATACCCCAGGACCCCACCCACAGCCCACATAAATTTTCCAGTGTAGGCTTAACCCATAGAAGTGGTTACAGAATTATCATGCAAGGCAGAGTCAAGTCCCAGAATAGTCTTAAACCAAATCTGACCCGTCTGGGCAGGCCAAAGAACAGAGCTCTTCAGCTCTACAGCAGACCTCTCCCTGTCTGCCTACCTCATTCTCCCACTCCTCCCTGGCACAAACTCAAGCTGTAAGCAATGCCCAAAACCAGACCAGACATCTGTGTTAGGAAAACAAGGCAATATTCATAGGAGTATTTTGAAATAGTGTTGCTCAGTGAAAAGTGCACATAGTAGGAGTCAGGAGACCTAAATTCTACCATAAGCTCCACCACTGCCAGACTAGGACATACCACTTCACTTTGGGCCTCAAGGTCAACTACAGACAAAGAAAAAGAGTAAATTCCTTTCGCAGATTCTCCGGGTCCTGACATTCTGCATTTTTCTATGTCTCCTGAATTTTTACTCAAGCATCAACTTTCCTACTGGGCCAATTAAAAATGATAAAAGCCTCAATTTATCATGTTCTATTATTACTCAGATGAAGACCAACTGGTATTTGATATACATAATCTTATCGTTGGTTTTAGAGGCTATAAACTTAGACTCATGAATTTATTAGAAATGGCGTAGTAGAGTAGAATACAAATAGTAAGTTAGTCAAATTCTCCAACCAAACTTAATGAAAGAACTTAAGTTTTTTTCTTTAATTCTTTTGATTTAAATCATTATTTAAGAATTACTAATAGTTAAATGTTACGTTGGAAAGTGCACTGAACCTTTTATCTAGATATCTTGTTCTAGTTCAAAATATGTAAATATTTGTGTGAACCTGAACAAATCATAGTATTTCTTGGCTACAGTTTCTTAAACTGTAAAATGAGGGAATTAGGTAAATTCGATTCCTATATAAAAACCTAAGATTTAAGCATTTATTTTCAGATGACACCATTTTCTAAGGACCCCAAACTGCTTTCAACAAGAGAATATTTCACTTAAAAATGCCTTAAAATATAAACACTCTCATATCTATCCAGCAACACTCCAGAATACATATTTGTATCATCATCACTTTCATTAAACAAATGTCCAGTGAAGGAAAAAAGAGAAAAGGAAGATCAGTATCTCAGGGAAAAAACGCTGCAATTGAAACCCAGGTATGCTGACCACTGGCCCTCACTGATTTCCAATTCTATACTATGTCATAGTCATTGCATGGAGTCACCTATTACTATGTTTAGCAAAAATTATTTTAAGTGTGGTGTAAAAAACATTGGACATGAAGTCAGATTTTGATAGCTTAGTGACCTTGATCATTTTCCTCACCAGTAAAAGCAAGTTAACAGTAACTATCTACCGGGCACAAAATGGGAACATGCCTAACAACATACATGTGAAAACTAAAGGTATGACAAAATTGCATTAAATGTAGTCCTCACTGGGAACCGGCTGGTATCTACAGGATTACGAACCCATTTAAAACTGTCACCATGTACAAAGAATTGCTTCAACTTCAGTAGTCTCCCTGCCTGCTTCTAGACCTAAGTTATCAAGTTCCCTGGACCACTATAGGAGAGCAAGAATTGTCTCACAATACTTTACAATTTTTGTTCATAGAAGCAGCTTTTTCAGGAAATTTAAGTAGCAGTATACCGTCTTTATAAAGGTATTATGGAGAGCACTAGATCATGAATATCTGGATTCAATTACTAACTCCACTTCTGATTTTGCACTCAGCTTCTCTTGGTCTCAGTTTCCTCAAGTATAAATGTGGTAGCTAGGTTTAGATAATACTAAAAAAGTCTTTTTTTGAATCGTGTCTCTATAGTGAAGACTGTAAAATACAGAATAACATCTGAAGAAACAAGCATAAATGTAACTGTTAGCAGTTATCTATTTCTCCATAAGTCAAATAAGGCTGTTATCAATCTTTAAAACAGTTTTTTTGAATACAACAACCATTCAACTGCTACATTAAAAGTCACACATGCTATTGTCACTGACCAAGCAGCAGAAGCTTTATATTTGGGTGTTTCTCCACTTAGGAGTAGCCAGGAATACAATGATGGATTAAAATTGCATCCACATAAGTGACCCTTAACACAGAAAAGTATTTGACCCACACTCCTAATTAGCAGCAGGCTGCAATGTGCAATGATGAGAGCTGGAAGTGGGAGTGGGAAGGGGGAGTACTGACTTGGTTTAACAGCATACTGCCAAGTCATCCTAAGATACTGTTAGCATTAAAAGCTAGACTTATATGTCCCAATATAATTTACTGCAAAATCTTTCCATGTGGATCTCCACATTTCAGTACCCAAATTTCCTCTTCTGCATAATGAGGTAAGTACTCTTAGTCTGTGTTAACACAGAATTATGCAATTTAAGAAAGAGAAACTGCATCCAAGTTCAACACTGTTTGTTACACCTTACTTTAACTTACCTGAGGGTTAGGCTGTCAAGTCATTTCGTAAATACTGTGTAGCAAAAATTACCACTGAGAAACCACTGAACCACCAGGACTCAGGCAGCTGGAAGCTCACAAACCAAAAATTAATTTATTTTATTCTCTTCACATTTGTGCTGGGCCCTCCCTTTCTCTGGGACATGCGAAGTGCAAGGTCTGTTTTTAAAAGCTGCAGTTTTCAAAAATAGAGTAAATAAGGCAACTTACCTTTTTTTATAAATAGTTGCATTAGCATAAGGCAAACATTCGATCATTGCTACATGCAGACATTGGACAGGGCCATTATCTAGTCACCATTAACAAAAAGAACCTTCCAAATTCTGGAAAAGCAAGTATGAGTAAGTCTCCTGTTTATTGCTCTCATTATATACCTGCTACCTCATGAAACTCATTTTGCAGGTGACTCTCAGATAAAAGCAGGTAAACAGATGGTACCATGGGAACCAGAGGACTAATTCCAGTCATAAGCAAACATTTTTGGGACACACTATTTCACAACCTGGGGGCAATCTACTTGCATCAAAGGGCCAACTTTGCAGATCTGCTCTGGGCCACCAACTTAGTTGTCAAGAAGGCATGACACGTGGGCCCCGGGCCATCCCTAGAGGGAGAAGATAGCCACATTTTTTCAAGAGAAATCCACTACACGCGTCAGCAAGCTTCAAACCCTGGAATCTGAGAGAGGGTCACCTCATTGGTGCGGCTACTTATAGGGCTCCGCCATGTGCCACAGCCCCAAAACTTCTGAGGAAGACAGAAATGACCAAATGAAAAGTGCAGAGAGAGCCTCCAACGTGAGGAGGTCCGGTGGCACTGGGAGGCTCCAGACCACCCAAGAGAAGGGGCCACACTTCTCAGGCGGTCAGGAAGCTAATGCTCAGCAAGCGCGCGGTTCAGGCTGTCCCTTTACCTGATGGACGTCATGGCTTCACCGTCCTGCCCCACGCAACAGCGCTAGCGTCCGATGCTCTGCGTCCGCACGGGCAGCAGCAGCAGGTACCACAGCCACTGCTCTTGGGCTCAGGCACTCAGCGACCAGAAGCGCGTCCTCACACACCCGGCGCGCGGGCAGCCCCCGCCGAGCCGGCCGCACGCGCTGATTGGCCGCGTCCGGAAGGGGCGGGCGCTCCGCCCCCGGCGGGCTGCAGGAGACTAGCCCCGGGCGCCTCCGGCCACGGCAGGCTGCCCGCGCGTCTCGTGCCTGCTCGCTGGGGCGCTGGCTAGCGGGCTGGCTAGCGGGCGCGGTGGCCATCTTGAGTCCTGGTAACGGCGTTCCCCCCAACTCCTAGCTTACTGGGCATGAGGTTGGGTGCCCGCCTCAAAAATGGCCGCCCCAAAAGGCAACCGGTGTATCAGTCACATGGCCACCGTCTACCTCGGCCAGCCCAGGTCGCTTTAACAGGACTTGGGCCAGGGACGTTGTCAGGACAATCTTCAGGAACGGGGTTTAAACTGCCCAAAAACCCAACTACAGGAAACCTAAGCCCGGTGAAAATCGATCGCGTGGCAACAGCATCATGATACTTTAAATTCAAACTCTCAGCCTTTAAGAGTCAATTGCTGGGTCTGATGGTCCCCAAATGTCCTTGGACTTAAACACTTAGAACAGCTGGTTTAATACGGATGTGTCCGACGTGTCATTGTAAACTTCTGAATAAGAACGTAGAAATGTGAGACCTCAACATTGGTATTTTTAGCAAGGTCCCGGGTGATCCAGGTACACGTGTAAAGTTTTAAACCATATGGACCAAAGTAGCCCACTCAAACCGTCCTGCTTGCCACACTTAACCTTCAGATTACCTCACTTTTCTGAATAATATGCAGTGTCTGAAGCAAGTATCTAATGCCATGGGGACAAAATTGGAAGAACCCCAACTCTTCGTGGTAACTTTACAATTTAGTGGGGTTAAATGGTTTAAGAAATGGATTGTGAACCACTAACAAAAAGTAAATCAATTCTAATTGCGAGAAGGATAGAAA
This sequence comes from Sus scrofa, assembly GCF_054392235.1. Lineage (NCBI taxonomy): Eukaryota > Metazoa > Chordata > Mammalia > Artiodactyla > Suidae > Sus > Sus scrofa. The sequence continues at coordinate 99,085,718 of NC_139396.1, read as the reverse complement.
GGGGGATAATCAGTAAATGCTTATATGACCTAAACAGCTTTTATTTATTCCCTCTTTATTCTCTGTACAAATATTTATATTAATAGATCACAACCTCCAGTGACATTCATTTACTAACCATTTGGATGATGATCAATTCCACAAGTCTAAAACCAGTTACACACAACCCAAATGTGCTTACTGTGACTGAAGGAACTAAACTTTTACTTAATTTTAGTTTAAATTTTAAAATCAAAAGCAAGGTAAAATATTTTTCCATTAAACAATTTTATTTTCATTGTACTACATTTCACCTTTTAACTGTGGAAAATTTAGCATTCAAATTGAGACACCATAAATATAAGATACCGGATTTCTTAAGACAGTACAAAAAATACATAGAATGTCTCAGTAATAATTTTTATATTGACTACATGTTGAAATAATACTCTGCTACATCAGGTTAAATAAAATAAATATTAAACTGCTTCTTTTTCCTTTTTTAATGTGGCTACCAGAAAACTTTTAACTTTATGTGTCTTGCATATTTCTACCAATAGTGCTGTTCTAAGTTAGCCTTGCTTCTTTCCTTACCTATCATTGCCACTGTGACAGAATAATTATGTTCACAAAATGAAATTAGTAAAGAAGCCAGTTTATACAAATCTGCAGTTCCTTGCTAGCCATCTAAAACACCAAATATTCCCAAAGTTTCAAGTTTCCTTCCAAAATGCTTTTTTAGTATCATTCTCTTTTAATTTGGAAAATGCCTATCCAGAATGAAGCCATGTACTGTAAATCAGATGTGTTCAGTCCATGAGTAAAGGCTATTACAAACAGAGCTATACTTGGCTGATGGAGACTCTGACCAACTGTCCACAAACAGAATTAATCAACTGTTCTCTGTATTAAAAAGATCTGAATCAAAGCAGCAGCAGAAGAGCAATTTGAGGGGAAACACTAATTCAACGGTTTGCCTCTTCCTCTGGTGTAAAATGTTAATAGATAACCCATATGAACTAAAGTAAAACCAGGGGTAATCCTTAGAACAAATTTCAAAAGCTCAATGTAACTTTTAGGGAGTTCCCACTGTGGGGCAATGGGTTAAGAACCTAACTGAAGCAGCTCTAGTTGCTGCGGAGATGCAGGTTCGATTTCTTGCCTGGCTCATTGGGTTAAAGGATCCAGCATTGCCACAGCTGCAGCTCAGATTCAGTCCCTGGCCCAGGAGCTTCCATATCCCGTGGGTGCGGCCATAAAAATAAAACTAAAAAAAAAAATTTTTTTTTAAACCTCAATGTAACTTTTAATATGGGATGTACATTGTGCTTATCAAACTTTAATATACATACAACATCACTTGAGGGATCTTGTTAAAATAAAGATTTGATTCAGCAGGTCTCTGTGGTCAAGATTTTGCATTTTTCTATGTTCCCAGATTTTGCCAATGCTTCTGGTCTGCCAATCAGGGTAAGTAGCAAGGTTGTAAAGGAAAGTAGCACAACAAGTGATTTGACTTCCTACTAGCTGCATGATCTTGGGCTGGCTCTTAACCTATCTGTCCCTGAGTTTACCCATTTCACACTTTTCAGGGCATTGGGACAATTAAAACTTAATTCTGCTAAAGTGTCTAATATAGATCTTTTAGCACGTGACATGATTATTTTGTTATCACACTTGTTTAAATTATATATCTGGCAAGCATGATATGAAAGTTAACATGAACTTAGCCCTCTGACAAATAAATTTACTTTCATTCATGCCTTACTGTGTTAACTCCTACTTTTTGATTTTTAACAATAAAGTTTAAAAAAAAAAAAACTGTGGTACAAAAACAGCTATACTTGAAACTTTGTTTTTTTGACAAATACAGTAAATTCTGTCATTAAGAGAAGATAAAGGTCTGCAATTGTCAAATATTCAATCAAATTAAAGTCTATCACAAAGATTGTTAAAAAACTTATTTTTGATAAATGACATTTTGCATTTAACAATCAAAAAAAATTTTTTACTCATAGTACAACTTTAAAAAAGTATATTATTTAAAATTAAGTAACAGTTCATTTCAGCAGATATAGATACAAAAATGTTATTCTTCAGCTCAGGTATGATTGTTTTTGAGAGTCAATCTGGGAGCATAAAGGTAAAGGCATGTTTTTCCAGGTAAAGGTAGAAGTTATTCTTATTCACAGTGCCTTCCTTTACTCAGCTTTTGATGCCTTTTCTAATCCTCCCCTACCCTCCCTTCCACCTAGTCTTTCTAAACACACACAGAGTTGGCTATTGAGTAACTACTAAAACCCTTTTGATCAATTTTTTAAGCAATTTATTTCAATTCTGTTCTTTTCACTTTAATGGAAAGCAGTCAATTGAAATTTTTAACTTTCAAACTTTCATTAACCTTTTTCCAATTCAAATAGTTTAAATCAAGATCAGTGAATCAGAATAGTTTGTTCTTGGAAATATAAGTATTCTACCTACTTTACTCATGTGGTTAGTGTGTCACTAGAAAAGCAAGTAGATAGCTAACCCCAAATAGTTAAAATGCCTCTGGATAGTATAACAAAGATATAGACTCATGTACTAACCTTTCAACAAATGCTTCAGGTCCCAAAATAATAGCAAACTTGGTTGTAAGCGTGCAAAAAAAGAAGCATTTTCATATATTAGCACATTTCTAGAAATTAGTAAATCTCTAGAAAGTTTTTTGTGTCACCAATTCCATTTTTTAGGCAACTATAATAAAACCTCAGAATAAATGCGATCAAAGATTTGTATGCCTAGTTATTCATTTCAGTATTAATAATAGCAAAATTTTATTATATCCCCAAATAAGCAAAAATAGGGTAATGGTTAAATAAATTACAGAATAATGTTATGAAACTACTCTAAAACATTTTCATACACTTTTTAAGGACACAGGAAAATGTTCATGACACAATGTTAGGTGAAAAAAAAACAAAAAACGAGGAATGTAGAGTATAATCTTTACTATATTTAAAAAAATGCCTTATATACACAGAGAGTATACCAGAAATAAACACACCAAAATGTTACTATTGGTTTCTCTGAAAAGTGGAATTATGTGTCATTTTGACCTTATTTATACTGATCTAGTTTGTAAATTTTCTTTTTTTTTTTATGATTTTTTTTTCCCACTGTACAGCAAGGGGATCAAGTTATATACATTACATTTTTTTCCCCACCCTTTGTTCTGTTGCAACATGAGTATCTAGACATAGTTCTCAAAATTTTCTACTATATATTGATTTTATTAGCATAAACTTTTTATAATTATTATTAAATTTTAATAATGGTTAAAAATAGAAAACTCTCACCTGCTCTTTTTTAAAACTTGTATTTTTTTAAAAATCACACCATCAATACTACCCTTATTCTTAGATGAACTGCATTTATTTTATAAATGTCTCTTCTCTTCATGTGTAAAGATTCTTTAAGACAGGAAAAAACAAAAATGTCTTCATGATTTTCTTAACTTTAAATCTTAACTTGATAAAAATTAAAAGCATGAATACCACTTTTAGAACTCTGCATAGCCTTAAAGAGGCCAGCTGTCACAACAGTGAATGTGAAATGTCTTTTCTGCATGTTACTTAAAAATACATCTCCTCATTGCATATGGATAAAAATACTGATAAAATAATCTCTTAAAGCAATCTATACCATACTACATAAACAGAACTTTCTTAGGACTTATCTCCCTAAAATTAGGTCACAAAGTAAAGTTCAAGAGCCTGGAAATAAGGAGATGGGAATTCTAATCCTAGGTCTACCAAAAAAATGTATTCCCCTTAACCATCAGTTTCTTCATCTGAAACACAAGGTAGTTTGTTATAGGTGATATATCAGGTCCCTTTCAGTCTTTATTGGACAATGGAAGGAAAAAACTGTCCACTTGTATCTCAATACAAATTGAGGTGCCTTTTTTTTTACGAGCTGATCAGTTTTAATGCAAATAAAATCCATGTATGTAATTTTACTCAGCTTTCATTATGGACAAGGTTATTGAAAGAAACATTGCTAAATGCATTACCCAAAAAGACATTCTAAGAGCTTCACTATTTTTATTCTCTTTTAATTATATATGTAGATTCTTATGTCACATTTCACTTTAACATTACATATTCAAACAGAATATAATCCTTAAATGGAACCTGACAATTTATTTCCCAGGAGAATTTGAAGGATATAATAACATTTGATTGATTGAACTTTATTTAGTAAGAATTCTTGGCAAAACTCCCCCCCAAGAACACCTACACACTGCTTCTTTACTTTTAATGAATCACAAACCTCTAAAACTCAAAGAAAACCTCCAGTCTAAAAGTTTTAGTACGGGACAACAGTACTTCCCAATTATTTATGCCCTTTTTTGTATTTTTAGGGCCACACTCTGCGGCATATGGAAGATCCCAGGCTAGGGGTCAAACTGGAGCTACAGCTGCTGGCCTACGCCACAACCACAGCAACTCAGGATCTGAGCCACATCTTCGAACTACACCACAGCTCACGGCATCCCTGGATCCTTAACCCACTCAGCAAGGCCAGGGATCGAACCCTCATCCTCATGGGTACTAGTAGGGTTTGTTAACTGCTAAGCCACGACAGGAACTCCTAAAAATATGTATTTTTAAACTACAAAACTGATTATCATTCTCATTTCATAAAAGGGCACTTAACATAAAATGTAAAATGTATGAAGGACATCTCAGAATAAGCAGACCTGCCTAAAGTACTGTTGGTGATTTTATGATGTATATTTTCTACATAAAATATTTTTCTTATTTTTATTTCACCATAGATCTGGTACTTTACATAAAAGCTTTTAGAAATCATTCATTCATTCCACAAATATTTATTAAGATCTATGCTACTACTCAAGACACTGGAGATTCAGTAAGGATCAAGAACATACAGGGGATGTAGATGAATAATCAAATAAATAAGATTAAATGATCATAATTGCTATGCAGGAGTTCCCACTGTGGCTAGGCAGTAACAAATGCAACTAGTATCCATGAGGAGGCAGGTTCAATCCCTGGCCTCACTCAGTAGGTTAAGGATCCGGCATTGCCATGAGCTGTGGTGTAGGCTGCAGACACGGCTCGGATCCCATGTTGCTGTGACCATGGCATAAGCTGGCAGCTGCAGCTCCAATTCAACCCTAGCCTGGGAACTTCCATATGCCTTGGGTGCAGCCCTAAAAAGCAAAAAAAAACAAACAAAAAACAAAAAACAATAACAACAACAACAACAAAAACCCACAAAAGTGCCATGCAGAGAATTAAAACCAGCAGATCAACACAGAGAAAGGATCCTTTAGATTTGGGTAGTCAGGGAAGATCTTCAGCAGGAGAGAATGAATGACAAGGAAGAGCGAGGTCAGGGAAGGGATTCCAGACAGGATAGCACTGAAACTATAACTTTCTGGAAGGCCAGTGTGGAAAAAACACAAGGGTGAAGCAGAATAAGAAGCAGATCACCTTAGCTTTGATGAGCCTAAGTAAGTCAGATTTTGTTATAAGCAAGACAAGAAGCCAATTAAGAAACGGAGGTCATCAGATTTTGTTTTAAAACAGCAACCTGGTTATAAAGAAAAGAATGAACCAAAGGAGCATGAAAGCAGAAAGACTAACTTAAAAGCCTGTTATATTAGTAGAGATGACAAAAAATTGTGTTTTGAACCATGAAGATCGTGGTGGACATAAAAGTAAATGGATATTTTGGAGGCAGAATGACAGGATTTGCAAAGTATGGAGGACTAAGAAAAAAAAGGGAATCAAGAGTAACTCCTAGATTTTAGATTGAATTGAGTAAACTTGGGTTAAATTGAATAAATAGTGCTGCTGTTACTGAATGAAATAAATGGAGAAGGTGAGAGAGAAGCTCAGAGGACAAGTTCTCGGAGAGGTTAGGGATATAGATAGATTTGGGAAAGAGATTTTTCTTTTGATTCTCTCTTACTCCATAGTGCCTCCTGTTTTCTACTAATAGACTAAAAATAGTTGTCCAGAGTTTCATTCCAGCAACACCCTAAGAGGGGAAACATTCTACCTTAGCAGTCACTCTGGTAGAAAACTCTGGTAGTCTGACTCCAGAACCAGGGCTAATTACCATTATTCAGTGTGACTAGTGCAAGCCCAAGATAATATAACATGACCTAGGTTTGCGACTTGTATAAATACCCAAATTTCAGAACACCACATTATGATTTCAACCCATAAAGTGAAGTGGTCCAGTAACAACTTTCTTATTGGCTGGAGCATCACATGAAATACTCAGTTTCAGAAACTGCTTCATTTATTTCCATAGATACTTCTTTACAGATTAAATCTTAGCAGACAATGAGTCTGCCATTTTTATCTTTAATTTAACCAAGACTCTTAATTGCCACTGAGAATCATTTCTTAGGAGTTTCCGTTGTGGCTCAGTGGTAACTAACCCAACTAGGATCCATGAGGAGGCAGGTGTGATCCCTGGCCTCGCTCAGAGGGTTAATGATCGGGCGTTGCCCTGAGCTGTGGTGTAGGTCGAAGACATGGCTAGGATCCCCCATTGCTGTGGCTGTGGTGTTGGGCGGTGGCTGTAGGTCTGAGTTGCCCCCCAGCCTTGGAATTTCTATATGCCACACATTTGGCACTAATACGCAAAAAAAAAAAAAAAAAAAAAAAAAAAAAAATCATTTCCTAGACTTCGTTTTAAAAAATTTCAACCAGTTTCATTTCAGCCAAAATCAGATTTTTGACAAATAACTTTTTTTTTCTTTAACCACTATGCAAGAACTTAGGGGCACACAATGAATAAGCAAGTGGAGAAATTTACTATAAAACTAAGTAAATCTCCCATCCCAGCCATTCACCTTAGGCAAATCAAATTTAGGCTTTTGGAGTTCCAGCAGTGCCTCAGCAGAAACGAATCTGACTAGCATCCATGAGGACGCAGGTTCAATCCCCGGCCTCTCTCAGTCGGTTAAGGATCCAGCAGTGCTGTGAGCTGTGGTGTAGGTCGCAGATGCAGCCTGGATCTGGTGTTGCTGTGGCTGTGGCATAGGCCAAGTGGCTACAGCTCTGATTCAGCCCCTAGCTTGGGAACTTCCATATGCCACAGGTGCAGCCCTAAGAAGACAAAAAAAAAAAAAAAAAAAAAAAAAAAAAAAAAAAGATTTAGGCTTTACAAAAATTACAAATTATTTTCTATCAAGATTTTTCAAGGAGTTCCCATCGTGGCGCAGTGGTTAATGAATCCGACTAGGAACCATGAGGTTGCGGGTTCGGTCCCTGCCCTTGCTCAGTGGGTTAACGATCCCCGTTGCCGTGAGCTGTGGTGTAGGTTGCAGACCCGGCTCGGATCCCACGTTGCTGTGGCTCTGGCGTAGGCCAGTGACGACAGCTCCGACAGCTCCGATTCAACCCCTAGCCCGGGAACCTCCATATGCCAAGACATAGCTAAAAAAAAAAAAAAAAAGATTTTTCAAGACTCAGAAGTTGAAACCACAAATGTCTACAAAAGGGGCAATGGATAAAAATTTTTTTTTTTGCTTACATAGTCATTGGGTGTGTCATTTTCTTTTTTTTTTTTTTGCCCGTGCCCAGGGTATTTGGAAGTTCCTGGGCCAGGGACTGAACCTGCACCACAATACACCACAACAGTGACCACAGCCACAGCAGTGACAAGACTGGATCCTTAGCCTGCTGGGCCATCCAGGAACTCCACTTTCCTTCATTTTCTATATAAGAGTAAAAATAAATGTGCTCTCAAATGTGCAGTTTTATCCAGAAAAACGTCCTAAGGATATAATAATTTCTATTAGGTTGTTTTATAAATGATGGAACTGGTTTCTAAAAAGTTTTCTATTTCTTTTTTATGGCTGCACCTATGGGATATGGAAATTTGGGGGCCAAGGGTCAAATTGGAGCTGCAGCTGGGGCCTAGGCTTGCAACAACACTGGATCCTTAACCCATTGAGTGAGGCTAGGGATCCAATCTGCAACTTAAGAGACAACTGTCAGGCCCTTAACATGTTGAGCCACAACGGGAACTCCTAAAACACTTTTTTTCCAATGTTTTGGGGGTTTTTTGTGTTTTTCCCCCCCTAAGAGGGAAACCTGATAATAGGAACCAGCAATTTCATAGCCTCCACATGAGGACTGACCTAGATTTGAAGGCCCCATCTTCACTCTACTCCTGGGCAGAGGGCCAACTTCTCTCAATCTTTGGGACAGGACCCAGACTAGCATTGGCTCTCCTCTGCCTAAAGACAGACCTGAAATTGGATTTCAGGATGTAGAGAGAAACAGAGTGAAATATTTAGAGTGAAACCCCTCCTTATGGGAATACGGTAGGCTGATTATCTGCAATAACTAGGTATTTAAAATTGAAAGACTTGAAGTTTTTAAGGTGGTGATGGTGGTAGAGGTGGTAGTGATAGTAGTCTCAGGATTATGGGTAAACCTTGGAGGGAGAAAAGTGCAAAGAAAGAATCCATCAAAATTGTTGTATTTGGGAAAAAATGTTATCTCTCCTTATGCAGCACAGCAGACATTCTATTAAGTGAGATTAAAATACAGATGTAAATATAGTATATATACACCATAACACTTGGACAGTTTTCAAGACAGATTACTTGTCTCGAGTAAAAGAGGAGGGATCATTAGCTTTGTGGGTTGGTTGTCAAGCAAGTTTCTTAATGATTATTATATACTGATAGAATCAGGCATGGGAAAACATTAATAACAAAATGTTTTATTGGGCTTCAATAGTTATAAAAGTTCATCAAGGAGTTCCCATCGTGGTGCAGCGGAAACAAATCCAACTAGTAACTATGAGGTTGCAGGTTCAATCCCTGGCCTCGCTCAGTGGGTTAAGGATCCAGTGTTGCCCTGAGCTATGGTGTAGGTCGCAGACACAGCTCGGATCTGATGTTGCTGTGGCTGTGGGCTGTGGTGTAGGCCAGCAGCTGTAGCTCCAATTCAACTCCTAGCCTGGGAACTTCCATATGCCACAGATGTGATCCTAAAAAGCAAAAAAAAAAAAAAAAAGAAGAAGTTCAGCAAGAAGTGCAATGTGATGGGACTACCAATATCTGGGTTTGATATATGTTTACATACACAATGTAATATATAATATTATTCTAAAACACAATACATAGTATTATTCTAAAAACTGTTATTTTGGCATAACTAAGCATCTATAACTTATACCACTTTGCTAGGAGTCGAGATAAGACATTTATCCTCATATGCCTATTTATAAGTTTAAAATAAAATAGGCTTAAATTCCCCCACTCCCATTTTACTTGGGGTGGGTTTTAATATTTATTTTTAAATAGTGGCATTTAAACCCTCAGAATTTCATCCTAAGTTCTTATCATTTGGTCACATCACTCTCCTTAATTACTTTGAAGGAAATCCTGACCTTCTTCATGTCTTCCAAGGTAGGAAAAAACAGCCTGAAGTGGAGAGGCATTTAAGATGAATATGGTTTATCTGAAAAACAGGACATTTGTCTGCAGACAGAAGCAAAGAAGAATTACTCTGCAGCAAATTGCTCAAAAAACCAGCCCAACCCATTCCGCAAAAGCCAGGGGTTAAACCCAAACTGCTTCAAGATCTCAGGTTCTAATTAGCCAAGTGTATGACAAGATACACCCTTTTGCTTATAGCTTAAGAAAGTACTACTAATATTCCAAATATGGGCAGATACTCCGGAATGGCTATTTCTTTAAATCCCTGTGGCTCCATCATAGGGAATAGCCCTCTTCTGGAAATCATTTTGTCAGCTAAAGGTAGAGTATATTACAAAGCCAGCATTTTACAAGAATAAAGGCCTTTTTTGTTGTTGCTGAGGTATAACTGACACATAACATATTACTTTCAGGGGTACTTTGTAATGAATGATTCAGTATTTGTATTTGTATATATTACAAAATGATCACAATAAGTCCGGTAAATATCCATGACCATACACAAAGATTTCTTTCTTGTGATGAGAACTTTTATGTTTTTAATAGAATCTTTTAATGGTTTTGTTTTCTTTTTTGCTTTTTAGGGCCACACCCACATGTGGAAGTTCCCAGGGTGGGGGTCGAATTGGAGCTATAGTTGCCAGCCTACGCCACAGCCACAGCCACAGTAATGTGGGATCCAAGCCGCCTCTGGGACCCACACTGAAGCACACGGCAATACCAGATCCTGCATCCTCATGGATACTAGTTGGATTCATTTCTACTGTGCCACAAAAGGTTTTGTTTTTTTCTTTTAACTGAAGGCTGAAACAGCAGTTGATGGGAGCAGATTTCTCACTCGTTCAGATTTCGACAAAAACATAACAGCTTCAGACTGTCTGTATGTGAAGGGAAGAAGTAATTAAATCCAAATGTAATCTTTAGGCATTATAAGAAGGCAGTTCCAATGCATGCCAAGTTGATTTTTTAGGTAGTGTTAGGAAGCAAACTTAAGACTCCGGAAATTTTTAAACTTTATTCTACAAAAACCTAAAGGTCATAACACTCCATGGAAAAATAATATATAAATTAAACTCTCAACTTTGAAATCACAAATTGACACATTTTCCAATGTTAAGTATGGCATAGGTAGGGGGAGTAACTACTAAAATTAATCATCTTTCAAAGGCCAGTAATGGAATTCAAAGTTTGGATAGAGGGAGTTCCCATTGTGGCCTAGAGGGTTAAGAACCCAACTAGTATCCATGGGGATGCGGGTTCAATCCCTGGCCTCGCTCAGCAGGTTGTTCGATCCCTGGCCTTGCTCATCCCATGTTGCCACAAGCTGCAGCATAAGCCACAGATACACCTCAGATCTGAGACTGCTATAAGTGCTGTATAGGCCAGCAGGTGCAGCTCCAATTTGACCCTCAGCCCAGGAATTGATATGCCATAGGTGTGGCTCTAAAAAGACAAAAAACAAAAAGTTTGAATAGATAATTCAGTCATGCTTTTCAAAATTATTTTACTATAACTGTGGCAGATTAAAAATGGTCACAGTTGCTAAGAGACAAGAGTCTATGTCCCCTCCCCTTGAATCTGGGCTAACCCATGACTCCTCTGACCAAGAGTATAGTAGAAGTGATGCTATGCCAGATTGCATAGTCCTTTAAGAGGACTGCCAGTCCTGCCTTGCTCTCTTGGAGCCCTAGGCTACTATCTAAGAAGTCCAACTACCAAGCTAAAGAAAACACATGGAGAGGAACCTGCTTGAGCCAAGTTTTCTAGCCATCCTCACCAAAGCACCAGAAAAGGGAGTAAAGACAACTTGTACTCTCCAGACCAGACCTATTAACAGGTAAATACTTCCAAGTGAAACTGGTCAGTCCCACATGGAGCAGAAGAATCAATCAGCTGCTCCACATTTAAATTTCTGACTCACAAAACCATGAACTCTAATAAAATGGCTGTTCTTTTAAGCCCCTAAATGTTGGGATAGAAAACCAAACTCATTGTGAAAAATAAATTTTGGATTACTCTATAAATATACATGACTGAAACAATGTTTCACAAAGCAAGACTTATCCCTGCCATATTCAATGCACTGACATTTTCTATTCTCCTTTTATAAATACTATTTGTTCTACACCCAAATTGATTCATGATCTAGTGTGAAAAGCATTTCAGTCTTATACCACTCACCTCACAGGTGCACACACAAATCTAAACAGAAACCTTAATAGGGCCCAGGTGTTCTGATTCCTAACACAAAGCTCTTTTTCTTTGTACCATGCTAAAAGCCCATGGGTATTACAGTTCATAACAAGTTTCTCACAAACACACATACACACCTTAGAGCTGAGTGAAAAGCTGAAAAGCAGAGGTATTAGATGTTGGAAGTTCTGTAGAAATCAGAAATAGCTGAGTTGAACCTTTCCTTTTTTTATCACTTCCTTTTACCTCCCCTTTTCTTTCCACAAATCTGTATTTCCCTCCCCCCACTTCCTTTTTCCTATGGTTATGAAGCATTATGAAATTTAAGTTTTTAACTATCAGTTAAATTTAATGAAATGTTATAGTCATATTCTTAAAATAGGCTAACTGAACATTTCATCATTTCTTTTAAAATGTTGCTTTTTTTTTTTTTTTTTTTTTTTTTTTGGTATTAGGTCCAAGAGTGTGTCTGTAGGTTCTTTTTTATGTTTGTGTTTGGCCACATCCATGGCATATGGAAGTTCCCAGGCCAGGGATCAAATTCAAGCTGCAGCTGCAACCTATGCCACAGCTGCAGCAATGCCAGATCCTTAACCCACTGTGCCACAGAACAAACTCCTGTGGGTCCTTTTTAATGAAAAAGAATTCTCATCACTGCCATCTCAGAACTGGTAGAATATTTTAATAAAATTTGAAATTTTTAACAATACTAAAAGATTAATAGCTTTTTAGAAGATTATTAATAATTGCTTCATATATAATATTTTTTGAAGCAAAGGGTTGTTTATCACACATATTCTTGTTGATTCCTATTATTTATACAATACCTGAATATTTTAGCTAGTTATTAAAAATAAGACAGATTCAGGTTTGAATCCTATCTCTGCCACTTATTGTATAACCTTGGGCATATTAAACTCTCTGAACAGTAATGGTTGCCCATATTACTATAATAATTAATAATACTAATAAGTCGTAAGATTCAAATTATCACTGTCAGGGAAAAGTACAAAACCTGGAAAGTAAATAAATACTAGAAATTGTTGTCATAACTAAAAAATTTTAACTCAAACAGCAAAATTGGTTTGTCCAAGGCTTTTAATGGAAAAAACAACCTGCTCAAAATTCAAGTTCAACGAGTTAATCCGTTTGGAAAGCATACAATTAAGTATATCCCACAAGGCAATAATTATTCTTGGTAGGGGAGGGGGGTGGACACCTACGTATGTGAATAAGAGGACGTGAAAGACAAAAATCTAAACAAAGTTACTAAACACTAAACACACTTCCACAGAATTTCTTTAAATAGTGTGCTTATCTAGGGAGTTCCTGTCGTGGCGCAGTGGTTAACGAATCCGACTAGGAACCATGAGGTTGCGGGTTCGGTCCCTGCCCTTGCTCAGTGGGTTAATGATCCGGCATTGCCGTGAGCTGCGGTGTAGGTTGCAGACGGGGCTCGGATCCCGAGTTGCTGTGGCTCTGGCGTAGGCCGGTGGCTACAGCTCCGATTCAGCCCCTAGCCTGGGAACCTCCATATGCCGCGGGAGTAGCCCAAGAAATAGCAAAAAAAAAAAAAAAAAAAAAAAGTGTGCTTATCTAGCACATACAGTATTCACTTTGACAAGTTCTCAATTTATATATTCAGTGTAACATAAACAGCAAGAAATGTGAATCAGACAACCTGAATACAAAATGAGAGCTTAATACTTAAGGATGCTTAATTTCTCTGGGTCTATTTCTTCAACTGAAGGCAGTTACTTGGTAGCCTTCTTGAGAGGATCAGTAAGAAAAGCTAAGTGAAAGTGCTTGACACATTCTTTAAATACATTATTCTTATCTTTAAAAGAAAAACTGATACTTTATTTCTTGTCTTGGAAAGTAAGACAATGAGAACTTATAAAACTTGGGATCAAATTTCACCTCAGATACTTTATAGCATTAAATAGCTAGCTATGCAACCTGACTGATAGGACTTCACCGCTCTGGGTTTCAGCTCTCTAAATTGCACAACGTAAATATCAGACTCTGATTTTAAGTACCTCCTCAGGCACTAAAAATCTGAAGAGTCTAAAACATGTTCAAAGAGTTTTCAAAAATCACATGAAATTGTAAACTATGATTTCAAAGCCACATCTGGCTAATACTGAGATTTGCTGTTGTTTCCAAACTTTAACTCCATGATTTGCAAGAAACTAAAGCTCTAGGAGACCCTACCCTACCTGAGGATTTGCACTCTTACCATCTCCTCCATCTGCTCCCACTTCTACTCCCATCAGCATTCCCAAGCAGACTTTCTATATACCAAAGTTGCTTCTAAAAAGGAAAAAGCAGAGTTCCCTTTTCTCGAAAAAGTTTGATCCCTGGCCTTGCTCAGTGGGTTAAGGATCCGGCATTGCCGTGAGCTGTGGTGTAGGTAGCAGACGCGGCTTGGATCCTGCATTGCTGTGGCTGTGGCGTAGGCCAGCGGCTACAGCTGATTAGACCCCTAGCATGAGAACCTCCATATGCCGTGGGTATGGCCCTAAAAAGACAAAAAGACAAAAAAATAAAATAAAATAAAATAAATAGGGAAAAGCTGGGAGAGTCTGCTTTAAAGCTGTTTTTTGTGTATAAAGAAGCAACATCTTGGCCAACAAGAAATCATTTAAAGATCACTGAATCTGACTTCCTATCTACGGAATACTAACAAGTTTTCTCAGGAATGTAGTTTATCCAAGCTTCACATAGAACTGAAGTCAAAGGGTGTGTGTGTGTGTGTGTGTGTGTGTGTGTGTGTGTGTGTGTGTGTGTGTGTGCGCGCGTACGTGCGTGTTTTCCATAAGTGGAAAAATGTACTCTCTTTCCCTTATTTGTGCTGAATCTAGGGACGGAATGCTACACAAATGGAGGAAGAGAAGTCTAAAGAATGGATTCCTGTCTAATTCATGCAGGAGGCTGGGCAAAGATAACTTAACATCCCTCCCAGTTCTAAGCATCTGAGAGTGTAAGTCTAGAAATTTATATATTTCTCTATAGAACACCTTCAAACATAGGGATGAATATACCCAAAGAAGTCAAAATACCATGTAGAGAAGAACTAATCCTATCTTCAAAAAATATATATTTTCGACTTTTTTACTAAATACTATTTTTAATACTAAACATTTAGTACTACTTAATAATGTAACCATGTTTTATTATAATATTTCAGATCTAAAAAATACAGTTCCATACATTTGTATAAGCAAGTGCTAGGTAAAACAAACAAGATAATGTAGAATCATCAGCAAACTTTAATATGATCAACATGCTATCCCATGCTAAAATGTAATCAGTTCAACTTGAGTATGTAAAGAACAGACACAGAACCAAAGGTGTAAATCTGCATCACTTCTACAGCTTAACAGCTTTACTCTTCATCAAAACTAAGAACTAAAAACGATAACTAAGGTCTCAACTCAGCTTAGGAAGAACAATTTCTGAAAACTCTATTTTAGGAGGAAACTAAGATTTCCTCAGTTATGCCTATAAAACAAGAAAATGTTCAAATCTCTAATGAGGTTAACTTCAAAGACAACACAGAACTGTTTGTTTTTAAAGAAGATAATTTTCTTGTATTTCAACTTGTTTACTCAAAAACAGTATCACTTGGAGTTCCCGTCATGGCTCAGTGGTTAACAAATCTGACTAGGAACCATGAGGTTGTGGGCTGGATCCCTGGCCTTGCTCAGTGGGTTAAGGATCCGGTGTTGCCGTGAGCTGTGGTATAGGTTGCAGACACGGCTTGAATCCCGCATTGCTGTGGCTCTGGCGTAGGCTGGTGGCTACAGCTCCGATTCGACCCCTAGCCTGGGAACCTCCATATGCTGCGGGTGCGGCCCTAGAAAAGGCAAGACAAAAAAAAAAAAAAAAAAAAAAAAAACCACCAGTATGGCTTTTCAGACTTCAGCTCAAGGGCACTGAGAGTAAAACTGTTTATTTTGCTATAACAAGCTTAAAGGAATTTGAGAAACCTAAGACATCTGATTTTGATTCTTTTACTATATTTTGCTTTCCAGTGACCCCTCCTGCATGAGTCAATAGGGGCAAAAAAAAATTTTTTTTTGGCCATACACACAGCATGCAAAAGTTCCTGGGGACAGGAATCAAAGCCTACCACAGCTGTAAGCAGAGCTACAGCAGTGACAATGCCAGATCCCTAACCTGCTGAGCCATGAGGGAATTCCAGAGACAAATTTTTTAAAAAACCATTTTGTGGTATAATCTGTTGGTTACACAGTACATTGTTACATAACATGCTATGAAACTGAGAACAGCACTGATCTTTAGTGCTTTTGGAGTTCTAATTACATTGCAAATAATCTTAACTAATTAAGGATCTGCTAACTCAGAGGCTAAAAACTGATAATTCTGATAGGTCACTGAGTTCTTCACACAAAATTCATTCTTTCAGAAAAAAGATTTCCCGTCATGGCGCAGCAGAAACGAATCCAACTAGGAACCAGGAGGTTGCAGGTTTGATCCCTGGCCTTGCTCAGTGGGTTAAGGATCCCGAGTTGCCATAAGCTGTGGTATAGGTCGCAGACGTGGCTCGGATCTGGCGTTGCTGTGGCTCTGGTGTAGGCCAGCGGCTAAAGCTCCAATTAGACCCCTAGCCTGGGAACCTCCATATGCCACAGGTGCGGCCCTCAAAAAACAAAAAACAAAAAAAAAAAAAAAAAAATTATTTTTTGGCCAGGCCTTCAGCATTCAGAAGTTCCCAGACTAGCGATCAAACCTGAGCCACAGCAATGATGCCATATCCTTAAACACTAGGCCACCAGGGAACCCCCAGAAAACGTATTTCTCCACCAAATAAACAATTCTACTATATATTTTTTTTCTTTTTTTTCTTTGGCCACACTTTCAGCATGTGGAAGTTCCAGGGTCAGGGATCAAACCCGTGCTGCAGTTGCAACCTGCACCACAACTGTGGCAAAACCAGATCCTTAACTCGCTGTGCCACAAGGGAACTTCCATCTACTATATTTTTTTTTTAAGAAAGTAAACACTGACCACAGGGCCTTAATAAATATTTACTCTATATTTGCAAGAAAAATACATTTATTCTGAGGGAATTTTCCAAATGGACAAATGCAAGAAATGATTACAGTCAAAGCTCACTATAGTCACCAGAAAGAATAGAAATACAATATAGGAGTGAATCTCTTGGCCTCTGTCCTCCAGTATTGGATTTATTTCACACACAAGCTTGTTCCATGTAACAAGAAAAAAGTGAATCCATCTTGTACCACTGAGGACTACAAATATAACCTTAAAACATCTTTAAAGAACTAATGAATTCATTCAACAAAAATTCAGCGCCTGTTATGTTGCAATGAAGTAATGAGTTATAAGGCACTGAGTTATTTAACTAGTTTCCTGACTTCAAGTATCTGTAGACAAGATAAAACATGCACATACTGTGTACAGCAATAATGCAAAGTATAAAGCACAAACAACCAGAGAATGAGCCATTTCCAGGATCAGTAACTAGGAAAGTTTTATTGGGAAGACAGGCTTTGGCTGGACCTTGGAGAATGAGGTTTTCAGTGAGAGAGATTGTTTATTTTCATAAATATTTTCTATATGTGCTATAATGAATTTTTCCCTATCTGAAAGAATACCTCCTCCTTTACTCTATAAGGTACTGGTGCAGTTGTTGATTAGAACGTTCTTCTCAACATTCATCCAACACACAAACACACACACAGGATGAGGTGTGAGAATATATCCAAGGCTGGCCAAAATCCCAGCGTAATCACAATTACACTGGTACAGTAACTGGTTCAATGTTTGGTATTTAACCCAGTCAGGACCAGAGTATTCTCAAAACTGACACATGGACATGGAAAGTCTCTGCCTTCTGGCTCATGAGATTTTTGGTGATGGCATGCAAAACGCCATCGCTCTTGTTACATTCAGATGACATGTGAGGAGTTCCCGTCATGGTGCAGCGGAAAAGAACCCAACAAGGAACCATGAGGATGAGGGTTCAATCCCTGGCCTCGATCAGTGGGTTAAGGATCCAGTGCTGCCATGAGCTGTAGTGTAGGTCCCAGATGCAGCATGGATCCCACGTTGTTGTGGCTGTGGTGTAGGCCGGGAGCTGTAGCTCCGATTCAAGCCCTATCCTGGGAACCTCCATATGCCACAGGTATGGCCCTGAAAAAAAAAAAAAAGATGACATGTGAAAAATAAATTCAGTATCAAAGGACAATAGAGGCAAGAGATCCTAGAATGAGTCATATTTGGCTAGACTTTCTGCTCTGTTAGTGAACTGAGTCTCTTAGAGACTTATAAATGGTTCTACTCAGGAATGTTACTCAGGAATGTATCAAAGTCAAACCGCAGCTTCTAGAATGCAAAAAGCCAAATAACTCCTTCAATATCGTTTCTGATAATACCTAATTTTGTGAGTGGATCAGTGATCACAGAGCCTACTTTCATTATCTATACTCCTGTATATGCAGCTAACATAGCAATGTAGGAGAGCTTACTAAAAACTAAATGTGACTTGCTGATGAAATAGAGAGATCCTGTGCCTTGAGAAGGTAAGAGTTCTTACATGGTAATAGCTGTACATAATTTCTTATTCCACAGAAGATGCTGAAATCAGCATGCATTCAATGAAAGCCAAAATGCAAACAGAAACTCAGATGTTCTTAGGTTGAAAACTAATTAATTACATTGTTTTCTAGATGAATACATTTTTAAAGAAATCATCTGAGGGCACAAGCAAAAACAAGCACAAATAAAAACATCAGAAATAAAACATATAAGTAAGGGCAACAACTTTAAATCTGCTTTGGAAAATATTCAAAAAGTATCTTCTTTAAGCAGTATGTGACACTTCAGTTTGTGAGACCACTTCAATGAAATAAATAAGCCTTCCAAATCTTGAAGTCCAAAAACTGAAGAGAAGCCTTTACCTTACTCAGTTACTATTAAAGAGGAAAAGCCTAATGACTCAATGACATAAACACACCAGTATCACGCCAGAACTAGCCAAACAAGACATTCAAAATAATCTATGTTGTATCATAGACATGTAGATGGGTACTGTAGGAAAATTCTAGCAAGTGATCCTGACAAGAAATTGCTGTTTCTGCACAAAGCAATCATTTAAAAACTATTTAAATTTTTAACAAAGGACCTCAATCCTTTTATTAATCCTTGGGGCAAGACACACTTGGAGCCCAGAATTTTATGGTATTCAGAAATTTATGAATTTCAGCAAGGTATTACATTGTATGTATTATGTATTTTATAAACCACTCAGGAAGCTTTCATGTAGCATACCACTAACAAACAGACTAATACTTCTATAGCAAAACATATACATTTGTGTCAGAACAACTAATACTACAGTGCGCTTCATATTCATTCAAATTTTGCTGCCAAATTAATTTATCTCAAACTTAAAAAAAAAAAAACTTTCAGTTTTCAGAGCTTCTGGTATTTCAGAAATATAGATGAAAAGATTACAACCTATAGTACAACCATAATACTTATTTTACAAACTTTCAGATTTACTCAGTATCCTAGAGGTCCACTCTGTAATGGTAATATTCAGCCACTCAGCACTTGGCCAAAATATGTATTCAAGTGCACATCAAGTCTCTCCAGCTTAGGAGTTCCCTTCATGGCTCAGTAGTTAACAAACCCAACCAGGATCCATGAGGACATGGGTTCGTTCCCTGTCCTTGCTCAGTGGGTTAAGGATCTGGCATGGCCATGAGCTATGTAGTGGAAGTCACAGACGAGGCTCTGATCCTGTGTCACTGTGGCTATGGCGTAGGCTGGCAGCTGTAGCTCCAATTTGACCCATAGCCTAGGAACCTCCGTATGCCACAGGTGCGGCCCGAAAATAGCAAAAAAAAAAAAAAAAAAAAAGTTCCTCCAGCTTAAAATAGTCCTAATAAATGTGCTCAGTGTAATAAAAAAAATAAAATAACAATAACCCACAATCCTTCAACCTAGTGATAACTACTACTAAATTTTTGGTGTCTAAATCTTCAGATTCTTTCTAGACACATTAATAACTAGGATCAATATTTCTTGGAGTTCCCTAATGGCTCAGTGGGTTAAGGATCCAGTATGATTACTGCAGCTGCTTAGGTTGTTTCTGTGGCCAGGGTTGTTGCTGTGGCTAGGGTTAGATCCTGGGAACTTTTGCATGACACAGGCATGGCCAAGAGAGTTAAAAAAAATCTCTATAGTTTTAGAGTAAGTCTTTTTGTTTTTTTCTTTTTACAGCTGCACCTGAGGCACATGGAAGTTCCCAGGCTAGGGGTTAAATCAGAACTGAAGTTGAAGTCCTACACCACAGCCAGGGCAATACCAGACCCGAGCCACATCTGAGATCTACATTGCAGCTTGCAGCAACAACAGATCCTTAACCCACTGAGCCACAATGGGCACTCCAAGTTTTTGTTTTCATCTTGCTATGCACTTTCAAACTGAGGATTTTGATCTTTCTTAAATTCTAGAAAATTCTCAGTCATCATTCCTTCTAACGTAGCATCTCCACCATTCACACTCTTTCCTCTTTTTGGAACTCCCAGTTAGACGTCAGTTAGGGTCTCTCAAATTTTGGGGGGTGGGGCCTTTTTGGGGCCACACCTACAGCATGTGGAGGTTCCCAGTTAGGGACTGAACTGGAGCTATAGCTGCTAGCCTATGCCACAGCCACAGCAATGAGGGATCCAAGCTGTGTCTTCGACCTACACCACAGCTCACTACAATGCCAGATCCTGAACCCACTGAGCAAGGCCAGGGATCGAACCTGTGTCCTCAAGGATGCTAGTAAGATTTGTTTCTGCTGAACCATGACAGGAACATACACTTTTTTTTTTAAGGCCATACCTACAGCATATGAAAGTTCTCAGGCTTGAGGTTGAATCAGAGCTGCCGCTGCTAGCCTATTATGCTGACTATTACTTTTCTGTGTGTGTCTTTTTAGGGCCACACTAGTGGTATGTGGAGGTTATGAGGCTGGGGGCGAATCAGAGCTGTAGCTGCTGGCCTACTCCAGAGCCACAGCAACGCAGGATCCGAGCCGCATCTGCGACCTACACCACAGCTCACAGCAACACCAGATCCCTAACCCACTGAGCAAGACCAGGGATTGAACCCACAACCTCATGGTTACTAGTCTGGTTCATCAACCACTGAGCCACAACAAGAACTTCAATGACTATTACTTCTTTAATTTTTTTAAAAATTTTTGGCCATGCCATGGCATGCAGAAGTTCCCAGGCCAGGGATCAAACTGGAGCCACAGCAGTGACAATACCAAACCCTAACTGCTAGATCACCAGGGAACTCATTTTTTTTTAAATTTTATTCTACTATTACTTTGTTTATCTTTTTTGAATATTTAAAATAAAGTCATTTTGAAATTGCTCTAATAATTCCATTAGATTTTAAGTGAGGGTTTATCTCCTATGGTTGTGTTTATTGTCTAAGTAATAGTCTTCCTCATTTGTTCACAGGCTCAGACTTTCCCTTCTTTTTTCCAAGTATGGTGCTCTTGTACCAGGTGATGGTGGAGAAATTACAGTTCCCAGTTCTGACCTATCTGGCAGTTCAACCACTTCTGTGTTGCCACTTCAGGTCCAAAGCTTTTTAAAGCTACAGCCAGAAACCGATGCTTTTAGCCTTTTTTTTATCCAACAAAAGCCCATTCCAAGTTTCATCAGATTATCTGACTCTAGTTCCCCTGTGTAAAAGTTATTTCCACCTGTTCCTGAACCCAGAGTCTAACTGCATGTTTCCTTTCCATTTTAGTCCCTGGAGATGTTTATACTGTTCTTAGGTATACCTGTATCTTTTCTTGTTCTTTTTAAATTTGTAATTGCTGTGTTTGGAGCAGGATAGGAAGCCAAAGCAGAATAAATAGCCAATTTTATATTTATTTCTTCATGAAATTCTCCCAACAATCTTTTGAGGTAGGTACTTTTATTACACCCATTTCAAAGGTGAGAAAATAGTGTCATGGGGCCAGTAAACAATCTTCCCAAGATTACCAGCCAATAAAGACCAACAGCCAAACCAAAGATGTGATTCTGGAGACCATGCTCTTAACTACTGCTCTACTGCCTATAACTTTCATTCTCTTCCTTATTTTTTTTCCCACTTTACTGTAAACATTTTGCATACAAACAGGACTTTTTTTTTTTTTTTTTTTTCTCTTTTTCCCTTTTCTAGGGCCACTCCCGCAGCATATGGAGGTTCCCAGGCTAGGGGTCGAATCGGAGCTGTAGCCACCAGCCTACACCAGAGACACAGCAACATGGGATCCAAGCCACGTCTACAACCTACACCACAGCTCACAGCAACACCAGATCCTTAACCCCCTGAGCGAGGCCAGGAATTGAACCTGCAGCCTCACGGTTCCTAGTCAGATTTGTTAACCACTGAGCCACAATGGGAACTCCTACAAGCAGGATTTTAATCAATGGAAGGGAAGTATAGGCACATTCTAGGTGGAAAGTAGTATACTGGCCTCATGTTCTACTTGGGGTTATTCAGTTTAGGTCTACACCTAAAATCAGAAACATAGTTTTCTATGCCTTTTTATCTAGAGCCCTGTCTACTTCCCCTGGGCTCCGAGCAAAAGATATTTGCCTCTAGACACCCAGGACCATCCTTGCAGGCTGTCCCCTGACATTGTTTCTTCTCCACCTTCTCTCTGCACTAGTATATAATGCCCCGGAAAGGATCTTATTAAGGAATCATACAAGTACCTCAGGAGACTTCCATTTTTTCAACGGAAGTATTAAAGTATTAAAAACAAGGTCTAGGAGTTCCCGTCGTGGCGCAGTGGTTAACGAATCCGACTAGGAACCATGAGGTTGCGGGTTCAGTCCCTGCCCTTGCTCAGTGGGTTAACGATCCGGCGTTGCCGTGAGCTGTGGTGTAGGTTGCAGATGCGGCTCGGATCCCGCGTTGCTGTGGCTCTGGCGTAGGCCGGTGGCTACAGCTCTGATTCAACCCCTAGCCTGGGAATCTCCATATGCCGCGGGAGCGGCACAAGAAATAGCAACAACAACAACAACAACAAAAAGACAAAAGACAAAAAAAAATAAAAAAATAAAAACAAGGTCTAGGAGTTCCCATCGTAGCTCAGCAGAAATGAATCTGACTAGTATCCATGAGGACAAAGGTCCAATCCCTGGCCACACTCAGCGGGTTAAGGATCCGGTGTTGCCGTGAGCTGTGGTGTAGGTCGCAGATGAGGCTTGGATCCTGCGTTACTGTGGCTCTGGCGTAGGCCAGTGGCTACAGCTCTGATTCAACCCCTAGCCTGGGAACCTCCATATGCCATGGGTGTGGCCCTAAAAAGACAAAAAAAAAAAAAAAAAAAAAAAGAGAGATCTAGAAAAGTGAAGGTTATCAATCCACTATGCTGTGCTGATAATCACATTCAACAGAAATTAACTGAATAGCTCCTAAGGAATAAGCACAGAGCAACACAGTAAAGACACAGGATCAGTCATCCTTTCTCTTTTCTGGAATGCATACATTTTCCTCATCTAATCCTTACAACAAACCACTCTGGGAAGAGTGTCATAAAAAATAATCTCCAGAGAATTTTCTGAAACAAATATATATATATATTTTTTCTTTCTTTTAAAGAGGCTACTGAAACTGACGCTTGGTAAACTAAGATACAGACTTTTCTTCCTAGATTTACTACACAATTTTAAATCAGAGGCCTTAGTGAGATAGAAGACAGAAGGAAAGACTAAAAGGAGTCTATGAAATTAAAATGAAAAAAAAAAAAAAAGGGTTCCTATCGTGGCTCAGTGGAAATGAATCAGACTAGGAACTATGAGGTTGCAGGTTTGATCCGTGGCCTCACTCAGGGGGTTAAGGATCCGGTGTTGCTGTGAGCTGTGGTGTAGGTCGCAGACACAGCTTGGATACCTCGTTGCTGTGGCTGTGGCATAGGACAGCAGCTATAGCACTGATTAGACCCCTAGCCTGGGAACCTCCATATGACGTGAGTGCGGCTCTAAAAAGCAAAAAAAAAGAAAGTAAAATGGTTGGGAATCAATAATTTGAGAAAAGCTCAACATTTGCTGATTGGAGAACTGCAGTTTTTCCTTTTTAATAGAGATTAAAATTCATGACCCAGAAAAATGCATAACTGCTGACTCAGAGAGAGTTAAGAAGTGGGCTCTTCAAATTCAACCATTTCTAACACCGTTACAGCTTACAAATATTTGCTGTGATAAATAACTAGAGCTATGATTAACGATGATTAGATAGAACTTGAGACTGGAGGTGGAGAGACTGGTTAGAAAGCCAATATAAAGTCTAAGCAAAATGAAGTCTAAACTTGAGTTGTGGCAGCAGCGAGGGAAAAGAAAAGGAATTTATCAGATGTTGCTGAAGAAGAAAAGATTAACTTTGATAACTACACTACATGCAGAGGGAAAATGAATCGAGTATCTAGATTCCAAACTTTGGAGTAAGAGAAGTTAGTGGTGCCATTAACAGACATAGGGACCACAGAAGGTGTAGACTTAGGATAGTAGATGGATTTAGTTTAATACATATGACTTCGAAGTGTCAGCAACACACTCAGAAGGAGATATGTAGCAGACAGTTAAAATTAGGGTTTGAGAGCTGAAGCACAGAGAAACAGAAAGATGATACATGCGAAGGTGACCAGCTCAAAGCCTGGACCCTACACTCGCTTCAGTCCGACCAAACAAATGTAGTTCCCAAACAGAGGCAGCTCTCTCCCATTTCTACCTCCAAACAAACTTTTCTATAAAGCCAGACACCTGATTTCACACCCAGTTAGCTCTTTGTCATCTTTCAGAATGCTCTGGTATCATTTTCCCAAACCCCATTCATCTTCCACCTGGAGAATGATACCTGGGTCTTAGGTCTCTCTCCATATGTACCTAATTTTTAGCACCATGCCTAGAATAGAAGGCTTGAAAGACTGACTGAAAAAACACAGTCCCCTTAAAAATGACTGCTAAAGAAATGAACTTGGACAATATTTTTCAAAGGAGAGAAAAGAAAATTAAGTGGATCTAAATATAGGTAGTTGTCATGGAACATCTTCATCTAGGGAGCATTTACCAAAAAATGTTTCTCTCAACTTCTTTTAACCCTAAATACCTCATCTGTAACACAAGGATAATTACTCATACTTCACAGGTTGCTGGAAGGATTAAATGAGATAGTATATATAAAGCTCCTAGTATAATGCCTGGCACTCAATGTCCTCTTCTGTTCTGTAACTCAGTAAGAAGAAAACATGATAGAGCCAGCTTATTCTTTGCAACTTCAGTAACTGCTGCACACTGAAAAACTAGGATGCAAGTTCAATCTCTGGCCTTGCTCAGTGGGTTAAGGATCTAACATTGATTTGAGCTGTAATATAGATCACAGATGCGGCTCATGTTCGGCATTGCTGTAGCTGTGGTATAGGCCAGCAGCTACAGCTCTGATTCAACCCCTAGCCTGGGACCCTCCATATGCAGAGGGTGTGACCCTAAAAAGACCAAAAAAAAAAAAAAGGATATTTGAGAAAGAGAGGCTAGACTTGTCAGCTGCTCACCCTAGAACCAAAATTTTTTTTTTCAATCTCACACTATTGTCAATTTTGTCTAGATAATTCTTTGTTGTAGGGGGCTTCCTGTGCATAGTACAATGTTTAGCATCATTCCTAAATCCCACCTACCTGGTGCCATTAGCACTCTCCACCAAGTATGTCTACAGCCATCGCCAAAATGTTCCCTGGGGGACAATATTTCCCCTGGTTGAGAACTACCCTAGAGTTCACTAGGGCTTTTGGATAAATTGCATAAAGTTGATAAATTTAGTATGGTAATTAAATTCTAAGTACAGACTTAGAATCAGACTGTTTTTAAATCCTAACCCCATCATTTACTAGATAGGTGACCCAGATCAAGTTACTTAACCTCTCTATACCTGTTTTCTCCTTGATAAAATGGATATAATTATAGTGTCTTCCTTGTAGGGTTGCTGTGGGATTGAATGAGTTAAAGTAGGTAACATGCTGACAGAATACATATTAAACATTATTATTTATCATTATTTTAAGCATGCATAAGCAGAGAAAAGCACACAATAAAGTCAAATAACAATGAATTTGCACCCAGCTGCTCTGGGTTCATACTTCATTTCCTCAACTGTTTCACTCAGGCTTCCATTTTCTCATTTGTAAAATAGGAAAGCACTTTGAAAATGGATTAGCATGAACAGAAAATCTGAGGGCTGTATGTAGGATAACAGAAAAGTTGCAGCTGTCTTCCAATTTGAAAGAGGAAAATTTGTAAAGGAGGTGCTTTTTAAGGAAATTCTCTAATAAATGATCAAAGGAGGGAAGCACATGCCTTTAACCCAGGGAGGTCTGATTCAAAAGCCTTTGCTTTAGTCTATAGTTTGAAATCCTAAAACAAAAATAGAACATCCTGAGGAATCCAAAAAAAAAAAAAGTTTATTTTCTTTGTGTAAGGTAGGCACACTAAACCTTTGCCCTTTTGAGGGTAATATGAAATATATTAAAAGGCGAAAGATTTATACGATCTGAAGAGAAACCAGAGTATTAATATGAAATATATTAAAGGCACTGGCAGGGATTTGGTCACTAACCATTCAAACAGCATGAACACACCACCAGATCCCTTAGTGACCTTTCATTTTCAATTATGATTCACTCTTTCAGAGGTGAAGGGTAATGTTGGAAGAAGTGAGCTTTGTCTTGTACAATTAGGAGTGTCTCAAGAGTTCTAAATCAGTTTGATATGTCTAGTTTAAGACACAAAATTTATTGCCTTCCAAGGAGCATTTCAAAATCAGCAAAGAATATATATACTACACCTCATGTTTATTAGGGGATACTATATTAACCAATAAGCAAAAGCTGAAACATCAAATCACCTGTAAAGCAAAAATTAGGTGGAGAACTATCTCCACTACTGCCAAAAAATGCAAAGAAAGTAAGAAAAATCAACTTTTCCTAACCATTCAGGCAAATTCCATCCCCGCAAAGCCTCGGAGGTGGGGTCCCGGTCCCTGGAAAAGGGTCTGCAAAGGTACCAGACTTCAGTAGCGAATATACCAAAAATAAGGTGAAGACGTCTTTCCGCGAAAATTCCCCTAAATTCTGTTTTTCTCCCGGGGTAGTGCAGTCGCTACGCATTTTCCTCGTTATCCCCAGGAAAAAGGAGGTAGCCGCAGGTGACGCGGCTCAGGTCGGGTCTGGTCCTCCTAGGTCACATCTGCCCTGTGCGGACCGGCTCCCACATGGCGCCCACAGCCTTCCACCGCCAGCTCCGAGCGCCCCGCCAGCGCTGTGATTGGCCAAGGGCGAGCAGGCGGAGACTGAACTAAACTGGGCAGGCGCCGGGCAAAGGGTCGCAGCCCAGCGGATACGAGCGCTGGCCTCAGGCGGGCGGTGAGGATAGCACCCAGCGCCGAAGCCGCGCAACCCCACGTGGGCCAAGGTTAGCGGCAGGCGCCGTTGCCCTCCACCCTACGTCAGGTAGTGCTCACCTCAGCGTTCGCAGCGCCTCCACCTTCAGCTTTTTGGGCTTTGGCTCTTCTTCAACCGCTGCCATCTTCACGCTCCCACCTCACTTAAGCACCAGCGCACGCCCCACCCCTTCGGCTCCTTGGCCACGCCCCCTCCTCCCATCACCGCCTCCTTTCCTCTAGACCCCGCCCCTCTCTCCTCCCCCTAGTCCCCGCCTCTCCCGACCACAGCCATTGGCTTTACTTCTGGGCCTCACCCATTGGATAATGCACAGCCCCTCCGGACCCCGCCAGTCCGACTGTAGGGGCACCCCTAACTGGTTTAGACTGCGGATGAGCGCCTGAGTCCAGAAGATGCGAAACTCCCTATTTTTCTAGATTCTGTGTGATCTAGAAGATTATATCCTAAACTTCAAAAGACATATTTCTCATTCAGCGTCTTCCCGCTCGTTTAATCTTTCCAATACTGTTGGTTTCTTTGAGGCTGTTAGTCAGGCAATCTACCAGGCACCTCAACTGCAGGGGTCCTCACGACCTTCTCAGCTTCCTCAGCCTCGCTCTGGAGAGGACCCCGCATCTAATCACTGGCTGGCCCTGGTGTCGGGGTGAGTGTGAGGGGCTGGGAGTGTGCGGATAGGGGACAGCTCGAAATCTGGGGGGTTGACGGAATAGCCAAGGCTCTGAACTCCAGGCTGGGCTACGGAAGCGTCTCCAGTGCTGTTTACCGGGGCCGTGCCTCCCACTAGGCCTTCCGGTCTTTCTTGTCAGCTGGGCCGGAAGGGAGCGGTGTACTTGCCAGTGTTTCTAGGCCCTAGGCCCAAGAGGTTCTGGCTTTTTGGGTCCCTCGCCGTTCTCTGCCACGGGAAAACGGTCTTGTAACGCACAGTGAGCTGGAATACCGGTGACTCTGATCTCAGCCTCAGGTTTCTACTGTGGAGGACAAAATCCTTAACTGACCTAAGCGGACGTCCTGTTAGAGCGTGTCGCCCAGGATGGGCCTGGGGTGGGGAATAGGGTGAGGAGAGTGTTGCATTTTTTCAGAAGTGAGTTGATGGGAATCAAAACTGAGGAGGTGACAGCGAGTATGGAAAAGTGATGAATGATATGGTTTGGTGGATTTGTATTGAACCCGAAGCCAACGCTTCATCAGAAAGGTGGTACCTTCATAAAGTTAGGAGTCCTTACATGAAAAGGAAGAATCTTGTGGAGTTTGGGATATATCGAGTTTGAAACAGTGGTTTAGGTGGAGGTAATAGAAAGATTAAAAAGAAAAAAAAAAAAAAAAAAACCTTACAAGTAAATCTGAAAGAAGCTTTCGAGGTGAAAACAAAAACAGATGAAATTTCACATAATTTGGTAAGAAGTATTTGTCTTGTTTTGGGCAAATTTATTAGGGACATGAAATACTGCAAGGATCAAAGGACAAAGTTGAAGTCTGAGAATAGGTCGTTGGATTTAATGATTATGAAGTCATTGGGTTATTTGAGAAAACTGCTTTAAAGCATCATTTACTGAGAGGAGAGACTGCACGTGCAGACTAGTGCTTCTTCTTTTGTTTTTTTGGGTTTTTTTTTTTTTTTTTTTTTTGGTTTTGTTTTGTTTGGTTTTTTTTGTCTTTTTGCCATTTCTTGAGCCGCTTCCGCGGCGTATGTAGTTTCCCAGGCTAGGGGTCGAATCGGAGCTGTAGCCGCCGGCCTACGCCATAGCCACAGCAACGCGGGATCCGAGCCGCATCTGCGACCTACACCACAGCTCACGGCAACGCTGGATCGTTAACCCACTGAGTAAGGGCAGGGATCGAACCCGCAACCTCATGGTTCCTAGTCTAATTCGTTAACCACTGCGCCACGACAGGAACTCCCTGTTTCTTCTTTTGGACCATGAAGCAAAAGATTGTTGAGGTGGCAAGGTCCCTAAAAGATTTGGGGTTTGTTTGTTTCAAAGAATATCAGACACTTTATGTTTGGGAGCAGAAAGCAGGTAACTAATGTATAAGATTAAAGATCCAGGGAAAAGGAGTTAAGACTTGGGAAGAGAGAAAAGGAAATGGGATCAGAATTACAAGTGGAAAAATTAGTGTTGGAAACAACAGAGCACACTTTGACTTGAGACCATAGAAAAAGAGGAATTCGATGAATGAAAAATCATCTGAAACTTAACATACCTTTGGTGGGAAAGCTCTCTTGGCAATAAAGGTAGCCTTTCTTACCGAATCTTGGGATTTCTACATTGTTTCTCAACAGTAAACATAATAGATTATTGGAGTTCCCTGCAAACTAGATATTTTTAAGTAGCTTAATAATTATTAGTGAGTAGCAGATGGTATTTGTAGAGAAGAGGAATTCTCTCTTTCTATAGATGACTCTCTCTCCTATTCCACAGAGAAAATAGAAGCCATCATCTTTCTGCAGCCAAATACACAAACCTGCTTTCCTTCTGTTTAAAGAGGGAAAAGTATTCCTTTTCCTTAAGGAAGGCAGATCTTTTCACTTAAGTTCCCCAGTGTCATCCTCTCCCACATCCTCAGGGTCTTCTTTTGTTTATAGTTATTCCCTCACTCTTATATCATCAGCCTTTCCCTTCTCACATTTTTCCTTCAGCTTTTAAAAATAGTCTTCCTTAACTTTATAAACCACTCCAGTTTATTTTCCTGTCTTTTTATCTCCTTCACAGCCAGAGTTCTTGACTGTATCATCTACTCGCCTTATCTCTCTTTTTCCCACTTCTTGCTATTTATTTTTTGGCCCGCTGCAGTATATTCTTGCTTCCAGCATTCCACTGAACTACTACTGAAACTGCTTTAAGATCACCAATGCCTATGTGTTGAATTGTACATTCTCATCAGGGACAAAATTTGCTTCTTGTAAGGAAAAAAAATTATGCTTTTTATGTATAAAACCAATATTTACAGTACATAAAGAGATAAACATTGTGTGATATTAAAATTTTATGAATGAGAGGTGTTAATGAAGGGGGGTTTGACAAGGCCCATTAAGAGACAGTAATGTAAAGAAAGTTGAAAACCACTGTAAAAAATGGATATTTTCAGTTCATCTTCCTTTTTATTTATTTATTTATTTATTTTTGCCTCTCCCATGGTATAAGGAAGTTCTGAGTCAGGGATTGAATCTGAGCCACAGCTGCGGCAACACCAGATCCTTAAACTGCCATGCCAGGAACTCCCTCAGTTGTTCTATCTTGACCTCTTTGTGCCTTTTAAAATGTTAACCACTCCATTCTTCTGGGAACACACTAACACACTCTTGTACTAAAAACCATTACCCTCCCCCCTTTTTTCCTAAGCCCTCTTCAGTCACATCTTCTCAGTATTTTTTTAGGCCTACCTCTTTGACCCACATGCTACTCAAAAGCAGGAAGTTCCTTCTATAGGTTCTCTTCTACTATGCTCAGTCTCTCTTAGTCTTTTTAGTCTCCTTATGGTTACAGTTGCCATTAACAAAAAAATCATGATTCCTCGAAAATCTTTCTCCACTTTGGCTTCTGTCTGAAGCACCAGACCTATATATACAATGGCCTTTTGCATATATCTGTTGGAGTCAAATATATCCAGAATTGGGTCAGACTATATAGATCAGGGCTAAATCCCTCACGTTTCCTCTCTGTGCTCCTTCTCTGCCCAAACTTTGCTCAACCCTAAATGTTGCCCTTATCTTTTCATTTTACTCCATCCCTTGTGTCAACACTGGGCCACCACAATAACTCATCTCTCAACTAGTGTCCCGCAGTCCAGTTGCTTGATTATCTAATTTCCACAGTGTGATCTCTCTTAAATCTATGAATTGGACTGCATAAATCTGCGTAAAACATAAAAAATGACTTTACATTGCACTGAAAGTAAAATGAACCAATCTCTGCTTATCTCCCCCAGCCTTATCACTTCCATCCACTTTCTGAAGTTGCTAAATTTGTACTGGATTTCTTTGTCTTCTGTTCTTATTCCAAAGCCTTGCTGATTTCTATGGCACATTATATTTTCCCTGTCATAACAGGAATTACATCTTACTGTATTAAATTGTTTGCCTTCTTTGATGAACTCTAAATTCTTTGAGTTAGAGATTCTATTTGGTTCATTTTGTATCTCTATTGTTTATTATATAAAACACTCAAAACTGTTTGTTGGATGAATAATGGTCAAAATACTGGTTAAAAATCAGAGGAGCTGGAGTTCCTTCCCGTCGTGGCTCAGTGGTTAACAAATCCAACTAGGAACCATGAGGTTTCGGGTTCGATCCCTGACCTTGCTCAGTGGGTTAAGGATCCGGCGTTGCTGTGAGCTGTGGTGTAGGCCACAGATGCAGCTCAGATCCCAAGTTGCTGTGGCTCTGGTGTAGGCTGGCAGCTACAGCTCCAATTCGACCCCTAGCCTGGGAACCTCCATATGCCGCAGGGGGGAAAAAAAATGACAAAAAAAAAAAAAAAATCGGAGGACCTGGAGTTATCTTGTGGCCTAGCAGATTTAATGGATCTGGCCTTGTCACTGCTGTGGCTCAAGTCACCACTGTGCAAGGGTTTGAGCCCTCGCCTGGGAACTTCCCCATTGCCACAGACATAGCCAAAAATAAGTAAATCAGAGGAACTAGATTATTTTCTAGTCTCATTCTCTCACCTTAGAAATATAGCCCTTCTATGCCTCCATTCTGTTATATATAGAAGGAATACATTTTCTTTTTTTAGACACTGTCTCCTAAGGATATTTTGACTGCTGTAATTGCATTGCTTGTAAATCATCAGGTTAAGTGTGTTCAGCATTTGATACAGAGGTTTTATGAAGTGTTTAAGCTGCAGTCAAAGCTCTAATGGAACTGCCTTTAAACAGTTTCTTAAGTGGTTTTAAAATAAGCTGGGAGAATTCTATTTTCTACCTCAAATGTCTTCTAGGACAAAAAGATGGTTGTGGTGTTGGTATATGTGTAGCTTTCTCAGAAAGTTTATTAAAATAATGAAAGAAATAACTGCAGCTACTCAAAGGTAAGTAGCCAAAGAAACAGGCTAATTTACACTGCTGCAAGTGGTACTTGCTTTTTGCATTACACCTTTGGTCATCATATGGATAGAAGACATAAGCTCTCTTTTCCTATTTTATTGTATTATTATAACTATTTTGTATGTGTGTCTTTTTCTAGGGCCGTACCCACGGCATATGGAGGTTCCCAGGCTAAGAGTCCAATCAGAGCTGTAGCCACCAGCCTGTGCTGCAGCCACAGCAACGAAGGATCTGAGCCATGTCTGTGACCTACACCACAGCTCACAGCAACACCGGATCCTTAACACCCACTGAGTGAGGCCAGGGATCAAACCCACAACCTCATGGTTCCTAGTGGGATTCGTTAGCCACTGAGCCACGATGGGAACTCCTCTTTTCCTATTTTAAAGGGAGGCACTGTTGATAACTATCAGTGCTCTGCTTTTATCTCAGCACTAGGGACAACATCAGTAAATCTAGATGGTGAGTTTAATTTACTCTATATAACTGAGACCTGAACTACTACCAGTGAAAACAACTTTGGTGGAAACTTTTCCTAGAAAGAATTTTTCACTAGCTTAAGAGGTTGAGGAGTTCACGTCGTGGTGCAGTGGTTAATGAATCTGACTAGGAACCATGAGTATGCAGGTTCGATCCCTGGCCTTGCTCAGTGGGTTAAGGATCCAGCGTTGCCATGAGCTGTGGTGTAGGTCACAGACACGGCTCAGATCCCACATTGCTGTGGCTGTGGCGTAGACTGGCAGCTGCAGCTCCAATTAAACCCCTAGCCTGGGAACTTCCATATGCTGCGGGAGCGGCCCTAGGGGAAAAAAAAAAAAAAGGCAAAAAGACAAAAAAAAAAGAGATTGAGTAGGAATCTGGCCTCTCCAATAAGAAACTGAAGTCACTCACTTTGAGAATAGGCAGCTCTCTTAGAGTGTATTGTGGCAGTGAGTACCATGGATCCGTGCAGGCTATACTTTCTTTAGGATAAATAGTTTAAGAAGATAACCTATGTCAGCTCTCTTAAGTACAGATTTCTGCTCTAAATAATTTAGAACACATTTTCACTTCTACTTAAATAAGCATATTCTTTAACCCCTCTTAAATTATAATTCGCATTTGCTGCCCAGTCTAATAATGACGACCACTAGCTCTGTGTCGTTATTTAATTTTAGCCGCATTTCAAGTGCTCATGTCTGATTAGTAGCTGCTGTATTGAACAGCACAGATAAAGGATATGTCCATCATTGCAGGAAATCCGACTGGACACTGCTGCATTAGTGTTTCCTAATAGTTTCTAAGAGACAGGTAAGAACAAGAGCTCAAGATTCAGCTGGATCTAAGTTTAAATCCTAGTTCTGATACTTCCTGTATGATCTGAGAGAAGTAACATAACATTTCCAAGACGTTATTGTCTTTTCTGTAAAATGGGGATAAGAGCAGTACTTGTGGCATTGAGTCGTGAGGATTAAATAAAATAATGTAAGTAAAGCGCCTAGGATATGTCTGGCTCCACAATAAGTATGCAATCTTAGGTATTATTAATTTGTTTATCTTTAATAAATAAAACATTTTGAATAAAGCTGAAAGTTAATTATCACAAAGGATGCCATATTCTATAGCTGTCTCATCTGAAATGCTCAAATCTGGGTCTCATTGAGTTGATGACAAAGTTCCACTTTAAGCCATACTTTATATTTGAGATGAAAATTTTATTCCAAGAAAAAGCATCATAATGCAAGTTCAGTTGCAGATCTTATTGCTGGATACTCCTGTTCTGTTTTTTAGACATGTATCAGAAATTCCTGCTGTGGCACAGCAAGATCAGCACATCTCTGGAGCCCTAGGATGCAGGTTTGATCCCTAGCCCAGGTCAGTGGGTTAAGGATCTGGCATTAATGTAGTTGCAGCATAGGCCACAACTGCAGCTTAGATCTGATCCCTGGCCCCTTGGCATATGGAGTTCCATATGCCAAGGGGCAGCCAAAAAGGGGGAAAAAAAATTTAATAAATAAAAATAGTGTATCAGAGAGCAGAGGTGATAATTAAAAGTCAGTCGGTTCTGGGAGTTCCTGCTGTGGCGCAGTGGGTTAAGGATTTGATCCCTGCCCAATACAACACAGTACCTTACATCAAGTTTTGAAATCAGGAAGTGCTAGTCTTCCAGTTTTGTTCTTCTTTTTCAAGATCAATTCGGTTGTTCTTGGTCTCTTTAATCTCCATAAAAATTTCAGGGTCAGCCTTTCAGTTTCCATTTTGAAAAGGCATCTGATATTCTAATAGAGATTGCAGTAAATCTGTAGGTCAATTTGGGGAGTATAGTCATCTTAGCATATTAAGTCTTCCAATCTATAAACATGAAATGTCTTTCCATTTTTTTTAGTTCTTTTTAATGTCTTTCAGTGATCTGTAGAATTCCATATACAGGTCTTAGATTTCTGTTAATTTAATCCTAAGTATTTTGATCTTCTTTTGGATGCTTTTGTAAGTAGAATTGTTTTCTCAGTTTCAGTATCAGAGTAGTTATTGCTAATATGTAGAAATATAATTGATTTTTTATATTAGTCTTATATCAAGCAATCTTGATGAATGCACTTATTGCTCTCAGTAGTTTTTGTGTGGGAATTCCCATCATGGCTCAGTGGGTTATGAACCTGACTAGTATCCATGAGGACGTGCGTTCAATCCCTGGCCTTGCTCAGTGGGTCAAGGATCCGGCATTGCTGTGCGCTGTGCTGTAGGTCACAGATGTGGCTCAGATCCCATGTTGCTATAGCTATGGTGTAGGCTGGCAACTACAGCCCCAATTCAACCCCTAGCCTGGGAACTTCCATATGATGCAGGTGCAGACCTTAAGGAAAAAAAATGGTTTGTGTGTGTAAGTGTATTCCTTAGAATTTTCTGTATACAAGATAACATCATCTGCAAATAGAGATAGTTTTGCTTCTTGTCCAATTTGGAAGCCTTCTGTTTCATTTTCTTGCTTAATTATCCTGTCTAGACCCTACCATGTTCAGCATTTTCAAAGTGCTGAAAATGGACATTATTGTTTGTTCTTGATATTAAGGGGAAAGCTTTTGGTTGTTTCACAGAGGTTCTTTATCAGGTTGAGGAAATTTATCTTCCTAGTTTAAATGTTTTTGTCCTATAAAATTTATCAAATGATTTTTCTTGCACCTTTTTAAATAATTATATTTTTGTCTTTTATGAATACTGTGTATTATGTTGATTGAACTAACCTTGCATTCTTAAATAAATCATGTTACTTGATTGAGTTTGCTAGTATTTTGCTGAGGATTTTTGCGTTTATATTTTTAAGTGATATTTGTTTGTAGTTTCTTGTATTGCTTTTGTGTGTTTTTGTTTGTTTTTTCGAAACATTCTTTTATTTTATTTTTTTGTCTTTTTGCCTTTTCTAGGGCTGCTCTCATGGCATATGGAGGTTCCCAGGCCAGGGGTCGAATCGGAGCTGTAGCCACCGGCCTACACTACAGCCACAGCAACGCAGGATCTGAGCTGCGTCTGCAACCCACACCACAGCTCACTGCAACGCCAGATCCTTAACCCACTGAGCGAGGCCAGGGATCGAACCCACAACCTCATGGTTCCTATTCGGATCCGCCAACCACTGTGCCACGACGGGAACTTCTGTGTGGTTTTGCTATCAGGTTAATATAAGGATACTTTTTTTGATGTATACTAAATTTAAACTTTTTTTCCCTCCCAGAAAATGATCCACAGTCTATTTCTCATAAACTGTTCCGGTGACATATTTCTGGAGAAGCACTGGAAGAGCGTTGTGAGCCAGTCTGTCTGTGATTATTTCTTTGAAGCTCAAGAGAAAGCTGCTGATGTTGAAAATGTACCTCCTGTTATTTCAACACCTCACCACTACCTCATCAGTATATACCGGGATAAGCTCTTCTTTGTCTCTGTCATACAGACTGAAGTGCCACCTCTCTTTGTAATTGAGTTCCTACATCGAGTTGCTGACACTTTTCAGGTTGGTTATTCATCAAATCTTTTGAATTTAAATTATCCAAGTTTGATGAAGGTGGAACACGGTTATATTCTTTAATTACCCAGCTTTTGATGTGTAATCTCTCTGTCTCTCCCTGTTCTTTTCACCTAAGCTTAAGCTCATAAACATAAACCTTTTTTATAGGGTATACAGTAGTATACATAGCTTCTCAGTTAAAATTTTAGGAGAACAGAACAATCTCATAGTCATGGAAACTGTATTTTTTTAATGTATTATGGATTATGCCATCAGGAAATAATAGTGCCCTCCACGTACAGTTCTCTGAATGGTCCCAAGAATTTTTTTGGTTATGAAACCTTCCATTGCTTAACATTATTTTTTTTTCTTGGCCTCCTGAATATACCAATAATTGAAAACTTATCGGAGTTCCCGTCGTGGTGCAGTGGTTAACGAATCCGACTAGGAACCATGAGGTTGCGGGTTCGATCCCTGCCCTTGCTCAGTGGGTTAACGATCCGGCGTTGCTGTGAGCTGTGGTGTAGGTTGCAGATGCGGCTCGGACCCCGCGTTGCTGTGGCTCTGGCGTAGGCCAGTGGCTACAGCTCCGATTCAACCCCTAGCCTGGGAACCTCCATATGCCGCGGGAGTGGCCCAAGAAATAGCAACAACAACAACAAAAAAGACAAAAAAAAAAAAAAAAAAAAGAAAACTTATCCATGTTTCTTGGAGTACATGATCAGGACAAATGAAGTTTATAGTTCACATTCTGTTTTAACATTTCAGTGTATTTTCTGACGTAATACTTAGTAGGAATCCAATTCAATCTAAAAACATTAAGGAGGAGTTCTTGCTGTGGTCAACAGGATCAGCGACATCTCTCAAGCACTGGCACACAGGTTCAGTCCCTGGCCCAGCACAGTGGGTTAAGGATCTGGTGTTGCTGCAGCATAGGTGACAACTGAGGCTCAGATCTGATCTCTGGTCCAGGAACTCCTAATGTCGTGGGGCAGCCAAAAACAATAGTAATAATAAGGAAATTTTGAAGAATAGTATATAGAACTCTAGAGGGTTTTTTCACCCTCTGTTTACATATTTTCGACATCTTAAACAATGATTTGTGCTACTTTAAGTTTACCCTTTAGAACACAGAAAGTATTTAGCAAGCCTTTCTTCATGTCTTCTATTGTGCAATATTATGTACCTTTTGTTAGGACTACTTTGGTGAGTGTTCAGAGGCTGCAATTAAGGATAATGTGGTCATAGTATATGAGCTCTTGGAAGAAATGCTAGACAATGGATTTCCACTGGCTACGGAGTCTAACATTTTGAAAGAATTGATTAAACCACCAACAATTCTACGTTCTGTTGTCAACTCTATTACAGGTAAGTGAAATGCACTCTAATAAGAACTGAGCAATTGAAACTTCATAAACATTCATTTTTGTTTATTTGATCTGGCAGATTCTTAAGGTAGTCCGTTTTGGCCGGATTTGAAGTTAGTGATAATGTTAAAATAGATGTATATTTCTTTTCATGAAAAGAGGCTTGATTTTAAATGATAAAGAACTTTTGCTTGTTACTCTTGTATTACAGGTTTTTCTGTAAGACTACAACAATATTATTACTATATTTAACACTAAATAGTAAGAATGACTAAATTATCCACTTAAAGAGAAACCAATATAGTGATGACTGTTAACTAAATTTATCATGGTAATCATTTTGTAATATATACCTATATCAAATCATTATGTTGTATACCTTAAAATAATAGTGTTATATGTCAATTGTATCTCAATAAAACTAGAAAAAAATAGAGTTCCCTGGTGGCTTGGTTGGTTAAGGGTCTAGCATTGTCACTGCTGTGGCTCAGGTTGCTGTTGTACGACTGGTTCAGTCCCTGGCCCAAGAACTTTCATATGCTGCAGGTACAACCAAAAAAAAAAAAAAAATAGAAAAAATAAAACTGTAATCCATGAGGACACACGTTTGATCCCTGGCCTTGCTTATTGGGTTAGGGATCCAGCATTGCCTTGACCTGTGGTGTAGATTACAGATGCAGCTCAGATCTGGTGATTCAGCCCCTAGCCTGGGAACCTCCATATGCCCTGGATGTGGCTCTAAAAAGACAAAAATAAAATTAAATAAAATAATGAAACTGTAGCCAATATGAGGCTACCTAGAAAAGCATTTAATTTATATATAGACTAGCATTTTAATATTTAAAATAGCATTATTTTATAAATATACCAAGTCAGTACATTGTACACCTTAAACTTACTGCAATATTATGTGTCAGCTATATCCCAATAAAGCTGGAGAAAAGATACAACTTTTAAAAATATCATTATAAAACTGGCATTATGCTGGGTACCCACAGCTACTAGAGTATAGACAATTTTAAGACTATACCATAGAGTACATACTATCTCTTCCAAGTCTTTATAAATAAAGAAGATGTATTAAAAAGAGAAAGAAAATTAGCCTATTTGTCTTCCTGCATTATGGGCCTTGAACTTGTGTTACAAACTTCTAATTTTGATTTAATTCTTGAGTATAGCTAGATATTAGGTACATCCAGATGACAATATACTTTTGAAAGTATCAAAGTCTTCTAAACAAAGATTTCTATGAAATGTTATATGCCATTCCAGCTGTGCTACCCACCATTATAAATCCCTTTTCAAGGACTCGGAAAGTCCTTGAAAAGCACTAACATAAAAAAATTGGCTGAGAGAAGCCTATAAGGAAGTGATCATTCATTCCTTTTTTTCATCCTCTATGCAAGACTGGGTGTCAGGAGAAATTTAAGAAAAGATAAGATAGATTGTCTGTGCTCCTAAAACTTGAACTTTGGGTGGGAATCTAGAAAAATTGAAACATACAAATTAACAGTATAAGATTTTGAAAAGCAATTCTTTACTTTATAAGCAATATAGTGACACTGGAGGGTACACATGATATAATATTTAATGAAAAAAAAGCACAAAACCATAAAAAGATACTCTTAATAATACATAAATACACACACAGAAAAGTTCTAAAGTTTATGATATCTCCAGCTAAGGACCTATATATTATCCTTATTTTTGCTTTATACTTTCTGGTTTCTAAAATGAACATGTATTTTTATACTTGGGAGAAAAAAAAGTTACTGAAATACAGAATTAAAAAATAACATGGGAGTTCCCATCCTAGCTCAGCAGTAACAAACCCAACTAGTATCCATGAGGATGCAGATTTGATCCCTGGCCTCTCTCAGTGGGTTAAGGGTCTGGTGTTGATGAGAGCTGTGGTATAGGTCACAGTTGCTGTGGCTGTGCTGTAAGCCAGCAGCTACAGCTCTATATTGACCCCTAGCCTGGGAACTTCCATATGCTGCAGGTGTGGCCATAAAAAGACCAAAAAAATTAATAAAAATAATGTGGATTATTAAGGCAATACATTATAAAGATCAAGAGAATTGTTCATTGGACAAAGTAATCCCTCTGAGCTGTAGTGGGTAGCCCTAGGGCAGGGTCTTTGAGAGTTATTAGAATTTAGGAAAAGAAAGGAGTAAGAGTATTCTTTATAGATGGAAGGAACAGTGTGAGAAAAACACAAGTGAAAAATCTTTTATTAACTCATTTAACAGAGGCAGCGCTGTTTTTCAGTTGAGTAGTGAGATAAAATTAAAAAGTTCAGTGCAGGAAGTCCTTGAATGCTAGGCTGAATATTTAGCTTTTATCATAAAGCCAAGGGGAAACATTAAGTTTTTTGGGGGTTTTTTTGTGTTTTTTTTTTTTTTTTTTTTTTTAAGGCCACATCCATGGCATATGGAAGTTCCCAGGCTAAGATCGAATCGAAGCTGTAGCTGCCAGCCTACACCACAGCCATAGCAACGTGGGATCTGAGCCACGTCTGCAACCTGCAGCACAGCTTATGGAAACGCTGTATCCTTAACCCACTGAGCAAGGCCAGGGATTGAACCCACGTCCTCATGAATACTAGTCGGGTTCATTACCACCGAGCCACAACAAATGTGGGAACTCCCCACATTTAAAATTTTTGAGTAGGAAGATTAAAGCAGTGTTTTTAGAAAATTCGGGAAGTTAGCAGCTTGGCACCAGGAACGCCAACCATAACTACACCACAAAATTGTACATATAGTTTGACTACAACCACAGTCAAACATGGGTTTGAACTGCACAGGCCCACTTAAATGCAGATTTTTTTTTCAATAAATACATATTATAGTCTGCCGTTGGTTGAATCCATGGGTGCAAAACCACATATACAGAAAGCCACCTGTAAAATTATACATGGATTTTCAACTGCACAGGGGTCAACACCCCTAAACCCAACATTCTTCAAGGGCTAACTGTATATTTTAGTGAAATCAGAAAACCAAAACAAAATTACTAAAATAGAAAAAAATAATAAATGCAGCCTGTTATGAAATGTTTAAAGAAATATGACAAAATGTTATTTTTGTAATAGGATGTATTTTGGTAATAGGAAAGATAGATTTTTTTTTTTAGCTACTTTTCTGAGCATTTCACATGTTGTTGTTGTTAAGTATGTACTACTTTTGAATTGGAATTTTAAATTAAACAGAATGTTAAATATGTCCTAGCTCAAGAGTATGTGTTTTGGATAACTGGATTTATTTTTGGACATATGTCAATTTACTAGGAAATTAGCCAAATTTTGAACATTAACCATATTGCATATGGCTATGCCATATGTGTGTGCTGACCTTAAAATGGGGAAAAGACCAGAGTATGTTTTTTCATCTAGTTACTCCACTGAGGTCTGCTTGGCAGCATCTCATGTATAATTTAAGCTGAAAACCAAATGGCCTAGTTATCACTTTGTATTCTCAGTGGAGACATTTTATCAGCAGAGGGTTTTGAAACAACCAGCCTCTTTTTTCATCAGTGGCAGCAGGATGAGTTTCTCTTGTTGAGCCACTAGAATTAGGTTAGGTCACTGTTAACACACAGGAAGCAAAAGACGAATAAATGAATTTAACCTCGTTTGGCAGATAGACACAGGACCATATGGCCTGTTTCTATCTTCTAGAAATTTGATCACATTGGTATGGCTATGTCTCTAACAATAACGGAAACTATCCACAATTTCAATGGAGAAAAACCCAAACACTAAAGAAGCAGCTAAAGTAGTGGAGTTTTGTTTTTTTTTTCCCGTTCATAGCTTCTCTAATGACCATTTTATGTGTTAGCTTTGCTTTCTTTTCTGGTTTCTAGGCAGTAGTAATGTTGGGGACACACTCCCCACTGGGCAGCTGTCCAACATACCATGGCGCCGGGCAGGGGTAAAGTACACAAACAATGAAGCCTATTTTGATGTCGTTGAAGAAATAGATGCAATTATAGATAAATCAGGTAATTGTGTGCATATTGTCTTATTAGGGAAAAAACAGTTCAGCCGACATAAGCTGAATAGAAAATTGAAATCCATTGGCAGTGTGATTTCAGCAGAAAGGTGTTCTTTCTCTAATGGTTTAAAAATCTGTTTATTTTGCACAGAGGTTACATATAATTTTCATAACCACTAGTTGAGAAATGCCAAACCTTTGTAAACCAGATCTCATGCTGCCTTACTTTAAGCCAGCTGTTACCCTAAATACATTTCTCTCTTGCCATTTATTCAGTCTAATATTTATTGTATATATATTATGCACCATACCCTTTGCTACCACTTTATGTGCAGTCCTTCTGGTATGCTAAAGACCGCAGGCTGAACAACAGTACTCTATGAGAATTGTAACATTTTATTAAAAACATCTTATCCTACCCTTACATTTTATATATAGGGAAGCTGAAGCTTTGAAGTGTCAAGTAATCTCTGTTCGAGGACACATAGCTAGTTGGTGTGTGAAAATGACTTCTTGTGAATTACAGACACTATCTCTTCAGTGAGTGCCCTTTTTATGATACAGTTCCATTGTATGGAATAATGACTATACTATTAAAGAATAATGGCCCCTGCTTCTTGAAAGTTAATAGGTAGCTTAGTCTATTTCATTAGAAACTTGGTTAATTTTTAGGAGTTCCCGTCATGGTGCAGCGGAAACGAATCTAAGAACCATGTGGTTGTGGGTTCGATCCCTGGCCTTGCTCAGTGTGTTAAGGATCCAGCATTGCTGTGAGCTGTGGTGTAGGTCACAGACACGGCTCAGATCTGGCGTGGTATGGCTGTGTTGTAGGCCTGCAGCTGTAGCTCTGATTAGACCCCTAGTCTGAGAGCCTTCATATGCTGCGGCTGCAGCCCTAAAAAGCAAATATATATATATATATATATATATATATATATATATATATATATATATTAACTTTGGAGTTCCTACTGTGATGCCAAAGGATCAACGGCATCTAGAGAGTTCTGGGATGCAGGTTCAATCCCAAGCCTGGCACAGTGGGTTGGGGATCTGGCATTGCGACAGCTATGGCTTAGATCTGATCCCTGGCCGGGGAACTCCATATGCTATGGGGTGGCCAAAAAGGAAAAAGAAATTTTAACTTTAAAAATACATGTATTTTGGAGTTCCCGTCGTGGCGCAGTGGTTAACGAATCTGACTAGGAACCATGAGGTTGCGGGTTCGGTCCCTGCCCTTGCTCAGTGGGTTAACAATCCGGCGTTGCCGTGAGCTGTTGTGTAGGTCGAAGACGCGGCTCAGATCCTGCATTGCTGTGGCTCTGGCGTAGGCCGGTGGCTACAGCTCCAATTCAACCCCTAGCCTGGGAACCTCCATATGCTGCGGGAGCGGCCCAAGAAATAGCAACAATAACAACAACAACAACAACAACAAAAAAAAACACAAAAAGACAAAAAAAAAAAAAATACATGTATTTTAACTTCAAGAACACTAATTGGAAAAGATAGATGCACCCCAGTGTTCATAGCAGCATTATTTACAGTTACCAAGATAGGGATGCAACATAAGTGTCTGTCAACAGATAAATAGATAAAGATATGGTGTGTACACATACAATGGAATACTATTCAGCCATAAAAACGAATGAAATTTTGCCATTTGTAGCAACATGGATGGACTTGGAGGGCATTATGCTAAGTGAAATAAGCCCCATAGAGAAAAAAAATGCTGTATGATATCGCTTACATGTGGAAGCTAAAAAAAATACAACAAACTAATGAATGTAGCACAAAAGAATCAGACTCACAGATATACAGAACACGTTAATGGTTACCAGTGGGAAGGGGGAAGGGGCTATATAAGGGCTGGAGAATGGGAGGTACAAACCATTGGCTGTAAGATAGGCTCAAAAATGTACTGTACAACATGGGGAATATAGCCAAAGTTTTGTAATAACTATAAATGGAAAGTAACTTCTTAAAATTGTATAAAAGTTAAAAGGTTTTTTAAGTTGTAAAGATAAAATCCAGAGCAGTCTTACAAAGTTGATTCTATAAATGTAAGACAGGTTTGATTTTCCTTAGAATTATCATATTCCAATCAGAAATAGGTACAGGCCGTGGCACTCATTGACAAAACTGTCTGGACTGGTATATTGGCTCTTCTGTCCACTATAGATGTGCACAAGCTTTGGTATGTCTGACATCCAGGAGATCTCCCTTACTTCAAATATAGTGATAGCTCTAGTAAAGATGCAGAGTCCAGTGATGTTATTACCTTCGTTTCCTTCTTCAGGATCTACAGTCTTTGCAGAAATTCAAGGGGTCATTGATGCTTGCATTAAGCTATCTGGAATGCCTGACCTCTCCCTTTCTTTCATGGTAAGTTTTGTTCTCCTGTTTTGTAGCTCTTTACATACCAAGTACATATAAAGTACTAAATGAAAGACTAGACCTGTTTGTGTTTTGACTGCAAAGGATTAT
Organism: Sus scrofa; assembly: GCF_054392235.1. Lineage (NCBI taxonomy): Eukaryota > Metazoa > Chordata > Mammalia > Artiodactyla > Suidae > Sus > Sus scrofa. The sequence goes on along the minus strand of NC_139396.1, from coordinate 99,041,683 downwards.
CGCAGATATATTCCTAGCACAGCTTCCAAAGACAATAGCTTAAAGGATGAGCATTGGCTTTATGGAAAGGCTGAGAAGAGGTCTGCCTCTAAGTAGACTAGAAGCAGCTCAAATGGCTGGCTGCTTCTGCAAATCTGCAGTGTCACTTTTACTGAATTATTGTTTGCTTTGTTGACATGAAAGGGCATTTATCTTGTGCATTATTATAGATTCATCATGAAAACATTACTGAGAACAGTCAGGAGAACTGAGCTCAGATGCTGTCTCTGCTTCTAACTTTTCCTGAATTTGAGTTCTTTGAACCTCAGTTTTTTCATCCAAGAAATGCAAATGATACCACTCACATTTTCTCACTGAGTTATTGAAATTCAAATAAAATAATGTATATAAAATATTTGCAAAATTTAAAGCATTGTGAAACTACATGATTGTATTGATGTCATAATAACAAACGTGACTGCTTTATCTTGATGGACCATATTAATTTCTCATATGACTTGAGTTACCATATTCATTATATTTTATGAATATGCTTGTCTTCTGTTTTCCTGACAGAACCCAAGGCTTCTAGATGACGTCAGCTTCCACCCCTGTATCAGGTTCAAGCGTTGGGAATCTGAAAGAGTATTGTCATTTATTCCTCCGGATGGAAACTTCCGACTCATATCATACCGTGTCAGCTCACAAAAGTACGTTGATGCATGAACAAGGAAGCTACCCATATATTAGTGTGCTGAGTAGAACACACTTTTCCCTGTTTTATTCTGACAGTTGGGTGCTAGAATTCATCCTTGCTCCCTTTAGTCATTGCTCACCAGGCGACCCAGGATGAACTGGTGAAAATAAGTGTCTAAAATAATCAGTATACCTAAGAGTATAGAGTAATAGTAAATTAGACACCTGAGAGCAAGCATTTTGGACCATGCAGAACCTGGGTAAGACCGTGGACCCTTGCCATAATTTTACTGTGGTCTGTGGACATTGTGGCTGATAAAAGGAGACAGACCTGCCTATAGCTCCCTCACCTAAGTGGCTTGAAGTTAACTCTTCTGTATCCTGAAGTTTAAGTGATTGATTTAGCACTGTGGGTTGTAGCTGGTTTGTCACTTGAAAATACCTGAAAGTATTTTGAGTAAGATCAGAATAGGACTTAAGAGCAGAGGAATTGTTCCTTGACCTTCACCACATAGAAACTGATTTATTTAGTTTGTAAAATTTTATATTTCTATAAGAAATGAGATCTTGGTGTTCCCATCATGGCTCAGTGGTAATGAACCCAACTAGTATTGGTGAGGACACAGGTTCAGTCCCTGGCCTTGCTCAATAGGTTAAGGGTCCGGCATTGCCATGAGTTGTGGTATAGGTTGCAAACATTGCTCAGATCCTTTGTTGCTCTGGCTGTGGTATAGGCTGGCAGCTGTAGCTCTTATTTGGCCCCTAGCCTGGAAACTTCCTTATGCCACACTGGTGCGGCCCTAAAATAGACCAAAAAAAAAAAAAAACGAAGACATGAGATCTTAGTTCATTTCTTAAACTAGGTCTATTTCCCCTAATTGTTTATACTATAATCAAGCTTTAGATTTCTATCTTAATTTGTAAACTTAATTCTCAGAAATTATATAATTCCTAGCACAGTGGTACCAGAACACTGCTATATTCAACCTGTCCTGGTACAGATAATACTGAATCTACCGTTCTTGGGGTATAGGATACTCAACTCAGGTTTTCAGGCCTTCTCTGGAGCTCACATCTTTAATTGTATTTGTTTGTGGTTGTGTGTTTCTTTCTCTTTTTAGTCTAGTGGCAATACCAGTATATGTGAAACATAGCATCAGTTTTAAGGAGAACAGTTCTTGTGGCAGATTTGATATTACAATTGGACCAAAGCAGAATATGGGGAAAACTATTGAAGGAATCACAGTGACAGTTCACATGCCAAAAGTCGTGTTGAATATGAACCTGACACCAACACAAGGCAGCTACACATTTGATCCAGTTACCAAGGTACAGCCACCTCAAATCAAGAGTGAGCAAGTGTTTCTACAGTCTTTATTTTGTGATTTGTGGATGTGAGGGCGGGCAGAGGGAAGAGTTTAATGTCTTGGTTAAAATTAAAGTTCCTAACAAAACCTAGAATGCATACTGTGCTGTGCTGTGCTCCTCCCACTGGCTGCAGAGGTAATCCTGCATCTGCTGCTGAGTAAATGAAAAGAAAAGTGAGACTCATTCAGTCCTTCTTCAGTCTGTCTTTACTTATCCATTAATAATCCAGATTCACCCACTCTTTAATGAGGAAGAAGATGTAAAAACTTTTTAAAAAAACAAAAGCATTATGTAGATATAAGAGGATATTATAGTAATTGTTCGGTTTTCTGTAGATCATTAAGACCTTTCTCTTTTTTATTTAAAGGCATTGTTTCATACCTTTTCACAGGGGATATTGATTAGGAAAGCTGCCTTCTCACCCTACATATATTTGCCTCTAGAACAGAAACTTCATAAAAGATTATTTTTCTCTCTGCTTACTGCTTGGAATATGATTCTTTTCCACAGTAGAGTCATTGAGCTGCCTGGTAAATGAAAAGGCATATTTTTTTTAATAAAACCATAGAATGTTAAAGATCATCTAATCTAGTCCTAAGGATTGGAACAATCTCCCCAAAGACTAAACAGGGCTGAGAAATAAAGGGGGAGCTCCAGAACCCTGGCCTTTCATTCAAGCATCAACCGTAACAGCTTCACTTTCTCATCTGTTACTTTCTCATCTGTTAAGATTTCATTTGAACAAAGGGTTTCATCACTGAAAGTTTAAAAACACTGATTAGGCCCATCTTCTCATTTTACGGAAAAATAAACTTAGGCCCAGAGAGAAATAGTAAAGGTGATACAGTGGAAAGAACAGAAGCCTTAGGTTCAAATCCCAACCTTGCCTCTAAACTAGCTGTGTGACCTTGAGCAAGTCATTTGACCTCAGGGCCTTAGTTTCCTCACCTGTAAAAAAAAGACAGATTTACAGCACAGACGTCTATAAGATGTGCTATGCGAACAGTGCTAAGCACAGTACTGTATCCAAAAGACGCTCAACAAACATTGGTTCTCTACCCTCACTCCCCATTCAGAGTCACAGAACTAATTAATGATACAATCCGGTGGAAATCCCAGGTCTCTTGGTTTCCAAAACATTGCTTTATTTTTTACACAAGTTTATGGTAACTCTGAACCTTGTCTTTGAACATTTGTCTTTAATAAATAGAGTGTTTTGGGTTTTTATGTCTTTTTAAGGTACTAACGTGGGATGTGGGAAAAATTACTCCACAAAAGCTCCCAAGTCTTAAAGGACTGGTAAACTTACAGTCTGGGGCACCCAAGCCAGAAGAGAATCCAAACCTCAACATACAGTTCAAGATCCAGCAGCTTGCTATTTCAGGTAAGGAGAAGTTTGACTTGCGTTTAAGGGTAATTAGGTTTTGCTGAAGTTAACTATTAGGAGCTTAGAAGGGTAACTGGCATTCACTCTGTAGAAAGAGCAGCAGCTCTCATATGCCTTTCACTCTGCTGTGGGTGGTTTGGAGAGCACCTTATTTCACACAGCTTGCCTTCACCCCTACCCTCAACAAGCACAAAGAAAGGAGTCACTCATACTCATAGAAAGTAGAATTATCCTTAAAAAGACATTCCTTGCCTACATGGGAATCTGAGCTAAAACCATACCCCCATAGTGTCATAATCTATGAATGGTAGAAGAAACATTGCTTCCAAATGGTAGAAGGGGAGTTCTCGTTGCAGTTCAACTGTAGGGAACCCAGCTAGTATTGTTGAGGATGAGGGTTTGATCCCTGGCCTTATTCAGTGGGTTAAATATCCGGCGTTGCCATGAGCTGTGGTGTAGGTCGCAGATATGGCTCAGATCTTGCATTGCTGTGGCTGTGGCGAAGGCTGGCAGCTGCAGCTCTGATTTGATTCCTAGCCTGGGAACCTCCGTATGCTGTGCACATGCCCCTAAAAAGCAACAACAACAACAACAAATGGTAGAAAGGATACTAGTTAATGTCACATTGACTTTGTGGTAAACTGTTTGCTAAGCAAATATTGTATCAGTTTGTGTGGGCAGGATAGTAATTTATTCTTCTCCTTACCTATTCTTTTGACACAGGCTTAAAAGTAAACCGTTTGGACATGTATGGGGAGAAATATAAGCCATTTAAAGGAGTCAAATATGTCACGAAAGCTGGAAAGTTCCAAGTGAGGACATGAGAAGAGGCCAAAATTCCTCAAGATGTGTGTTTTCCAAGTGTCATTACAGTTTATTACTATTAGGTATCAATTGGGTGGGAATACATATTCTAGTTAAAGCATATGTGTCGAGCCACACATCGCTGATAACAAAGTTGCTCAGTAATCAGTGTAGGGTTCTTAAGGAGCATTAAGCTAAGGAAACTTTTGAATGACTTAGCTTATTTGTATCTTTTCACTTAGGAAAATTTTGGAGGCAACTTCCTCCATAGGGAGGCACCAGCTGGAGGCTGCACATTTTAACAGTAAAGGCAAGAGTCTACAAGTGGTAACCTCTCTCCTAAAACAATGAACTGGTCTCAGCCAGCAGGAGCTGTCTTAGTCTGTAATGTCATATATCAAGTGCAGCTAAATGTCTCACTTGATCCTAGCCATCCCAAATCAGCATCTGTCCCAACAAAGGAAAAATTCCCCCCACCCCAAAAAGTTTACAAAAAACTGCCTCTTTGAGTGTTTGCCTTATTCACCTTTTCACTTGTGCCATTAAGCAAGCACTGTAGCAAAAGCCACTCCACATGGCCCTGGCAGGGAACACTGCTGCTCCATGCTCCATTCTCACTGTACTTGGTATTGTATTTTTTATAAATAAGATTTTTTATTAAAGCTCAGATTTTGATTTACAGGGACCTTGCTGCAGTAAGTTCCATCTCAGTTTTATGTCACTTGGTTCAGCTGTTAGCATAGTAAAGATCATTTGTATCAAAGGGGCAAATGCTTTAAGGGAATAAAAGGGAACACTACTTCTGCTTTTAGGAACTTAGTGCAAGCACAAGTATTTGGGATTTTAAGCAAATTAATGTATAAAAGAGAAACTGAAGTGAGCCTTTGCCATCTTCATGTTTTATAAAGCTTATCCAGTACCACTTAACCTAGTTAGCCTCAAGGCCTCATGTCCTGTTCAGCTAAAGTTAGAAAACATGCCTGCCTATCATCTATCTTTTTTTTACTCTTTGATCCTTTTGTTGTTGTTCTGTTGTTTGCCTATTCCTTGTCTTCAGGGGAACTCCCTTTTCCTATTGTGTGCTTCTCAAAACTATAGTTAGTAGACTCCTTCCTGAATCTATTGTAATTTTCACACCAGTACTTTGAACCTTAATGTCTCTACTGTACTGACAAGAGTATGTGTACGTACATTGTAATGAGGTGGAAACAAAATCTTCAGTAACATTGATAAACCTGCATTGATCTTCATGGTTGGCAAGTCAGTCTACAACTGTTATCATTTCATTTAACTCGACTGACTTAGAAGTCCTTACCCAGTTATTTTGTTTCATCAGACCTAAAGAATGGAGAAAGTGAAGATACAAGTGTTTGTTCTTACTTACACTATTAGTTTTCTTCTCCTTGTAACTCCATTCTTTACCTTCTTCTCAACTTATAACTCCCTTTCCCTTATCATGCTAACAGTAGCGCCTACACTCATCCCGTTCTGCTGTCACGGCTAGTGGTTGGTGCTATACAGGGAGCCCACTGTACAGCGGCATTCGTAACCTTTGCCTGCCTAGCGCACCCAGCCCACCTTTCAGCTAATTAGATCACTTTTTGCAGCTTTGCAGTTTCTAGAGTAACCAATATCAGCTTGGCAGCTAAAATCAAGATGTTGACAAATATCTATTCCTTTTGCCTGTAAGATTGGTTACCTGGTTCAGTTGCTTTTCATTTTTACTGTCTTCCTTTTCACAGTTCATACCTCAAAAGAACAGTCAATACATTTGCTTTTCTTTCTGCAGAACCCCTTATCTCAACCTTCCATATATGGACTGTCTAATTTTCTTTCTGTGCTTTCTTCTCATATGCAAGCAGACTGTATGCCAAGAGTCCCTTGCCCCTAGCAATTTCTGTTAAAATTTTCAAGTAGCCTGTTTCCTTTTACAATTAAATTATTGTATTTATTAATTTGATTGAATCCAGTAAGTCCTTTCTCTAGTCCTGGCCATACTGTCAATAAAATGATGAAAGTAATAAGTTGATTTTTTCACTTGACTGTTAATTGAGCATTCTCAGATGGGCATGCCTCAGTGTTAGCACAGGCTGAACATGATCACATATTTCCAATCATCACACAAGGTGCGAGGGTTGCTGCAAAGCACTTCCAAGTGCTGCTCTCTTAACCTCATTATGTTAACAGCCCTGTATACTTTCTCTCAGCATCACCCTCTAGCCACAGACTTAACAAAAAGTGTTCAAAGCTACTCTCCTTACCACCCCCTACTAATAACAAAAACCCATGAATACTTTTGTAGTATTGAAATATTTTTTCAAGAATAGAATTCCACATAATCCCAGAATAGCCCCGTTTTCCAAATTCTTAAAGGAGTACAATCCAAGGGCTTATTTTCTGCATAAAGGATTTACCATCATTTTATTCAAAGGGAATTCATGTGATGGGTTTATTCCTTAAGTGATGCTACAGAAGAATCCTTGGAAGATACTGGTCCTGTTGTCCTTAGAATCATCTGACTTGAGAAAACAAACCATAATGCAGCACGAAGGCAGCACCAGTGAACATGCGGTAAGTTGCAAGAAGACGACCCTGAGTACTATTTTCACATGTTGCTGAGCTAATTCAATAGCCTTAGACATCTCCCTTTAACTCAGATAGGTGGACTCTGCTCCCTCGTCAGCAGCTTTTCCAAGTTAAAGTAGTTACAAATGGAGTCTGCAGTACTATCACACTTAAAGATACTTATCCCTTTTACATCTAGAAAATCAGGCAAAAACAGGTACTTCAAGTACCTGTTCCTACTCTTAGAGCTTCCTCAAGCAAGAAGAGGAACATGTCCCCAAAAGGCAAGCTTTGCCTCATAGTTCTGGTAGATCCCTGACAACCCTATTGTTCTCCATTGGGCTTTGGAATATGAAACCTAGACCTGTGACATTCCTGCACATGTAACAGCTTTAGCTTCTTAGGGTATAGATATGCCCTCCACATATAGTTAGAATCTTCTAAGAAAGACTGCTTCAACCAGGGGATGAGCCCTGTCATCTGGCTGCTTTCCTCTTACTATTAACCTTTGACACTTCTGTTCCTTTTTGTGTGTAATCCTCAAAAGTTGTCCTTTATTACACAGATCTTTGTTAAGTAAATATATTATTGCTGGTTTCTACTTCTAGTATAATATTTGGATTGAATAAAATCCTTTAGTTTTCACACCTTAAGGATTAGTTTCATTGGCTATTCTTCAAAGCCAAGGAGAAACCTAATCTAAAAGTTGTTGTTAAAATAACATACCCATCATTTAGAGAATTATTTATACAAATGTACTTTATTGTTTTAAACAGAACAGAAGAAGAGGCGGAAAATATTTGCATATAACAAATCCTAGCTTATAAATGTTTTTTTAGTGGTGATGTCGCTAATCAGCATTCGGGGATTTTTTTTTTTCTTTTTTAATTTGCTTCACTGTGTCTTGAGCACTATATTAGAGAAAAGCACATTGGCGTAAAGTGTAAGCCAGTGTCTCAAAACACTGGAAGAACTTGGAGAGCAAACATGATTTTTCTTTTTTCCTCTAAGTAATCTTTAGTAAAACAAAAGGTGATCTTTGGCATAGATTCATACTTTAAAGGCATTAATATTGCATTTATATCAGGTAAGCAATTATACAAAGATGCTGAGGGCCTTGAAAATAGTCATCAGTTAAAAGGAAACAGAGGAAGCCTGAGTGTACAGTACCAACTTAAGACAAGTTTTACACATTTGCTGTTAGGATCTAACACACATTGGAAGTGGGAAGGAAGGACATTCAGGCAAGAATTCTTACTCCTTTACTCATCCAGTTCTGGCTTTGGGAAGAAACATAGTTTCATGTGCTGGGGAATGCTTAGACAGCAGTGGTAAGTGTGGGAAAGGAAAAATTGCCTTCTCTCTGACTTTGCTAATAGGAAACATTATGGTGATAATTAAATATTATACCTATTAGTCTCTCGAATAACTGTACTTGGGAGGGGAGGAGGCACAGGGCTTGGTGGTTGTTGGCTGAGAGAGGGAGGAATTACTGAGGACTACTTTCCATTGATTTATCCCCAGCAGTGCCAGAATTCCAGTCTGCAGGTAACCACCTCCCTTACGTAGGAAGTGTCCTGCAAACAGGATTGCCTTTCCATTAAACACTCCTGGGGGGACAAGCACCAATTCTTAGGGTTAAATTTCAAAAGGATAAAAAGGATCTTTCAAAATTATAGAACAAACACATATCTTTAAAATCTCATTTAGGAAGGATATGAGGGAAGAATACAAAAGCCAGGACAGGAGACATGATTTGGTTAAAAATTAAATGCAGCATTTCAGCTCAGAAAGAACAATAAGAGCTAAGAATGAATGGTAAGGCCTCAGCACAGATCTCTGCAGGCAGTGACAAAGCGTGGAGCGCCTGGGAGTGTCCCTGCTGGGAGGATGGGCAGGGCCACGCCCTGGCTACTCTGCCTCTCCAGTGGCAGAGAGCACCAGGACACACAGTGTATTCTTGGGATGGCTGCCTGGGCAGGCCGAGGCAGGATATGGGACGGAAAGTTTCCCTAGCACAGACACTGCTCTGGGGTGAGGTAAAGACAAAAATCACACCATTCTGTGATTTCCTCCTGACAAGTGAAATTTGGTTTTGTATCGTGGGAGACTAGAAGGACTAAATTGGGGAAGGACAGGAAGTGAATCCAGGCCCTATATGCCCGGGCTCCCCAGAAGCCACTTTCCCCTACAGCAGCGAAGCTCACTTCTGAAAAGGACCCAGGTAGCACAGCCAGGGAAAGCAGGCAGAGTCAGCAGCAACATGGAAAGCCCAAGACAAATTTTGGAGGCACAGTGATTTTTCCTTCTTAACCGACATGCCTGGGCCATGGGTCTTGGGAGCCTGGTGACGAGAACTAGGGGTGGAGCAGAAAGGGAACAAGGGCAGAGCAGGGTGTCTGGCTAGTGTTCAGTCTTGGATTCTGAGCTTATGTGAAGTCCATGGGCTGGAAACCCAGTCTGCCTCCTGGGATAGTGTGCACGAGTGAAACCGTGTTTGAGAATACAGGCTTTATACGGAGACACATTTCAAAGTGTCCGAGACAAGAGTATAAATGCTTTCTAATATGAAGAGGCCCCATTCCTTTCTGATAGGTCAGGCCAGGATGTGGCTTTCAACCCCCCCAGCAATCCTGGGCAGTTCCTGGGACTCAGACCATTTTCATTCTGTTTAGCAGGGGTTTCTATGTTAGCCAGGTTCAACCAGGTGTCTACTGGTACCAGGGAGTCTTTCTAACCCAGCGCAGTGTAAATCCAGCATCCGTTCTAATTTTGATTGAAGCTGCTTCTGCTTCTCGAACAGTCTCCTTCACAGATTGCATCAGATTCTGGGCATTGTGAACCAGCATCTCTGTGGCCTGCAAGGAAAGAGGAGCTCTCCATTACTGAAAGTCCCTGATGGAGCCCTGCCTCTAAAACAGGCTTAAGCCAGGAACAGACTGCAGTTTATCTTACATGTACCTGGTGTCCCTTGTATGTGTCTCATCACTGGTGGTTTATACCTGGATCAGCAAAAAGAACCCAAAACTGGACCGCCACTGATTGTGCACTGTACCCTCAGATAGCCTCTAGTATATTCGTTCCTAGTGTTCAGACAAGCTCCTGCCATGGGCTCTTGCAGTTCCCTCTACCTGGAATGCACTTCCCTCAGGTATCCCATCGCTCACCTCTCACCTCCTTCAGATCTTTGCCCACCTGTCACCTTGGTCACCTGTTCACCTCACTTTAAATCACAAACCACCTTCCCAACTCCCAGTATGCCTCATCCTCCAATTCTTTGTTCATTTTTCTCCACAGAATTCACCATCACTAATTGATGTATTATTTTACCTAGGTTGTTTATCTGATGTTTTATCTAATTTTATCGAAAATTCAAATTTCAAGAGGGTAGAGATTTTTGTCAGTTTTGTTTCTGCTGTACCCCAGTGTTAGAGGTATTTCATAAATATTTAATTAATGAATGAAAAAATAACACTGGAGTTCCCATCATGGCTCAGTGGTTAACAAGCCCAACTAGTATCCATGAGGATGCAGGTTCAACCCCTGGCCTCGCTCAGTGGGTTAAGGATCTGGGTTGCCATGAGCTGTGGTATAGGTCGCAGATTCGATTCAGTTCTCCCATTGCTATGGCTGTGGTGTAGGCTGGCAGCTACAGCTCCAATTCAACCCCTAGCCTAGGAACTTCCATGTGCCACGGGTACAGCCCTAAAAAGACAAAAAAGAAAAAAGAATAAAGTAAACTAACTACCTTATATATATGTCCATGGAAATCTAAATAAGTGAATCTTCTAAATAAAAAACACAGGACTAGGATCACGCTAGTACTCCACCATAGAAACTCAGGGACCTTATCAAGCCATTAACCCAGTATTTCCCTTTTTTTTTCTTTTTTCTTTTTTTTTTAAGTTCTTAAATATTTTTGAGCTACAGACCCTTTGAGACACAACAATGGACTAGAATTCCTGATCAGTTTATCTTCTCGCTTGACCAACAAATAGGCTAAAGCCCAGAGAGATCTGGAGACTTGCCAACCAAACTCACACAGTTGTCAGCATTAGAACTCAAAACTTCTGACTTGCAGTCCTGTGTTTCTTCCATTCTACCACACTGTCAGTGTCTACCTTTTGTTATTGGAATATTTAATGGAACACAGTAGATCCTCCCAAGATACATGTTTGTTGATAAACTGATTAACGAAATGATAAGCTCAGAAACTCTTTTTTCTTTTTTTTTTTTTTGTCTTTTTGCCTTTTTGCCTTTTCTAGGGCTGCTCCCGTGGCATATGGAGGTTCTCAGGCTAGGGGTCAAATCAGAGCTGTAGCCACCGACCTACGCCAGAGCCACAGCAACGCGTCTGCGACCTACACCACAGATCATGGCAATGCCGGATCCTTCACCCACTGAGCAAGGGCAGGGATCGAACCCGCAACCTCATGGTTCCTCGTCGGATTCGTTAACCACTGAGCCACGACGGAAACTCCAGTCAGAAACTCTTAAGTCCTATCCTCCCGTCCCTGTTTTTTCTCTTTCCTTTCTTTGGGGCAGAAGAGATCCCATGACAGGAAATAGACTAGTGCATAAACCTTGTCTAAAACACATGGAAGTAAAAAGTGGAGATCCAGTTCCCAAGGTCTGGGAGAAGAGAAGGTTAAGGTGAGAGCTATTGAATTAAAACATGGTAGTTAAGGCAGCACTACTGGCCCTAAGAAAAGTAGCCTCCTTGTCTCCTCTAAAGCGCACCTTACTCTGACTCCCGGCCTAGAACTGTGACTTCTCCAAAAAGAGGGACTGTGTCTATTTTGTTAATCAACTCCCCTACATAGTAAATAAGACAGTGCCACATACATATCTTATGTATGATAAGCCTTGTCTGGGCAGTTCAACAAAAGAACTGCTACCTGACTTAAGAAGAAACTGGAAGTCTAGCTCTCAGCAGGCCCTACTAGAGGGGAGATAAGGAGAGAAAGAGGTGCTCAAATGAGGGCTTTTGAGCCACATTTCCAGGAGGCAGCGAGGAGAAATCCAAGAAGCAATTGCCAAGATACATATAAGAAACATCACTTACGCAAACACTCCCACAATCTTTATTTCGATCTCCATCAAAGAAACCAAAAAAAAAAAAAAAGAAGCACCTCCTTTGAGAAGCACCTCATTTCAGTCTCTGCACAGGCCAAACCACCTAAGGTCCCTGAAAAGCTTTCACCATTCATCCTCCCTGAGGTACTTATCACCCAGAGAGCAAGGAAGCAGAAATTCGCTCCAACTAAAAAGATGCAGTGGGCAGGAGGGAACAGGCACTGGAGGCCTTGAGAGAGCCAAACCTCTTCCATGGAGGAAGGGAACTGAGAAGAATCCTAATGACTGCCAATTCACCTAACCTCTCAAGACCTCAGTTTCTCATCTGTAAAATGACAGAAGTCACACAAGAGCTTTATTTCCCCTTCCAAATTTCTGATGCATTTCTCCAGCACAGATGCCCTTCTGAAAGAGTTAAGACCATCCCACATACTGAAAACTCATTTCACAGGTACAAATTTCCTCAAGGCTGAATTAAATTGCTACAATGTGGCACAGAAGCTGCTGTTGAGAAACCATTAGCAGCAGGCACGTACCTGCTCAGACTCCTCATCACTGATGTTGGTCCGGCCCAGCATGGTGGCCTTCACTGTGGACAGGATTTTAAGCTGGGTGCTTATGGTTGGGATTCGCTCGCATACCTAAAAAGAAACTTTAATTTAGTATGTTTCTGTGTTTTTCTTGCCCACCAGCTCCTCAAGGGCAAGACCTTTTCCATCTCTGTATTCTTAGTGGCTGGCTTGCAGAAGGTATTCAATAAAATAGAAGGAGCAGGATTCCTCTTGATTTTCCCCCTAGCATCAGTACAGTCCCTCTGTCCAGAAATGGAAGCGTTAAAATTCTTTCATTTGATTCAGAAATAAACCTCCCTGAATCTGTCCTTCCCACATACACATGTGTGCCTCCCTTTTCTGCCGTTTCTTCCCATTCTGAAGTGCCACCTCCTCTGTGCTCAGCCAGTTCTCTCCTGCTTTTCTCCCTCCCCAACCCCCACTTTTCCCAAGTACCTGTAAGAGGTTGGTTCTAATCCGCTTATCTGTGCACTGCTTGGCAACCTCCTTGGCCAACCGAGTCACCTCGTCTGAGGCCTTGGCGATGTCCTTGGCACACTGAATCAGTGCCCGCTTGGTACCACTGCCCCCTCTGACCAGCCGAGACATCTCGGCCATTAGCAGAGCCATGCGCTTGGCTGCTGCAATGATGTCATTGCCCTAGAGAGAAGCAAGGTACAGTGTGAGCTCAGCCCACACCCTGGCCAAGTTAGGGAAGGAAGTAGAAGCACAGAGACGAGAGGGAGGGAGCCTGCCGCTCTAGCAGCCCTTAGGAAGATGAGAAGAGGATAGATACACAGACTGTTCTTGGGTCATGTGGAGAGCACAGAAGAAACAAAGAAGAGTGAGAGAGAGCACGTGCCCCAGCACGCAGAGAGACAGAGAAAGATATCACCCGACCGGAAAAAGGAAGACTTGGATATTAATGTCAAAGGGCAACATGTGCGCCCCAGGCACAGCAAGGAACAAGCACTTCAGCATCTCCAGGTTAATGATGTCAATAAAATGGGGATGGGCCCAAGAAGTTGGTTAAACAGGCATTTCCTTTCTGTGGGGGGAAAGCAGTAGAGCTGGCCTGAAGGGAAAAATACAGATGAGCCTTTCCAGATGCTGAAATCATCTTTATCCTTATACTTGCTACAAATAGCAGCCAAGGACTGTCACTGCTAAACTAGAATTTAAACCAAGTAACTATTATTTGCTTTGGTGGAAAAAAAATATATATTTTCTGACCGAGACTGTTCCTGCCTTCCATCTATGCCTCTTTATGTCTTGTCAGCCTAATAAAGGAACATGTTATTTTACTTCTTCACATTTAAAAGAGCCAAGAAGCAGTTCTTCAGTCCCCTCAGCTAAATGGCTTCAATTAAAGAAACTCAGCCGAGAGTACTGGGGGAGACTTTGAGAACATAAAAATCATGAGTCAAGCTGTAAATGGAACTCCCCCACTTCAACTGATAGCAGGTTTTCTTACATTTGGCATTCTGGTTCATTAAAACCCTCATGAGCCATAATAAAGTAATGTACAAGTAATTGATGCCTTCAAAAGGCTCATCTTTTGGCTGATAACAACCAAAAATAACAAATGGAATGTTTAAAACTACATAAAAGGCCAGGCCCTGTGTGTTTTTCCCATCATGCTATTCCACTTCCATACAATGCAGTGAGGCATACACACACATGCCACTGCAGGGCGCTCTGTGAGCGGCTTCCACAGGCACCGAGAAGTGGCCAATCATTTATGCTGGAAGGCGTGTAACATCTCAGGCAGTACTGAGGCCAGAGAGAACACGGGTATGGGGAAGAATTCATGAGAACAGGCGTGTGTTAGACGAGGCTGGCTGGGCCCACCTCTTCTGGTGTAGACCTGGGATCATCCCAGGAGTTCAGAACCTTGGTTAGAAGTGTAGTGCCAGGGTTAGCTATTTATTACCCATCATTCTTCAAACTCTTGCCACATGCCACCTTCGAAGGGAAAGAAGGGCTCACCCCCACCTCCCACGCCCTAAAGCCAAAGCTCTGTTGTTCCTGTCCTGCAGCCTTGAGTGCTCTCTCTTCCCCACTCCCATCACCTCAGGACAAGCAGTCAGTGAAGCCCCCTTCCCCATGGGTTCCCATTAAGGCCAGCATTTGCCACAAAGCCAAGTGCAGGACAGCAAGCATTCCTCCCTAGACCCTGCCATGTAAAGCTACCTCTCACCCTGGTCACCTCTGCCTGAGTCGTCAGTGAGAGGTGGGGGGGTGAGAGGGGGCAGGGGGGAAGAAGATCAGGCCAAATGACTTAGTCTACAATGATTCCTGACCTGAAAGTCATTGAGAGATGCATCCACAGCTTCCCAAGGGGTTTACAGTTCCAATATTGACCACAAGGTCAGCGAGAAAAGGAATCCTTTCAAAAAGTGACCCCATCTCTCTCTAGCCCCAAAACATAAATGCAATCCAATTAATCTGGCATTAGCAGACCTATCAAAATGGTGAAGCCAGTCCTAATAACAAGGTGCAAACAGACAGATGCCCTCCCCGTTCAGACTCACAGGACCCGCACAGATCATGAGTGATGCAATGTGTCAAGGCTGCACATGGCCGGATGCATATGGAGCAGCCCCAACTGGGGATGCTCATCAGTACCTTACTAGACCACTTGGTAGCTTCCCGATGCAATGACTGAGCCGCGGCCAGAATGGGCTGGTTGACCGGCTGACTGGATGGCATTAACAGCAGCTCAGGTTCGTAATCGTCTTCCATGTCAGAGGGGACAGGGAACCCAACAGCATCAGCCGCATCTGCCTCAGCTACAACACCTATACCCACCTTAGCGGCTGGGTTACCCGGCTTTGTCGATGGCAGGAAGGATGAGAAACAGGGACAGTGTTAGTAAGAGCACTAGGTCTCGGGAAGCTGAGCTTCAGCTGGTTTAGTAACCAAAGCTTGCCTAGGATGGAAAAGAAAATGGATACTCTCCAGGAGTCAGATGAACCAGCTCCACAGAAGTGGGAATTAGCCTCCAGCGCCAGCCCATTCACAGTAAGGGGGAGAGACTTACTCCAGTAGCAAAGGGTTTCCAGAGAAGTGTTTATACAAAGAAAGCAAGTGGCATCCCTTGTTTATACACTTACTAGCAAAGTTAAATTTGCCAAGAGTAATTCTCATGTCAGAACAATCTCTGAGAAGCCAAACAACCAAACAATAGTAGCTTATTACCTTTAAAAGGAATCCAGAGGGAAAAAGTAAAGGCGGCCACACAAGTTGCTTGACTAGACCAAAGGGAACACCCTGCTGGCTCATATGGACACTGTTCTACATCTTCCTGGACAAGAGAAGTGTCTCCGGTCAGCTCTGCAGCTGCCGATACAGACTATTTCCTTCAAGAGTTAAAAGTCCCAGAATTTAAAACGATACACTGGAGGCAACATATCAAAGGAGGAAAGAGGCAAGAGAAACAATGATAAGTGAAGAGGATCATCAGGTACCCTGCAGCCCCCCACGTGGAAGAAGCCTCGAGAAGACACCTCCTCCAGCCTCCAGTTAGGGAAAACCTAGACTTCAGAGCAGCTCTTCCTACCTAATGTCTTCAGAAACAAGACTTCCACAATCTCCCACTGCATCCATCACTAGTACCAATTCAGATACCACCTAAATCTCGCCAGTCGCACTCACTCCAAACTCAGTGTACATATTTTACAGATAACACATGGACTTGTCAAACGGCCGAGGCTGAGTTTAGAGGAGCTCAACACTGTGAGAATAAGACCCGTGATGGGGAGAGAATTAATTTTATAGCAGGGATGGGAATTCCGAAAGGCCAGGAAGGAAGCAAAGAGATCAAATGATGAAAATAGGCTTGGGGAGAGGGGTGTTAGGAAAATGAAAGGAATTGCCCCAGGGAAGCCAAACACTCATATAAAGAATGACAGAATGCGGAGGGAGAGGGATGGACTGGGAGTTTGGGGTTAGTGGATACAAACTATTACATTTAGAAAGGATAAGCAACAAGTTCCTACTGTATAGCACAGGGAACTATATCCAGTCGCCCAGGATGGGCCACAATGGAAAAGAATATAAAAGATGAAGATATGTGTAAAACTGAGTCACTTTGCTGTACAGCAGAAATTAGCACAATACTGTAAATCAACTATACTTTAAGAAAGAAAGAAAAAAAGAGTAGCAAACACAGGTTCTTTATACCAAACATCTCTAACCAAGAGGAAGTAAGAGTCTGTGTGGAATTGTATTTGAGTTTAATACAACTCCTAAAAGTCCTAAGCTGCACGGCAAGCCTGCCTCCAAAAGGTGACAGTTAAGTTGGAGAATTCAGGGCCAACAAGGAGTCTAGGTACCATCTAAATCCTTTCACCTAAACTGCTTCAATCAGGACTCAACCCCATTCCTTAGAGGACAGGCCTGCTCACTGCTGCTGGGGTTCAGAGTCCCAAAGTATACAAAGACAGACAGACTGACAGACACACAAACTCATACCACCACCCATCTCCCTAATCCACACGGTTCAAGTAGCTCCTGACTTCACAGAGTTCAAAGTCAACAATCTCCAGATGTTCCAAATCTCCAGAGAGAGACCTAAGGATTTCTGGTGACAAATGGCAGAGCAGGGAAACATGTAGGCCACTGCTTCTGCTGCCTAAGCTTTATGTTTTTCTTTACAATTCATGTGTATGTTATGTTCCACTGTACAAGGTATCTGGGGTTTACTATAATGAAATTTAAATTTTCTTTAAAATCTTTGCATAAAACTAATCTTCACTGTCACCCCCACCCCACTCCCCACATGCACGGGGACTCTGCTAATGGTCCCAGGAGTATGCACGCCCCACTTGGAGAATTAGAATTTTAGGTAATTCCACAGGTCAGGTGGAACACCAGCAAGGTCACCGTTCCTTGGAACCTGGGCTCAAAGCTACCAGTTCAGAAAAATACAGAGTTAAAAAGGTCATTGGAATAAGCAATGAGATCCTGCTGTACAGCACTGGAAACTCTCTCTGGTCACTCGTGATGGAGCCTGATGGACGATAATGTGAGAAAAACAATGTATCTATGTATGTGTGACTGGGTCACTTTGCTGTACAGTAGAAAATTGACAGGACACTGCAAACCAACTATCATGGAAAAAATAAAAATCATTAAAAAAAAAAACAAAAAAAAACCCACAGTCAAATCCCCAGCCTGAAAAAAAGCAACATCAGTAGTACATGCAGGAGGTCCCTACGGAACCCCATTCAATACAAGAGCTTGAGACAGCTGAGGGAATGAAAAGAATAAAGGCAGAGAGATGTTGGGAATAAGGACGTAGAGTCATAGAAGAAACAGTTCAGAACTGACTCAGAACTACACTCCACGGCAGTGTTAACAATCATTTTTAGCTCTTACCTAGAGAAGCTACTACTCGCTTTTTATGATTTAGGACAAAACAAGCAAAAGTTACTCACAGGGCATGACCGCAGTGGCACACAAATTTTCACCAACCATGTTAATGTTTACACTTCCAGATTTGTTTAGTTGGAGTTAACCTGAAGCAGTCTTGAGCTTTGGGGTAAGACGATTTGGAGGAAAAAACAAAGTATGTACATGGCTTCTAAGACATCAATCTACCTGCTCTCTGAGAAAAAAGAAGGAAAATGCAAACGTTTCATGAAGCTATAGCAAAGCCCACAAAAGACAGTGCCATGTTTGGAGTATCAATAAATAGCAAGAGAGTGTCTAAAAACATTCAGCAAATCCAAGAAAGAAAAGCAACTTCTCAAGACCAAATGTCCAGCATCAGGGCAGCTGATACGCTAGAGGGCAGAGGAAAGGAATCTTCCTCTCAAACCACAAGCACCCTAGCTCTCACTTCAGCTGCTAGAGGAGAAACCAACAAGCACCAGAAACATCTCACCAGACCACAAGAAAGAAAAGGATTGTGCTATTGGCAACAATAGGAACCAAAGCAGAGAGAGGGTGACTTGCCAAATAAACAGACTCTTCCTCCTGGGCTGTGCGTGTGGTTCTTCATCCTTTCTTAACAAGAAGAGTTTCGTTACTTACCTTACTGGACCATTTGCGAGCTTCATCATGGAGCTGCCTGGCAGCCATCATCATTGGCTGGTTAATCACCTCTCCGGCTTTCTGCTCAGGGAACTCTTCATCCTTCTCCTCTGGTGGTGGAGGCCTGGGCGGAGGGACCTCACCCTCAGGCAGAGGTGGTTTGGGAGGAGCAAGCTCATCTGTCAGCTAAGAAAGAATTAGCAGGTTGTAAGTAAAGCCCTAGGAGCTACTCCCCACTAGAATTCTTTCCTTTCCTTTAAAAGACATCTCCGGAAAAGTCATCCACATTCACTTCATTTAAGACCACCCACACTAAGCACAAGACCACCCGCTTCAATCTCAATAGAAGCATATTTTCCTTCCTTTTTTTTTTTTTTTTAATCTGCAAAAAGTTAGCAGCTACTGTTTCGGACATATTCCAGGGAGGCATGCACAGCATTGCTGTACCAAGGATCCTCAGAGAAGGTCTAAATTCTGGCCCTGACTGTGTTGAAGGGCAGCTGCCTAAGCATGTAACTTCCCCCCTGGGCCTCGGGTTCCTCATCTGTCAATGAGGGGTATCTAGACCAAACGACCACTAAGTTCTTAATTTCACATGGCAAGACTCTATTGATCAGTAAGAATCCATTCCCCTGGCCTAAACCACCCGCCAGCAAGAATCAATCAAATCCAAAAGCATCAGGTAGTTCTCTGGTGGCTCAGCAGGTTAAGGATCCAGCATTGCACTTCTGCGGTTTGGGTGCGCATCTGTGGCGCAAGTTCAAACCCTGGCCAGGGAAATTCTGCATGTTGTGGGTGTGGCCAAAAACAACAAAAAGAAGCATTGAAGGCTACGGAAGTCTACTTCTAACTAGGTTGTATCTACAAACTTTTTTTTTTTTTTTAAATGGCTGCCCTTGCCACATATGGAAGTTCCCAGGTTAGAGGTTGAATCTGAGCTGCAGCTACCAGCCTACACCACAGACACAGCAACGCCAGGCCTAAACCTCGTCTGCAACCTACACCACAGCTCACAGCAACACTGGATCCTTTAACCCACTGAGCATGGCAAGGGATTGAACCCACGTTCTCATGGGTATTAGCAGGGTTCTTAATCCACTGAGCCACAATGGGAACTCTGTTATCTATAAGTTATTGCCCAGTTTCCCTCCTCCTAAACCATTTACCTATGGGAGAAGAAAAAAAGAAAAATTCATGATACTTTGTGCGGCATCAAAATTTTTAAATTATGGTTGGGGAAAAATAATTTTTTTTAAAAAAAAGGACTATACTTTTGCTACTAGAAAAAAGTCAGGCTAAGGAAAGAACACAGAGTCTAACCACCTCAGTTTTGCCATCAACTGGGAACACAAATTCTCACCACAAGCTGTGCAGATTATTTTCCCACTCCTCACTAACTCATCACTCATCACACCCACACTCACCAAAGCCAGTCACTCTCATCACAGCAGGCCAACACCACAGACCCCCACTTAACCCAGCACACCCCATGCATAAGCACTGCGTCAGGACTCCACTAGATTCCAGAATGAAAGACCAGTTGTGCGTCTGACTAAGTTTCAAGAATAAGTTCAACAAAGCCCCCTAGGGATTGAGGCTCCAGAACAGTCTACCTCTCTCTTGCTTCAGTCCCAACACCCTGATGCTCAATTCTCCCCCTCTCTCTCTGAATTTACTTACGCGGAGCTGTTCAAGGTCTGGCGGAGGAGGCGGGAAGTCAGGCTCCTGAGGTTGGAAGGCTTCTCTCACCTTGGCCACGGCTCCCAGGATCCGGTATCCTGAGTCCAGGAAGCTCTTTTGCAGGCCTAAACACAGACACCGTCACTTTCAGCTGGGCAGGTCCGTGCCCTGGAGCACTGTCCAGCAGAAGAACTGGTTTCCAGTAACAAAAGCTGGATATGCAGCTGCCAGTGAGCAGCACAGGCAGAGACTGAAGGGAAAAGGAGGTAAGGGCCTAAGGCCAGCAAAGAGTCACAAGTGTCACAGACCAGCTGTCCCCTGTAGTGCTCAGTGTGCTGCCTGGTTTACGTAACTAGTAAGTACTTAGGACATTGCTGGGCATGAAGGCTTTGGGCTCAGGTGGTGCTCTTTGCCTCTCACACTGGAGCAGCCAAGAGAGAAGCCTGCCCCACTCAGAAAGGGGAGCTGGCCGTTTCAGATGTGCACACGTTCCCTGGAGCCCTTCTCACCTTTCTCCCTGCCCTTGGCTCGGCTTGGCATTCAGCATATTAACCCCTACGTTGAGCTGTTGCTACTGTGTCCGGTCACCTAACATTCAAGAATCGACTCAAACTATGAAAAACTCCACAGAGGACACTGAGCATGTCCTTAGTGATGGTGGGTTGAGAAAACTAGAAAGATTCTGCCAGGGCTGGGGACAAGCAGGGCGGCCCCCTCCTCCCCACTCCCTCACACTGGGTGGATTCTACTCACAGACAAGGCTACAAACATTGGATGCTCACAGCAAGAAGGAATTCAGATGTTTCCAACCAAAAAAGGAGTGGTAATCTCTTTAGCAGTAATGAAAACACAATCAAAATTCAGCTAAAGGAAATCCAGATTTTTTGGTGTAGGACCAAGATAATGACCTAGGAGACCCATAGGTCAATTTAAGCCCTCCAGATTTGACAGAAATAGAGAATGTTGTTCAGAGCAAAAGCATTTTAAGAAAAGCAAAAGTTGGAGTTCCTGTTGTGGCGCAGTGGTTTAAAGAATCCGACTAGGAACCATGAGGTTGCGGGTTCAATCCCTGGCCATGCTCAGTAGGTTAAGCATCCGGTATTGCCGTGAGCTGTGGTATGGGTCACAGACGCGGCTCGGATCCCACGTTGCTGTGGCTCTGGTGTAGGCCGGCGGCTACAGCTCCGATTGGACCCGTAGCCTGGGAACCTCCATATGCCGCAGGAGTGGCTCAAGAAAAGGCAAAAAGACCAAAAAAAAAAAGCAAAAGTTATGCTAGTTACATAAACTAAATGGTTGGTAACCTGGCTATCAGGCAACTTTTGAGAACTTTCCAAAATAATGACAGGCGATGTTAAGAAAGTGCAGAGAGGATGAACCAGAGAAACTAACGATAACCCTGCCAGTATTGCAGGAAATATTCTCTCCAATATATTTTGGACAGGAAAAAATTAACCTATAGCATCCTCAAACTAAGAATCTGCAGTATTTGCTCCCAGACTTTGTATGTAGTGGCTGTGGGGTGCATACCCTCTCCCCAGCCAGTCGGCTCCCTGAATTAATCTCTCAGCTGAGGTGAATCACACCAGGCTTTGCTTACCAGGGTCAGAAATGTTTCCTGCCACAGCCTTTGCATCCATCACCATTGGGGAGATGGTTTTGCTCAATTCGTCAGAGGCAGCTTTCACCGCCTCACGGAACTTGGGATCCTCAGAGTTCTCCACCTCCCTCTTAGCCACCAGCAGAATGCGGTTGGCCCGACGAGCGATGCTGGTTGCCCCAGCAACCAGCATCTGAGGCTGAATGTTGGCCATGGCTACTTTACACTTGTCCAGGTCTTTTTTAATCGCTTCTTCGGAAGCATCCAACAGAGATTTGGTGTCAATGGCTTCGTCCACCAACCCTGTCCAGAGAAGAGAAATGGAATTTAGGCGCTGTTTTAGAAGAACAGAAACTCCAAAACTCTGGTGTCCACTCCAGCTTCTCACATGAAAAGTGCAACACCCATAATTCTCACCTTCGGCTCAAAGCCCTTCTTAACATAATCAAAAGCCTCCAGGTGATTACTAAACACACAAAAATTTAAAAGGGAGGATATAGCCCAGGAGGCCAGACAGACTCACGGCATTTATACCAATTGTGGCCACCGGACTTCTTGTATCTACCACAGACAGGCCGAAAAGGATCAGGAGGAAACAAGGATTGCGTCTGAAACCCTCACCACATCAGCGCCACATTATCTGTTAACAGCATTTTCCCCCCTCCCGTTCTCACTCCCCAGCCATCTGTTGCTTGTTGGCAGCTTGAAGTGCCCAAAAGGAGCCATGCAGAGGATTCCAATAACCCTAACAGCCTGCTTCTTGTTTCTGTTACCTCACTGCAGACACCTCCGGAGCTCCGCTTTCATCTCTGGCTGCTACGGCCCCCTGTCCCTGCAGGTTGTACAGGGAAGCCAAAGTGCCTACATCCCTCTCCCCTTCCTCTCGCATCCCTCCCTCCACAGAGGACGAAGATTCAGAGGTGCCCCTTCGACTGCACAGACGCAGGTTGGTTGGTAGCTGGTTTCTCCTTTTTGGAAACTACGTAGCTGATAAGTTGGAGGAAATTCTGAGACAAGTTGTATTAAATGGTAGCCATTGTGGTTCCTTGAAATGTGAACCCGCCGAAAATAACAGGGACACTGACTGTATCCACAAATACCGCCTCTCAGCCTCTGAAACCAAACTCTGGCTCACACAGAGCAAAGACACTATTCAAAGAGAAGATAGGCACTTTAACAATAAACATCACACCGGGAGAGCAGCATTAAAATGAAAGCTACTCAAAGAGTCTCTCTTCGGACAAAGGTGAAGAGCCCATATGAGGAGCCGCCGCTGCTCAGCAGCCTTAACAGGGCCAAGTACACATGACCGTTCCTTTATCCAATTACACAACCGGTCCTGCTTGAGTTTCTCAGAACTCGTTCCTCGTGGATTAGATAATAAGTTCTTATGATCCCACACAACTCTACCTGTCATTTTTTCAACATTATCAATCCACTGGTTCTTCATGGTCTCAAAATGTTCATAAGCAGCTTGATTTCCAGGATTCCTAAGTAAGATGCGAGCGGCTGAGACAACCTGGGGGGAACAAAACAAGCTTTAAGCACCAGAGCACCTTCCCACTCAAATAAACCTCCTGCAAAGCTTGCCCCCTCTTTACCTACAGATGGCACTCTAAGGCCAAAAACTGACAAGTCTCTTTTCAGATCAAACACTTTAGTTTCGGTCACATAAATGGCTCCCCAGAATGGGCTCTCACAAAACGTGTTACCGTCATAGCCTGATTTCAAGAAGGTAATAAAGTGACAAAATAAAAGGGTGTTTGATACTTCTCAACATACACAAAACAGACAGATACTCAAGCCCTCGGGGTCAACTCTCCCATCTTAAAAAGCACTACTAAGAAAGATACTAAAAGTTATTTAAGACAGATTTATGAATATTTATTAGAAATAACTGTCCACAGTTCACAAAATGCTTTCATATACATGATCTTACTGAATCCTCACAATAAACCTATGAGAGAGACCGGACAGTAATTTCTCCACTACACGGCTGTAAAAACCCAAAACACAGAACAGTTACGTGACTTGCTCAAGAGCTCCCAGCTAGTCAGTTACAGCACTTGGGGAAGGAACTGACATTTACTGGGTATTTGACAAGTTACAGGCTATACAGGCATCTTCTTAATCCTCAAAACGATCCACTAGGAAGGAATTCTCTCCATTTGATACAAGAGGAAATCAAAGTCACAGAGGATTCAAGTCTAGATCTGTCTGCAACGTCCTTGCTCTTTCCAGTTGGTGTCCTATGCCTCGGTTCTGTTTCTGTTTTTTAGGACCTCGGTTTTACATAGAAACCCTATGTTTTATGTTCCATGTTTTACAGACTTTTTTTTTTTTTTTTTTTTTTTTTTTTGTCTTGTTGTTGTTGTTGTTGTTTTTGCTATTTCTTGGGCCGCTCCCGCGGCATATGGAGGTTCCCAGGCCAGGGGTCCAATTGGAGCTGTAGCCACCGGCCTACGCCAGAGCCACAGCAACGCGGGATCCGAGCCGCGTCTGCAACCTACACCACAGCTCACGGCAACGCCGGATCGTTAACCCACTGAGCAAGGGCAGGGACCGAACCCGCAACCTCATGGTTCCTAGTCGGATTCGTTAACCACTGCGCCACGACGGGAACTCCTACAGACGTTTTTAAAGAACATAAGACATGTTCGCATTTTATGGAATTATTTATTTATTTATTTATTTTGGCTGTGCCAGGGGGATGTGGAAGTTCCTGAATCAGGGGTCAAATCCATGCCATAGCAGCGACCCAAGCCTCTCCAGTGATAACCCCTGTGCCACAAGAGAACTCCTATGAAATTTTTTTTTAAAAAAGGAAGTCCCGGAGTTCCCGTCGTGGCGCAGTGGTTAACGAATCCGACTAGGAACCATGAGGTTGCGGGTTTGGTCCCTGCCCTTGCTCAGTGGGTTAACGATCCGGCGTTTCCGTGAGCTGTGGTGTAGGTTGCAGACGCGGCTCAGATCCTGCGTTGCTGTGGCTCTGGCGTAGGCCGGTGGCTACAGCTCCGATTCAACCCCTGGCCTGGGAACCTCCATATGCCGAGGGAGCGGCCCAAGAAATAGCAACAACAACAACAAAAAGACAAAAAAAAAAAAAAAAAGGAAGTCCCTTGGAGTTCCCGTTGCGGCTCAGTGGTTAACGAACCCGACTAGTATCCATGAGGACGCAGGTTTGATCCCTAGCCTCACTCAATGGGTTAAGGATCCCGTGTTGCCATGAGCTGTGGTGTAGGTCACAGAAGCAGCTCGGATCCCGCAATGCTGTGGCTGTGGTGTAGGCCGGTGGCTATAGCTCCAACTGGACCCCTAGCCTGGGAACCTCCATATGCCGCAGGTGCAGCCCTAGAAAGATAAAAAGACAAAAAAAAAGGAAGCCCCATGTGGCACATCTGGTGAGGGATCAGGCATTATCACTGCAGCAGCTCAGGTCACTGCTGTGGCACAAGTTCCATCCCTGCCAGGAACATCCACATGCTTCGGGTACAGCCAAAACAATAAAAAAACAAAAAGCTAGACAAGTATGATTTTTCAAGAGAATCCAACTTGTTCACATGCCACACGGGCAATTAAGAGACATGATTATTTCCCCTGTCTCTGCCCACAAGCCCTCACCAAAGCCAGTATCACCAATTTATAAAGCCCAGACAGTTCCTAATGTATCACAGGCACTCAAAACATATCTGCTGAGTAAATGAATGAAAAAATAATGAATTCTCTATAATATAATTAGAAAAAACACTCAAATATCATACTACAGGATGCTGAACCTATTTTTTTTTTTTTTCAGCTTTTTAGGGCCACACGTGTGGCATATGGCATATGGAGATTCCCAGGTTAATCAGAACTACAGTTGCAGGCCTACACCACAGCCGCAGCAATGCCAGATCTGAGCTGCATCTGTGACCTACACCACAACTCACGGCAACACCAGATCCTTAACCCACTGAGCAGGGACAGGGATCGAACCCGCAACCTCATGGTTCCTAGTCAGGTTTCCGCTGTGCCACAACAGGAACCCCTGAACCAATATTTTTAAGAACATCTATCAGGTACCAGAACTTTAATTCCTGTCCAATTTGTTTTCTTTTGTTCCCACTCTTCCAATATACTGTTCACAGCACACTAGCTATCGCTTGGTTATACAATTAAGTAGAAAAGGAAAACAAATTATGGATACAAACTTTTTAAATACTCTCAAAAAAACATGGGGAAAGGCCTAATAAATGCTAAAATCAAAACAAATTACCCCTCAAGACTATCCAAATGTTTCCCTAATTATGCTAGGGGGCGGGGGGGGAGTGTGCTTTACCAGTTTTCTCTACTCTCAAAACTAATCTATGATGATTGTAAAAAATTCCAATAATATAAAAAGGATTTATGGGGCTGTGTGGGTTTTTCCAAGATGTTTTACAGTAAGTGTTCAAAAATGTGTAGAAACTCTTCTGCAATTAACTTCACTTACTATATGGTGAGCGCATAATAAAAGAAGGAGTGAAACCCACCTGGGGTGTGAGTTCTCGGGCTGTCTTCACTGAGGCCTGAATGCCTTCTACTGTTGATTTATTAGCAGTTCCAACTGCAGCCGCCTTCTCTGCTGTGGCACCAAGCCTTCCTGAATGGTTTTCAAAGTTAGCTGCCCTCTCATCAAACACCTTGAGGAAAAGACAAAGATATTAAGAAATTTTATTTCAAGAAAATGGTTCGGGCAGCCTGAGAAAAAGTCTCTCTTTAAGCAGAGGCAGCAACTACTTGAACAAAGACTTTATGAGATGACATCAAACTCTAGGTAATAAGACAACAGTCAAACATCAAGGCTCGGCTTTGCCAGATCTCCTGAGAGCTTCAGCCATAAGCATCACACACCCTTGAATTTCAGTTCAACCAAGAGCAAACAGGACTTAGAGCACTGTGTAGTCTGCAATTAGGAGTTCATGGCATGCAAAGACAAATAATCCCTGTTCCCAAAAGACTTATCCTCTAATGTGAAGATAGAAAACCCACTCGAGGCTCCAGTGTAGGTGGCTGGGTGCATTAAAGGCCAAGAATATCCACAGAGTCCTAAGCAGAGCTCCAGCCTCCTCAGAGCAGCTCCCTCACGTATCCCATTACCATTAATGTTGTAAAAACCCTGCCCCTGACCTCGGGTGAAACGATAGCTGGTGCTCACATCCAGACCTGACACAAGGGTAAGGATGGCTGACTTCTGTCACCCCAAATGCAAAACTCTCCACCGAATTAATTGCTCAGCACTCACATTTTTTTAAAAGTTAACTTCTGCTTCGACAATGCTATCATGCAAGTTCGCATACCATGAAAGGGACCATTTACCCGAAAGTGACAAAAGCCCTCCTATTATTTGTTTGTATAACATTATTAGAGTTGATGCTTGAAGCAAGGTATAGCCAACAGCCCTGGTGAGCCTTATACCATACACAGAGCAGGTCAGGAACCACCTGGCAGAATCTGTCCTCTTTGCTTCCTCCTGAGGGTCTACCTGCCCATCCTTGGAGACAAGTTCCAGCTCCCAGTGGACAATCTCCCAAGTCTCCTGGTTCAAAAGCAGGCTCCAGTCTCATCACCAGGGTACTATGTTTACCCACTCAAGCCTCTTCCCCATCCCAGCCCCTGAGTTCTTGTCATTTATTACTCAGAATCTCTGCCTAAATCTCTGATCTCCTGGCCTCAGTCTTTGGCTGGCCTCCCACACTCTGGATCTGAAGGCCTGTTGCTGAGTTTGGTTGACCATCTCAGTAATTAGAGAGAAAGAACAAAGATGTAGAGGGGAGAAAGGTCAGAGTAGTCAGGAAACTATAAGCAATGAGGTATTGCTGGGGCGTGAACGGAAAGGCAGCGTTTTGTGGAAAACGGGGATAGATAGAGTATTAGAGGCCAGACCACAGAGCTCTGGTTTTCTCCTGTGTGAAAGGTAAGGGCCACCATAGGGATTAAACAGGAAAGTAACAGGGTCAGATTTGTATTTTTATCTTATCGGTGGCCTACGGACAGATTCAAAGAAGACCAGACACAGCTTAGCAGTCATTCAAGGGGACCAGGATCAGACCACGAGAGCTGTGGCAACATGAATGGAAATTGGAAAGGCTTCAAGAAATATTTGTGGGATCAAATCAGCTTGTCTTAATTTATCAATGTGGGAAGATGAAGGGAAGGGTTAGTGGTGACTCATAATTTTCCAACAGAACAAGAGCAAGGGCCCCAGGGTTAGAACATATAAACATAAACAAGGAATACTGGGAATACAACACCAGATGCAGAGATGTGATGATGGAGCCGCTTGTACCAACTCACCCAAGTTCATAAAAGCCAAATATACTCCTCTCTTCCCACCTCTGCTTACAGAGACCTCACACTGAACAGCCATCATGGGAGTGTATTTGCATCATGGAAATCAACAAACATTGTAAATCAGGACCTTTTCTGTTGTTGTTTCTGTTTGTTTTTTCCTGGAGAACTGTTCTACCAGCTCATCACTGTCTTTACTGTTCACTGAAGGACTCTGGCTTCACTCTGGGACAGGGAAGCGTCAGCTGACAGGTTTGAGTGCAAGAATGACATCAAATGATTTAAAAGAATTGTCCTGACTTCTGTGCTGAGAATACAGTACCCTAATCAAAGGGAGGGTTCTGACTGGAGTGCCCCCATTCCTCATTTCTTACTGCCTAGAACATAATGCCTAGGGCTGTAACAGCCATCTCAGATGGTGAGGCAAAGACCAAAAGAATCACAGAGATGGCAGCTCTCATGGTGTCAAGCTGCTGAACTGATGCCAGGGCCACCTATCTCCATGTTTCTTGTTATGTGATGAAAATAACATTTGTTTTCATCTCTGATGGTCAGGTCTTATACTACTTGCAAGTAGAGACATGTCCTCAAGATACTCTTCAGTGACACACTTGAGGACTGAAAGATGTGCCAGGGTCTTCCTTCCCTCTCCTACCCTCCCACTCTTCATCCACAATTTCCCAACCACTCCTGACATACCCTGTAATCACATTTTACCTTTACACACACACACACACGGCTGGCCAAATGGGAGACCTCAGATACCCACCTCTTCTCTATTGGGTGCATCAGGAGGGGCAGTGGCTGCCACTGCCAGCAGCTTGATGGGAGTTGTGGTATCACTGAAAACATCTGACACCTCTTGAGTCATGGCTTCTTGCATCCGGGCTTTCAGATCCTTAAAAACATTGTTTATAAATGAAAATTTCCAGGAATATCCAAAAAGCACAGCTGCTATTGTCCCCCCTTTCCTGATAAAATCATTCATTCAGTGTTTATCAACTTTATCAACTGTGAGTATCAGCTGTGTACAAAGCAGTAAGCAGGCATGAAACAGGTGCAAGATGTTAATCCTACACTCTAACAGATTAAGAAGAAGTAAGACTTGACCTGCATTACCCTAGAGACTGTTCCACCAGATCAAGAAATCATACTTCCTTTCATGGTGGCCTCTAAGAAATGATACTAAGAATCATGGGTTTGAGCCCAGAGAAGACCGTGGGCATAGAGTTCCTCACCAATCCCAAGGCTGGAGGGACCTCAGACCACAGGAACTGTAAAGACTGGTGGATGCAGTGCCAAATATCTAAGCAATTTCTTATATTTAAAGAAATCAAGAATGGTAAAGTTATTGAATTTCAATAAGTTTTCAATAAAGTTAGGATTTTCAATAAAGCTATTTCAATAAAGTTTCTAGAAAAACTTGATAGCGAACAAGTGTATCCATTTTTTTTAACATAGGTCTAAAAAAGGAGATTTCCAGAAGGCATGAAAAGACTCCTTTTCAAAATGATCACACTTAATCCAATCTAAGTTTTATACTAGATTTATACTCAAAAAAGTCTCAGTCCTCGCACTGTTTCTCAAGATGGGTGGCATACACTGGCAGGTGATAATTTGAGATGATTTCAGGTGTTATACAGACAAATGCTTTTATTTTAATAATTGTGTTTTATAGAATACGAGAAAAACTATAGCTCATCAAGCTCCTGATTTCAGGATTATTATAAATTCTTTTAAATAAATGTATTTAAGTCTAAAAAAGAAGTTCATTTTAAGAAATTATTGACTAAATAAATAAGTGATACACGATAGAGCAAATTTTTTTGGGGGGGGCCATTTTGTCTTTTTAGGGTCGTACCCATGGCATATGGAAGTTACCAAGCTAGGGGTCGAATCAGAGCTGTAGCTGCCAGCCTATGCCATAGCAACAGCAACACGGGATCCGAGATGCATCATAGCTCACGGCAATACTAGATCCTTGACCCACTGAGCAAGGCCAGGGATAGAACCCGAGTCCTCATGGATACTAGTCAGGTTCGTTAACTGCTGAGCCACAACGGGAACTCCTGCAAGAGCTCTTGATTGACTGAAACTTTCAAAATACAACTTTAGCTGCTAATTGCTGTCATACACTCGAGAACTTTTACCTAACAAAAATAGCTCTGGATTTTTTGCTTTTTAGGGGCACACCCTCGGCATATGGAGGTTCCCGGGCTAGGGATCAAACTGGAGCTACAGCTGCTGGCCTACGCTACAGCCACAGCAACTCGGGACCCAAGCCGCATCTGCGACCTACACCAACACCAGATCCTTAACCCATTGAGAGAGGCCCAGGGTCGAACCAGCAACATAACGGTTACTAGTTCTGTTAATTTCTGCTGCACAACAAGAGGAACTCCTGGATTTCCTTATATTCTTTTTCTTGAGAGGGAAAGGGAGCGCACCTGCAGCATGTGTAAGTTCCAGGGCCAGGAATCGAACCCATGCCATTGCAGTGACAATGCCAAGTTCTTAATGACTAAACCACCAGAACACTCCCTGGTTTTCTTTATATCCTTGATCTCACCCTTTTCACTTCCCCTAGACTCAAGAAATTATATATTCTAAAAACTCCCACCCTAGTTTTTCAATAGTAGTAAGTATAAGAAATGTAATGATATGTGCTTGCGTGTTCTACCTTTAAGGAGTCTTGGAGTTGAGATGCAAGTGCTCTCGCCTGAGGACTCTCCCCTTCCCCTCTGGCAGCCAGGTCAGCCAGCTGGGCTGTCAGCTGGTCCACTCGGTCACACTTTGCCAGAAGATCTTGGCGATAAGGCCCCATCATGACATTAGCCAGACGATGCCCTTCGGCTACAAGCCCCCGGATGGCAGCCTGACCTGGACCAAGAAGAAAACACTGAAGCTCACATGGACCTGGAGAGGCCAACTGCAGAGCCATTCTGGGAAGGATTTCTTAATTAGTGGGGTCTTTTCCCCCAAGCAGTACAAAAAGTTGGGGAAATATAAAAAATGTTAAAAATATAAACCACTCATAATCCCATCATCTAGAGATTGATATACTTGAAGATTTCCCACCAGTTTTCCCCCACTCCCTTCCCCCCCCTTTTCTTTTTTTTTTTTAGGGCTGCACCTGTGGCATATGGAAGTTCCCAGGCTAGGGGTCAAATCAGAGCTACAGCTGCCAGCCTACACAATGCCAGATCAAAGCTGCATCTATAACCTATGCCTCAGTTCGAGGCAATGCCAGATCCTTAACCCAGTGAGCAAGGCCAGGGATTGAACCTGCATCCCCATGGATACTAGTCGGGTTCTTAACCCGCTGAGCCACAACAGGAACACCTTCTTCCAGTCTTGTTTAATGCATTGCATGCTCCCACATATACATATATTTCTCTTTTAGAAAACTGGGACCATACTATATATTAACTTTTATTCTTGCTTTTCACTTAACATGAGCATTTTAGAAAAATTAATTATTCTTAAAAATTATTATTCTTCAAAAAATCATATTCTAAAAAGCTATTTAACATCTTATATTAGCCATAACTGTTAGCCATTTACCTATTATTAAACCTTTATGCTGTTTACATACATTCTTATATGTAACTCCTTAGAAACATCTCTAATTATTTCCCCAAATAAGTTCCTATAAGTCAAAAAGCTGAGTCAGTGGGTATGAAATTTCGTAAAGTTCCTAACGTATAATTCCCAATTGCCATTCAGGAAATTTGTACTAATAAATTCCTCCATCAGTAAATTATACATCTGCCTGATTCCCCAACACTGGGAATCACCAATTTAAAAATTTATCTTTTCCTACACTCTAAAACAGTTATAATGGAAAAAAAATAAAAATCATTAAAAAAATAAATAAAAATAAAAATTTATCTTTTTCTAATGAATACAACAAATAAAGTAAATAGATCTTTCAGTTTCAGCAGGCCTGCTATCATAACATGATGTATCCTTTCTTAAAATCCCTCAAAAATCAAAATTTTAGGTTATTACTTCTACAGGTACCTGTGTGACACAGGAACCCTTACAACCGAAAATAACCTTGGTAGTTGAATGCCTTTCACTTATTTTCAAAAATTATATTTAACTGGGAACTTTCTAAGGACTATAATAACAGAAATACAATAGAATGAAATTATACACAAACTAGAAATAATTAGCTTAAAGTTTCAATTACAACCTGAGGACTTTTCTATGTGCCCATAGCAGAATCATTTATTTGCTAATACCCCTTGATTGAATCATAGGAATCTTATTGGATATTGGAAATGGAGTCACATTGTGGAATGACTTACTTACCAGTGGCTAAAGAAGCCCTCTGTACCTAATTACTAATGATTTAGGATCTTTATCAACAACTTGCTTATCTTCACTGACATAAATTTAATGAGGGTTAAGTGCACTGATGGCCTTACCAACTCCCCGGTCATCCACTGTGGGATTATCAATCCACCGCTGTGCTTGCTCAATCTTGCCCTCAAGGTGCACAGCTGCTTTGGCAGGTCTGCTGTTGGCCACAGCCCTGTTGGTTTTGGTCTGCAAGTTCTGCAGGGCCGTGGCCACCTGTTTGGCCAATGCGCGGGCCTCTGGGGAATCTCCTTTTCCCCTGCAAAGGAAAAAAATAGCCATCCAGTCACATAGAGACACTCGTTACCATGAGCTGACTTAATTGCTAATACAAATGCTAATGAGATGACAGAGTGCTAATGATTATTGTTAAGTTGGTTTGGAAAGAAAGGGATTTTCTATTTGGCCTTTAAGAAATTAATAATATAAATTTATTTTGCCTAGTTAAAACATTTAAATGTTATAGTTAATTGAGTTTGGTCAATCTAGCTCAACTTAGCTCAACCATTTGATAAGATGGGCTCAATCAATCATCACCAGGTTAGCTGAATCCTCAGCCTGCCACCTCTGAAAACATCAGTTCTTTTGGAATAAGGTGGGTCCAAGCAGCCATGTTTTTTGCATAACAGTAGCTGTAGTAGTTATAGCAAAACCAGTAGCACAATGTTTTGAGTCCTAGCTCTGCAGGGGCTCCTTCAAATACTCTTCTTATGTTATTTAATCCTCACACAACCGTATGTGGGAAATAGCAGTATTATCCCGATTATTCAAAAAACAAAACTGAGGCACAAAGATGAGATTATTTACTCAGAGTTCCAACACTTACTTCAGGGGAGCCAGCACTGAAACTCAGGCACTCTGTCTGCATTCAGTCCTCACTGCTGGATATTATTTATATGGCCTTATGCTGGTATCAAATAATCCCCAGTCCTCGCGATAATGATGGAACTGGGTGTCAATCTAATTCAAAGGCAATATGCCCACAAGTCAGGCAGAACACTTAATTTGATTCTGGTGGTTCTCAAAGACCAGTGTAAGTTAGTTGAGATGTTATTTTTAAATGCAGATTGTTAAACCCAGCACCAAAAGAGATTCTGATTAAGTATGTCAGGGGTTGGGTCCAGGGGTCTGTACTTTTAACAACCTTCCCAGCTGATTCTGAGATAGGTGGTCTCTGGTCCATATTTTTAAAAACTCGACACACAGAGTGAAATAGAGTGTACCACGCAGCTACTAAGAGAAGGAGGGAGAAGTGTCCAGCTGCCACAAGACCTGGTCATATTTTAAGCCAGTGGGTTCAAATAGATGCCTCTATATATTTTTCAATAAACATTTGCTTTTAGTTGTTTTTGTTATGGCCACACTCGAAGCATGTGTACGTTCGCAGGCCAGGAATTGAATCTGAGCCACAGCGTAGCAACACCAGATCCTTTAACCCACTGCACTGGGCCAGGGATCAAACCCATGCCTCTGCAGCAACCCGAGTTGCAGTCAGTTTCTTAACCCACTGCACTACAGCTGAAACTCCAATAAACATCCACTTTTAACTTGAGCTGGTTCCTTGCAACCAAAGAACCACAACAAGAACATGAACATAGAAATAAAGACTTCCACAATTGCATCACAAGTGGAGATAACTGCCACCCTCGCCCATCTTATTTCAAAGACTTCAGCTTCTAACCATTATAAACATATAAAAAGCCTGACTCATTATATATCTCAAGTCCACTGGGTTGTAGAAAAGTAAATTCAGAATAATCCTGTCTCATCGATAAAAATGCAAATATTAGCTTACCTAACAGAATGACTAATTTAGATGCTATCTGAAGAGCTCCTTTATGATCCTAAATTTCTACACTTTCTCCATTATAAAGCAAGAAAAAGAAGGTATTTACGATGGTTCTGATCATAGCTACTCCTGCTGCCAGGAGGTTATTTATATATATAAACAGTAGGAATCAGTAATGATGGCATGGGCCAAACTTGAAGGTCTGCTGCTATCGCTATTATCATTCTCCACTCATCATTAAGAAACATTAATGAGTGCCTGCTGTGTGTATGGACTTGTATTAGGGTCCTGAGAACACAGTTTTTCCTCCTTTGAGTATTTATTTTTAAATCTAGTAAACATGTAAGCAGACTATATTAAGGGGCTAATGTGCATGAACAGAGACCTAACTTTGTAGACATTATATTTTACAGTTAAGGATGTTTCATAATTGCTACATAAGAAATAACATTGCTGGGGAAGGAAGAAAGTATCTTCTTATGCCTCCTCCCTTTCACCTCCTATCCCCCACCACTCACCACTTTCCATAGCTTGCCCCAAAAGTTATTTTCCTCATATGCCTGGGAAACAGATATGTCACAAACATGGTACAGCGGAGAGTCCTATCCTGAAACTTCAAAAATAGATCTCAAAAAGAGTAGTTCTTACTTTCTTATATTTATTAATTTAAAACTATCCGCCTTGGAGTTCCTTCGTGGCTTAGCAGGTTAAGGATCCAGTGTTGTCATTGCAGCAGTTGGGTCACTGCTGTGGCACAGGTTGGATCCCTGGCCTGGGAACTCCACATGCTGCAGGTGCAGCTCCCCCCAAAAAAGAAAAAACAAAACAAAAAACAAAAACAACTATCTGCCTTTACCCTGTCATTCAGAATCAATAAAATACAGTGGAAGAGCATCGTATGTGTATTTAACCTATAAAATTTAACTACGTATGCACTTAGGGGAAAAAAAAGAAAGATTAATGGACAATTTAACTGATTAAATACACACTGTCTTCGTAGATCTGCTAATTTAGAAGTCAGAGCAGATATTTCTCCAAGAGAACGCAGAATGTCATCTCTCTCTTTAGGATCATCACATAATTCTGCTATTTTCCGAGCTTCAGCCAAGGCCCCTCGAATCTGTTCTTCTCCTTCTGGTCCACCATTTGGATCTGCGAGCCAATTCTACACACATAGAAAACATACATAAGAAAAGCAGCACACTGCCATCTATTCACGAATCAATTAAACTTATTAGCAAGGCCGTCAGAAATATTCAAAAGTTATCACAAGGCATACCAGCAACTGTTTTTATAATGCTGATCCTTATTATTTTACACTGGCTCTTGCTCAAGTAAGAACAAATCAATTCTTCATCTTTTTTTTTTTTTTTCAGCCACGCCTACAGCATGTAGAAGTTCCCTGGCCAAAGACTGACCTCGAAACACAGCAGTGACCAAGCCACAGCAGTGACATCAGATCTTTTAACTGCTAGGCCACTAGGGAACTCCAATACTTCATCTTTTCAAAAACGGGGTTTTTTTTCTCTTAAAAAAATGATTTTTTTTCCTTTACCATTAGGACAAAGTATCTTCACAAGCTTTATCTTATCTTTGAACTAATCACACCTTATTAATTCTTCGGTTTCTCAAACATATATGTTTCTTCATGAAATGCTTGAAAATCACTTTGCAGTAGAGTAGGATCAGAAAACTTTAACCCTTAACATTGCTATGACCAAGTATAGTTGTGATTTCTGAGACAAAGAACAGGTTTACCGTAATTTCCATCAGGAAGTAGGATTCTCTTAGTGCTCAGCATGCTTACTTTTAACTAATTGAAGTATTCAAAATCAAGATCTCTATTTTAAAATATAAACATTATTCTTTAATCTGCGGTGGTAGGCAACGTGTTAACATTGGCAACTGCTGGGGATCAGTCGTCACTTAAAAACACTCATTATCCACCCACAGTAAATTAGAGAGAGAGGGAGGGAGGGATATAGGATATTTATGGAACATTTCCCTTTCTCTCTGATTTCCCACCCCTTCTGAAAATCATCACTGCTACCTGAGCAGCATCGATCTTCTTCGCAATGCTCTGCTTTGAGTTGGTCATGGCTTCCAGCTTGCGGGCTGCATTTTCCACTTTAGCTGTGAGCACATCCAGACCCTGAGACACCTGCTGGGCTTTCTGCATGGCCACCGGTGAGGCTCCTTGTCCTCTACTCAAACAAACAGATGCTGTCATTGTACTCTCTTCAATTCTTAATAGCAAAATATCACTAAAAACACAATCTATGTCATTTTGTTAACATGCCTTTCCTTTTCCTTTCCACCACTAAATCTGGGATAGCATAAGAAAACACAGTGAAACAAAACACAACACCCTAAGCATCCAATTTCTGCTTTGCTTTAAGAAATACACAGTAGCTTGAAGGAACTGCATCACCACTTTAAAGATCAGAACTGCAAATGTTGACAATGATTCTCCTGAGGGAGAAAATTTGCTTGTGATGTTACTTCTATGGAAGGTTTTGTTACCATAGTAATATGTGCTTTAGAAATAAACAGACCACGGCTCAGTGGTTAACGAATCCGACTAGGAACCATGAGGTTGTGGGTTCAATCCCTGGCCTTGCTCAGTGGGTTAACGATCCGGTGTTGCCGTGAGCTGTGGTGTGGGTCACAGACGCGGCTCGGATCCCACATTACTGTGGCTCTGGCATAGGCTGGCGGCTACAGCTCCGATTAGACCCCTGGCCTGGGAACCTCCATATGCCGCGGGAGCGGCCCTAGAAAAGGCAAAAAGACAAAAAAATAATTAATTAATTAATAGTAATAATAAAGAAATAAACAGCCCATTAGATTATCTTACTTATGGGCACGTATATATTGAAAATGTTTCAGAAAGTAGCATGCACAGTGTTACTGAAAGCACGCCAAGCAGATCTGTGTTCAAATCCTCATTCCTAGTACTCATGGAACCTTGTTTACAATATTTAACTTCCTTGGGCTCCGGTTTTCTAATTTACAAAATGAACAATGAGTAGATAACAACACTTGCCCTGCTCATCAAACAGAGTGGCTTGAAGCAAAAAGATATATTTTAAAACACTTTGGCAATAAAGCAATACATATATGTAACTACTGTTATTACTGAATTGTTATTATCATAACCTAATGGTCATCTTAGATAGCTACCTTCCACTCATATATGCAATCTTTAAATAACAAAGCCAGTTGTTATCAAGGGAAAAAAAGGGCAAACAGTGACAAGAAACCATTCTTTTCCATCAAGTTCCTAAAGAACTAATTTCACTATTTTCCTCTCTCAGAAGTGGTATGCTATCACTACAAAAAAATGATGTGAAATTTGTTTTCCCTGTATTAGAGACTTCCCAAGTCATAACAAAGTAAGATTTGCCGTCTTTTTATACTCAGATTTTTTAAACCAGCCTGCTAAAGTCAATGACAGGGTGGCAACTTTATCTTTTGGCCACATGATATGGCTGACCATCCTAACCTGCGCTTCTGATTTTAGGGCAAACTCCAAAACATCTTTGCTTCCTTTAATAATAGTATGGATTTGTCATTCATCTGTCTATCTTCTTTTTAATTTATATATGTTTTTCATCCATTCCTATACTTGAGGTAGTAAATGCTTTAGTATTTATTGCCAGATATGTAAAAGATATATACATTTCTTTGACTTGTACTTGACACCGCCCTTTTATTTTAATGGCCACACCTGTGGCATATGGAAGTTCCAGGGCGAGGGATTGAATACAAGCCACAGCAGCAAACTATGCCACAGCTGCAGTGACACCAAATCCTTTAATCCACTGCACCAGGCCAGGGAGTGAACCCATGCCTCTGCAGTGACCCAAGCCACTGCGGTCTGATACTTAACCCACTGTACCACAGCAGAAATTCAATTATTTATTTATTTTTGTCTTTTTAGGACCACATATGGAAGTTCCCGGGCTAGGGGTGAATCAGAGCTGTAGCCGCCTGCCTACGTATGCCATAGCCACAGCAATACCAGATCCAAGCCGTGTCACAGCTCATGCCAACAGCAGATCCTTAACCCACTGAGCAAGGCCAGGGATCAAACCCTCATCTTCATGGAAACTAGCTGGGTTCATTACCACTGAGCCACAACAGAACTCCAAGGGAACTCCTTTTAAATGGCAGAGGAATCTAAGACGTTTGGGAAATACACTTTTTATGATTAAACTTGTTTTTTTCCTTCGAATCTAGTAATTCATGATGAGGAACCTTTTTTTTTTTTTGGTCTTTTTGCCTTTTCTTGGGCCGCTCTCCCTTGGCATATGGAGGTTCCCAGGCTAGGGGTCTAATCGGAGCTGTAGCCGCCGGCCTACGCCAGAGCCACAGCAACGCGGGATCCGAGCCGCGTCTGCAACCTACACCACAGCTCACGGCAACGCCGGATCGTTAACCCACTGAGCAAGGGCAGGGATTGAACCTGCAACCTCATGGTTCCTAGTCGGATTCGTTAACCACTGCGCCATGACAGGAACTCCAGGAACCTTTTTGGTAAACAAGTCCGACTTGGAAAAAGTAAAAATATTTATGGACTACATAATTTTAATTGGAAACAATAAGTTTATTGAGTCCCTGGGAGGGTAAAATATATATTTACGACTCTAGAAACCCTGAATAGAAGAATATCAAAGAGGAAATTGTTACCTGTGGAGTTTCAGCCACTAAAATATTAGAAAGCTAGGCATATTTAAGAAAGGGCAACGAAGCTTTGTAATCTTTCACTGTGAAAGGCCCCTCCAGGGTGAAGCAGACCCACTGCAGCTCCTCACTATTCCCACCTTTTCTCTTTTACAGATTTATGATCATTCCTGTAGAGAAACTACCTCATTCTCTTGCTCAAATTCATCTTCCTCTAAATATATACAACTGTGTATTTGAGAACGCCAACTGAAAACTCCACCACACTGTGAAAAGGCTGCAGACCAAAGAGCCGGCAGTGAGAAATCAGAAGAGCCAAGAATCTTGTCAAACTGCACTGGCATTTTTCCGAATGGAAACAGAACTTCCTTTTGTCCTTTCTGTAAAGTTCCTGTCATGCTCATGACAGGAGAGACTGCTTCACAGCAGGAGAAAGGGCCTACTGAGCTCAATGAGATCACATTTATTTTTATTTATGCTGTTTCTTCTCCCCTCCAAGGTAGAGACTCTTAACCTGAAGCCCACGGAGCTTCCAGGTCTACAGTGAGTCCATGAACCTCTGGAAATTAACCTTAATAGTGCATGGGCATGTTTAATGGGCATCTTTCTAGGCAGAGATTAATGGCTTTCATCAGATTATAAAAGCGACCTGGGTCCAAAAAAGATTAAGAACCACGACTTTAAGAACTGTATTCTTAGATCCATTATGTGAATACATTTGAGGCTGGGAATAATGGTGTGCAACATGTCATAGAGTGTTTCTGCGGCCTTAATTTGTAGGGAGACCCTGTATGGCAATTATCCCAAGATGATGCAGGACATTTTCAAAGCAAAATTAAACTTCATCTATACTAGTGTGTCATCATATCTCAATTTTTCTCAATGTCCGTGCTATAAAATTCCATAAAAATGAGGATTTTTCAGAGCTTCATCAACTATATGCATGAGTTCCAAACAAAGCTATACTATACTGAGTTTTTTGTTTGTTTGTTGTTTTGGCTGCACCCGCAGCATGTGGAAGTTCCTGGGCCAAGGATCGAACCCGAGCAACAGCTGTAACCAGAGCTACAATAGTGATAATGCCAGATCCTTAACCCACTGAACCATGAGGGAACTCTATATACTGAGTTTCCTTAAAATATTTAGTTTATGGGGGGTAGGGAGTATATTCTAAAAGCCAAGATTTGAAGTGGGTAAGATAGGTAAAAGAATTACAAACCAAATGACTTAATGATGTAACAGAAACTCAAAAAAGCCTAAAAATGACCAATATAAACTATTTAACTGATTTTAAAAATGGCACGTAAAATAATTTTGATTCTTTTCCCCACCCATTCCCTCATAAAAAGTATCTATCCACTGCACTTTATTTTTATCAGCCTATGGCCAGAAACTGAAAATACAAATTTCTATTTCAGTTTCGACTTTACTACAAGGCATCTGCACATTTTAAAAGTTCAGCAAAGGAAAAATTCACTTCAAATCTCAAAAGAACTAGTAGAATACCATAGATACATTATCCATTAGCCAAAGAGAACTCGGTAAAATTCACAGAACCTTGCTTTCTGAATCACGAGTGAGATCTTATCTGTTCCCATTACTGCTCTGGCAAGGACAGAGGAACTTTACCTGGCTCGGAGGTCAGCCACTTGATCAGTCATCTGCCCTAGCATTTTGCAGGTTCCCAGGATCTCCCTGCGTTCTTTGCCTGCACAGAGTTCACCGACTTTTCCAGCTTCATCTAAGATCTGCCTGATGGCCTGCTCACCAGCATCACCTAAAATAAAGAGATATTCAATATCTACATTGTTGATCATCCATTAATTATTTACAGAGAAGACTTTACAAGTCATTTCACTCATGAAGGAAGGCATGATGTTAAATGACAAGTGAATAGAAGGCAATACATCTGATAGCTAACAGCCAAGCAGTGCCCTTACAACCAGAGGGTGAGGTTTCAAACCACAGAGACTGCTAAAAAAGATCTTTGGAACCATACTCATCTGGAAATAAGAAGCAGCCTATGGTAAGCATGGGATGATAAAAGTAGACGCTAACAATTAATAGTACTCGAACACCTCCAAACTCCATTAGACTTTCCCCATTCATTCAAATATTAATCTAAAACTGAATAAATATTATATCAGCAAACCCATCAAGCCTAGTTCAATAACCTACTTGGGTCTTTATTTAAGTCAACTCTGCTTCCCCAATTTTTATTAGCAACATCACTTAATCTGCTAATTAAGTACTTTACTGATGTAAATGGAAATCTGCCCAGTGGAAACCAGAAGAGCTTTTCTTCAAAATAATTACCTTTCTGATTCAGGGAAGGGGTGAACCAATAATTTGGCAAAGAATGCCCAGTTCACTTTTGTTTATTCCTCCATGATGAGAGGTAATTAGTCTATGCCTTTCATCCTTTTAAGAACCAGTAACGCTTCAATTAGTCAAAAATACCAGAGAATGAAGTATGCCCCTAAATGTTGCAAAAGTTATTTTAGGATTATGAGAT
This sequence comes from Sus scrofa, assembly GCF_054392235.1. Lineage (NCBI taxonomy): Eukaryota > Metazoa > Chordata > Mammalia > Artiodactyla > Suidae > Sus > Sus scrofa. Next base: position 99,000,274 of record NC_139396.1, on the reverse strand, counting down.
TATGAAATGATTTCTTTCTTTCTTTTTTTTTTTTCTTTCTTTTGTTTGCCTGATTTTTAGCTTTTTATTCTATCAGACAAGTAGAACCAGAGGGTTACCTGGGGAGGCAGTGGGGTCACGAAGCCAACCTTTGGCCTGGTTCAGTTTGGAGTCTATGGAAGCCAAGGCTCTCTTCATGGCTTCAGTGTCCTTTCAAAGAAAAAAAAAATCTCAATTATTTTCTTCGCAAAAATTGAGACACCATGATACAAAGTAAGACAGATAGGAAGTTACACCACTAACATACAAGAGCTAAGGAAGTCCTACAACAGCCTTAAAAATGTTCTCATCACACCATAATGCTTATTTCTATCAAAATGCAGCATCTTCCATGCAAATCTTCAGTTAATTCTATTCTGTTTCCCCATCTCTCTATTGCTAAACTGTGAAAAGTGGTAAAACTGCTCAAGCCAAAAGATGTTTAATGTCTTCAGCAGAAAAAGCCCTGTTGTCACATGCCTCATTATCAGCCTTTCCACTAGTCAACATTCATCTTTCGCAGCCCTGCCAAAGCCCTCATTAGCATGTGGTGCCACAAATCACAGTTCTTTTACATCTTGTTTTGAAATACACACACACTGGATGATGTTTCGCTACGTTTAATTAATCTGAAAATCCTGAATTACTGGTTGGGAGAAAAGTGAAAATTTTAATCTAGCAATTTAGTTTTAATTCTACAAATAAACCAGGAAATGTAATACAAGAAGGAAGTGTTTCTCTGGCCTTCCCTACCACTCCTCATCCTTAGTTCCCTTCCCATCCCTAACCTGGAAGAAGAGGCAGGAAAAAATAAGTGTGTCTCAACTGACTGTTCACAATCAGGATTCACAATGACTAGCATAAATCTAGCATAAAATCTCCCAGACTATGTAGTATAAGAAGTCGAAACAACACACTCATCACTTTTAGGATATATTTCAATAAAGTTGTTTAAATAAGGAAAAATATGAGACCAATGTAACAAATACCCATGAATCTACCCATCCTCACAACTGACAAACTGACCACCTCTTAAGTCTCTATTTAACACCCTGAAAGATACCCCATCTCCCTTCCGCTTAGTGAACTAGCTCTTATAGAGTCCATCCATCAAAGTAGAGTTAACCTCTGAAATTCTAGGCAGTGCCCTAAATCTCTGCAAACCTGGGTTCTTAAACGTGTGGTATCACCAGTTTTCCACACGGGGTCACTAGGAGCATCCCACTTTTTTTTTTTTTTTTTTGGTCTTTCTTAGGGCTGCACCCATCGCATGTGGAGGTTCCCAGGCTAGGGGTCGAATTGGAGCTCCAACTGCTGACCTACACCACAGCCACAGCAACTCCAGATCTGAGCTGTGTCTGTGACCTATACCACAGCTCACGGCAATGCCGGATCCTTAACCCACTGAACAAGGCCAGGGATCGAACCAGCGTCCTCATGGATACTAGTTGGGTTCGTTACTGCTGAGCCAGGACTGGAACTCCAGCCCCACTTTCACTTCAAACAAAACCCAGTAACGGCGCCAATAAGCATATGGAACACTCCTAATTAGGCTTAAATTCAGCGGCCTGACCCCAGCTTTTCAAAAGTACCCATTTAAATTATAGGACTCTCAGCTTTGGATGCCCTCTTTCCCCATCTACACAGATGCAGACTGTTCTCCAATTGTTATCTTTGCTATATCAGCAGCTAAAAAGAGCTAAACTAAAGATCTGAAAAATGGAAATAAAATATTTTATTATCAGGTTATATTGAATTATGACAGCTCTCTATCAACAAAAGGCAGAGTTGTAAGGGGATCTATTTCAAAATCCATTTGTAACTAATACAAGGAGACAACTGGCATTTTTTGAGTACTCTGATTCTCAAATGGTTTATTTTTTGGTCACACCCGTGACATGTGGAAGTTCCTGGGCCAGGCATAGAATAGATGTAACGGCAGCAACCCCAGCCACTACAGTGACAACACTAGATCTTAACCCACTGCAGCACAAGAGAACTCCCTCAAATAGTTTAAATATTTACTCCTCCATCATCTTGTTCTAAGTAATCTGTACAGCAAACCTTGCCTTCAAAAGTCAACTTGAACTTAACTGCAAATTAGCAAGGCCCCCAAATCTGTATCTTTTTAAAGAGAGTTTCAGGCAGTTCCCAAACCTCAGTCAGATTAGCCTCTAAGGTCTAATACAAGTTATAGGACTTCATCTAGATAGAAAGTAAAAAAAAAAAATTCACGGTCTCTCATCTAGGAAGTATCATGTACTCTTGGAAGTAGAGAAATCATCACCATGTAAAAATACTTAATTTGAAAAACCTATTAATAACCATTTCTATAATACACCTATATTTTCAGTGAAAAAATATATATATTTATTATATTTCAAAAGTCTAAGTTCAAGGGGAAACAAAAATCAGAAATTTCTTAGTGTCTAAGCATTAAAATCTCTAGTTAAGAAAATAGCTTTGAGCATTTTATATGTTAGATTCTATTTTAGGCATTGTTTTCCTTCATTGTTTCATTGAACCTCAAATTTAAATGTAATTTAATTATATAAATTAAGAAACAGGAGCTCAGTCCTAGAAACCTAATTTGAACTCAAATCGCATTATTTTATATTGAATGAAATTCAAGAATTTTATTTCTTTTACCAAAGAGAGTTGCGAAAGCGTCTACTATCTTTCGATAATAATCAGCAAATCTTTGCCAATTTTGGCTTTGGTTAATACTGCCCAGAAAAGTAGCTCTAGAGATCAAATTCAGAATTCTCACACACCTACTAAACAACTGTTTATTATTCTCTACTGCCCCAAAATGATTTGAAACACAACAGAAAACTGGTTTTGCTCTATTCAGTATCCTCAAAAATCACTGCTTTTTTCTCCCTAATAAACCATGCCTACCATGCTTCACAGAAAGAATCTGATTCTCAGGATGTAAATAATTTACTCCTGAGTGGGAGATGTGACAATATCAAAAAATAAAATTAAGACATGCTCATTTTCTCCTAAAAAGAATCAATGGCAAATTTGGAATGAAGCTGCAGTTTTAAACTGGAAATTTCAATTAATTACCAAAGGTTTTAATAGAATGAATTTTAGACAGTTTTGGAGATTTGAAACAGTCACTGAGAGGGTCACCTTAAATTCTTTCTGGAAAAGGGCCAACCATAGATAATCACTTAAATACAATAATTTCAATGTCATATCTATTAAAAGCAAAAATGTTGATGGGAACAAATACTTTGGTCTCCTAAGAATCTTAGAAAAGTTTCTTTTGAAGGTCAGTATTTATTATGGAATTGACAGAATTCTGTCATAAGCAACAAAAGAAGTATACTAACCCTGGATATACTATAAACAAATTCAACTAACAACTAGGACTAAGAAGCAGTTTTAAGATATACTTATATAGGAAGAAAATAATCATAACTCTGTGGTCAACCTACTATGCACCACACCGCTTTTAGTTAAACCTTGTCATGTAAGTCTAGGTACCCAGAGTACAATCTAGGTATGAAACAGAAAAGAATAAAAACACACCTTCATTTAAGTACTTTTCTTGGTAAAATCTCAAATTTCACAAATAGAAAAGTCTTCACTAATCTCTTCTCTGTTTTTGTTGTTATTGTTGTCTTTTTTTTAAAGAGTAAATGTAAAAAAGAATTAGTCATGTAGCTTTGGGGACAGTTGGCAGGGTCCCTAATACTGGAAATGAGTTCAGGTTTTAAATGAAAAAAAAAAAAAAAAACCCACAGTGCCTTGGCACTCTGCCACACATACCATAAGGCAGAAAGACGACATAAAAGAACTCCTTTTTAGATGCTTTTCCAGGAATTGAAACACTTCTGAAATTTAATATACAGTTAGACCAAAAGAACACTGAATAATACTGAGAACCACTGAGTTCCTCCCACAGACAATCAAGAGGAACTGTGGTAGGAAAAGTGAGCTCCTGTGATCCCAGGCTCTGGAAAATTTTAAATACGGGGACCACGGACTCCCTATCTCAACTACTCTCCCTTGTCCACTAACACCTTCCATCCCTACCCTTCCCACCCTTCCATTCCTGACCACTTTTCCACCTCCCAATTCATGTTTTTCAGTTTGATGGTTGGGTTTTTTTGCTGTTTTTTTGTTTTGTTTTTTGCTTTTTAGGGCCACACTTGCAGCATGGGGGAGTTCCCAGGATAAGGGGTCAAATCAGAGCTGCAGCTGCCAGCCTACACCACAGCCACAGCAACACAGGGTCCGAGCCGCATCTGCGACCTACACCACTGCTCACGGCAACGCCGGATCCTTAACCCACTGAGCGAGGCCAGGGATCCTCATAGATGCTAGTCATAACCCCCTGAGCCACAACGGGAACTCCCCAATCCATGCTTTGAACAAAGATGTTTTTGGAAAAAATAGACTGGGCAATAGAACAAAATCTTATAAACTATATTTAAGCAATGAGGTAAAGTCATCTAGTCCTGGATCTTAAGGCAAGCTACCCCCCCAGGTATCAGTGCCTCATCTCTAAGACTACCTTCCCAGCTCTACCAGTCTGTGCCACCTATCCACACACAATCAGATGTACCAACTAAAATATCACTAGGATCAGGAAGAAAATGTCAATTCCTTTAACGTGTTGGGCTTCACTCCTTTGGGGGGGGATAAAATGTGATAAATGCATGAATTAACTATGTATCTCAAACTCCAAGAGATAAATCTTTTCTGCTGTATTCGCTGCATCCTAGAATATAATGCTGCATAATAGAATACTAGAAGACTCATGAAAAGCTCACTTAACTTTATTTTTTCAAAACTGAAATAAAAATCAATATTTAAATCCCAATGGTCTGCAGTAGTGGCAAGTATTATAGGATCACATGTTCTAACCAATACTTCCTTCTTTGGCAGAGTAATCTGTGCGAGACACTACATTTACCCACCACCAGCCTAGGCTCACAGAGGGAGGAGACACACTAGAGGAACAAATTCTGAAAAATAGTATCTAATGACTCAAGGTGCAGATACAGAAACACCTACATATGGTTCAAAAATTCTTAGCATTGAGGAAGTTCCCGTTGTGGCTCAGTGGAAACAAATCCAACTAGCATCCATGAGGACGCAAGTTCAATCCCTGGCCTCGCAAGGGGTTAATGATCTGGCACTGCAGTGAGCAGTGGTGTAGGTCACAGATGGAGCTCGGATCTAACGTTGCTGAGGCTGTGGCATAGGCCAGTGGCTACAACTCTGATTCAACCCCTAGCCTGGGAACTTCCATATGCCACGGGTGTGGCCCTAAAAAGACCAAAAAAAAAAAAAAAAAAAAAAAAAAAGATATAAGTAATACCAAAAAAAAGATTGAATATAGACTGCTAAATTTACAAAGGGTAAAATCAGAATTGTGTTTAACTCCCCAAGTCTTCTGTCTCATAATGTGTTCCCAGGGAAAATGATAAAGGAATTTTTAGTGATCATTATAAGATGACTGTTGATTTAAAGAGGGGAAAATTGTTATTTTCAAAACAAAATGAAGTGTTTAAAGTCAAAGTACTTTTAAATTTGCCATTTGAATGTAGGTAAAACAATCAGCTGCTGCATTGCCTCTTTAAAATCTTAACTTATTTGGCAAGACGCAATTTTTACCAAGAATTTGTTTCCACTTACTTTCTTCCCTCACTTTTCTAGAGGAACCATCACTTTCCAGGAGAAAACTGCACCAATGGGGAAGCATGAAACAAGTATGGTAAGACAAAGTTAATTCTTTATTGGTAGGGGTGAGAGAAAGTAAAAAAAAAAAAAAAAAAAAAAAAAAATACCATATGTATTAAACAGAATGGGAACCCAGGAATCACAGACACAAGGTCTGACTAATTCACTGCTTACAGTGGGGCAGTGAAAGATGCATAATCTACTAAGCTGAAAAATAACCAAAAGCCTAGTTACCGATTTCCATTTTCAGGGTAAAATTTTGTCTAAACATTCTTGCAACTAATAAAAACAGTCACTCTGAGGTGGTAAAGGAGGTGGAGTGGATGGGGATGAGAGTGAGATGTGTCATGTATATCCTTCTATTGCATTTTGACTTTTGAATCAGGTAAATGTATAACACAAGCAAAGGGAGGTTAAAAATATAACCATTTCTTGCTCATTCTGTATCGTTATGTACTTAAGTTTCTTTTGGCTGAACTAATTCTATTTCTTTCCTTTCATTCTAATGGTTTTGCAGCATCCTAACAGTCTAGTTCCTTCCAGGTCAGCATAAACTGGGGCAGCTATAAGACTGTACACAGTGGGGACCAGGTCTTTTCCTTTGTATACTGCCCCCAAGTGCCTAATCTTCCTCCTGAAAATCTCAACTGACCATGGAGTTTTCTGGTTTTGTTTTTAAAGAAGCAACTTTCATTGGCACGTGCAGAAAATAAAGCTCAGTAACAATTATTTATTAGTTGATGGATGATTTTGCCCCTCAAAAAATAGAGAAACATTAAAGTCAGAATGCCTGCTCCTCCTTTTTACAATTTCTCATCTGCTAGAAGCAAAGTAAAGAGAATAAGGAGAGAGATTAGGTTAGGGGAACACGAGGTCATAGAGAACTACGGCTGATTCACAGCTTAAACAGCAGAACATGCAGTGAGCCGGGGACTGAAGTTAGGAAAACCTTTAAGTGCCCCTTATTTTTTCCTTTTGATTTTGAAGGCTGGGGCTATTGTGAAGGACAGGTGCCCCATCCAAACCCTCTAGCCTACCCATTTTCATTATGGCTCAAAACCTCAAAGATGCATCTCCAAAAGCAAAATTCCAGGGCCTGCAAAGGAAATTGGTAAGAGAGGCAAATACAGAGATGGCATCAGCTGGAAGTTTCTTCTCCTAAGAGCAGGGTCCACGGGTAACTTAGGAGTCACCCAGCTACCTGGGGAAATCTGCCTGTCCAATGAAGTCAGTGGGAATGACCAGGCCAAACCGTTCCCAGCAGCTTGCTCAAAGAGAGGGAGGCACCCATCAAAAGTAGAAAGCCTGATATCCCACAGTAATGTCTTTCCTTTTGCTTCCCCCAAAGAAACAGCTCCACATGAGCCAAACAGTCTGCCCGGCACAGCCCAGAGCCCCCATATTAAGTCACATTCTGACGCATATTCGAGCACAGTGATACACACCGGCACACAGAATAAGGCACGGCACACAGCACAAGAAAACCTCACAGACATGCTTTTTTCTCTTTTTAAGCAAAAAAGAAACTAGAGGGCAAGAGAAAGCTTACCTTCTAAACGTGAGAAAAAAGAATAAAACAAACAAGAGAACAAAAAAAAAAAAGATGCATAAAGAAGTCATAACAGGGAAGTGAAAAAGTTGTCAAATATGCAAAAGCAAAATTAAGTAAAGTATCAAAAGACTTTAAGTGATTTTACCACATGGATTTAAAATACAGTCATAGAACTTCGTGCCTCTGAAAACAAATTCAAAGTTAAGATAAAGTGACTAATTTCTCCTGAACATTTAGATTCACTTTCTGGGCAACAAAGGAGAGCAAGCTGGTGATTTCAGGCCCCAGCTCAAACCTTACCTTACAGGTGTCCTGGAGGACAAACGGAGCCCCCCTGGGCATCTAGAGGAAGTCAAACTACAAAATCCCATCTGCAGTCTGCTACCAGCCTGCAAGGTGGCCCTGGAGACAACATTTGGGTCATCCTGGGTTGGGGGCGGGGGATATTGGGAGGGGAAGGGAGGACCTGGATGCTGGAGACTGTGTTTCCCCCCTACTGCCTGCATCTTGGGCTCCTACGAGGGAAGTCTAAACCCAAGTGTCTCTGTTCACGGAGACAGTCACTAGACAGGGACAAACAGACAAGAATAGCAGTGACACAAACCACTGCTGCTGGGCTCTAGGAGGAATCCACCAACCCTTGTGGAATCCATAAGACATTCCAAACCAAGGGTGAGGGGATCCCACAAACTTATTGACTAATGTGAAAACTGTTTTTCCAGTTAAACTTTCATTAGGAAAATGGGATGATGAAGGGACACACCTAGAAATGCCAAGAGTGTTCTTTATAGATTTCTCTGGGTCAAAAGGTTGGTTAAGGAGAAGTTTTTCATAAAATTCAGTCATAGGCATATGCTGTATCTTAGTCACCTAGCAACCACCACCCACAAAACAGGAGGGCTCCCACCCAGGGGAGTATACACCACACCAGAATTCCTCCAACAGTCCCATTAAGCAGACTCCAGCCTCCAGGAAAAGCTACTCATCTCAGCTTTCAAACAACATTCACCCCACAAACCTATTTATTTGTTCTACTTCAAAGCGACGGAAATTTGCAAAAGCAGCGAGTAACCCATGAAACAAAAGCGAAAAGATTACGTTCATAGTATTGAAGTAGCCTTAGGCTACATACAATTATAAGATAAAATATGAGATAATCACACTCCCAGGAAGGGTAAATTTGGGATTTTGCTTATTTCTCCCCCTGTAACACCTACCTTGCTGGCCCAGGCATCTTCGTCCCAAGAAGTGAGTTGTAATACACGAATGATTTCATTAATTTCTGCACTCATCTTTTCTACAGTAAAATTGCGATTTTTCAAAGCTTCTTCTATTCCTTGGTTTTTTGAGTTTTTAGTTGTTACAAAAATCTTCATAGCTGTAAAAATAAACAAAAGATCAGAAACTAAGCTTGGAATTTAACCTTGCTGTATTACAATGTTCACACAAGATGTTCCTTCCACACCTTGAACATATTTTGGGCTTCTAAGGGCTTAAAAAGAATGTGAAAACAAACACTACAAGTCTGCCAATAAGGTCCCAATATCAGCAACCTGCATTGCAAAGCAAACTCAAAGTACAAAACATCACCATATCATGATCAGGGAACTAATTCATATGCATTTACTGATAATTCACAATCACAAAATATCCAATATCCTTCTAAATCAATTATCAACCCAGCCTTAACACTGGTCCCATCTAATACAAACTTAACAGGACAAGATAAAAATAGTCAGTAAAATAATAACTGAAGTATCCCGCTGCCCCCAATCCTAATGGAAGATCCCAAAGTATTGAGTTCATCTTCCATGACTTCTCTGAATATATAGCAGGAACTTTCTAACCCCCAAAAGTGAAGAACCAAATAATAATAAAATAATATGAAACACTGGAGAAGAGAGTATCTCCCCATAAACTAATAAAATTATAAAACAAAGATTAATCAATACTTTAATGAGTTACCCAGATGAGAAAGACTCTTCTCAACAACATGTGGCCTCAAAAACATATTTTCCACGAGAGTATAAGACTCTACTTGGAAATTTTTGTTTTCTAGTTCACGTAAGGGCTTTCTGAACTCTTACACTCACGTCTCCTTTTTTAGCTACTACCTGAAACGACAAAGCAAGAAGGTAGTAGTTGGGGGACAGGGGGTGTCACAGTGACATGCTTCATAAGATTCTGAGAATAAAGCTGCTCTCTGAAAGCTAAACCAATTAACCTACAACTTGACTAACCTATAACTTACATAAACCTTGAAGTGTCTGGTATGTAGTAGAAATTCAGTAAGTGCAACTTGCTTTTGCTGGTTGAGAGAGTGGCCACCATGTTTGCATTTCTGGGCTCTGCCCAATAGAAAAGTGGCCTAGTTGGTACAGACCACCAGCTCTACAATGTAGAGAGGAGTTGAACATACTTTAGGGGAGTTCCCATGTGGCTCAGCAGGTTAAGGATCCTGTGTTGTCAATGCAGTGGCTCAGGTCACTGCTTTTCCTGGCCTGGGAACTTCCAAATGCCTCGGGCACAGCCACAACACACACACACACACACACACACTTTAGGAAAAACTGTATTAACACTACACTGCATGAGTTCCCACTGTAGCATAAAAGGATCAGTAGTGTCTCTGCAGCATCAGGACGCAGGTTTGATCACCGGGTTAGCACAGTGAGTTAAAGGATCTGGCATTGCTGCATGATTCAGATCTTATGCCTGGCCCAGGAACTCCATATGCTATGGGACAGCCAAAAAAAGAAAGAAAAATGAAAAAAACAGTAACACTGGAAGGAGTTTGGATTCACTTCTTTACCATACAATTAGCTATAATATCCATTCCAGCTCCTGTCTTTTTTTCTTTTTTTTTTTTTAAATAGCTGCTCCTGCAGCATATGGAACTTCCCAGGGCAGAGAATGAATCTGAGCCCCAGCTGCGACCTATGCCTCAACTGCGGCAACACCAATCGTTTAACCCACTGTTCTGGGCCAGGGATTGAACCCACGCCTCCACAGCAACACAAGCCACTTAACCCACTGCACCATAGCAGGAAATCCCTAACTACCTCTTCACAATAGAAATAAGGTGTCAAAATCCATACATCCAAAACTAGAGTTTCTAGAGGAGAAACAGGGCCTGTTAGAACTTTAGGAGAACAGAACTAGGCAAATAGGAGGGCAGTTTCAAAGAAAGAGCAGGAGGAGGAGAGCATTAGAGAAGATGAATACCGGTTCTTAGCCCTTCAGCTGCATTTTTACCCAGGCTGAAGGAAATGCAACTAAACAGCAAAAGAAAATGAACACCAGAGTTTAGAACATATTAACGTTGGCTTTTCTGTTTTTGTCTCATTTTGTTTTGTTTTGTTTTCCCCTGTAAGATAAAAGTACAGACAGAAAATACCGGAAATGAGAACTGGCAACAGCTCTTTTACAGTGTTCATTGAATTCACCAACATCACTCGGTGCTCCTGGTGAGTCAGTTCCTGCTGCCTCTCGTCAATCATCTTGGCCATCTTAGTCATTCCTGAGGCACAAGGAATAAATTGTGCAGAGTGAGTAGTGAAATAATTCAGAGTCTGGATTTCTGAGCCTAAGTCTATCATGAATTATTAAGAAAGTCCAAACTGAATGTCCATTTATTTAAACAACAGATACTATCCCTAAACTCTAGCATCAAGGACATAGAATTTTTTAGGAGAGTTCTAATTTCATGCAACTTTATTCTTTTCAGGAAAAATAATTTATTAAACGTAAATGCTAAACATGATATAATTTTCACAAACTTGACATAAATATATTCACAACTATTTTTTAAATGCTGAAATAAATATGCATACATATATTTGAAAAAAAAATTCACAAGGTGAGAGAAAAAATACCTTGCCTGGCTACCACGTCAGGTTTCATGCTGTGTACTGGCCACTGAGCCTATGTATGTAAGAATCTCAAGTGAGCCTAGTACAGGCGTAACTCAAAGATATTGTGGATTCAGAGCCAAAACACTGCAATAAAGTGAGTCATATGAATTTTTTTTGGTTTCCTAGTGCATGTAAGTCACTATACTGTAGTTTATTAAGTGTGCAATAGCACCATGTCTAAAAAAAAAAAAAAAAACAATTACGTACCTTAATTAAAAACACTTTATTGCTAAAAAATGCCAACCGTCATCTAAGCCTTCACTGCATCATAATCTTTTTGCAATACAGGCATTAAAGATCAGTGATCACAGTTAACCATAATAAATATAATAATAATAAAAAAGTTAGAACATTGCAAGAATTACCAAAATGTGACACAGAGACATGAAGTGAACAAATGCTGTTGGAAAAATACTGCCAACAGATATGCTTGAGGCAGGGTTGCTACAGGCCTTCAATTTGTAAAGAACACAGAATGTGTGGTGTTCAGTAAAGCTAAGTGCAATAACAAGAGGCAAGCCACTGAGAATTTATTGGCTGAAAAAAAACCTTAAAAACTACAATAATGTGTTTTGTTTTAATATTTAAAATTTTCTATACTTTCCAATGTGCCCAAAATAAGGATGTACTACTTTTATAATTAGAAACAAATAAAAATATTATAAAAATAATTATAGTGATGACAGCATTTGAAAGCATCTGGTGTTTTGGAATCAGCCTGCTAGCTGCTTTTTGTTTACTTTGGATATTATTCAAAGGTGCTATGTGACTCTCTAAAGCTTTGATTTTCAAACTGCTCTTAAAATTTCTAAAGTAGTTTCACAGAATGTCAAGAGGTACCCAAAGAGAGATGGGAAGGGTGGGGCTGCTCCTGCTTCACCCCAAAAAACTCCATTTGTCCTTTTATATGCCGGGATTCTGCATGAGATTCATTTAAAGAAATAAAATTTATTCACAGTACTATGAGAAAGTTTAAAGGGTACTGCTCCAAAGTCATTTCCCAGTGATCTTCAGAGGAATTTTTTTTTTTTTTTTTTTAAAGGGCCGCACCTACAGCATATGGAAGTTCCCAGGCTAGGGGTCAAATCAGAGCTGCCTCTGGCCTCCACGACAACCACACCAATGCCAGATCCAAACTGCATCCTCAACCTATGCTGCAGCTTGTGGCAATGCTGGATCCTTAACCCACTGAATGAGGCCAGGGATGGAACCCTCATCCTTGTAGATACTAGTCAGGTTCTTAACCCACTGAGCCAAAAGGGAACTCTTCAGAGGAATTCTTAACTGCCATAAGTTTATAGGATGACTGCATTGGAACCTCAAGCAAATAATAATATTAATTAAAAGTCATTTTATATAAGACAAAGAATTTTATTACATGTGATCTTTAATTCTAACAGACTAAACATCTGATATGTCTTGTCACTGGTTTCATTCATACTTTAAGGAGCTTCAAGTTTGTGATCTATATCTGTAACATCAAAAGCTGGTATCTATGTTCATGAATTTTAAATATTTGATTTTCAAATGATGGAACAATCAAGAGATTTAGCCACAGAAGCTCTTCTCTTTTTCTAGGTCTGACTGTATTATGCGGCCTTGGACATAGGCATGAATCATAATAGCAGGCAGGCTAAAGAGCATGCTAAGAGGTCATAGAGAGCTACAGGCCGGCTGGCAGCCAGTGAAGGAATGCTGTATAATGCGGAATGAAGAGGTCAGGATTCAGGGTGGCCTTAAGCACTGCAGTAACAGAAAAGCATTTCCTACATTCTCCAGCAGCATTTGCAATGTCCAATTTAATTCATTAGACAGAGCCAGGATTTGTAGAAAGCAGATTCAGCTTTCAGAGACAATGCTGTCTCCTCAGTAGAAGCACAGAGTCAGCTCCATCAACAGAGTAGAGATACCCAAAAGTCAAATGCATCATCACCTACATTTTCCACAAAAAAGTAGGGGGAGCGATCCTTTCTTCTTGATCAAACATGGCCAAACCATAAAAATTTTTAGTATAAAAAGAAGGATATGACTAACCTGGTCCAAGATTCTTTGTGTAAGTGACCAAATCTTCCATAGTTTCCACCACTTCTGCCACTGTAAGATATTCCAAAATTCCTTTGCAAACTCTAATAATTTTACGAACCTGAAAATATATTTCAGAGTATTCAGTCAATTGAGTGAAGAATTTAGGTAGAAAACATAGTAATTCAGATGGGTAGCTAGTCAACATTTTCTCATCCTAAACAACCGTCAATCCTCCATTATAATCTTTAAGACAGGGCTTATTGTCTGGAAGAGGTCTGCATGGCCTCAGATTGCCTACCTCAGCCTCATCGAAGGTGAGGAGCAGGTCTGATGTGCCGGAGAGGATGCCCCTTGACCCATCGATCAGATAGTCTCGAGCAGGCACTGAGTAAGGGTCTGACTGAAGCATCTGGGCTGCCTGGACAAGCTTGGTACAAGCATTCTCAACCCTGAGGGGAAGAGCATGGAGAATTAACTCACTGGCAGAACCAAGCAGAAGAATGTCACATGCAAATGCAAAGAATATAAACGGACATAAATTCACATTTTTTTCCTATATGAAAACTAGCCAAGACCTATTTATTTTATTTTATTTTAGCTGCACCCACAGCATGTGGAAATTCCAGGGCCAGGTATCCAACCCACACCACAGCAGCAACCTGAGCCATAGCAGTGACAACCCCAGATCCTAGACCCACTGCGCCACCAGGGAATTCCCACTAAGACCTATTTATAATAGAACCTAAGTCTTCTGCTTTTAGATTTTACAATTAAGGGCAGCACATTCAGTCATTCACTGCTTTAAACCCTCGTTCTTCATCATTTCCTAATAACAAAAAAAGAGTAAGAAGAAGTTCCCATTGTGGTACAGTGGAAACGAAGAATCCGACTGGTATCCATGAAGATGCAGGTTCAATCCCTGGCCTCACTCAGTGGGTTAAGGACCCAGCATTGCTGTGAACTGTGGTGTAGGCCGGCAGCTACAGCTCCAATTCAACCCCTAGCCTGGGAACCTCCATATGCCATGGATGCAGCCCTAAAAAGCAAAAACAAACAAACAAACAAACAAAAGCCAAAAAAAAAAAAAAAAAAAAAAAAAAAAAAGGAGTTCCCATCATGGCTCAGTGGTTAATGAATCCTACTAGGAACCATGAGGTCACAGGTTCGATCCCTGGCCTTGCTCAGTGGATTAAGGATCCGGCGTTGCCATGAGCTGTGGTGTAGGTTGCAAACGTGGCTCAGATCCCAAGTTGCTATGGCTCTGTTGAAGGCTGGCAGCTACAGCTCTGATTAGACCCCTAGCCTAGGAACCTCCATATGCCACGGGAGTGGCTCTAGAAAAGGCAAAAAGACAAAAAAAAAAAAAGAGTAAGAATATGTTTTGGACTTTCTACTCCTAGGTTGCTATCTGTCTAACTCCTCTGTTGCCTTATTTCTCACTCTATACACACTGCCATTAAAAGATACTTACACAAGAACTGAAAACTTTGACAATAATTTCAGATTTAACATCTGGAAATAAAATGCCATACACTGTGTTAGGTGAAATTAAATGATCAGACAAAATAAAGGAATAGAAGGAAACACAGAGAAAAAGTATGAGGTAACATATAAATTTTTCATTCATCTAGCCTAATGGATTTGTTTGATAAACTGGACTGTTTGAAAACAACCCTATTAGACTATACTGTTAATTAATTGTCACTGGCATTAATAACTGGACCAGTTATTAATAGTTTAATATTAATATAGCTTAATAATTTAGATCACTTGATCAACCAAAGGTGTCTTTTTATTGGGGGAAGGGGGTTCATTTAAAAAAGGAACCCAAAACACATAAAGCAAGTATTCTCACTGATCCTCTTATATTACTAAAGTATATTCATTCATTCAGTCATTCTTCCATACAGAGTTGAAAAGGACCTAATAGATCATCTCTAACTCACATTCAATAAATCTATTATGTTATTACTGAGTAACTTATAAAGATATGGAATAAATTACTTAAAATTTTTATTCAAAATTACACATTCTTATTTGAGAACACAGAAAATTGTCACATGTAAATAAAAGCCCAATTCAAAAAGCAATTTTGAGTATCAAATGGAATAACATAAAACTCTACAAATATAAGGCAGTATTGTGTTATTAATAAATAGAATCCAACCAACATGAATTCCAACTACATAAAAAACATTGGGCTATGGACACTATAGGTATGTATATTAAAATGCAACAGCATTGGGCTATGGACACTATAGGTATGTATATTAAAATGCAACAAGCACTATTCTAACTCTCAAGAGGCATATTTTAGTAAGTCACAAACATCAGAGCCATAATCCAGCACAATAGCAGTATCAGCAAAGAGCAAGACCTCAACTAAAGTGGCCTTTTTTTTTTTTTTTGGCCGCACCCACAGTATACGGAAGTTCCAGAGCCAATGATCTAACCCACACCAAAGCAGTGATTCAAGCCACAGGAGTGACAATGTCAGATCCTTAGCCCACTGAGCCACTAGGGAACTCCTGGTGCGGCTTTTTATCACTTTTAGATGATTGGTTGTTTTCTCCTTCTAAAGGTTTTTTAATTAAAATTAAAATTTAATTTTAAATTACATAATATATAGTTTCATATACATGACCAAACATATACATGTATCGAAAACCCTAAAGCATACAATGAAAATCTTTCCTCCTCTATGTCCTAGGCACTCAAATTCCATGTACTTGCAAGCAGCATTATGAGTTTCCTCTGTATTCTCCCAAAAAAGACACTTTCTGCATACAGAAACAGAAACATAAGACATCCACTTTTCTACATATACAGAATCATATCATGCATATTTTCGGAGTTGTGAATTTTTTTTTTTTTTTTTTTGCTTTATAGGACGGCACCCGCGGCATATGGAGGTTTCAAGGCTAGGGGTCCAACTGGAGCTACAGCTACCAGCCTATGCCACAGCCACAGCCACACCAGATCCCAGCCGCTTCTGAGAGCTACACCACAGCTCATGGCAATGCCAGATCCTTAACCCACTGCTCAAGGACAGGGATCAAACCCGAAACCTCATGGTTCCTAGTCAGATTCATTTCCATTGCACCACAATTTGAACTCCTGTGTAGTGAATTTTTTACTTAATTTAACTTGGAGATGTTCTAATAAAACTACATAAAAAGCCTCCTCATTCTTTTATATAGCTACACAACCAGTCTATAATTTATTAGGCTGCTGCAATGAATCATCTTGAGTAAGTATCATTTTTAAATGTATATATCTGTAGGATATAATCTAGAAATGGAACTGCTGAGTCAAAAGTTTAGACATTAATAACTTTCACAAAGGTTGCCACACTACCATCCACAGATGTTATCAATTTACATTCCCACGACAGCAGATGAGAATATGTTTCTTCAGTCTCAACAATTCAGTGTGTAATCATCCTTACATATCTTCACCCATATGACTGACTCAAATTGATCTCAAAATAGTTTAATTGATGTGAAATTTATATAACTATAATTAGTCCTTTTAAAGGGTACAATTTGGGGTTCCCATTGTGGCTCAGCGGTAATGAACCCAATTAGGATCCATGAGGATGTGAGTTCAATCCCTGGCCTCGCTCTGTGGGTTAAGGATCGGTATTGCCAGGAGCTGTGGTGTAGGTTGCAGATGTGGCTCAGATCCCGCATTGCTGTAGCTGTGGAGTAGGCTGGCAGCTGCTGCTCTGATTCAACTCTGAGCCTAAAACTTCCATATACCACAGGCATGGCCTTAAAAAGCAAAAAATAAATTGTTATTCAAATCTTCTATATCCTTGCTGATTTTTTGTCTTTTTTTTATTATTTTTTAAAGATTTTTATTATAGTCAGTTTACAATGTTCTGTCAATTTCTGCTGTACAGCAAAGTGACCCCATCATGCATATATATATATATATATATATATATATTTATATATATGTGTGTGTATACACACACACACACACACACACACACACACACACCCTTTTTCTCCCATTTTTTTATGACTGCATCCATGGCATATGGAAGTTCCAGGGCCAGGGACTGAATATAAGCCTCAGCTGTGACACACACGGAAACTACAACCTATGCCATAGCTGCAGCAATGCCGGATCCTTTAACTCATGGTGCCAGGCTGAGGATCAAACCCTGCACCTTTACAGCGACCTAAGCCGCTGTAGTTGGATTCTTAACCCACTGCCATAGCTAGAATTCCTTGTCTGTTTTATCTTTCAATTACTGAGTGATAAAATCTCTCCCTAACAATAAATTTGTCCATATACACTTGTAGTTCTGTTTTAGTTTTATATATACTGAGGCTAACTTAAGTATATATAAGCTTATAGTTATTATACCTTTCTTATAATTTGAAACTATTATTATTATGTAACATCTCTCTATATCACCAATGAGTCTGTTGCTTATTTTGTCTGATATTAAGATTTTTAAACCAGCTGGAGAGGACAAGATGGCGGAGGAGTAGGGGGACACGCTCGCCCTCTCCCACAAACACAACAAAAAAAGCACATCTACAGAAGAAATGACTCACACAGAACAACAACCAATTGCTGGCAGAGGAACCTAAACTCCAATAACGGCAAGAAGTTCGTGACATTATTGGGCAGAACGGGAGAAAAGAGGAGAGTGAGAGAAGGTGAATCCGAGCGGGACGGGCGCTCCCGAAAGGGAACTGCGGAGGAGAAAGGGATCCCGCACCCTGGAAAGTCTCCTACCGGGGGAAAGATCAAACGAACCGGAGGAATCTCCAGATGCAGAGAAGAGTGTAGCAGTAAGTCGGAGTACGGAAAAACGATCAAGAACCCAACGGACCATCTGAACTACGGGCACAGTCACCAAAAATTGAGACGCCTGGGTGGGGGCTGGGCACCGAATCCTCGGCTCCAGAGGTTAGTCCCCGGGAAAGGGCCGGGGGACGCCTGGGTGGGGGCTGGGCACCGAGACCTCAGCTCTGAAGGTTGGTCCCCGAGAGGGGGCCGGGGGACGCCTGGGTTGGGGCTGGGCACCGAGACCTCGCCTCCGAAGGTTAGTCCCCAAGAAAGGGCCGGGGGACGCCTGGGGGGGGGGGGGCTGGGCACCGAGACCTCGGCTCCAGAGATTAGTCCCCGGGCTAGGGGGGCGGGGAAGAGCGGAAACTGCTTGGGAGGTCTCTAAACCATTTGACGGGGCAGAGACTGCCTGGGAGACTAGAAAACAAAGCTGTCGGCAGAGGAAGGGAGCAATACTCTAGGGGCGGGGAAGTGGAAAGCCGCCTCAGAGGGAACCTGGGAGAAGAGCCTGGTCTGCGCCCGTGCTGGGGAGCGGAGAGAAGAAGGGGTGGGTCCCCATAGAATACCCCCCACGCCACAGCAAGCTTACAGGCCCGCTAGCTAGCAGAAAGCTGTGCTTCCCAGTGCATTCCCTCCCCCCACCCCCGCCACCCCCTACGCTCTCGCGGAACCTGGGGCTACCTGCCATCCAGGAGGGCTGGCCTCAACAATTGCCTGAAGCCTACCACCGCAGGGGCTCTCCCTGCACAGGCCTGCTTGCCCTTTGGAGGGGCTACACTTCCACAGAGCAGCACCAAACACCACCAGCCCCCTAGAAAAGGCCTGCAGCCCAGAAAAGCTAGAACAAGCCTAGCCAGGCCGTGAATAGATCGACCTAATTCTCCGACGGTTTTTCTGAGACGGGCTCCCCCGGGGAGGAGCCTCTTGAGTCTCCAAGGGCCTTGCTACACGCCCAAGACCCCAGGGGGTGCTAAGACCTAGTGGACCAGCTGCATAGGACTGCCAGCTCCAGGCAGGACCCCCTGCAGCCCAGAAAAGCTGCAACAAGCCTGGCCGAATTGGGAAAAGATCTCAGACGGTCTTTCTGAGTCGGGCTGTCCTGGGGAGGAGCCTCTTGAGTCTCCAAGGGCCCTGCTACCCGCCCAAGACCCCAAGGGGTGCTGAGACCTAGTGGACCAGCTGCATAGGACTGCCAGCTCCAGGCAGGACCCCCTGCAGCCCAGAAAAGCTGCAACAAGCCTGGCCGAATCGGGAAAAGATCTCAGACGGTCTTTCTGAGTCGGGCTGTCCTGGGGAGGAGCCTCTTGAGTCTCCAAGGGCCCTGCTACCCGCCCAAGACCCCAAGGGGTGCTGAGACCTAGTGGACCAGCTGCATAGGACTGCCAGCTCCAGGCAGGACCCCCTGCAGCCCAGAAAAGCTGCAACAAGCCTGGCCGAATCGGGAAAAGATCTCAGACGGTCTTTCTGAGTCGGGCTGTCCTGGGGAGGAGCCTCTTGAGCCTCCAAGGGCCCTGCTACCCGCCCAAGACCCCAGGGGGTGCTGAGACCTAGTGGACCAGCTGCATAGGACTGCCAGCTCCAGGCAGGACCCCCTGCGCCCAGAAAAGCTGCAACAAGCCTGGCCGAATCGGGAAAAGATCTCAAACGGTCTTTCTGAATCGGGCTGCCCTGGGGAGGAGCCTCTTGAGTCTCCAAGGGCCCTGCTACCCGCCCAAGACCCCAAGGGGTGCTGAGACCTAGTGGACCAGCTGCATAGGACTGCCAGCTCCAGGCAGGACCCCCTGCAGCCCAGAAAAGCTGCAACAAGCCTGGCCGACTTGGGAAAAGATCTCAGACGGTCTTTCTGAGTCGGGCTGTCCTGGGGAGGAGCCTCTTGAGCCTCCAAGGGCCCTGCTACCCGCCCAAGACCCCAGGGGGTGCTGAGACCCAGTGGACCAGCTGCATAGGACTGCCAGCTCCAGGCAGGACCCCCTGCAGCCCAGAAAAGCTGCAACAAGCCTGGCCGAATCGGGAAAAGATCTCAGACGGTCTTTCTGAGTCGGGCTGTTCTGGGGAGGAGCCTCTTGAGTCTCCAAAGGCCCTGCCCCCGCCCAAGACCCCAAGGGGTGCTGAGACCTAGTGGACCAGCTGCATAGGACTGCCAGCTCCAGGCAGGACCCCCTGCAGCCCAGAAAAGCTGCAACAAGCCTGGCCGAATCGGGAAAAGATCTCAGACGGTCTTTCTGAGTCGGGCTGCCCTGGGGAGGAACCTCTTGAGTCTCCAAGGGCCCTGCTACCCGCCCAAGACCCCAGGGGGTGCTGAGAACCAAGTGAAATCTGCTACCATCGTGGGGTGGACCTCCCAGTCCTGTCTGCCCTCAGGAAGTCCTCCTTTGCTTCAAAGAAACACTGTTAGCCCCATCAACACTCCAGAAAAGCCACACTGCCTCAAAAAAAGATTGACCAACAACGACAGCCCTCAGGAAATATTCCAGGGCAGTGACAAGGCAAACACTACCCGATAACGGAGAGTACAACTCCCTCAGGAGAAAGAAGACAACAAGCAAGATGAAGAAGCTGAGAAACCACCCCCAGTCAAACCAACAGGAGAACTCACCTAAAACAGTCAACAATGAAACTGATCTCTGCAGTCTGACAGACCTGGAGTTCAAAAGAGAAATAGTGAAAATACTGAAGGAATTAAGAGAAGATATGAACAGCAATGCAGATACCCTCAGAAAGGAGCTAGAAAATATAAGGAGGAGCCAAGAAAAACTAGAACATTCATTTGCAGAGATGCAAACTGAACTAGGGGCAGTAAAAACCAGAATGAATAATGCAGAAGAACGAATCAGTGATATGGAAGATAGAATAATGGAAATCACTCAATCTGGTCAACAGACAGAAAACCGAATCAAAAAACTGGAAAGCAATATAAGAGACCTATGGGATAATATAAAACGGGCCAATCTACGCATAATAGGAATTCCAGAAGGAGTAGAAAAAGATAAAGGAATGGAAAATATATTTGAAGAAATTATCGCTGGAAACTTCCCAAATCTAAAGGATACTGGATTCAAGATACAAGAAGCACAGAGGGCCCCAAACAAACTGAACCCAAACAGACCCACACCAAGACACATCATAATAAAAATGGCAAAAGTTAGTGATAAAGAGAGGATCCTAAAGGCAGCAAGAGAAAAACAGAATGTTACCTACAAGGGAACCCCCATAAGAATATCAGCTGATTTCTCTACAGAAACACTACAGGCCAGGAGGGAATGGCAAGAGATATTTAAAGTGCTCAAAGGAAAAAATATGCAACCTAGAATACTTTATCCAGCAAGAATATCATTTAAAATAGAAGGGGAAATAAAAATTTTTCCCAACAAACAAAAACTTAAAGAATACAGCAACACAAAACCCAGGTTAAAGGAAATATTGAAAGGGCTTCTCTAAACCAAAAAGAAAGGAAGGAAAGGGAAGAAAAAAGAAAAGAAAAAAAAAAAAAAAGAAGAAGAAGAAGAAGAGGAAGAACTAGGACTGAGGAAGATACAATCAGAGAGCAGTCACTCAAATAAGCCAGCATACAGATTTAATCATGAACATGCTTCAAACAAAATAAAATTAAAAAGAAAAAAATAAAAGAGTCATCAAAACCATAAAATGTGGGCAAGGGATGTTAGGAGGTAAATAATCCTTTTTGTTTGTATGTATGTCTCTCTTCTTAATTTTAATATAATAATGAAGTGTTTGAACTTACAGGACCATCAGGCTAAAACACACAATTATGGGAAGGGGTTAGCATACTTAAAAAACAGGGCAACCACAAGCCAAAACCAAATATTGCATTTGCAAAAAATGAAAAAAAAAATACACTCAAGCAGATAATAACAGGAGACCATCCAACCAAAAAAAAAAAAAGAAGAATGGAGAACCATAGAATCAACTGGAACACGAGGATCAAATGGCAATAAATAATCATCTATCAATTATCACCTTAAATGTCAATGGACTGAATGCCCCAATCAAAAGACACAGATTGGCTGAGTGGATAAAACGGCAAAAACCTTCAATATGCTGCCTACAAGAAACTCACCTTAGGACAAAAGATACATATAGATTGAAAGTGAAAGGCTGGGGAAAAGTATTTCATGCCAATAGACATGACAGAAAAGCAGGAGTTGCAACGCTCATATCAGACAAAATAGACTTTAAAACAAAAGATTTTTAAACCAGTTTTGTCTGTTTTATTTGACTGGTATATAATTTTCTAATTCTCTGATCCTTGTGTTTTAGATATGTCTATAAATACCATATAACTACATATTTTAATCCAATCTACCAACTTTTAACTTAATAATGTAGCCCATTTAAATGTATTAATATTACTGATACATTTAGTATTATTTTTATATCTTACTATTTCCCATATGTCCTATAATTTTTGGATTGAGGATCTTTTTGTTTTATCCGCTTTCATATGTTACAGGTTATATACTCTATTTTGTTACTTTTGTAGTTACAGCCAATGCTTTAGCATGCATACTTGCAATGTTAAAAATCTAAAATGAGTCAATAATTTTACTTCCTTCCCAAAAATCAGGATGATCTTAGGATACTTAATTTGCAATCATCTCTTCCTGACCTTTATGCTATTGTTTTAAATTTTACTTCATGTTTATGTTATTGCTTTCATGTATAAAATATTTTATCTTTTATTTTAAACTTCTAAATCTTTACATGTTATATTATTATATATGTCAGTTTGTTTATATTTACTAACAAATTGTCCAATATCTTGACTAATCATTCCCTCTTATACCTCAGGCCTTATACGTAGAATCATCTGACTACTGTCTGAAGGACATTCTTTAGAATTTCCTCTAGTAAAAGTCTGCTGGTGCCCTATTCACGATAGCCGAGACCTGGAAAAACCTAAATGCCCAACAACAGATGGATGGATTAAGAATATGTGGAACATATATACAATAGAATACTACTCAGCCATAAAAAATAATGAAATAACACATTTGCAGCACATGGATAGAACTACAGATATACTAAGTGAAGTAAATCAGAAAGAGAAAGACAAATACCATACGGTATCACTTATATGTGAAATCTAAAATATGCTACAAATGAACCCATCTATAAAACAAAAATATACTCACCTAGAGAACAGACTTGTGATTGCCAAGAAGGGTGGGGTGGGGGAGAGATGGATCAGGAGTTTGAGGTTAGCAGATGAAAACTGCTACATATAGAATGGATAAATAACAAGGTCCTACTGTATAGCATAGGGAACTATATTCAATATCCTGAAACAAGCCTTAATAAAAAAAATATTAAAAAGGGTGTATTTAAGTATATCTGAATAGCTTTGGGGTACATCAGAAATAAAAACAACATTCGAGTTCCCGTTGTGGCTCAGTGGTTAACAAATCCGACTAGGAACCATGAGGTTGCGGGTTTGATCCCTGGCCTTGCTCAGTGGGTTAAGGATCCGGCATTGCCGTGAGCTGTGATGTAGGTCACAGATATGGCTCAGATCCTGAGTTGCTGTGGCTCTGGCATAGGCCAGTGGCTACAGCTCCGATTAGACCCCTAGCCTGGGAACCTCCATATGCCACGGCAGCGGCCCAAGAAATGGCAAAAAGACCAAAAATAAATAAATAAATAAACACAACATTGTAAATAAACTACAATTTTTTTAAAAGGCAAAAAAAAAAAGTCTGCGGCTGAAAAAATTTAGTTTGTTTGAAAATGCCTATTTTGTCCTCAATCTTCAAAGACTATTTCAGTATTATAAAATTCTGGTTAAGAGTTATTTTATCTGCACATTGAAGGTATTATTTCATTATGATTTGACAAGAGAAGCAGAAGCTGATGTGATAACAGAAGCAGACACTGAAGTAATGCAGAGGAATTCGACAGGTGCGAATTCTA
Organism: Sus scrofa; assembly: GCF_054392235.1. Classification (NCBI taxonomy): domain Eukaryota; kingdom Metazoa; phylum Chordata; class Mammalia; order Artiodactyla; family Suidae; genus Sus; species Sus scrofa. The sequence goes on along the minus strand of NC_139396.1, from coordinate 98,976,328 downwards.
CCACTGAACCACCAATGCAGAATTTGGAAATTTAGAAGTAAGCAAGAGAATTGAAGCAACTTCTAGAGGGAGGAAAAGGCAAATAAATGGATCCATTCCTAGAATCTGCAGAAGGAACATAACTCCGCTAACCCATTCTGGACTTCTGACCTCCACAGCTATAAGACAAAACATTTGCGTTGTGTTTGTTGTAATATGACACTAGCATCCAATTAAAATTTACCAGGCATACAAAAAGGTATGAAAATGAAGAGAAAAAAACAATCACTCAAAACCAACCTGGATATGACACAGATGCCAGAATTAGTAGACAAGTACATTAAGATAGGCATTATAACTATATTCCATATGTTCAAAATGCAAACGAAAGATCGAGTAGATAAATGAAAAATTAAAGACAAACACTCAAGTGGAACAATCAGAGATGTGTCTGAGACACAAAAATGCACTGGAAAGACTCCTATCAGACAAGATATTGCATGAAAAATATTACTGAAACTATAGTCATAGTAATGAAAATTATCTAAAATGGCACAAAACGAGACTTAGAAGAAAATTGACAGGGCATCAGTGAGCTGTGGCACAACTCCAAGCAACCTAATATGTGTGTAATTCAAGTTCCCAAAAGAGAGAAAGGATAAAAAAAAAAAAAATTGAAGAAACAATTGTCACAGTTTTTCTAATTTAATGAAAACTATAAAGCCCCAGAGCCAAAAAGCTTAATAATACCCCAAGCACAAGAAATATCAAGAGAAGTATACCAAAGCACATCATAATGAAACTGCTTAAAACAGGAGTTCCATGAAGATGCAGGCTTGACCCCTGGCCTCGCTCAGTGGATTAAGGATCCGGCATTGCCGTGAGCTGTGATGTAGGTTGCAGATGGGGCTTGGATCCCAAGTTGCTGTGGCTGTGGTGTAGGCCAGTGGCCACAGTTCCAATTGGACCCCTAACCTGGGAACCTCCATACACCATGGGTATGGCCCTAAAAGATGAAAGAAAGAAAGAAAGAAAGAAAGAAAGAAAGAAAGAAAGAAAGAAAGAAAGAAAGAAAGAAAGAAAGAAAGAAAGAAAGAAAGAAAAATTGCTTAAAAGCATTAACAAGTAGAAAATATTAAAAGGAATCAGAAGGTTCCCATGTGGCTCAGTGGGTTAAGGATTCAGTATTGTCACTGCAGCAGCTCAGGTTGCTGCTGTGGCTCAGGTTCAGTCTCTGGCCCAGGAACTTCCACATGCCTCAGGCACAGTTAAATAAATAAATAAAAGCAGGCAGAGAAAAATGACACTTTATATACAGAGGAAGAAACATAAGAATAACAACACACTTCCTATTGGAAACAATGTAAGCCAGAGAACAGTAGAGCAAAGTACTGAAAGAAAATATTGGAAAAATTAAGGCAAAATAAAGACTTTTTCAGATATGTAAAAGCTAAAAGAATTCATCACCTAGTAGATCTGAACTAAAAGAAACGTTAAAGGAAGCCTCTCAGGAAGAAAGAAAATTATACCAGATAGAAGTTTGGATTTATAAGAAACAAATGAAGACCACAAAATGGTAGCTATGTGGATAAAGACACTTTTTTTTCTTATTTTTTAAATCTTTAAAAGATAATTGACTAACTAAAACTTCTAGGACTGTTTTACCAATGATCACGGTAGATATTTCCCACAAATTAAATGAGCTAAATTTGCAGCAAAACATAAGACACGTATATAATATATAATATGGCAGAAAATACATGCTTGCAACTAAATTTGTGATTAAAAAATATTTAAATGAGGAGTTCCTGTCATGGTGCAGCAGAAACGAATCTGATTAGGAAACATGAGATTGCAGGTTCGATCCCTGGCCTCACTCAGTGGGTTAAGGATCTGGTGTGGCTCTGAGCTTCAGTGAAGGTTGCAGATGCTGCTTAGATCCTGTGTTGCTGTGACTGTGGCACGTGCCAGCAGCTGTAGCTCCAATGGGACTCCTAGCCTGGGAACCTCCATATGCCGCAGGTACAGCCCTAAAATGGAAAAAAATATATGTATATTTAATATTTAATATTTAATTTTATATATTTAAATGAAAACTTTAACTATTCAAGAGAAGTATTTCAAAAGTCTTTTAGGGATAGCCAGCAACTTATTGAAAACCACTAGTTGAAGAGCACTACTTCACTAGTTGAAGCCTCTATGTCAAGGTTTTTTAATAGCCGTTTCTTCTAGCTAAAGCATCTTTCTCTCTCTCTCTCCTTTCTTTTGCTTGAATAACCCCTACTTATTCTCTTAGGTGTTGCTTTTGAATGATTCTTCCTTCAGGAAACCATCCTAAATCTATTAGGTACCTCTTTTATGTGCTCCCATGAGACATAAACCCTCTGTTTCATTTTCTCTACCTCCCATATAAAACTATAAGTTCAGCAACGTCAAGGACTTTGTCTATCTTGTTCATTAATGTATCCAAAGAATATAATCTCTGACACATAATGCTCAATAAAAATTTGTTGAATAAATGAATGGGTTTCCACCAAGTACAGATGAAATCATCTGGCCATAGAAACCATTAACTTGTGGAGTTCCCGTTGTGGCACAGCAGAAACAAATCCGACTAGGAAACATGAGGTTGCGGGTTTGATCCCTGGCCTCGAGCAGTGGGTTAAGGATCCGGCATTGCCATGAGCTGTGGTGTAGGTCGCAGGCGTGGCTTGGATCTGGTGTTACTGTGGCTCTGGCGTAGGCTGGTGGCTTCAGCTCCGATTAGATCCCTAGCCTGGGAACCTCCATATACCGTGGGTGCTGCCCTAAAATGACAAAAAGACAAAACAAACAAACAAACAAAAACAAAGAAAAAAATCATTAACTTGAAAAAGTCACAAACTTAATTTTATTTCCAGGTAACAGGAACCTTGATGAAATTATAGCAAACAAAATAAGCACCAAAGAAGGCAACTGTCACACTACACCTATTTGAAAGGATACAGTTACTATACAAGTTTGCACATTTGGAAAAAGAAAAAAAAAATCATGGAGAAAGGAAACGGGGGGAAAAAAGATGAAATAGAAAAGCTTTAACAGGAATCAATTTGAGTCTCTCCACTAATGGTTCCCTTGTGTGGTAAAATGATAGGGCCAAAATAGACACTGCACTCTTTCCTTTACCTACAGTATGACATCTGATCTGTACATTAAAATTTAATGGCACTCTCATAAAAGCCAAACAAATCCTGCCATGACTAACCAGTAGGCAGAACAGGAAGAAGTCTGTCTTGTCTGTGGAAAACGAGATTTTATTTAAACATTCAAGCTGCCTGGCTTCTTAAAGTGATCTTCCACTTTTTAATACAAATCTGAATTTTTAAAAAGCATTTTAGAGAATGACAGCAGGGATATGGTCCAATACCTAAATAATTATATGTCTTGACTCTATATTAATAACATTGATTTAGCTACTTTAAATCAATCAACTAGCACAGGTTAAGGTTTCTCTCTGCCTTTGAGTCTTCAACCTAAATTAATAGAAAGCTCTTATGCTTTAGATCTATGGACTAATGACAGCCTCACAGGACAATCTCTTAACTCTCTAATCCATTCTTCACAGAATTACTACATGACATAACTCCATTCAATTTAAGAGATGGAAAGGTTCCAAACTACTCAGCCCCAAGTGATTTCAATTATCACTAATCAAGATTTATCCTGAATTTTTTATTTAAGAAAAGTAAGAGGAACAGAGTTCTCCTGGTAGGCACAGTAGGTTAAAGATCCAGCATTATCACTGCGGTGGTGCAGGTTTGATCCCTGGCCCAAGAACTTATGCATGACATGCGCACAGCCAAAAAGCAAAAGAAAGAAGAAAAAAAAAAAAAGAGGAAAACAAAGCTGGAGATTATAAATATTGATTGCCACAAGACAATTTTAAAGGTTCTGCTAGACTGCATTCAGAAGTGGGATATTAATCTTAAAATCCTTTAGTTTAATTCTTTCATGTATTTGTTCATCTAACATATTGAGGACCTACTACATGCTGCATGAGTCCTCAACTAGATTTTTTTTTAAGTCCCTACTTTTAAGGGGTTACCACCTTAACAGGAGAAGACATACATGATAACAAATACAAATTAGTATTTAGAAGGATGTCCAGCACATGCAGAGAGGACATAAAAGTGGAAGTAGTCATTTTTACCTGAGAGATAGGGAAGCTGTGATAGAGACAGGGACAGCTCTGCTCCTGGCCTTGGGAGCTCAGCACTACTTATAATGATAATTCCCCGTCACAGCACTTCTTTGAGCTGTCTTTCTAATGGACGAGTATTCCCTCCCTCTCTTTCTTTCTTTCTCTCTGTAAGTGTTCCTCTGTGTCTCTGTCTCTGTCTCACACATACACACCCCAAGCTGATAATCCTTTCTGCAAATAATATCATGCATTTGCAATAGACCCGGTTTGACTAGAGAGGGCAGTTTACTATCACAAAGAACAGGTAACTCCCTCACCCTGAAACCAAACAATCTCAATCTGCTTTTGTCAAAATCAGTCATCATATACCAGCTCACTGATTCAGCCGAGGAGGGGAGAGAGAACTTTGGACAAAATAATATAGGCACAGCTTGGAGCTATTTCGGGCTTGGTTCCAGGCCACCAAAATAAAGTTAATATCAAATTAAGTGAGGCACACAAATGTGTTGGTTTTCCAGTGTACGTAAAAGTTATGTTTACACTCTACTGCAATCTAGTAAGTATGCAATAGCATTATGCCTAAAAAAAATGTACCCTCTTCAAGTTTAAATACTTTATCACTTAAAAACACTACCATATGACAATGCAGGGTTCCCACAAACCTTCAATTTGTATAAATAAATAAATAAATAAATAAAAAGCAGTATCTGCAAAGCACAATGAAGTTAAATGCAATAAAAGAAAGGATGCCTCTATAAAGGAGAGAGTCTGATGGGCCTATTTAGACATACACTGCTCTATAAGTTTACACCAAAAAGCTCTCTAAACCATTTAACAAATGAAACTTTCACTCCACCCCCCAAAAACATGTTGGCAGTGAGGGAAACCAAAATCCATACCAAAATCACTGTTTTAATAAAATCCGACCTCAGACAGTATAGCCATTTAGGTTATAAACAAAGTCACAACATATACATTCTCTCCGCATTGCTACAGAGCAGAACAACTGAAAATCTGATTTCATGGAAGTTGGATTACCCTGGCACACACCCAAGGAAGCAGGTGTTAATTAACATCTTGAGACCTGTCCTTTCAAAAGAAAGAGCTGGTCAGGCCACAAGCACTTCCGATCAGGCAAAGTACAGACAACTCTTGGTAAGTAGGAAGGAAACAGGTGGGAAGAATAAAGAACACAAGTGGTTAGTTGGTGAGGATTTCCCCCACGGTGGCTATGTCCATTTCCAACCAGGCTGGCCCTGGCATAATTAATCTGGCAGGCAAAATTAACTGGCTAGGCTATTCCTGTTCTCTTCTTCTTTTCCTTTTTTGGGCCATGGCATGCAGCAGCTTGATGTGGGATCTCAGTTCCCAGACCAGGGACTGAACTTCTGGCCACAGCAATGAAAGAGCCAAGTCATAACCACTAGGCCACCAGGTAACTCCCCCCACTCTCTTCTTAACCTATGTTGAGACTGTCTCTCCCTTCCTATCTAAGCAGAGACCCTCAGAGATCAAGAAAGGCCCAGATCACTTTCAAGTTTGAGAAGCCCATCACATTTAAAAATAAAGAAATGTCAAAACTGGGTCATAAACATGGTGGTATATTTAAGCCTTTGCATTGAATAATTTTATTTTTTTGTTTTTATTTTTTCTTTTTATGGCCACACCTGTGGCACATGGACATTCCCTGGCTGGGGGGTTGAATCAGAGCTGCAGCTACAGGCCTACATGACAGCCACGACAATACCAGATCCAAGGCACATCTGTGATCTACGCCACCACTTGTGGAAACACAGATTCTTAAGCCACTGATCAAGGCCAGGGGTCAAACCTGCAACCTCATGGATACTAGTTAGGTTTTTAACATGCTGAGCCAAAATGGGAACTCCTGAATAATTTTAAATGCATGATAAACATCTTTTTTTTTTTTTTTTTTGGTCACACCTACAGCATGTGGAAAGTTCTGGGGCCAGGGATCAAACCCATGCCACACCAGTGATAATGCTAGATCCTTAAGCCACTGAACCTCCAGGGAACTCCAAACATCTTCTTTTAAGATTCCCCCTTTTTCTCTCTATAGTCAGTATATATAGTATCATTTGAAGAAAATATTAAAGTCCAATCCCTTCATAAATATAAGGCCAGGTATTGGGGGTAAGGGAAAGGCCCTCAAACACTCTCTGCTTTCCCATATTTGGAACCTAACCTCAGATCAGTAAAAGTCACTGCTGATGCCCCAAAAATTCTGTCTTCACTAGGTTTTCAAGCATTTAAATTGTTAACCTGAGGAATGAGCTCTAATGAAACTCCAGGTATTAGCAACTGACAGTGCAGTCTTTTTACTATTCTTCAAATAAGAAGTGCTGCCTCCATAAATGATTCATTCCATCCTCTTGTCTTTTTGTGTATATACATATGATTTTATCAAATAATAATAATTATATGTGTGAAAACTTCAAAAGATTCAGGGAGATGTATGAAAATAAAGAATTCTTTTATATACTTGGGCACAAACTTTACTTTAAAATAGCAAAAAGCAGATTCATTCTGGGGCATCCCAGTACCAGCCAATATGCTTTGTTCCTGGCACTGCCGAAATTTTGAGAAAGGTCAAGGGGCCTAAGCCATTAGTCATCCAGAAACCTGAGTGAAGGCCACGAGCAGTTACAATTTTTAGGAGGGAGTCTGAACACTGAGTACAATGACCAGCTTTAATCTGGTTCAAGCAGCAAGTGCACAGCACAGACTCCCCATGTGTACACTGTGTGATAACACCAAAACATGCTGTTCCAACCCCATGCTCCTAGATTTAAAGATATTACAGGCCTCAGCCACAAACTATTCCTTTCCTCAACCTAACTCAGTGACACTGCAGGACACTGAAGGTGTCTACCCAAAACTAAAATTAAAAACCACAATGAGTCATACCAAAGACATTCAAAACCCTTCAAGGTCCAAACTTTTTTGCTAGAACATGTACATTGAGATAACAAAGCTAAAAAACACACACAAAAACACCAAAGCCTGGCTAAATTCTTTTATTTCAGATGAAATCAGGAGGGTGTGCAGCCAGTTTCGACTTCCCTGCAAACAAAACAGGATTCTGCCAGGGCCCAGAGATAACTGCAGGGGAAGTAGCACATTGGCGATGGGAGGTTTCCAAGTGTCACTGCTGCCCAAGCTATACCCTCCTAAAGTCTTAGGGAGAGCTTACTTGAAAGGTAGAGTATGAGTCACAACTTCTGAAACCAGAATGCCTAGTCCTAGTCTTTCTCCTCTCTTCTTTCACCTCCTGTTCAAATATAGCATCTGTGAAGGAAGAGGAGATTCTAAGCCTAAGAGGTTCAGTCAAAAACTCTGCTCCTATAGGTCCATCAGCTCCTCTGGTCCTTCCTCTGTTTCATGCTAGGATTATGGAAGAACATATAAGATAAACATATAAGCAAGCGTGTCTTACAGACATTAGTAGTTTTCAAATGTATGTCGATACTGCTGTGATAAATAAAATAAAAATTTCTCTTAAGACATAACAAAATCAGAGAGAGACAAATATCATATGAGATCACTAATATGTGGAGTCTAATTTAAAAACAACACCAAAGAACTTATTCACAAAACAGAAAAAAACTCAAAGATTTCAAAACCAAACTTATGGTTACCAAAGGGGAAATTCCAGGAGGAAGGATTGGCATACACACATTCCACATACAAAACTGGTTGGTAACAAGGATCTACTACATAGCTCAGGGAAATCTATTCAGTACTCTGTGATAGCATATATGAGGAAAGAATCTGAAAAAGAATGGATATATACATGTATATGTATGACTGAATCACTTTGCTGTACACCTAAAACTAACACAACACTAAGTCACCTATATTTCACTAAAATTTATTTAAAAGAATTACAAATTCATCTTAACTTTTATTCTTATGCATTCTTTTTTTTTTCTTTTTAAAGGGCTGAACCCACAGCATGTAGAAGTTCCCAGGCTAGGGGTTGAATCAGAGCTACAGCTGCCAGCCTGTGCCACAGACACAGCAACATCAGATCCAAGCCGAGTCTGCAACCTACACCACAGCTCAGGGCAATGCCGGATCCTTAACCCGCTGAGCAAGGCCAGGGATCAAACACACATCCTCATGGTTCCTGGTTGGGTTTGTTAACCACTGAGCCACAAAGGGAAGGAACTCCTCCTTATGAATTCTCAATCAACTAAGAATAAAGAATCTCATTATTATTATTTGAAAGTCCTTATTCTAAAAAAAGTTGACAATCGCTGTTCTACAGTAGAATGTAATGAATGAGTTATATGCATCTAAACACAAAGTGTAATAGACACAATATGAGAATGTTTTTACTTTTGAAGAAAACTGACAAAAACTAAGATGTGCTTTAAAAAAAAGGAACACAATCTGGAGATAAAAATCAACAGTAGGTTTAACATCAACCAACAGTCATTCTAAATAAGGAATAATAACAAAATAATTAACAGAATTAGGACCCAAGCGAACCATAAGCTTGTAACCATTTAATAATAATGCTTTAAAATATACACAGCCAAAATTGACAATTATGAGGAAAACTGACAAATATACATTTATTATAGATAAACAGACCTCAGTCATAAACTGATAGTTGAAACCAAACAGTAAGACTATAACAAGTTTGATCAATAATACTTATATGTTGACCTCATTGAGAAAAGCAGAGCCCTATACCCCAAAAAAGATATTGTTTTGGCCACGCCCTCAGCATGCAAATTCCAGGGCCAGGGATTGAACCAGTGCCACAGCAGTGACAAAGCCAGATCCTTTACCACTGAGCCACTAGAAAACTCCAAGAAGAGATTCTTACAAGGAAGAGTAAGAAAGAGAAACTATAGAATTTGAACCTTGTCTCTGCCATTTGTGTACTGGGTAACTTTCAGCAAGTTACTATGAGCTTCTCTGAGTCTCAGCTTCCTCATCTGCAAGATGAGGTAGATTAAACAACACAACTTAACATACCCAGCCCCTAAAAGGTACCCAAGTGATGTTTATAAGGTTATTTTGCTTCTACTAAGGAAAAAACAAAGATTTTAAATAGTACTAGGGGGAAAAAAACTTCAACCTTAAGAAACTCTTAATGTGGTATCAGACCTATATAGGAATAGTCAAGGTAATAATTAAGAAAATACTTGTTTGTGTCTAATTACTTTTAGTGTTTTTGTTTGCATTTACAGAGTAGGGTTGGAGCAACCAATGGCCTCAATTCATCTGTAAAATAAAGTAGTTGGATTAAATAATCTCTATGATTCCTTTTAGTTTTAAAATACTATGACTTCAGTTCTCCTTGTGGCTCAGTGGGATAAGAACCCAACATAGTGTCCATGAGAATACAGGTTTGATCCCTGGCCTCACTCAGTGGGTTAGGGATCTGCATTGCTGCAAACTGCAGCTTAGATCCAGTGTTGCTTTGGCTCTGGCGTAGACCTGCAGCTGCAGTTCCGACTGGAACCCTAGCCCGGGAGCTTCCATATGCCACAGGGGCAGCCATAAGAAGAATAAATAAATAAATAAAATATGACCTTAACTTCTTCATAGCTTAAGAGTTGTAAGAAACTGCAATGCATGACAAATCACATCTAAAAATTTTTTTATTTGGAAATACTTAGGAAAACTAAGTTGTTATCCTCTAAGAGTGGTATAAAGTTACTAGTGTCTGGAAAGAGAAGGGTAGACTACATGACTTCTTGGAAGTCAGACTATGAAAAGAACATGAACTTGGAGGCCACAAGACTGTCAATAGGAAACATGTTCTGCCACTTACACACTGGACACACTTAGGTTCATTAAAGTTTTTCGAACCTCAGTTTTCTTATCTGTAAAATGAATGTTAATACCTTCATTGGTTGGTGTTCTCAGAATTACAAGAGAAAATAAAAATATGTATTATATATATAAGTATATATTATATATATAAATATATAAGTATTATATATAATATATTACTTCATCCAATAATACGTACTGAATAAATGTGAATTTCCTTGGCCCCTTGAGCTTTTTTCAATCATGTGATTGTGATTACTCTACTGAAAGTAGAAACCAAAGCATTACATGTTTAAGGTATTATTGGTTTACTTCTTTTTTTTCTTCTTCTTTTTTTAGGGCCACAGCTGTGGCATATGGAAGTTCCCAGGCCAGGAGTCGAATCAGAGCTACAGCTGTTGGCCTACACCACAGCCACAGCAATGCAGGATCGGAGCCCCATCTGCAACCTACACCACAGCTCACGGCAACGCCGAATCCTTAACCCACTGAGAGAGGCCAGGGATCAAACCTGCATCCTCATGGATCCTAGTCAGGTTTGTTACCACTGAGCCACAACGAGAACTTCCTGTTTACTTCTCAATCCTGAAGTGTATGCAAAGTAAAACAAGGGTTAAATCCCTGCCAAGTTGTTTAGAACTCTTCCTCAAGTTAATAAAATACCCAGAGTTCATTATTGAAGACTCAAAATTTAAATCATTTTTGTTTGAGAAAGTCTGTAAAAAACAGTAGTACTCAACTATGTTTAATGTGGCAAGTTCAAAGGTGAATTATTTAAAGTTTGAGTGCTTGCTCTAGGTCAAAAATGCAACAAGTCAGCTGGCAAATGTGGATGATTATCTCAGAGTTACTTGGTCATCTATGTTTAGGAAAAAAAAAATCTTTTAAAGTAGCAATGGAGCAGTTCCCATTGTGGCTCAGTGGTTAACAAATCTGGCTAGCACTGGTGAGGACTCAGGCTCAATCCCTGGCCTTGCTCAGTGGGTTAAGGATCTAGCATTGCCGTGAGCTGTGGTGTAGGTCGCAGACACGGCTCGGATCCTGCATTGCTGTGGCTGTGGCATAGGCTGGCAGCTACAGCTCTGAATGGACCACTAGACTGTAAACTTCCATATGCTACAGGTGCAGCTCTAAAAAGCAAAAAAATAAAATAAAGTAGCAATGGAAAGGATCACAAAAAGCTAAGTTAAAAAATAAAACAAAATATTAGAATCACACATTAGCCCCGGATAAGCAAAGTGCATTGAGCGGTATGCTGAAAGAATTAATATTTTATAAGGACATTTCTGTTTATTTATTTGGCCGCACCCATGGCATGCGGAAGTTCCTGGGCCAGGGATTGAACTCATGCCACAGCAGTGACCTTGAGCCACTGCAGTGACAACACCAGATCCTTAACCTGCTATGCCACAAGGGAACTTCCCCCAAAGAATTAATACTTTAAAAAGATATTCTAGGTACTTTCACCACTAAGAGGGTTTGAAAATACAAATTTCTGAGTGTTCAAGATCAAAAGCAAAGAAAAAAGCCAAATATGAGGGCTTGTGATCTAAAAATATGATACTACTACTTTAGGTCAAAAGAGACCTAAATTAAGTATAAGCATGTTTATTAAACCCTTTTCAAATTTCTACTTTGCACATGAACATCAGTCAAGGTAAAAATCATACAAATACAGGCCATAATTTAAGAAGGCAATTTCCTAGGAAATACGATCAATAGCAATCATGCAGATTGTCAGTACTACATATACCCTTTCACAAGGTATTTTAGGAACATTCGTTTATTCGATAGTCTTAGACATTACAATATACTTCAAAAAGAGCCACAACTGGTCAATCAATCCAAATTTTGATGATTCCCAGCAGCCTGTTCAGAGAAGCACTGAGACAGGGGCAACATTTCACAGTTCTACATGCAACTGTCATTTGCCTGCCAACAAACAAAGCATTATGACCTTTTAAGGAGTTCATACCACAAGACCACCTCACAAGTCACAGCTTTTAATACGTTCAAGTACTGAGCACCCCTGGATAAGGGCCAAGAACTGCCTTCCTTATCCATTTTGGCTCCATTGCAGAAATAAGAATGAAATTCCACTGTATAATGCAATAGCAATTTTTCTGAGGCAAATAAAAGTTCGCCATAAACGTTTTTTACCTATAAGAAATCAATTTGAAGCAAATCCTTGCTGACAGAAAATGAATCTGGTCGGTTTGACATAGAGCTTTCTCTTCTTCACTAGCACCTATTATTCATCCTGTATTTGGTTATGAATCTTCCTGAAAAATCACTTTCATCTTGTCATTCTACTTATTGCTCAAGAACTGCCAAGCTTCTCTGCCACCCAATCCCAAACTCCTCTACCTGGCTTCCATCACCTGGCCCAACCTACTACCTAGGCTCAGTTCCAACCACTCCCACCATGATGGTTCCTCTCCTCATAGCGGCCAAGGCTGACTCATGCTATTCATTCTACCTTTCTCCCCACACGTGTCCCCACTTCAGGACTTACTTTTCCCCTACATCTGTTCTTCCAAGTCCCACTCCCTACATGAAGCCTCTTTCTACTATTCCTACCTATAATGAGAGCACTCCTCAGAATTTCTGTTATAGTTAATAAGTCAGTCTGTCTTACAGCTCTTTAATTTGGAACTTCTTAAAGCATTGTTTAAAAAAACCTCTCTGCAGCAGCAGTCCTCCACTTCAGTTCCTCCTTGATACAAAGAAGAACAGAACTCTCATATAGGACATACCCCTGTAGGCATACCTGGGATTATGCACAATTTCCAGCCACAATAACTATAATTCCACTAATTTCACCCCCCTTAAAGAAAGCGTAATAAAAATCCAATGAATATATTATACTTGAACAAAAGTTAAAAGGAAGAAAACAAAACCTAGTGAGTGAGAATGAGAGGGATGTTATTATACATGTAATCTTGAATATGTTCAATTTGCTTTTTAAAAAAAAGGTAAAGCATTTGCAAACTTTGGCACTTTATTACTATAAATAAAAAACTTGTAATACATCTTACAAGTGATCATTCATAATAAGAGTAAAAAGAGTTTCCACGTGGCTTAGTGGGTTAAGGATCTAACGTTGTCACTGCAGTGGCTCAGGACGCTACCATGGTGGACGCTGATCCCTGCTCCAGTAACTTCTGCATGTTCGGATGCAGCCAAAAAAAAAAAAAAAAAAAAAAAAAAGAATCATAGAAATTGATATTCTATGCGGTACTTAGCACGCTAGACATATAAAAAGCAATCAATAAATATTCAATTAACCAATTAGTGTGTCTAGCCCATTAATCAATCAATTGCACATTAATGTTCCTGCTGCCTGGATGATCACACAAAATGAAAACCTGTAGTATAGTAGTTAAATGCCCTGCTGACAGCCTCTAAAGCAACAAATGACTATTTTTTTTTTGGCCACCCCATGGTGTTCAAAAGTTCTAGGACCAGGGATCAAACCCGTGACACAGCAGCGAGGCAAGCGACAGCAGTGACAATACCAGATCCTAAGCCTTCTGAGCCACAAGGGAACTCCGACAATCGATTTCTTATAGGATGAGCCTAATATTTTAACAGTCCAGCATGACATGGCACTCTTGAAGTCCATGAAGATCCCAGCAGTTTCTATGGCAATCATCATGCAACCCTATACCTCTTGTGCAACAGTGTGGCTATTAATGCAATCTTGGGTAAAATTAGTAAATTGTAAACTCTATCTGCCAGTGCACTCAGGGATCAGATAACTTTTGCTCCACCGAAGAGCAAGCCTTCCTGTGACAATGCAAATCTTGCTCTATATTAAGATGGTCCTCACTTTTATAATAAGGAATTGTCCCAGCATTGGAAGTCCTTCATTGACAGTTACAACCCAAATATATAATCTTTAACTGAAATTAAACCATTCTTCCACATTCCAATATGCCCTTAATTGCCAGTCACACGGATAGAGTATGATTTGATTTTTTTTTTTTTTTTTTTTTGCTTTTTAGGGCCACACCCATGGCATGTGGAGGTTCCCAGGCTAGGGGTTAAATCGAAGCTACAGCTACCGGCCAATGCCACAGCCACAGTAACGTGTGATCCAAGCCGCATCTGCCACCTACACCATAGCTCACGGCAACACTGGATCCTTAACCCACTGAGCGAGGCTAGGGATCAAACCTGCAACCTCATGGTTCCTAGTTGGATTTGTTTTTGCTGTGCCACGACAGGAACGCAAGACTATGATTTGATTTTGAGACCACCAAAATCCTGAAAATGTCAAAAATTCTGAAAACTCTCCCTGAAAACTCTCTTAACTATAAATCTACATCAGATTGCTTAGGTATAAATCTATCTATAGACCAAGAGTCTTCTGTTTTCTCTGCCCTGATATTCTAACAGATTGATCTAAGAATAAATTTTTAAACTTAACTTTAGTGTTGCCAAAGCAGACACTATTTAGAAAGCCTTGTGAAAGTGAAGACAGAGGAAGGAAGCTTCAGTCTATCATGCCCTGGAAACTTCCAAACATCAACCAAACAGCCCAAAAGAATGTCCTAGTCAACAGTTCCAAGGATGTCATTAATTGCTTCCATCTGGTTCCCTCTCTGTCCCCTCCCCATCATAGTCAAGGCATCCACTAAAGTTATTTTTTGCTTTATTTTGCATTCTACAGCATAAAGAGCCCTCATGTTTTAAACTACAGAATATTTATTTGTCCCCCAAGTTTGTCTGACAATCACAGCCATATTGCTTTTATACTGTAGGCAATTTTCAGGTAACATTTCAGAGTGTGGCATATTAAATTATCTACTTTTTTAAACACTGCATAGTAAATATTTCCGTTGGTAAAAACGCAATATATTTCCCTGACTCCTCAAGGAGACTAGGGGTTTTCCCCCTTAGTAAGATAAAGGTTAAAACCTCTGAATGATTTCATCCATTGATGACCCTTACCTAAATCAAGGGTTATATTAAAAGTTGTGCAATGATGACTTTCTGATTCTGTCATTTATTCCACATTTATTGTTCCCCTCATCAACTATGGCTGTGAAATAAAGTCTACACAGGAGAGGGAGGATAGATACAATTCTTCCTTGTGATGAGAATTTTTTTTTTTTTTTTTTTTTTGTCTTTTTAGCTATTTCTTGGGCCGCTCCTGCGGCATATGGAGGTTCCCAGGCTAGGGGTCGAATCGGAGCTGCAGCCACTGGCCTACACCAGAGCCACAGCAACTTGGGATCTGGGCCGCATCTGCAACCTATACCACAGCTCACGGCAACGCCGGATCGTTAACCCACTGAGCAAGGGCAGGGACCGAACCCACAACCTCATGGTTCCTAGTCGGATTCGTTAACCACTGCGCCACCACGGGAACTCCGTGATGAGAATTTTTAAGATTTTCTCTCTTAGCAACTTTCAAATATACAATACAGTACTGTTAACTATAGTCACTGATGCTGTATTTATAAAAATATTATAAAAACATTTTTATTTTCAACTGTAAGTTTGTACTTTTTGACCCTCTTCCCCCATTCTGCACATCCCTCCCACCTCCCTGCCTTTGGCAACCACCAATCTTTTCTCTGTCTCTAAGAATTCAGTTTAATTCTCCAGATATAAATCATACAGTATTTGTCTTTCTCTGACTTATTTCACTTAGCATAATGTCCTCAAGATCCATCCATGTGGTCACAAATGGCAGGATTTCCTTCTTTTCTATGGCTGAATAATAGATTATACACCACACACACATGTACACGCGCGCGCACACACACACATATATATATCTCACATCTTCTTCAGTTCACCCACTGATGGACACTTAGGTTGTTTCCATGTCTTGGCTATTATAAATACTGTTGCAAGGAACACAGGCTGCAGGTATTTTTTTCAAAATAAATTGATATTGTTTAAGATAAATACCCAGAAGTAGAATTGCTGGATCATGTGGTAACTCCAGTTTTTAATTTTTTGAGGGACCTCTAGAAAGATAGGATACATGCTTAATTATTTTATTTAAATTTCCCATTACCAGAGGAAGAGATTGCTGTCCAGGTTATCACCAAAGGTGATCGATGAAGTGTTTTGTTTTGCTTTAAAATTACCCACCTTTTTGAAAATATTATCACAACTAGGGCACTCCTTAATTTTTCTAAGCCCCAAGGAAGCCTGTGAGAGAGCACAGAGCCTACTTCAAGAGTATATCTCTGGGAACAAGCAGAAAAAAGTTTCCTGAAGAAATTCACTTACCAATCAAATGATATTCAGAGACTTGAATGTGAAGGGTTGAAAGGAACTTTTTATGGGGTCATCTAGTCCAGCTTCCCCCTGATGGTGAAAGTCCCTCAACTCTATCTCATTGTGCTCTGAGCCACCCAGGGGAGTGAGGGGCAAATGGGTACAAGTTAGAGCTGTGTTAATAATGTACAATAAATGCAAGTTTAATTATAACATGTTTAACTGACAGCATGGGACTCTTAATATTACCATGCTGATGAAATGGCACATAAACAAAGTGGCTACATACTAGTTAGAGCTGGAAGAAACACCAGAGGCCACCAAGTCCATGAAAGGCAGTTTAAAAAGCTACTGCCGGAGTTCCCGTCGTGGCACAGTGGTTAACGAATCCGACTAGGAACCATGAGGTTGCGGGTTCGATCCCTGCCCTTGCTCAGTGGGTTAACGATCCGGCGTTGCTGTGAGCTGTGGTGTAGGTTGCAGGCGCGGCTTGGATCCAGTGTTGCTGTGGCTCTGGCGTAGGCCGGTGGCTACAGCTCCAATTCAACCCCTAGCCTGGGAACCTCCATATGCCGTGGGAGCGGCCCAAGAAATAGCAACAACAACAAAAGACAAAAAGACAAAAAAAAAAAAAAACAAAACAAACAAAAAAAAGATACTGCCATAAAACAGACTCTACAAAACCAGATGCTTCTGGTACCTTACTTCCTGACACATGAACATTTTGCAGAATTAACAGAAACATACTTCTGTAGAAGCACCCACTCAAGTAAGTTAGAAATAAGAAGACATCATTATGGGTGAAATTTTGCATCTGCTCAATGAAAATAATAGAACAGAAGGAGGATAAAAATAAAGGAACACTTCTCACTTTATTTTAAATCGTGATATATAACATACATACAGAAAATTGCAAAAAACATATGTATAATATAATGAATAATTATAAAACAACCACTCATGTACCTCAACAGTTAAATAAAGAAATAGAACATTACAAAGTTCCCGTCATGGCTCAGTGGTTAATAAACCTGACTAGTGTCCATGAGGATTCAGGTTCGATCCCTGGCCTTGCTCAGTGGGTTAAGGATCTGGCATTGCCGTGAGCTGTGGTATAGGCTACAGACACAGCTCAGATCCCACGTTGCTGTGGCTGTTGTGTAGGCCAGCAGCTATAGCTCTGATTCAACCCCTTGCCTGGGAACCTCCATATGCCAAGGATGCAGCCCTAAAAAGACAAAAGACAAAAAAAATAGAAAGAAAGAAACACAACATTAGGAGCTCCTCCATACCTCTCCCTGGATATAGCCCTTTTCCTTCCTTCCAAAAACACCACTATCCAGACTTTTGTGTTCATTTTTTCTTTATTCATTTTATCTTTTTCTTATATATAAGCATCCCTAAACAGCATAGTTTATTATTACATGTTTTGAACTTTAAATAAATGGAAGCTACCTACCTATCTATGGCTCCATCATTCACTTTCTTACTTTCAAGATTCATTAATTCTTTTAATCCATAAAATTAATCATTTTTAAATGAAAAGTTCTCATTCCTTTTTATTACTAATTAATATTCCAATTTATGAGTATACCATGATTGTTTTTATCCCTCCTACTGTAGAAAGACCACTGGTATCATTGCGAACAATGCCAATATCGGTATTTTTGGTTTGGGTTTTTTTTTTTTTAAGTGAGTACATTTTATTTTTTTATTTTTAATTAAATATAGTTGATTTACAATATTGTGTCAATTTCTGCTGTACAGCAAAGTGACCCATCCTTTTTCTTATATTATCTTCCATCACAGTCTATCATAAGAGACTAGATATAGTTCCCTGGGCTATATATAGTAGGACCTTGTTGCTTATTCATTCTAAATGTAATAGGCTGTATCTACTCACCCTAAACTCCCAGTCCATCCCACTCCCACCCCCTCCACTTTGGCAACCACAAGTCTGTTCTCCATGTCTCTGTTTCTGTTCTGTAGATAGGTTTATTTGTGGATATCAGCATTTTTTAATATGGATCCTAGTGTACATGGGCATAAGTTTCTCCAGGGAACATAGAGGGGAGGTGGTGAAATTGCCTATCTTCCGCTTTGCTAATGCCAAACTGTTTCCCAAAGTGCTGTACCAAGCTACATTCCCAACAGCAGTGTATGGCAGTTCCAGTTGCTCCACATCCTCATCAGCAACTGACATTACTGGACTTCTTAATTTAGGAGCTTATAATAGAACAATTTGTACTTCTCTGATGACTAAGGAGATAGAGCACCTGCTCATAGGTTTATTGGCCATTTGGATTTCCTCTCTTCTAAAGTGCCTATTCAAATCCTTTGCCTTTTTTTAAAAAACTGAATAAACTTATTCTATTGACTTGTAGAGGTTCTACTTTTTTTTTTCCTTATGCATCAGCCTTTACTTTTACTTAGGACTTGACTGCCATAAAGAACAAAGTCATTAACCAAAGACAGTGTAATCACAAACATGAGAAGCTTTAATCAAAAGTCAGTATCTTTGCTTGCTTTACATAGGATAGGCCAAAATATCTAGAAATTACTTGTAGGAGTATTAAGTGATATGTTTCTGAATTCTTTCCATTCTAAATAACAAAATTTAGAAGTCATAGTCTGACTAAAAATTATGTCAGAAATGCCTAACACCAATGAATAAAATCAACAATAGTAAACCTGAATATAGAAAGATGAAAACTGAAATTTTATCTGTAAACAGAGCTTTTTATTTAAAAAAAAAAAATCGCTCCTACAATCAGTACTTTTCTTTCCTAACAAGAGAATTATTCTGTTTAGCATTAGAAAAATGTTTTAATTACTTACTTAATAAATGCTGGTGGCATATCTCTCTTCAAAATCTGATCCTCAGTGGTTTGAACAGTCTCTTTTCCAACCTACATGGAAAAACAATTCACAATTTAAATATAAATTCTCAGACTTTTAAAACTATTGCTTAAATATATTTGAAATGTAAACATTACATATAATATATCACTGAAGTTTCTAGATTCAACGATAATTTCTGGATGTTTCGAAATTATCAAGACTGCTCCCATAAATGCTTCCATAATACAGTTGGATAACAATATCGACTACAAACATAATACAAGAAACTTCTCAAGAGTAATTTGAAGGAATCATTGAGCAGTGAGAAAACAAAAGAAATCCAACACTGAGAATATATACATGTGTGTTTACAGTTTTTTTCTGTTTATTTGTTTGTTTGTTTTTAAATGGCCACATCTACAGCATACGGAAGTTTCCAGGCTAGGGCTCAAATCACAAGTAGACCTACACCACAGCCACAGCAACACAAGATCCGAGCCATATCTGCGACCTATGCCACAACTTGCAGCAACACCAGTGAAGCCAGGGACTGAATCTGCATCCTCACAGACGCTATGTCAGGTTCTTAACCCACTGAGCCACAACAGAAGAAACTCCTATATTTATGTTTAATGACAAACTGCTGTATCTGTAGATTATATGAAATACCTGAATCCAGTTAGGTAGCTCAAAACGTCTACTCAGAAGTAAACTGATGTTATTGAAACTGAGAAAATTTGTGAAACAATTGTAACTGAAACTAGAAACTACAAATATATGAAAACAATAACTAGCAATCAACATGATGTTCTCCCTAATTGTAGGACAACTTAAAATGAAATAATATATGGAGTTCCTGCTGTGGCACAGTGGGTTAAACCCAGCTTGTCTCTGTGGAGGCATGGATTCGATCCCTGGCCTGGCACAGAGGGTTAAGGATGTGTTGCTGCAGCTGTGGCATGGGTCACAGATGCAGCTCTGATTTGATCCCTGACCCAGGAACTTCCATATGCCACAGGTGTAGCCGAAAATGGGAAAAAAAAAAAAAAAAAGAAAGAAAGAAAGAAAATGCTAAATGCTACAATGGAACAAATAGTTTTACACCTTGCTGGTGGCAATGTAAACTGATACATTTTCTTTGGAAAATCATTGGCTAGCCTGTGTTAAGACACATTTAAAAACTCCTTATCTAGGAGTTCCCGTCGTGGCGCAGTGGTTAACGAATCCGACTAGGAACCATGAGGTTGCGGGTTCGGTCCCTGCCCTTGCTCAGTGGGTTAATGATCAGGCGTTGCCGTGAGCTGTGGTGTAGGTTGCAGACGAGGCTCGGATCCCGCGGTGCTGTGGCTCTGGCATAGGCAGGTGGCTACAGCTCCGATTCAACCCCTAGCCTGGGAACCTCCATATGCCACGGGAGCGGCCCAAGAAATAGCAACAACAACAACAAAAAAAAAAAAAAAGACAAAATTGTGTTCTGGGAGAGTTCCCGCTGTGGTGCAGTGGGTTAAGAATCCAACTGCAGGAGTTCCCGTTGTAGCGCAGTGGTTAACGAATCTGACTAAGAACCATGAGGTTGCAGTTTCAATCCCTGGCCTTGCTCAGTGGGTTAAGGATCTGGCGTTGCCGTGAGCTGTGGTGTAGCTCACAGACACAGCTCGGATCCCGAGTTGCTGTGGCTATGGTGTAGGCGGTGGCTACAGCTCCAATTCGACCCCTGCCTGGGAACCTCCATATGCTGCAGGAGCGGCCCTAGAAAAGGGGAAAAGAAAAAAATCCAACTGCAGTGGCTTGGGTTGCAACGGAGTTATAGGTTTAATTTCCCACGCCAGGTTAAGGACCTGGCATTGCCACAGCTATGGCATAGGTCACAGCTGCAGCTCAGATTCAGTCTCTGGTCTAGGAACTTCCATACACAGCAGGTGTGGCCAAAAAAAAAAGTGTTACTGTGGGTTATTTAGGTGCAATTATTTCCTACCTAATAATTATAGTAACTAGCTGTCATTTTATATGTCTTCCCAAAAACTTCAAAAATTTTAAAATATGTAAAAATATTGTCACACTGACCAGACTGTGTATATGGGAACATGTACTTATCATACCACAAATGATATACATACTCACTTTCTTCAAAATCAGTTCTATGTAGTACTTGAATGTCAATTTTTCTTTAACCACATCATATATTGCAAAGCACTCTAGAAGAAGTACTTTAATAGACAGAATAGTGAAATTCACACTTTATCAATATAAAGCTATCAAGGAGTATTAAATCATAAATATAAACATTGCAATGCAGAAATCTATGAAATTTTTAAAACCCAGTATGGAAAATTATCTCAATCCTATTATTCAACCATTTAATTTTTATTGAGTTTAAAGAAGGAAAAAAATGGGTTTAAAAAAAATCCCTAAATGCATACTAAATCAGCTAAAGCAAAAAACACAATAAACTATTCTCAGGGAATACCAGTCAGGCATGAGTTAATGAATACAAGTTTTTTCTCTCAAGTTAATAGCTCAGAAAAAAGCAAGACACATATACCACTGTGTAATAGTCAGTGTTTTCGTAGACAATAGACTGTCTGTATCATAATAAAAGCCTTTCAAATCAGCAGCTGGTTCTCTAGAGTTTCTCAGATCAAAACATGACAGAATATTTCCAGATGTATTGTTCACCATAGTTTCCAACAAAAATCAGCCATTCAAAAAGCTGTGGACCATGACTTCATAAAGGAAAAGATGAAGTTCAACAACAAAGTCACTAGTTCATACTAAGCATAAAGGGCCTAGAAGGAGGTTCACACTTAGAAAAAAGGCACTTCCTTTTATTTTATGCACATGTGTACATATATAGAAAAAGCCAGAGAAATACAGAGGCAGAGAGAGAGAGAGGGAGAGAGATCTTGCGTTAGTGAATGAGTAAGTGGGGTGGTGGTGGGGCTGAGTTCTTCCTCTATCTCCTACTTTCCAAGTATTCCATATTCAGTTATTCAGCATTATTAAACATTTACTGAGTACAACTACATGCACCAGTCACCGCTCTACTCTAGGTACCAGGGACAGAGCGGGAGTGAAAATGTTTCCTCCCCTCATTGAAGTTATAGTGGGAGTAGACAATACACAAGTAAAAAAATAAACGAAATCATTCCAGAGAATAGTAAGGATGATACTAAAAGCGTATGAGGCAGGAGTAGAAAGAGCCTACTTTAAAAAGAGTGGACAAAGAAGTTATCATTGGGAGTTCCCGTCGTGGCTCAGTGGTTAACGAATCTGACAAGGAACCATGAGGTTGTGGGTTCGATCCCTGGCCTCACTCAGTGGGTTAAGGATCCAGCGTTGCTGTGGCTCTGGTGTAGGCCAGCAGCTACAGCTCCTATTGGACCCCTAGCCTGGAAATATCCATATGCCACTGGAGCAGCTCTAGAAAAGGAAAAAAAAAAAAAAAAGTTATCATTGGAGCTAAGATTCTGAAGGTGAAAAGCACTCATGCAAGAGATGGGAAAGAACAATCCAGAGGAGAAGCAAGAAAAAGGCCCAAAGGCAGAGAAGTCTGGGTACACTCAAGGAACCCTAAGGAGGCCAGAATGGCTAAAGCTCTGTGCGGGGGACAGTATGGTGATGAGCTGAGTAAGAAGACAAAGGGTCAGATCACAAAGAGGCTTGAAGGCCAGGTAAAGGTGTTTGGAATCTTTTCTAACTACAATAGGAGGCAGGAGGGCTAAGAGACTGACATGATCTGATTTTTTTTTTTTTTTTTTTTTGATTTTTTTTTAGGTCCACATCTGTGGCATATGGAGATCCCCAGGCTAGGGGTCTAATCAGAGCTACATCTGCCGGCCTACACCACAGCCACAGCAATGACAGGTTGGATCCACATCTGCAACCTACACCACAGCTCACGGCAACACAGGATCCTTAACCCACTGAGGGAGGCCAGAGATCGAACCTGAAACCTCATGGTTCCTAGTCGGATTTATTTCCACCGCACCACAGCGGGAACTCCTGATTTTTTTTAAAGATCATTTTGTCTGTTATAAGGAGAAGTGATCTTAGAGGACAAGAGGAAGTAGTTAGGAGGCTACTGTAGTCCTCCACGGGAGAGATGGTGATGACTTAAAACAAGATGTGAAAGTGGAAATGGACAATTAGTTTTTTTGGAAGAAGAGCTAATGGGACTTGCTCTTGGAATAGGTGAAGCAGGGTATGAGGGGGTAGACTGAGAGAAAGAAACATAAAAATGACAGGTAGGTCAATTAAATAAAGTGTCTTCAAAGGCAGCAATGCTAGAAGGCAAAGATTTATTATGAAAAGATGAAACAACATCAGTATACCAGGCAAAACCACTGAAACAGTTTTTCAAAAAGCAATAATTCTGACCCCACTAGAGGTGATTACTAAGGAATGAATTCTATTTCTTTTAAGTCTCTTTTATACAGGTAGGGGTAGATGAGGAAAGAGAAAAAGACAATAAAAACATAATCAAGGGCTACTTACTTTAAAGCTATTTTTAAGTATTAAAGTGATGGGCACTAAATCTGATTTATTATTCTAAGCTGTATTCATAATTGCAGTGATAGTATCATAATCATGCCGATCTTCAATACATTCAGCCTATAGTTAGGTTAGGTATAACAAATGGTCCTGTTTTAAGGCATAACACGTAAAACATAAGTAGAACGAATGCCCAGTTTTTACTTGGGAGATTGATTTTTGGCAATGCTGTCCAACAGAACTTTCTATTATGATGGAGATGTTCTATTAAATTTGTGCTACCTGATACAGTAGCCATTAGCCACATGTGGCTGTTAAGTACTTGAAATGTAACATGTGAAACTGAGGAACT
This sequence comes from Sus scrofa, assembly GCF_054392235.1. Classification (NCBI taxonomy): domain Eukaryota; kingdom Metazoa; phylum Chordata; class Mammalia; order Artiodactyla; family Suidae; genus Sus; species Sus scrofa. Next base: position 98,952,431 of record NC_139396.1, on the reverse strand, counting down.
GAGTTATGACTTTTATTTAATTTTAATCTTTTGTATAAAGACTACTTGTTAACAGCCATTTTAGGTTTACAGCAAAATTGAGAAGCTACAGAGATTTCCCGTACACTCCCTGCCCCCGTATCAATAGCCTCCCCAGTTATCAACATCCCCACCAGAGTAATGCATGGGTTACAAATGATGAACCTACCACTGACCCATCATAATCACCCCCAAATTCACAGTTTACATTGCACTCCATTCTTGGCATGTACTTTCTATGGATTTAGACATGTGTAGAATGACAAGTACCCATCACTTACAGCATCACACAGAACATTGCCTTAAAAATCCCGTGCCCTGCCTACTCAGCCCTCCCCACCCCAAATCCCTGGAAACCACTGATCTTTTACTGTCTCCGTAGTTTTGCTTTTTCTAGAATGTCCTATAGTTAGAATCATACAGTATGTAGTCTTTTCATGTTGTCTTCTTTCACTTAATTTGAATTTAAATTCCACATATGGATGAAAGGTAATAAAGAAAGGAAGGTATATAAATGTACGACTGGGTCACTTTTTTTTAATTAAAAAAAAAAAGCAAAGTAAATACACTATATTCCTGGAGCACAGTAATAATAGTGCTGATTCATGGAGTTCCTGTCATGGCTCAGCAGTCATGAAGCTGATTAGGACCCATGAGGATTCGGGTTCAATCCCTGGCCTCGCTGAGTGGGTTAGGATCTGGCGTTGGCATGAGCTGTGATGTAGGTTGCAGATGTGGCTTGGATTCCACATTGCTGTGGCTGTGGCTGGCAGCTACAGCTCCGATTTTACCCCTAGCCTGGGAACTTCCATATGCTGCAATTGCGGCCCTAGAGAGAAAAAAATAATAATAAGTCAGACATGCTGGGGGAAGGGATGGACTGGGAAGCTGGGATTGGCATACACACACTACTACATACAAAACCGATCAGTAACAAGGACATACATATACATACGTATAAAACTATATGTATATGTACAGCTGATTCACTTTACTGTACACCTGAAACTAACATAACATTGTAAGTCACCTATACTCTAATAAAATTTATTTAAGAAAAAGAAGAGGAGTTCCTGTCGTGGCGCAGTGGTTAATGAATCCGACTAGGAACCATGAGGTTGCGGGTTCGGTCCCTGCCCTTGCTCAGTGGGTTAACAATCCGGCGTTGCCGTGAGCTGTGGTGTAGGTTGCAGACGAGGCTCGGATCCCGCGTTGCTGTGGCTCTGGCATAGGCTGGCGGCTACAGCTCCGATTAGACCCCTAGCCTGGGAACCTCCATATGCTGCGGGAGCGGCCCAAGAAATAGCAAAAAGACAAAAAAAAAAAAGAAAGAAAGAAAGCGAAAGAAGAAATCAGACATTTTTAAAAAATTTCCATGTGTAGCTAGTGGCTACCACACTGGACAGCACTGGTCTGTAGAACTTTCACTGTCCCCTAAAACTGGTCTTCCTGCCTCCAGACTTCCTTCCTCTGATTCACTTTTCACAGAGCTGCTCAGTTAACCTTGATTTTAGACTCTGCTACATGGCGTCTTCACAGAAAAGAGCTGGGCCTGGAAAGTCAGAAGTTGCCAGGTGGAGATGAGAGGGATCAGACGGCCCAGGCACCGGGAAGAGCACAGGTCAAGGCTCAAAAGTGTTTGAGCACACGGTTGACTAGACAAGAAAAACAGGCCCGTGTGGCTTCAGCAAAGGAAATGAGGCTACAAAGGAAAGCTGGAGTCAGCCTGGAAAGGGCTTTGTATACCAAGTAAAGGCAGAGAGGATTATGTAACTTGACCTGCCCTTGTATTCAGAGCTGTCACCCTCTGTTCTAGATCGTTTCAACTTAGCATTCTATCACTGAAGTATCAAGACTTCCATAGAAGCCAGTCTCTAAAGATATGCAGGACCGGATAAGCATCTCCTATGTGTAAACAGCTAACAAAGCCTATGGAGCAGAACTAGGGACTAAACTTCTGGTTTTTAAGCCATCAACCAGAAGATGATAGGAAATGCACTTTCCTCCTCTCTCCCCATACTATCAAAACAGAAAAAGCTTCTAGAGCAGCCATCTTTTCCAAATAAAAAAAGTAGAGCAATTAAGAAAGGGATTCACAAAAAGCTCTTTGTTAACTAACAGGAATCATCATGGCTTGTAGAAAAACGTTATTCCTGGAGGTCAACCTTAGTATGGAGAGGTATATGCTACAACTTTGCAAATAAGCAGGTCAGTAATAATCTTGACAAATGCTTCTGGAACCTGTATAGTACCAGGTCATCAAAATTCTTGGCTAGTTAAGCCAAATATTTTTGCTACATACATGTTAAGAGCATATGTATGGGAATTTGATGAGTTCCAGCTTAGTTAGAAAATGGACCTCAAATAAACTTACACAAATATTTCTTCTATACTATACGATCTCTTTACACGTCCCCTTATTTGTCTACTATGGGTTAGCCAAACACCCTTTTAGCTCTCTGGCAAAGCAAATTTACCTTTCTTTTTTCCTTCCTTTTTTTGGGGGGGCGGGGGGCGGCTGCAGCAATATGGAAGTTCCCAGGCTAGCGGCTGAATTAGAGCTGCCAGCCTATGCCATAGCCACAGCAACACAGGTTCTCAGCTGTGTCTGCAACCTATGCCAAAGCTTGCGGCAACAATGGATCCCAAGGAAGTTCCCAGGCTCTGGGGTCCAATTGGAGCTGTAGTCGCTGGCCTACGCCACAGCCACAGCAACATGGGATCCGAGCCACATCTTTGATCTACACCACAGCTCAAAGCAACACCAGATCCTTAACCCACTGAGTGAGGCCAGGGATTGAACCTGCGGCCGCATGGATCCTGGTCAGATTTGTTTCTGCTAAGCCAAGACGGAAACTGAATTTTTTTAACTTTAAAATAAATCTTTCCCTCTGGAAAAAAAGGCCTATACATTAAAGGGTTTAAAACAAAACCAAAACCACACAGAGAAAAGAATGGCATTTAAGTCTTATAGGCTTAATCTGAGCAGGTTTTCCAGGTCAGCATTTAACAACAACCCTTTCAAAGTAATGAAAATTTACAGTAAATACATTTTATTGCTTCCAAACTTTATTCGGTTGCTGAAACTCAGATTGGTTGTTCTATTTACTGTTAAAATTATTTCCTTTATTTTCTTCTTCAGAGGATTCCTTCTAACTCTTGAAGCCCAATTCCATTCAATTCAATAAACAGGCAGTAAGAGCCAACTTGTGTCCGCTAGGTGGTGGGAAGAGAATGAGATAAGAAAGAAAGCATCCTTAGATGTATAAACTGAAATAATGGTACTGAAAGAGTAACTGGCCTGGGGACATTTTTAGGGGGCTTGGCAGAAAGCCTTGTTTCTTTTGAAGAGTTCTACTTTGTTCGGTAGTTAATTTAAATATCTTTTGTTCTACGTGTGACTTTAGTTCAAAATTCCATGTGAGAGGGCTTTTTGTCTTCTGCTGTTGTTATTACTCCTTTTATCCCAATCTACTCAATTTGGTTCAGTAATGTAGAGGGATTTGGTTCCTTCCCAGGAAAAAAAAAAAAAAAAAAAAAAAAGCTTGGCTGGTTCAAGTCACTACCCAGACTAAAAAATATGTTAATGTAGATGTCTCCCTTAGCTAGACTAAGTATAAGAAAATAGGAAGCCAAAACACAGCTGGGAGGACTTGTGTTACTGGTTTGTACAGTATAAATGGTAACATAGAGCATTACATTAAAAAGGTGGCAGGGAGATGGTAATCAATGGAAGCCGTTAACGTATTTAGATAATAGGAAGATACAAAGGATGAAAATGTAAGCCTAACTTACAGTTATAGTGGGCCAAGCCAAGCTACAGGGTCAGTTGACTGTGACCAACTGATTAAAACCAGACAAGGGAGTGTACATCCATCTGCCTGTTACTTTGGTTCTTATGGCCTAAGTATTAGGCTGATCAATCTATTACACTGAATAGCCATCCTGATAGACAGCTCTGTCCAGTACCAGGCTTCTGATTTGCAAATACTTCATCCTCTCTCTCAACTCAGGACTCTTCTGTAGACACAACCATGGACATGACACTTGTGCTCTGGATGGCCACCATTTTAACAATAAAGCAAGTCATACAAGGATAACAGTAATGTATGTGAGCCAACATCAGCAACATTTCTGACTTTTTCTGCAGTGGTGGTTGATGAACTTGTGATCTAGCCACCCCCTCACCAGTATCTTTTGTATCATTCATAGATGACACACCAGAGCCAAGTGTCGAAAAAGTCATAAATAGGAGTGGTTTTCTCAGGGTTACTTGAGATGCTGCCTCCCGGGCTTAAGTCCTCATTTTGCCCCAAATAAAACTTAACTCTCAAAAAAAACCAAGTGATATATACCAGCAAAACTAGGACTCTGACCTATTCTGATTTCCAATTTGCTCATTCATTTAATCAAGCACTTACTGAGAACTTCCTATGTGGAAGGCACTATGCACAACACTGTGATGGGAATACAAAAATAAGTGAGACTGGAGCCTTGCCCTTCACAGACAAGACAGATGCTTAAACAAATCACTGTGACACAGGGTAATGCATGCTCTAATAGAGTTACATCCAAGTTTCAGCTCTGTGTCAGAGATGAGAGGGAGGTTTCCCAGGGGAAAAGAAATTCTAAGAAGGCTGAGAAGAGTTCTCCAGGAGTAATGGGATTTGGGGAAGAAAAGAGAGCTTTCCAACAGTGGAGCAGCAGTTGTGAAAGGATGGCCAGTTCAGGGAACACAGACCCAGCTGGCCGATGCCACCTCAAGGAGGATCCCTGTGTACATGTATTTATACTTTATTCTCTAAGCAACAGGAAATTATTTTATGCTTCTATGCAAAAGACATTATTAGCTTTTTTTTTTTTTTTTAGGGCAGCATCCATGGCATGTGGAAGTTCCCAGGCTAGGGGTCACATCAGAGCTGCAGCTGCCAGCCTACACCACAGCCACTACAAGGCAGGATCCAAGCCTCTTCTGCGACCTGCGCCACAGCTCACAGGCAACACCTGATGCCGGACCCACTAAGCAAGGCCAGGGATAGAACCACATCCTCATGGATACTAGTCTGATTTGTTTCCAAATCAGATTTGGGCCAAAATAGGGAACTCCTAGGTTTGCATTTCAACAAGAAAAATTCAGCAGCAAAAATAGACCGACCAGAGGGAAGAAAACTAGGATGAGAGTTTCATTCGTTAGTTAATTTATTCAATCAAATATTAACATACCATGTGCCAAGCATTAAGATAGTGATGAGGAGTTCCCATTGTGGCACAGCCAAAACGAATCCAACTAGTAACCATGAGGTTGCGGGTTCGACCCCTGGCCTCACTCAGCAGGTTAAGGATCCTGCGTTGCCCTGAGCTGTGGTGTAGGTCACAGACACGGCTCGGATCCTGCGTTGCTGTGGCTGTGGTGTAGGCTGTCAGCGGTAGTTTCAATTCCTGGCCTGGGAATCTCCATATGCCTCTGTTGCGGCCCTAAAAAAACAAAGGACAAAAAAAAAAAAAAAAAAAAAGATAGTGGTAAAGAAAATACACGTGGCCAGTAACCTCAGGGAGCTTAGAGTCTTAGTGAAAGATAAACTAGAGATGAACTAAAGCAGCAGCAGTGCGGATGGATATGAGAGCGGGTATAAGAAATCCATCTACGTGACACGCACTCCACGTGGAGGGTAAAGAAATCTAGGATGACACCCAGACTCCTGACTCAAATGACGTGGTAATACATGTAAAAGTAGAAAGAAAGCCAGGTCTGAGAGAAAATTTATTTAGTACCTGTGGGATGTTCGGATAGAGATAACACAACTATTCAATGCGGTTTACTTGCCTGCGGTGAATAAACTGCAGCTGCTGGAAGAACAAGCTGCTGAAAAGAGCTGAGAAGGGATGTCTGGGGTGGGGGGCAATGGCAGAACTGCATCATGAAAGCCAAAGGAATAGAGAGTTTCTAGAAAATGGAAAACAATGTCAACTACCAGAGAGAGGTCATGGTTTCTAGTATATTCACAGAGCTGTACAACCATCACCATAATCAGTTTTTAATGAGTTTCTTTTGTTTTAATCTTTTTTAGGGTCACACCCACTGCATATGGAGGTTCCCAAGCTAGTAGTCCAATCCGATCTGTAGCCGCCAGCCTACACCAGAGCCAGAGCAACAAGGGATCCCAGCCGTGTCTGCGACCTACACTGCAGCTCACAGCAATGCCGGATCCTTAACCCACTGAGCAAGGCCAAGGATTGGGCCCTCGTCCTCATGGATGCTAGTCGGGTTCATTGACTGCTGAGCCACAACGTGAACTCCAACCATAATCAGTTTTTGAATATTTTCATCACCCCTAAAAGAAACTTATATTGGCAGCCACCCCTTCACTATTCCCAACCCTCCCCATCCCCTTCCAGCCTTAAACAAGGACTAATCTACTTTGTTTCTAGATTTGTCTATTCTGAATATTTGATATAAATGAAATTATACAATACGTGTGATCTTTAATGACTGGTTTCTCTCCTGTTGTAGTATGCATTAATACCTTGTTTCCTTTTATTGTCAAATAACATTCCATTGTATGGTTATACCACATTTTGTTCATCATTCATCAGCTAATGGACATTCGGATTATTTCCACTCTTGGCTATTACGAATAACACTACTACAAACATTAGTGTAAATGTTTTTGTGTGGAAATATGTTTTCATTTCTCTTGAGCACATACCTAGGTGTAGACTTGCTGGATCATATGTTAACTCTATATTTAACCACTTGGGGAACGGCTAAACAGTTTCAAAAGGGCTTTACAATTTAATGTTCCCACCGGCAATGTATGAGGATTCCAATTACTTCACATTCTTGGCAATACTTGTTATTTTCTGCCTTTCTTATTACAGCCATCCTAGTGCAGTGGTGTTACACTGTGGTTTTGTTTTGCATGTTCCTGATGGCTAATCATGCTGAACATCTTTCTATGTGCTTACTGACCATATATATCTCCTTTGAAGAAATATCTATTCAGACCCTTTACTCCATATTTTAATTAGGAGGTATGTCTTTTGCAAATACATTTCTCTTTTTTTTTTTTGCAGCATAAGAGTTTTTAATTTTGATGAAGTCTAATGTATCACTTTTGTTGCTTGTGCTTTTGATATAGTATCCAAGGTTTTGCCTAACCAAGGTCATAAAGATTTACTGTTCTGTTTTTAAAGAATTTTAGCTCTTGTCTTTAGGTCCACGATCTATTTGATGTTCATTTTGTGTAAGGCATAAGGAAAGGGTTATTATTTTGTTTAAATAGGAGAAAAACAAGCGTGCTGATAGGCTGAAAGAAAAGAGGCAGGAAACAAGACATTGATTATGAAGCAAGGTCCCTGAAAAGGCAGGGATAGAATCTGAAGTGCAGGTAGAGAGAGCAACCTTTACCAGAAAGAAAGCCACCTCTTCCTCAGGAGACAAAGGAGATGGTGGGGGAAATAAGTGGAGGGTGAGAGATGTAACTGTGGAGTCTGTAGGCTATATGTTCTTCTTGGGAACTTACAAGGCCTATTCACATATTTAAGGATCCAAGATAACCTTTAGTCAGGAAATCTGTTTAATTTTGTTTTATCTACCGTTTTCCAAATTCATTTAACCAAGAATTATTTCGTTCTTAACACTCACTAACCTATAGCAGAATTACGATTAGTAGGATATACTTAGGGAAGTAGTAAGCTGGCCAGGAGTTGCAAATTCGTGGCCTTTGTGTGGAATTTGGACCAAAGGTGATTTTTGTTTGGTCCTTAAAAAAAAAAAAAAAAAAAAAAAAAAAGAGCAAAACAAGTAACTTCACCAAGATCCAAATTTCTGACATTGCTTGAAATACCCAAAGATTTGGCCATCTTAGGAGTTCCTGTTGTGGCTCAAGGGAAACAAATCTGACTAGCATCCATGAGGACACAGGTTCAATCCTTGGCCTGACTCAGTGTGTTAAAGATCTAGCATTGCCATGAGCTGTGGTATAAGTCACAGATGGGGCTCAGATCCCACATTGCTGCGGCTGTGGCATAGGTCGATCCCTAGCCTGGGAACCTCCATATGCTGAGGCCCTAAAAATGGGGGGAAAAAAATTAAGATTTGGCCTTCTTAGATCTGCATTCCCATAAGGAAACAGTGTGCAAGAACCCAAACGTCCCATATGGGGACTATATCCTCTGTATCACTCCCAAGAATCTTAACATCCAGACCATTTCACTCATTAAGTCACTGCCTGGTCCCTGTGGGTATCTGGGTTTTTCACTCCTACACTAGGCAACCCTCAGTGTCTAAATAGAGTGAAAAGCTCCTGAAGCCACTCTTAGAAATTCCTCATCCAGCTCCTCTCTAAATATTTTCTCAAAGTGTTCATAGGAGAGCTACGAGAAAGACTGAGAAGTATTTATGTCATCAGGAATGACAAAATGGGAGTGTATGGGCCAAGAGCAAGCTGCAGACCTCTTCCGCTCAATCTGCTGAGTATTCTTTTTAAATGAGAAATTTCACGTGAAAAAGAAATATAGATTCTTTTAGAAATATAGCAGCAGTTTTGTTTAATCAGGGACTGCATTTTTCAGTTTACCATAGTTTCTGGTCCTATAAGCTGCCTGATTCACTCGTTACCTACTTGACCCTGCAAGTATCTGAATTTGTGTCACCTGATTTAGCAAAAAGATTCTGTTATTAATTAGCACAGTACATGAGGCAAGCTCCCCAACATCATGAGTATCTTGTACAGTTTTACTCATGCCTCAGCTATTTCACTAATAATGAAACATTGTACTCTCTCTCCCATATATATCCACATCAAAAAAAATGACTGGAAGGGGAGTAGAAACAAATCCAACTAAGAACCATGAGGTTGCAGGTTTGATCCCTGGTCTAGCTTAGCAGGTCAAGAGTCTGGTGTTTGCCATGAGCTGTGGTGTAGGTCACGGACGCAGCTTGGATATGGCAATGGCTGTGGCGTAGGCTGGCAGCTACAGTTCCAATTAGACCCCTAGCCTAGGAATCTCCACATGCCAAGGGTGCAGCCCTAAAAAGACAGGGGAAAAAAAAAAAAAAAAAGACTGTAAGGAAATACAACATGGAGAGTAGAATTTCAGCTGATTTTTTTTCCTTAGTCTTTTCCTATACTTTTCAGATTTAAAAGAAAAAATGAGTGTGCATTGCCTTCATAATCAGAAAAATATAAATTTCTAAAATGTACCAACAATATTCTAGGTACACAACAATCTATAAAGTAATGAGAAACCACCAGAGCCTAAAAGGTTCAAATTTTGACCAACTGCCAAAAACTTCAATGTGCATCAATGAGAACATAATCAAATGGGTTAAGTTGGCAAGTTCTAATGTCAAGCAAGCTCAATGGATGCAACATACTTTCCTTCAAGCTAGTGTTAAGCTGCCTTGACAGCAGCTGTTTTTTCCAACACAACAAGAGATGGAACGTTCCAATTAAGGCTAGATAAATGTTAGCAGAGCAGCCCTGCTCACCAGATTCCTATTTATGAAGATACTGTGGGCAGGCTTCCAATTTGCAAATACTTCATTCTCTGCCTCAACTCAGGATTCTTCTGTAGACACAACCACAGACACCTGTGCTCTGGATGACCACCAGTTTAACAATAAATCAAGTCATCAGCACAGGGAACTTCTCCCCACCACCCACTTTCTCCCACAATTAACTCAAGAAGACCTTCCCTTCTTTTATTTTCATTTTTTCTTCAATATACCTATAAAGTAATCCTTTAGGGCTCCATTAAGGTGACTAGCTGGGCCCCCTTAGGCCACTACAAAAAGTCATGGATTAAAAACATGAAAAAACAAAAGCTAAATACTGCTAAGAGAAACTGGGTCAACTCTACCGTCTGTCCTTATCTGCCTCATACATGATTATAAGGAAATAATGCATATGAATATGCTCTGTACACTATCAAAGTGTTATCAAATGTAGGATGTCTCTGTGCTACAAACGCATAGTCCCTTAAAGTATCCTAGAGGCCCCATCAACATCAAACCATCTCTACTTTCCTCACTGCCCTCTAACCAAATCTGATATTCTCAAACATTCCACACAATTTAAAATACACCCTCTTTTGGAGTTGCCGTCGTGGCTCAGTGGTTAACAAATCCCACCAGGAACCATGAGGTTGCAGGTTTGATCCCTGGCCTTGCTCAGTGGGTTAAGGATCTGGCGTTGCCGTGGGCTGTGGTGTAGGTTGCAGACGCAGCTCGGATCCCGCGTTGCTGTGGCTCTGGCGTAGGCCGACAACTACAGCTCCAATTAGACCCCTAGCCTGGGAGCCTCCATACGCCACAGGAGCGGCCCTAGAAAAGGCAAAAAGACACAAACAAACAAACAAAAACACCTCTTTGTTTTGTTTTTCCATTTAACAGCTAGAGTTGCAAACACACTTTTTTCTTAACAGTTTTAGTTCACAAATGTGAAAATTTTCAGTTACACTGTAGCTTTTGCAGATTAAGTCTGGATATGTAACATATTGTTTCTAACACTGTCCCTATGGAAAAATAACCCCAAACCAAGTTGTAAATGAATTTTCAATCAGCACCCATTTTTTTATGTTTGGAAAACTGGGACCGAGGGCCCATCCTGACATGGAGTGGTGGGAAAAGAATTTGGGCTTTGGGATGAATCTTACCTCACTCTGTTGTTCCTAGTTCTGTGTCCTGGGGCAAGTAATAATCTTTGAGCCTCATTCTCCTCATCAGTAAAATGGAAAAAGTAAAACATCTTTCATGGCTAAAGGATGTAGTCATACACATGTAAATCACCTAATACATATGCATCTTTCATGGCCTGAATGATAACTGGTGCTAAATAAACATTAGACCCTTTATCTTTCCCTCTGACCGTTATAGTACTCTTTTGTGACTTGCGTTTTTTCCTTTTAATTTTTTTAAAATTGAGCACGCGCTATAAATCAGAAATCCTTTATTACCTCACTAAATCCTTATAATAATCCTATGAGGGAAATAGCATTGCTATCTCATTTTACAGATGAAAAACAGAGACAAAGAGAGGTAAACTGATAAACCCAAAATCACTCAGAGAGTGATGTTGACTTCAGCACCCAAGGCTCTGATCCTAAACCACTATCTGCGATTTTTTTTTTTTTAATGAGGAAGACAGATTCAATGATGCCTAAAATTTTCTGCTGTAATACTGCAAGATTCTATAATTCTATGGAGCTTTCAGATGGCATGAAGGACAAAATGAAAATTCAAGATCACAATGGATAAATATGCAGTTTAAACAACTGATGTCCATTTATTCTGATTTTCCTCCCCAGAAGCTGGAAGGTTTCCACAGCAAAAACAGGACTTCAGCTGCTTAAGTTCCTTAACTTCTATTTGTTTAGGAATGATCAACTGAGTCAATCTGGCTGCAACTAGCTTTTTTTTTTTTTTTTCCAAATTTTATTTTTATTTTATTTTTCTCATCTTTTTTTTTTGCTATTTCTTTGGGCCGATCCCGCGACATATGGAGGTTTCCAGGCTAGGGGTCGAATCGGAGCTATAGCCGCCGGCCTACACCACAGCCACAGCAATGCAGGATCCGAGCCATGTCTGCAACCTACACCACAGCTCATGGCAACGCCGGATCATTAACCCACTGAGCAAGGGCAGGGAGGGACCGAACTCACAACCTCATGGTTCCTAGTCAGATTCGTTAACCACTGCGCCACGACGGGAACTCCTGCAACTAGCTTTTAAAGTGGAACAAGGGAGTTCCCATCATGGCGCAGTGGAAACGAATCCGACTAGGAACCATGAGGTTATGGGTTCGATCCCCAGCCTCGCTCAGTGGGTTAAGGATCTGGAGTTACCATGAGCTGTGGTGTAGTCTGCAGATGCGGCTTGGATCTGATGTTACTGTGGCTGTGGTGTAGGCCAGCAGTTGTAGCTGCAATTTGACCCCTAGCCTGGGAACCTCCATATGCAGCGAATATGGCCCTAAAAAAAAAAAAAGCAAAAATAAATAAGTAAATCTTTAAAAAATAAATTAAAAAAAAATGTAACCAGGACTGGCCAACAATGCAGACTTTTTTTTAAAAGAGGTGCAGTCAAAACTTGAAATAGTAACCCAAGGGCAAATAAGTATTGTTACTAATATCATGCACCATGCTGCTTGGTAATTGGAGGTTATTCAGAATCACTTTTACAGTAATTGAATTTGGCTCTAGGCTATAATAGACACTCTGACCCATTAAATAAGGGCCATAAGTAAAACTACTCTTTTTGTTTAATGGCTGTACCTGTGGCATATGTAAGTCCCCAGGCCACGGATTGAATCAGAGTCGCAGCTTCAACTTACTGTGGCTGTGGCAACACCAGATCCTTTAACCCACTGCGCTGGGCCAGGGATCAAACCCACTTCTCCGCAGAGACTCAAGCCACTGCAGTCAGATTCTTAACCCACTGCACCACAGGAAGAACTCCAAAAATCACTATTTCTTACCTCAAGCTACAAACACATTTCTTAGAAGTGACCATAACTGGAAATTCAGTGTTTTGTAATATTAATGGGTCAAATGATTAAGGCTGCCAATTAAAATGCCCATAGAAAAAAACTAATGTGTTATGCTACCTATACTACATAAATCCCCTAAAGTTTTCCCTTTATGGTTTTCTACTTAATGTTTTTACTTTTTCTTCTCAACTACTACAAATGTAATTTAGTGTGACTGCATATGGGCTGAGCACAGACTTGATTCTAAACTTGCTGAAAAGTGAAATAAGAGAACAGCTACGGCAAATCCAGACAAAACCGACCTAGTTGTGCAGATAGAAAAAAAGCTATCAACCATCCCCAACACTAGTTGTATCTGAGCCTTTGAAGACTGCATTTCATCACTGCTCTTCATAGAACACTGACAGATCAGACACAGCCTTGGTCTAATCAAGAGAAATACTTTTACAGGAATATTAAAGTTCATTTCCTTTTGTTTCACTTGCTTACTAATACAAAATATCAATACTGCAGCCTACATGTTCTACAGTTGCCACAGACAACTAAACCCATTAGTAAACTGGGCTTCCATCATCTTAGATAATTTATTCCTGGTTAGGCAAAAAAGAAGAAACAGAATTAGAACTGAGAGAATTACACTATAATGAGAGTCCTTTCATCTATCTGTTTTTTTTAATTGTTGTTTTAAGGACACTGTTAAAGATAATTTAACTGGCAACACATCTAAACACTAAATTACAATCCTTTTATCTTCAGTCCTTACTAAACATCAAGTCCACTCCTAATGGTTCATTACAGAACAACACAAGTCTATATTTAGTTCATAAATGGAAATCCCAAACTTAGAGTTTATATGGAAAGTATAATAACAGAGAACCCCCGGGGACTGAGAGAAAATGTGTCAGGTTTTCCTTGCCGAATTTTAAAGTGTGAATTCCGACCTTAGCAGGCACGTTTCTATAAGCCTGGTAATCAAATATACTAAAGGCTTAGATAATCATCACATAATTAGGTAATCCTCCTTAGGACAAATCCGAGTTCTCTCCCCAGGGTATACATACTTCCTCGATTGCTAGGCAGATGGTGGATACCATGTAGGTAAACTAGCTACAAATTCTTCTATATACTGATCCCATCACAAATATTACTTAGAAGTTCCCTGATGGTCTAGCAGCTAGGATCCAGTGTTGACACTGCTGTGGCTCGCATTTGATCCCTGGCCCAGGAACTTCTGCATGCCGTGGGAAGTAATATATATATATATATAGTATTATAATTTATATTACTGTAATATATATTATTATATATTATAATATATATTACTATATACATATTACTCAGTGGTGTTATATTCTTTCTTTTTTATTTACTTTTTATTTTTTTGCTTTTTAAGGTCACCCCTGTGGCATATGGAAGCTCCCAGGCTAGGAGTCAAATCAGAACTGCAGCAGCCGGCCTGCGCCACAGCCACAGCAACGCAGGATCCAAGGCACATCTGTGACCTACACCACAGCTCACAGCAACACTGGATCCTTAACCCACTAAGAAGCCAGGGACTGAACCTGTATCCTCTTGGATATTGGTCAGGTTTATAATCTGCTGAACCACAATGGGAACTCCCTCTCTTTTTTAAATAGACGCAAATTAGAAACTCTTTTTTTTTAATGTCCACACCCGAGGCATATGGAAGTTCCCAGCCCAGGGACTAAATCCCAGCCACAGATGTGGCAATGAAAGATCCTTTAATCCACTGCACCGGACCGGGAATCAAACCCACATCTCCTTGGTGACCCCATCAGCTGCCACTATGCCACAGCAGGAACTCCCAAACTAGAAACCTTAAAGGCATCTCTTACAGCTTGACATTTTAGGATTAGTTCATTCTTTAAATTATGTACTAAGAATTCTGTATGTAAGGCAATGTGCAGATGATACTTCCTCATGACACAGAGATGCAGAGTTTAGGGCATTTATTGCCTGGAATAGCATCAGGACTCTATAAATAACTCTGGTGTGTGTTAACAGGGAGGTGTAACAGCACTACTGGGGGCTAGTAGACAGAGAGCTCAACCCGTTGCTAAGATAAAGGCAGTCTTCAGTATTTGAGCTAAGCCTTAAGGCATGGACAATATTTCTGGAGGGAAGAAGGCATCTTAGACGGAAGGAAATGCAGCATGTACATAGAAGCAGAAGTGAGACAAATTGGAGTTCGTTCATAAAATGCCAGGTAGTCCTGTTGGGCTAGTACAGCTTTCATGCGAGGGGCACCATGGTGGGGTAGGACCAGCAACAAATTCTGGTTTGGGCTTTTCCACTGCCAAAGCTCGCCCTAGACCCAGTGCTGATTACGTCTGAGAGTACATTCTCTCAGTTTTAAAATAAGAGAGTTGGATCAGAACACCTCTGAGGTCTTATTTCCAACTTTATAAATCCAAGAGAGTTGGTAATTTTTTCTATAAAGGACCAGAGAGTAAATATTTTAGGCGCTGTGAGCCATGCGGTCTTCTGCCACAACTTTAACACTACTGCAGTGTGAAAGCAGTCATAGAAAATATGTAAATGATTGGGCATGGCTGTGTTCCAAAATAGCCTTATTTACAGATATTGAAGTTCTCACTGTGGTGCGATGGGTTAAGAATCAGACTGCAGCAGCTCAGATCACTGAGGAGGCACAGGTTTGATCCCTGGCCTGGGAACTTCCATATGTCATGGGCATGGCCATAAAAAAAGCATTAGTTTTATATATTTTCATGTGTCACAAAGTACTCTGCTTTTGACTTTTTTTCAAATTCTTAAAAATGTAAACACTATTCTTAGCTCCTGAGCAGTACCAAATTTGGCCCAGAGGCTGTAGTTTGTTGACTTCTCCACTCTACAGAGAAATAAGAACAGAAAGGGGGTAGGAAGTGACAGCCCTCGAGAGCTGGAATAAGACAGACAATAATACTGCACTATAATGATATAATAGGATAGCACTACAACAGCAATCATATTACAATATATAAATGTATCAAAGTAACAGATACCTTAAATTTACATAATGCTTTGTGCCAAATATACTCCATTTTTAAAAAGAGCTAGAAAAAGGAATTTAGATTCATTTAGAAAACAATGGTAGGAGGTGCCGGTTTCTGGACAAGAAAGTGTTGAGATCAGAGCTGTACTTAGAAGCTTTACTTAGCAGTCAGTAATGGATGGGAGTGAGAGATTAGCAAATGACTATCAAGAAGGTATAATACTAAAGCCTAATCTAGACTGGTAGCTTTGAGAAAGGAGAAGAAAAAAGACACAGAAGGATCAACAGAACACTACTTGAAAAAAAGATGAGGAAAAGGATTATTTATTTCACAAACATAATAAGAAATCAATTTCTAGAAAAGAAGGAGGGGAGGTGATTTTTGCATTCCCATTCTTCAGTGCCTTCAGTAGAGCATTTGAATGCAATAGACTAATTGAGGACTTTGCCTTCTTATGGAAGCTTTCAAACAAACAGCCCAAGTTGGAACTTCCAGTTCCAAGATAAGAATTCTCAGGTATATATCAGGCAAAATGTAGCCTTCATGTTTTGGTTTTCAAGATGCAGTAGATATGGCAGTTTTAGAGATGTTTATTTACTTGTGGCTTTTACTCCAGAGACTTTCCAGCAGCCTTCTCAAATTAGGAAAGCATAATTATCCAGTGTTCATAGATATACCATTGCCCTAGGAATTTTAAAATCACCCTGCTGACTGTGACTCAGAATTTATATCTATCTCTCCTTGCTCTGACAGAGGGGAAACTGCAGTGCTGCAAAGACAACCGATTCAACATTAGAGCATCCATCAATTGGGAGTAATCCCACCTGATTGGAGCACCACATGCCTTCTAGAAGTCAAATCTGGAGGCTGGGTGGGGTCGGAGGAAGAAGGGGTACAAACAGATATGCACATAAGTAGCTCTAATTTATGGTTGTATCTTATAAGCAACAGAGTCAAGCCCCATTGAAACACAGCAAAGGGAGAGATTAATTTCAACTGAGCAACCTGGAAAGAGCTTCATGGAGAAAGTGACATCAATCCTGGGCCCATTTTAACAAAAGATGAAAAGTAATCCAGGAAGTGAGAATGATGCAAACAATAACAATAAAAAGATATGGGGAAAGACTGGACTTATTTTTTCACTTCAAAAATGGTACATGTTCATTGTAAGGAGACAAACATGAATTATAGTAATAAAAACAAAAATTTATAACCCAAAACCCCACTACTCAATCCCACTACATATAACTCCTAAGTGCCTTCATAAACAAGCCCAAACTACCTTAAGAGTATCATTAGTAAAGCTTCCCTATTTCCCACATTCACACCCTTATTTCTTTTCATTCTCTCTGCACAGAAGGCTTTCTGGTTTTATTCTGGCTGGCAAACTTCACGCTTCAAACACTGCCTCTTTAAGACAGAATGAACTTCCAGTTCTGTCTTCTCACCTTATTCTTCAAAAGAGCCCTTGGACTGCTTTGATTACATGTTTGCTCCCTGGCATTTGAAGCTAGGTTCACAGTCCTCCATGAGTCCATCAGAAGCTTACATCCCTCAGGACAGAGTCCAGACCTCCGAAGGCATCAAAAGTGTGATGATGAACCGGCAGCATTATTCACATGTGCCAAAAGCTGGAAGCAACCCAAGTGTCTATCAACAGATGAATGGATAAGCAAACGTGATATATTATTCAATATTTAAAAGGGAGGAAATTCTGACACACGATACAACATGGATGAAACCTGAAGACACCACTCACAAAAACAAACACTGTATGATACCACTTATATGAGGTACCTAGAGAAGTGAAAGAGGGAGTGAAAGTAATTGCCAAGGACTCAAGGGATGGAGAAATGGTAAGTTAGGGTTTAATAGGTACAGAGTTTTAACCAGGGAAAATAAAAGATTCTGGACATAGTGGTGATGGCTGTACAATAATGTGAATATATTTAATGCCACAGAACTTTGTATTTAGAAATAGCTAAAAAAGTAAATTTTTATGTTATGTATATTTTACGGCAATAAAAAAATTTAAAGAGAAAAAGGATTAGAGACTTCTACAGTCTTAAGACAGTACTGTTATCTTGGCATTTCATCAGATTTTGAAAGTGACTTTCAGCGAGTTCCCACTGTGGCACAATGGGTTAAGAATCTGACTGCAGTAGCTTAGGTCACTTCAGAGGCATAGGTTTGATCCCCAGTCCAGTACAGTAGGCTAAAGGATCCCACATTGCTGCAGCTGTGGCATAGGTCGCAGCTACAGTTTGGATTCAATCCCTGGCATATGCTTGGTCTCAGTCATTAAAAAAAATTTTTAAATAAAAATAGGAGTTCCCACTGTGGTGCAACAGGATTAGCAGTGTCTCTGGGGCACTGGGACATAGGTTTGATCCCCAGCCAGGCACAGTGGGTTGAAGGATCCAGTGTTGTCACAGCTGTGGAGCTGTGGTGTAGATCACAACTGCAGCTCAGATATGATCCCTGAACTGGGAACTCCAAATGCTGTAGGGCAGCAAAAAAAGAAAAAACAAATAAATAAATGTGACTTTCAAGTCTCATCCTGGTATTAAGCTCTTGCAGTTCTTACGCTCCAAGATGTTTTCCATCAAACAAACAAACAAAAAAAAAAGCATAAAAGCAATCTCTTTTAAGTAATATGAACGAACAAGGGACTACCAATACTGACGAGACGATTTTGAAAAGATACAATTCTAGAAGTAAAAAATACTGTCATTTAAATTGAAAACTCAGTAGCTGGATCAAATGGCATATTAAACCCAGCTACATGAGAATTAGCAAACTAGAAGAGCTGAAGAAATAATCAAATGGAAAATATAAACACTTCAGAAACACATTAGAATGAGAAAGTCCAATATTTTTCTAATTGCACCTCCAAAGCATAAGAATAAAATTAAGGAAGAGGCCAAAAAACAAAAAAAAAAACAAAAAAAAAACAAAGAGATAATGGCTAAGAATTTTCTAGGATAGAGAAATCAGCCCTCAAAATTATGGAGCCCAAAAATTTAAGATCTTTAAAAAACCCCAGTGAGAAAAAAATTATTACTAGAGCAAAATTAATAATTAGGCTATGGTAGATCTGAATACAAACAGCACTGGAATAATATTTCCAAAGTGTGGGGAAAAAATTACTATCAGCCTAGTTTTGTATATCCAAAGAAATTACCTTTCAAAAAAAGATGAAAAAATAAAGATGTTTTCAGACAAATAAAACTTAAGAGTGTGTATTTCCCAAAAACCCAACTAAAGACACTGGTGAAGGAGAGTTCAGGAAGGAGGCAAGTCTGTTCATTGTTTCCCTTGTATGTCAAAGAAAGTGGTAAACATTTAGATAAATGGGGGAAAAAAAAACAACTGTATAGGACAACAATAGTGTCTAATTTGTGGGGGTAAAAAAACATGAAGATAAACAAAATCTCAGACAACCATATGGTATTACAAGTATTTTACAATTTTATTCAAGTAAACAGTAAAGATGTCTAATTTGTGGGGGTAAAAAAACATGAAGATGAACAAAATCTCAGACAACCATATGGAATTACAAGTATTTTACAATTTTATTCAAGTAAACAGTAAAGATGTCAACTAATATAAGACTTTAAATATGCATGTTAAAAAAGTTTCAGAAAACCACTGAAAGACTAGAAATAACAAGTACACCTTCCAAGCCAGAAGTTTAGAGTCCCTTGACCCTCACGTTCAACTCTATTCCTCCTATATTGATAGGAAATCTGAAAGAGACTCTATCCTTCCTTTCTGGCTAGGGTACTAACCTTTTCCCGTATCCTGCACCATATGTAATCATTAAATACTTGTTAAATTAACTTGGCTGTTCCAAATAAGATGAATTCTATTTCACAAAAGCATCGTACTTTTTAACTCTGCCTGGAAGGGTCAATTCCATTCATTTTAGTGACTACTCTTTCACTCTCTTCTTTTTTAGTAAATAGGACAGCGAATGCTTGGGATAAATCCCAAATCCTAAGCCCCAATTCCTGCTTCTAAATTTGGAGGGGTTTGGGGAGGAGATATAATTTTATCCTCTCTGCTGTTCCAAACAAAGAAGATATCAATCACAAATTTAAATGTCTGATTTAAATCATGGGAAACTGGCAATCAAAGGCTCAGGCACCTAAACTGTGAGTGATATTTTCCCTACAGTTGGTAAAACTGTATATTCCACAACATATGGAATTCTACTGAAAGCTTTCACTGGCACTGTGCCTTGTTGAGTAAAAGTTAGAAGTTATACTTAGACACTAAAGGAAAAAAATCAACACTGCCTTTTCATTAGACTAACATTTAAAATATGACTTAAAAATCATGGGAAATAAATTAATATATCTAACATTTACTGAGCTCTTAACTATGTGTCAGCCATAGTTCTAAACATTTTTATGAACCTGTTAATCTCCCCAATAATACACTCCAAGTCAGATACTATGATTAGTTTTGTTTTACAGAAGTGGACTATGAGAAACAGAAATTAAACCTTCTCCAATGTTACATACTTTGCAGGAGTCATTCAATGGTAAGATTTAAACCTCAGGAGTTGAGCTCAAGAGGCTTTACTCTTAACCATTATGCTACACTGCCTCCGGAGATTCTTATCACGTTTGTAGGCTGACTTACTTTACATCTATAGCTAAAAGTCTGACTGTGGTATTCGCTAACTCATGCCAGATGCACTTTGCCAAAGTTGGCTCTTCTATTCATTTGCAAAGCACCAAAACTAATAGAGAATTCTAAATTTGTTTTATATTTTTATTTACACTTACAT
This sequence comes from Sus scrofa, assembly GCF_054392235.1. Classification (NCBI taxonomy): domain Eukaryota; kingdom Metazoa; phylum Chordata; class Mammalia; order Artiodactyla; family Suidae; genus Sus; species Sus scrofa. Next base: position 98,932,107 of record NC_139396.1, on the reverse strand, counting down.
ATTCTGCAAAATCCTATGGCAGGATTATCCTCATCTGCACTCCAGGACTCCAAGCCTGGAATTTATTCACTCAGGAAACATGAACTGGATGATCCCACTGCATTCAATATCCTGTGCTAAGCAATAATATACAGCTGTTTTCCTAACTGGCAGTTAAATTTCACCCACAGCGTGATATATACACTTTTCCAAAGAAGCATAAAACAATTCGGGGTTGGGAAGCAGCAAATCATCTTCCCACTTGTTCATTCAACAATTATTCCTCAAGGCTCAACTATGTGCCAAGCATTACGATGAGTGCCGAAAATTCAGGGGCGTAGGCAGCAGAGCCAGTATCTTCCCCTGGGACTCTAGTGGCAGAAAAATGTTAAAAGACATAATAATCACACAATTACTTGCAACTATGAAAAGCACAATAAGGGGAAAAAATAATCATACAACAGAGGGACTGAGCATAGCTTTAGAGATAGAGTCAGGAAGGGTGTCCCTATGTAGGTTCCCAGGCTAGGGGTCTAATCAGAGCTGTAGCCACCGGTCTACACCAGAGCCATGGCAACACAGGATCTGAGCCGCGTCTGCAACCTACACCACAGCTCATGGCAACGCCAGATCCTTAACCCACTGAGCAAGGCCAGGGATCGAACCCGCAACCTCATGGTTCCAAGTCGGTTTCGTTTCCGCTGAGCCATGATGGGAACTCCAAAATTGATATTTAATATGGAAGTCAAGGTTGAGCAGAAATTATCCAGGTAAAGAACAGAAGGGTAGTTCAGTTAGAGGGGACAGCACATGTGAGGGCCCAAGAAGCACTGTAATCTGGAGGAAATGAAAACCCTCTGTGCCTGGAGAAGCACAAGAAGAGGGCAGCTGAAGCTGATGCTCAAAGGTCTTTTCCTGACTAGGGGCCCACCACCTGCGCCTTCTATGCTGGCCCACTCACATTTTCTCCATGGCTCCAAGGAATTAAAAATTGTAGTGCTAGGACGCAACCCTTTTAAAAAATGTAAATTCTGCAACAATTTCACTGGTGGAGAAGATGTAGGTAAGCTAAATATTTTAAAAGATCATAGGAGTTCCCGTCGTGGCGCAGTGGTTAACGAATCCGACTAGGAACCATGAGGTTGCGGGTTCGGTCCCTGCCCTTGCTCAGTGGGTTAACGATCCGGCGTTGCCGTGAGCTGTGGTGTAGGTCGAAGACGCGGCTCGGATCCCGCGTTGCTGTGGCTCTGGCATAGGCTGGCAGCTACAGCTCCGATTGGACCCCTAGCCTGGGAACCTCCATATGCCGCAGGAGCGGCCCAAGAAATAGCAAAAAGACAAAAAAAATAAAAAAAATAAATAAAAGATCATAAATTACATCTGTATTTTAACAACTTGAGGCCAGAGACCATGTTTTATATATCCTACTATAAGGCAGAACACCAGGCAATAGCTAGAGTCTGATAACTTTGCTGTTTGCAGAGAAGAGCCAAAGAATAAGAAATTTAAGTACTACTAGATATTTACTTGCACATTCATATATCCTTAGCTACTTAAATTAAATGAATAAAAACATGTTGTCCACCTTACAGATAAAAGATGAGACAATTCTCCAGGGATGGGGGGTAGACAGAGAGAAGGCTGGAAATATAGAGAAGCTACATAAGTTGATAGTTCTCAATTCTCAACTCTAAGAAGAAACAGACCATTTTTCTTTCTTCACTGAAAGCCTACTTGAGGGAATAAGTTAAGCTTATTTCAAAAGAAGGAATGACTTTGGCTTGGATCGTGGCCAACTGCTATGAAATTCAGCCACTTTACCCTTAAAAGTCATTCAACTGGAAATCTTATCAGTGGAAAATTCTCTAAGGGCCAAGGACTCTATTTTCTGCAGCTTAACGATATTTGTAAAATATTTTCAGTTCTAAGATTCACTACCTCTCATCCTCTGTATGTACACACATCCCGCACTCATACCTATCCAGTGAAACAGAATTCTTTGGAATCTAAAGGTCCAAATATGTAACCAACACAATATAATAACATTTACGAATCTTTGTTTCTCTTTGTGATTACACAGGCATTTGTTTTTTGTTTCTTTTTGTGTTTTTCCTTTTTCTTTGTCTTTTTAGAGCTGGACTGCGACATATGGAAGTTCCCAGGCTAGGAATCCAATAGGAGCCGCCGCTGTGGGCCTATGCCACAGCCACAGCAACTCAGGATCCGAGCCACATCTGAGACCTACACTGGAGCTTTAACCTACTGAGGGAGGCCAGGGATTGAACCTGAATCCTCATGGAGACCAGGTCAGCTTCTTAACATGCTAAGCCACAATGGGAACTCCTACATAGGCATTTGTTTACAGCAACAGTTGAGGGCAGGAAAAGAGAATCACTGGGCCATCCAATGGGGGCAAGAGGCCGTGACCTATCCTCATCACTGTGAAAGAGTTGAGAATGATCAGTGAGTTATCAGTGCATACCACACTAATCAAAGGAATACAAGGAGCAAGAGACTGAGATAAGCGCAGCATTAGAATATCAAGAAGAATATAACCCAATCCTTACTCCCCAGAAACCAACATTTTTTTTTTTCTTTTTAGGGCTGCAACTGCAGCATATGTAAGTTCCTAGGCTAGGGGTCGAATCAGAGTTGTAGCTGCCAACTTAGGTCACAGCCATAGCAACACCTATCTGAGCCACCTCTTCAAACTACATCACTGCTCACAGCAACACTGGATCCCTGACCCACCAAGCAAGGCCTGGGATAAAACCCACATTCTCACGGATACTAGATGGATCTGTTTCCACTGAGCCACAATGGGAACTCCCCAGAAACCAATACTCTTAAAGGAAGACACTCTAGGGGAGTAGGAAGGGAGGGGAAAAAACAAATACACAATCAAATCAATCATCCAAAGACTGATGACCCCAGCATACAAAGACACTATCCACAAACTTTTACTGAGACTGAAAGGAAGGCAAGGAGTCCCCAACTGCCTCTATCTTATGATACAAATTCCCTTTTATTCATTACTCTATCACACTCTATCCCTTTGTCTGGCACATAATGCACATACTTAAAGACTTAAGCAACTTAAAAACTCCCATATCTTTAATAAGTATGTTGAGATTAGAAGATCTTTCAGGATCTAACCCATCATTTTGAAGTTATTTCATTCCACACTTACTGAAACAGCAGTTAGCTAAGTACACCATGGTTCCCTCAACAGTATATGACAGAGAAAGTCATAGAATGTTGTAACAGACTGGGTTTCCTAACCATTCTTCACAATTTCTTCAGCGGGAAAGTGAATTAAAGGGTTGGGGTGGGGGAGGGTGTTAATGGTGAAAAAGGATAAAAGCTGGTGAATCTATATATAGCTGTTTGTGTTTATATCTAGGGAAACAAACTGATGTGGAGTAAAGAGAATAGACAAAAAGTAAAAGACAAATCAAGTTCAAAGACTGAGAAAGCTGAGAAACACAGGAGAAAACTGTGACTTTAAGACTGATTTTTGTCAATGTCAGCGATAAAAATTTAATACTTTTGTAACCAAGAAATTGTTCTTTTTGGCCCCGTGCATCTGAGTCGTGGAGCAGCTGTCTTTGGTCTCCAGCGCAGATGGGTTCCACCGCCTAGCGTCCCTGTCCCGGCCTTCCGTGATCACACGCCAAGGCCCGCGAGGGGTCGGCTCCGAGGTTGTCACCAGCCCACAAGCAAGAAGCAAGGCAGCCATCCCTTCGAGCAACTCCCTCGTGGCTACCAACCATAACTACCAGCGCCGCCTGAGCTCCACTTCCAGTGACACCTCCTGCAGAATGCCGAGTGCCCTGGGGAAGCCAACCCCGACCCCCAGGACACTAGTAGGCTAACTTCTTTTTCGGGAAGCCCACACTCCCACTTCACGGCCCGGGTGCTGGAGTCTCCGGCGCACTCGGGATCTGCGGGAACGCCACCAGCATGACCACCTGCGACCTGGCTTGGGAAGCTGTGGGGAAGTAGCAGCCTGGCGGCCAAACCGGGCACAACCTATGGCAGGCCCCCAGTCCTGAGCGACCACCACCAGGCTGCCAGGCTTCCTTCCGAGGCGCTAGGCTCATTACAGCCCCTTCCCTCCCCCTCCCCCTCCCCCTCCTGAGACTAAATGGGCTGCTGCCAGAGGAAGCAGTTGGGTTCTTCAATATCAAAACAGCACATCACCAAAAAGGTAAGTGAGAAAACCCCACTCTTTACTAGCCAAGCCATACGAGAGCCTTTCTGACACCCCATAACCCTGTGCCTTGCACCAAATGGAAAATAAACTCTGAGCAGCCAGCCAAAAAAAGGAAAAAAAAATTGTTCTTTTTGAAAGATTGTATAAAGGCTTAGCGTGACAAAAAAAAAAAATGATTGCTAATAAAGAGTACACTATTCGCTAGTATTTTTTAGTGTTAAATGAAAGATAAAACACTTTCATAAAAAACACAAACAAAAAAAATCCTCTACTTATATATTAATCTCAACTTCCTCCTCTAATAAATCTTTTTGTAAATTGTTACGAAGAAACAGGTAAGATACCCTTCCTCTCCAGGACCATTCCCACCAGAAACTAAGTACAGAAATGACAGAAAAAAACTGAGAAGCAGACACCCAGGTAACTCAAAACTTATGTTATCTGAACTTAACTGTCTCTGTGGCTCAATATACCCAAACACACATTCAAGAATTCTGCAGGTCCAAATTCTCCAAAGAAGACATACAGATGGCCGAGAAACACATGAAAAGATATTCAGCGTCACTCATTATTAGAGAAACGCAAATCAAAACCACAATGAGGTACCACCTTACACCAGCCAGAATGGCCATCATCCAAAAGTCTACAAACAATAAGGGCTGGAGAGGGTGTGGAGAAAAAGGAACCCTCATACACTGTTGGTGGGATTGTAAATTGGTGCAACCACTGTGGAAAGCAGTATGGAGATTCCTCAGAAAACTAAACATAGAACTACCATTTGATCCAGCAATCCTACTCCTGGGCATCTATCCAGAAAAAACCACGACTCGCAAAGACACATGTACTCCAGTGTTCATTGCAGCACTATTTACAATAGCCAAGACATGGAAACAACCTAAATGTCCATCGACAGAGGAGTGGATCCAGAAGATGTGGTACATATACACAATGGAATATTACTCAGCCATCAAAAAGAATGAAATACCAGCATTTTTAGCAACATGGATGGACCTAGAAACTATCATGCTAAGTGAAGTCAGCCGTACAATGAGACACCAACATCAAATGCTTTCACTGACATGTGGAATCTGAAAAAAGGACAGACGGAACTTCTTTGCAGAACAGACGCTGACTCTTATGGTCTCTGGAGGAGGCAGTTTGGGGGGTGGGGGGATGTGCTTGGGCTGTGGGATGGAAATCCTGTGAAATCAGATTGTTATGATCATTATACAACTACAGATGTGATAAATTCATTTGAGTAATAAAAAAAAAATGAAAAAGAAAAAAAAAAGAATTCTGCAGGTCCAAAGTACAAAAAAACAGAAAGACAGATGAACGCCTCCAATGGGCTCTTCGTCCCATATATCAACTTTCATCTCTGGGTGTTTCAGAGTCTTATTACAGATTTGAACTTTACTCCTTAAAGCTTACTCTGAAGTATTTATACTACATAACACTGAAGGCTGTTGAAGCATAAAAAAGGCAAGGCTGAAATTTATGTTTTCTTCTTCTACTCCTGTCTATAGACAGGAAAGGTTTAAGGGCTGACCTGACTGAAAGCAACATGACCTGACAGAATGACCCTTCCTCAGCAAGAGTCCTGAGCACACAGCATTATTCTAGAAAGAAACCTTGCTGAGATAACAGCTCATCTCTGACATTTTCTCTTTACAGACTGCTACTTCTTTTGAAACTGCTCTAATGCTGGCTTATTATGTAAAAATATACCCCACTATCATGACCACGACATAAGGTTCAATGAAAAAGTTGGGGCCGGATCAGCTGGAAAGCAAAAAAGAAAGCAGATCAACTTTCTGATATCTTTGTCTCCTGCCATATGGTTCAAGGAAATAAAGATCTTTTAATGAGGAATTCATAACTCATAATATGATACTGCACTGTAACCAGCAGAGCTCCAAATAACAAACACCTGGCCTAAATTGTTAAATTTTTAAAAGACACTCCCAATTCAAAAAGAACGCAAAATCCCAGTGCCACTTTCTGATAGGAGGCAACATATTCTCATGTTATGAATTTAGAAAGTGGCCTGCATAGTTGAAATGACTCTGAAACAGAGAACCACAACCCAAAATAGCCCAAACACTTTTGTTATCTCAAACAATGGGCAGTTAGCCATTCATTCCTCCCTCTTAGTATATATTCTGCTTGTTTCAGATGAAGTCCATTATAAATTTGAAGACTGCTGAAATTCAGCTATATCAGATGTTTGAAAGCTGGGGATGGAAAATATCTGTTGAACAAAAATCCCTATTACAATATTTTGTGCATAAAAAAATGAATGCTATGTGTATGTTTATTTGGTTAAAAAAGTTATGCTGCACATCTATGAGGAATATGACACTGGAAATAAAAAGGGCAAACCATAATGAACAGAGTCCCTACCACTGAGAAACCTATATCCAGTGAAGAAGACCAAGCATGATGGCTGTCACAAGGCAGCAAATACATGCTAAGCACGACTGTGGACTGTGAATACTGGATATTCCCATCTACCCTCTTCCTAGGTGTGCCAGTAAAAGATCAGGAAGTTGTCAGAAAGCTTTCAAAATCATGACCCTCTCATTTGTTATACATATAAAACGTAAGTATTTTATACATATGTAAATGACCATTAATCAAGTACATAAAATGACTAGACTATTTTTAATAAATATTAATTTAATAAATTATTTAATAAATATTAAAATTCAAATAAGTTCCATCCCCATAAAAGCAGTTGCCTCAATGCTGCCCTTACTCCCGAACTGTAACAAAAGGAGTTAATTTACGATGCTGTAGTTGATACCAGAGTTAGGACTTTAACTTTTATTTTGTCCATCGTTATACCAGTGCTATTTATAAAAAAGCTTTAGGAGAGCCCACCTTTCCAAATGTCAATATATATAAACAAATATTTAAATTGAGGTTCCAGAGTTCCCGTCGTGGCGCAGTGGTTAACGAATCCGATTAGGAACCATGAGGTTGCGGGTTCGATCCCTGCCCTTGCTCAGTGGGTGAACGATCCGGAGTTGCCGTGAGCTGTGGTGTAGGTCACAGACGCGGCTCAGATCCTGCGTTGCTGTGGCCCTGGCATAGGCCGGTGGCTACAGCTCCGATTCAACCCCTAGCCTGGGAACCTCCATATGCCGCTGGAGCGGCCCAAGAAATAGCAAAAAGACAAAAAATAAAATAAAATAAAATAAATAAATTGAGGTTCCATTAAAATTATAAACATAGCTGTAGAAACATACAATCTCCAAAACTGTTCCATTCTCTCATTCACATGAATGTTAAGTCCCATTCAGATATTTCTTTTGATCTAGAGACAGTTTTTCAAATGAAACTTCAAGATTCCCCAAACAATCCACCAACCTACTTTAAATACTATTTAGTTCTAGTAGACTTTAAGCTAAATACCCATATATATTTTTTTAAAAAGCCTTTATCTGTTTTGCAGACATAAATATTTCTGTGCTATCTGTATCTGTTCTTTTTCTTTCTTTTTTTTGCTTTTCAGGGCCACACCTGCAGCATATGGGAAGTTCTCAGGCTAGGGGTCAAATTGGAGCTGCAGCTGCCCATCTATGCCACAGCCACAGCCACACCAGATTCTTAACTCATTGAGGGGCCAGGAGTCAAACCCAAATCCTCATGGATCCTGGTAGGGTCTGTAACTTGCTGAGCCACAATGGGAACTCCTTTTTTTTTTTTTTTTTTTTTTTAATGCAACATAATTGAATGTCGCTGTGAAACAAAACCTTACCTTCATATAATTTTTTTCTTTTTAAATACAGGCCCTTTACACAGGCATGCCAAAGCCAGACCCAATACAAGGTGGAAATTTTCCACTGGTATTTAATAACTTCACTCTAAGTGAACACAGACTGGTAGAGCGAAAAAAGCAGAGGATCCAGAGTAAGAGAGAGTTTGAGTCCAAGCTTTGCCACTAACTAGCTGTGCCACTGTGGGCAGGTTACTTAATTTCTCTGATCTACAGTATCTTCATCCATAAAACTGGGACCATAGCAATGCCTACCTGACAGGATTGCTGAGATTATATATATGAAAGCATTTTATAAACTGTAAAGGATTATAAAATGTTCTTATTATTTACCTTATTAATTTTTCCTTAATATAGGAATGCATATGTTCATTTTAAAAATTGGAAAATACAGACTATTAAGAAGAAAAAAAATCATCCACCAGCCTGTCATCTAAACATTGTTATTTATTTTGTTACTTACTGTTGTTATTTTAAGTCTAACATCAACCAAAAGAAATTAATGAAGGAATAATTTCAGATGTTAATAAGATAATTTATAAATGACAAAATTAATTGCTGATTTATTTTGAAGAGCTGAACAGTCTTGCCCATCCAGCAGTTTAAAGACAATGCTGCTATTTGTCCCAGAGCTGGTCCCAACAGGGTATGATATATGGGTGAGGTTCATGAAATCAAGGCTACAAAAACTCCCAAAATAAATATTTCATGAGCCCCAAGAATAGTTACAACACATGCCCTCAGATGCAATGGGGAAGGCAAAGTGTATGAACCCCATGAATAAAACTGGCATGACTATATGGTCACAAAGACTGGCAGATTTCTATGGGCCACTTCAATGGGGAAAAAGAAAAATTTATCTACCATGCTACAAGACAGACAGTTTAACGACTTCTGTTTTTTCACACTGCTTACTGAATCCCACGCTTGGAACCTGTCCCCTCCTCTATTTTTTTCCTTTCCCACCCTTCTCTCTCCTAGGCCCCCACATTGTTTTATTATTGCATTACAATCACTCTTTATGTTTAAAATGGCCTTATTTTGTGCAATGGACTATTACCCAGCAATAAAAAAAAAGAATGAATTTCTGATACATACTATATACTATGGATGAGCTTTGAAAGCATGATGTTAAGGGAAAAGTCAGGCACAAAAGGCCACATATTTTATGATTCCATTTATTTGAAATGTCCAGAATAGGTCAGTCCAGAAAGACAGAGAGCTGACTGGTGGCTGCCTAGGGCTGGAGTGGTGGGGATGGGAGAGAATGAGTGACTGTAACAGGTAAGAAGTTTCTTTTTGAAGGAACAAAATGTTCTAAAACTAGATTATAGTGATGTTGCACAACTCTGTAAAGACACTAAAAAACACTGAACTGTACACTTTAAATGAATGAATCGTATGTGAATTATGCATCAACAAAGCTTTTTTTTTTAAATGGTCTTGTTCAGGATGCCAGGTTGAAAAAAGAACATGTAAATAAATATTCCCATCCTAGTCTCTCCCTAAGTGGGAATAAAAGTGATGACTCAATTGTGATGAGTGTGTGTGTGTGTGTGTGTGTGTGTGTGTGTGCAGTGACCAGACTACTTTTGTTTAACAAATATACCTAAAAAAATTACAAATCCAAATGAGTCTTTCTTAATAATGCCCTCAATCAAAACTTGCCCTCAGATTCTCAATAATTCTATGCCTTTGTTGAGGTAGTTCTTTCCACTTGTAGTGCTTTTCTTATCACATCTTTAAATTTTCAAACCCTACCTGTCTTTAAGGCCAGCTCAAAAGTTACCTCCTCCTCCATGAAGCCCATGCTCTCACCTTCCTCTGAACTTCCATGATACTTCACTTCTTTCAGCCACTTAAGACTTCCAATCCAGTATTAAACTTATTCTGCCCAGTACCATACTTACTGCTTTGACCTTAAGAGAGGATCTCAATAAATACCTATTTGATAAGTATATGACTACTGCTTAACAATTCAGAATTTCAAGTTCGCCCGGTAAATTTTAATTTTGGAAATATCTAAAAGACCCCAAAAAAGGTTACATCAAGTAGTAGGGCTAATGAATGCCCATTTCAGACACAATTTTCTTGACTGAGGTAAAACAAATTAATTTGACATATGTATGTAAGAAATTCCCAAAGAGAAGCACTGGAATATGGACATAACCCCTCATGATAACTGAAAGAAACCTGAATTGTATAAATTCCAGAATATTTGTTCAAAAATCAGCTTCATTATTTTCTAGTAACGCTGCATGTTTTTCCCTGAGTGCAATCATCAAGCTCTACTAATTCTTTTTCTACTGCATTTCTAATATAGTTCTAATATAACTCCCTCTTCCCTGCCACAGCCAAGTCCAGTCCCTCATTTTCTTCATGACCAGCCAATTTTAAAAGTCTCCTAATTTATCTCCCTTCCCATAGTTCCTTCTTTCCTTCAACAATACTTATCAAGCCATCCTGTGTGCCAATGTTGAGGGTAAGAACGGGGGAGCAAATATATACCATATGAGGCCTGTTCTCCAAACAACCCAGATGGGAACTTGACACACTATACACAATTTATCACAATATTCAGCAGCAAATACATAAGGGCACAACGGATACCCAGAATTCCAAGTAATGGGTAGGTCCTCTGGCCTCCCCACAACACAATCCATACCTCTCCCTCATACCACTGTCCTCATCCTCTCCTTCCCATTCTCTTTGTTCATCTTATTGGACTTCTGTTAAACTGCCCATATGGCATGCACCGACTTCATCTCCAATTTCTCTCCAACTTGCCTCCTGAGCTGATCAAGACAATCTACTTGTGGTAACTTGGAAGTGACTTACAAGTACTTTTGTTCACATTTGACTATCAGCACCATCCTCCTCACTTTCTCTCTGCTAACTCCCAAGATACTCTCAAGTCCCTTCATAATGTATTGGGAAGTATGTAATTATATGTAATTTTGTTTTCAGTTTATGACCAGCCTCACTTCTTTTGTATTTGTCTTACAGTATCTATCACAGTATTTCCTAAGGGTATATATCACAGCCACCTACGGAGCTTCTTGAAAACACAAAGGCCTTGACTCGACCCCCAAAAGAGCTCCTCAGTAAGTCTGGGGAGGGAACTGGATATCTTTATTTCAAAAAAGCCTCACTGGTGATTCTGATGCACATCTCAACCTGAGAACCACTGATTTATTAAAATGCCCCCTATATAGCAAACATGCAACTCTTATTAACTCATGCGTTAAAGCTCATAAATAACTTTTCTCTAAATGGCCTAACCAGATAGCAACCCCTAGACAACACTAGCTCTGTTCCAAGTGAAACATGTGGTTTTAAGATTTCATTTCCTGAAAGACTCCTTGGAGGGACACTATTACCTTGTCTCTTTACATTGTTTCCTATTTGTTGAAAAATGGAGGCCTGGAATGCAGCCATGTTAGACAACACTACATAGGAATGTACTCTGGAGTCTTCGATTAAAACTAGTTATAAAAAGAACAAGAACACTGTAGAACTAGACATTTTGAATGAATACAATATTCTTCCTGAATATCAGAGTCTTGCTAAATCTACACAGAAGGCAGCACGGGAATTTGGTCAGTAGCATCTTCCTAGTCCTGAACAGTGGAGGAGAGCCCTAGAAGACTGGGGAAGACTTTCACGTTTAAATGCCTCCAAAGCATTAAAGTGCTCTCATCAGGTAAGTAACTCAAGCCCCACCCAGACCCACGGTTGCCTCCCAGCCTCCTAACTACCCTGACAGGCACTCCACAAAGCTCAGTGGGGGAGCAGTATGAACTTTTTCCAAAGTTGTTCCTCACAGGCAGCAGCTGTCTGAGTCACCCACCCAGGGTGGGAAAGAAAAGTGTGATATTAGCCAGCGGAGTGTTAGGAGACTGGTCACACAGCACCTCTTCTTCCATTTCAGAAGTGGGCTCCGCCTCCTCCAGGAATCACCTCAGTTATTAGTCACAGCTGCGGGCTACAGGGGTCTTGCAGGGCCACTTAGCCACCTAGGAAAGTTGTGGATCTGGGAGGAGACGCCCCGGCCTTTTCTCCGGCAGGGGCCGCAGATCCCAGATTCCAAAGGCCTCTCCCAGCAGCTCCATCTTGCTTCCTGTCAGGAGGAGGGGCCGACAAGAAGGGCCCCCGATCTGGAAAGGCTCCCGTGGGAGGACGCCGTTTGACAGCAGGTAAAACCAGGTGGAAATCTCCACGGGAGCGGGAGGGGAGGGGGAATGAAAGGCAGCAGGGTTAAGCGAAAGGGGGAAAGGGTTATGAATTTCTGCATAAAGACATAACCCGGCGTTTGTGAGGGCCAGAGGTGTGAGCAGAAGTAGAATGCCCAGGGAGGGAGGAGACGGAGACGAGTGGCCAGTAAGACAAGTGGACAAAAGCGCCGGACGCGGGGAGCTCTGGGGAGGGGTGGTGGGTGAGGCAGGTTTTAAGGCGAGGGGCAAGTATCAGGAAGGAGAACAACGTGGTTCTAATAATCTTTGGAAGGAAAGGCAGAGAATCGGTGGAGAAGCCCGCCAGCCCAGAGGCTCGGGAGGCCTAAAAAGGAGCTGTGAGCAAGAGTGTCAACCGGTGGGGCGACAGACTACTGAGAGAAAGGGGCTATCAGACTCCTAACACCTATCATTTATTGAGCGCTTACTATAGATCATAACACCGCGCTAGGCACTTTACAAAAACCTCGCGGAATCTTCACAACAAACCCGCAAGGCAGGCATTATTACGACTGCCCCCATTTCATAGATGACAAAACTGAAGCTCAGAGAGACTCGGGGTCTTGCTCAAGGTCACAGCGCGGGGGAGTCAGGATTCAAACCGGAGGCGGTCTGGCTCCAGAGCCCACGCGCAAAGCCGCAGGCAGCACAGGGGAGCCGCGAGGCGGGCCGGGACCCCTGGGACGTCTCCCGCCCCCGTTCCCCATCCCAGGCCTGGCGCGCTCACCCGGACGAGGTTGCTGACCGCCGCCTGCACGGCGGCCACAGGCGCGGTGAGGTCAGGGATGGCTTTGCCGTCCACCTCGCCTTCCTCGTGCATGATCACCAGGTGCGAGATCTGCTGCGCCACCGGCTCCAGGATGCTCTCGATCGTTCGCGTATGAAACACCGGCATCGCGGCGGCTAGCGGGGCGGCGAACCGCGGGCTACAGAGAACTGAGAACGGCAGAGAGGGGAACCCGCGAAGAGAAGGACTCCGAGCAGCGACTACGGAGTCCGGGCTTCCCTCGGCGTAACCAGCCTCGCGGGCGCCCCACCCCCTCGCGTCGCCGCGCCCAATGGCAGCGCCGTTCAGATCGGGGCCACCATTCCTATTGGTCCTGCTTCGATATGCCCCGCCCCCACAACCGCGCCGCCAAGACCCCGCCCCGCCCCCATTCCCAAGGGAGGGGCCTGGGATTGGGGCTGCGCCTAAGGGATTGCGACCGGATTCCCGAGCCCTAACGCCGGGCGCTCCTTATAAGGGCATGGTGGGAACGGAACGTGAAGCTGGAGTCGGGGCCCCGCCCCCCGGGGCGGCCTCCCGCCTCGTCTCTGCGGAGCGCCGCCCCTCTGCAGAATCACCTCAGCTGGGCGGGTTCTCCTTACCTCCCGCGGCGCTGGAATCTGACAAGACTGGTGAGCTATAGTTCTCCCTGCCTGCTGCCCAACTTTTCCCTTGAAACGATGCCCTGAAAATACTCTTTCCATTTCCTCTCTGTAATATAGTCAAAAAACAGAAGTGCATAGAGAAACAGGAGCATCCCATTCATTCACACACACTCCACCCTCTGTGTCCTCAGAATACTCACTGTTAACAGTTTGGTGCGCAAGCTTCGAGACCTTTGTCTGCTCACTTTGTTGTGCACGTATATTTTTTTCTAAGTTAAGTGAGATTAAACATTTTCCTGGAACTTGATATTTTTCCCCCTTGGAATACCCTGATCATCTCACTGTTGGTAAATGTAGGTCTAGGTCTACCTCATTCTTTTTAATGACTGCATGGTATTCCATTGTATGGAATTGAATAATTTCCTAGTAATGGACATTTAAGTTGGATTCTGTTTTTTGCTATTAAAAGACAATTCTGGGAATTCCCCTGTGGCTCAACAGGTTAAAGACCCACCGTTGTTACTGCTATGGCTCTGGTAACAGCTCTGGCCCAGGTTGATCCCTGACCTAGGAAGTTCCACATGCCACAGCAGGGCCAAAACAACAACAACAACAATTCTGCTTGAACATCACAGTACTTGCCTATGTATTGTGTGTATGTATATTTATCTAGGACTAAAAATGAGTAAAAATGCAGAAATGTACATTTTACATTTTGATAAGACCAAATTGCCTAATCCTCTCAGTGTGCTTTGTAGAAGACATCTTTTAAATGTCTTCCTCACCTCAAAATTTCTTTTGCCTAAGCTTCTCCATTCTAAGACAAAACACTTTCACTAATACCTCCAAGCAGAAGATGTGCAAGTCAAATGAACGTATTTCTCAAGGGCCTATGTTTTACAAGAGACTAAACTGTGTCTTGCCCTGTGCAACTTTAGCAGTTATTTTTGTTGTTGTTGTTTTGGTTGTTTTGTTTTGTTTTCTCAATTAATATACATCCTTTGTTCTGCTGTGTGAGTTACCAAATCCTGCACTTTTCCTTCTAATACCTCCACTTTTTCTTTATTGCTTTCAATGTCCTCATAGACAATGGATTGCTTTCTCTCTTTATCTTAATTTAACATTTAGTTGTTATTTTCTAAGTTCTAGGAAACTTAGAATTTGGCATTTTGTAATTTCTAAGATTGCATATAGAACCACCAACTCGATTTGCGGAACCAGTACAAAGTAAAAATGTAGATCTAAAAGGAGGAAAAAGTGTTGTTAAAGATACTAAAATGCAAAGCTTGTTCCTTTCTTTGGTGGTATCTCTCTCAACCAGTCACGGTATTTTTTATTTGCTATTTAGTGTCACACTCCCTGGGGAGCAGATACCTTTGGGATGAATACAGATCCCCCCACAGGAACCTAAAGAACCCTCCTGTCTACTGTTGGACTGACATGCAATTCCCAGTGATGGACAGTGACCCAAGTCAGGTATCTCCCCTTCCCACAGGCCTACCTCCTCAATCCACAGCAAATGGGTGACCTCCAAAGGTATTGCAACCTCCAGCCTTGAGACTCTCTCAACAATTGGATGAAGAAAGACAGGAGGCTCACCTCCACTGAGTTGAGCACAATAAATGCATGGCATTGATAGCTTAGGTTGAGAATGGCCACCTCCATGCCTCACCCTTAGACACCTTGTGGCATACACAGAACCTTGCCCAAGGCAGAGCAAAGGGTAGAAGTGTGGTCCCTGAACAGAGTCAGGGGAGGCTGGGCGGGGTCAGGGGGCCAGAGGTTGGGAGAGAGCAAGCAGCTAAAAACCCATCCAAGTGAAGTAGTGGGAGGAAGGACCATACAGAATCTGAGGCCCCAAGCCCCCAATGCATGTTCCAACTGTCCTATTGGACTTCTCTTCTAAAATACAAACTCAAAGATAAAATTATTAAGAATCAAGGTGGCGGAGTTCCCATCGTGGCTCAGTGGTTAATAAACCTGACTAGTATCCATGAGAACACAGGTTCAATCCCTGGCCTCGCTCAGTGGGTTAAGGATCCAGCATTGCCGTGAGCCGTGGTGTAAGTCACAGATGCTGCTCAGATCCCATGTTGCTGTGGCATAGGCTGGCAGCTGTAGCTCCAATTTGACCCCTAGCCTGGGAACTGCCATATGCCATGGGTGCAGCACTGAAAAAAAAAAAAAAAAGAATCAAGATGATGACTGCAGAGTATCTGATCCCAAATGTGAAGTTCTCAGCATGTGGCCCTGTAGCTACACTGACTGCACACCCATGAACCTGGTTCCAGTTACATAGCTGGTAACCTATGTCTGGCCATGACTAAATTAATTACTAAACAGCTCCCTAGGAATTCCCATTCCTAATGGAGCCTTTTATCAAACTAATAAAATTATTGTCTAGACTTACCATGGCTACCAAAGCTGTTTTCTCTGCTCATTAGTTCACATTAGTAATAGTAATATTTGAGTAATGGAAGTATATATGATTTGTTTTCTATAATCCTCATAGAGTTTCTGCCTCCACTTTGCTAATTATATACTTGCATGCAGTTTAACATGTTCTCTGTCCTTTGAATTTCCTGTAAATTGGCAGCAACAATCAGAGGCTTGATCATCCACTCGTCTTTTAACTGTATTGTTTCATCCCTGCCTCCAGTCTTGTGATCCAGACTCCTCTGGACTGGCCATATTAACCTCCCCCAAACACCACATTGCACATCCAGTCCATGTGTTCGCCTCCATCCACATTGACATCCACTTCTGTCTCCTTCCTCCCCCACATTCACACGCACCCACTAAAATCTTCCCCACCACCTGTTAACATATGTTAATATCAATGCCTCCAAAGGCGAGGCTCAGACCAACCTTACTGCCTTCTGCTTCCCCGCCCAGACCCACAGTCACGTGGATTAAACACCACAAAGAGCACAAACTCTCCATGTGAAGTCATCCAGAGCTCAAGCCATGATCCCATCTTTACAATTAGATTGGGATGGAATCCTGGCAAGTGGCTTTTCTTCTCTCTCGATTTCTTTCTTCATAAAAGTGAAATAATGCCACCCTCATAAAGCTGATATGAGGGTTGGTGAATGAATTTGTGTAATGTACCCAGGAGACCTCAGTAAAAGAAAGCTCTTATTATTGGAATAGTCACAAATATATACCAATCTCCAAAAATCTGTGGTGGACTTTCACTTTTGAGCTTCTGCCTGCCAAGAAATATCTCCGCTTATCTATGTCTTATCAACTATAGTAGGTAAAATTCTAATATGTCCCCCTAGATTTCCCACTCCTGGTATAATCCCCAAGACTATGACTATAGTGGATTTTATGTCCATGATTATGGAACAGTTGATTTCAAGATAGGGAGATTTTCCAGGCAAGCTTCACTTAACCACATTAGCCTCTTTAAAGCAGAGAATTTTCTTCAGCAGGTCACAAAAGAGGAAGTTAAAAATTAGAAGCACAAGGGTTTGACAAGATGTTGCTGGATTAAAGATGCAAGAGGCCACATGTCAAGGAATGCAGGCAGCCTCTAGGAGCTGAGCATGGCCCTGGCTGACAGACAGCAGGGAAACATGAACCTCATTCCTACAGCCAAAAGGAACTGAATTCTGCCAACCAGAAAAATGATCTTGGAGACAGATTCTCCCCAGAACTTCCAGATGAGAATTTAGTCCAGTTGGCACCTTGATTACAGCCTTGTGAAACTGAGCAAAGGACCCAGCCATACAACATGGGACTTTCAACCCATACAATTTTGAGATAATGAATGGGTGTTGTAAGGTCATTTGTTACATAGCAATGGAATACTAATACACCTGTGTTCAAGACCCACTTCTAGTTCTATCTCTCTGACTTCCTACTGCAAAACCCTGGCATAAGATGTTTATATAAACCCTTTCTCCTTTCATAGCACTTACCACAATTGTCCTTTTTTTCATTTTTTCATTTTAATTTTTTTAATTTCTTTTTTTTTTTTTTGGTCTTTTTTCTAGGGCCTCTTCCCGTGGCATATGGAGGTTCCCAGGCTAGGGGTCTAATCGGAGCTGTAGCTGCCGGCCTACGCCACAGCTCACGGTAACACCAGATCCTTAACCCACTGAGCAAGGCCAGGGATCAAACCTGCCACCTCATGGTTCCTAGTCGGATTCCTTAACCACTGAGCCACAACGGGAACTTCCTTTTTCTTTTTTTTTTTCTAAATGGCTGCACCCATGGCATACAAAAGTTCCTAGGCCAGGGATTGAGTCTCAGCAGCAGTTGCAACCTACACCACAGCTGTGACAATGCTTGATCCTTTAACCCAGTGCACCAAGCCAGGGATGGAACCCGGGCCTCCACAATAACCTGAGCTGCTGCTGAGGTTAACCCACTGTGCCACAGCAGGAACTCTGAAGTGTCCTTTTATTAAATGACCGTTTTACATTTCCTTCCTTTCTCTCTGTGACTGAAGCTGCTAGATGTCCCCCAATATCTCTTTCTGCTCTTCCTTTACAATAAAATTATCCCAAGTTTATAGCAGGGCACTTAGCCACATGATTTCAAATTGTCACTTAGCAAGTTACAAAGCTTTAGTTTTCTCATGTCTGGAGTGGGGTTAATATTATTTTCAGCCTCATTGAATACAAAGAATTTAGCACATAATAAGTATTTGGAAAATGCTACCACAGAGAAGAGAGAGGTGAGTTCACAGCCTGCCCTAGATTAAGAACCATTATGGAAATAAGTGAAAAATTATGAGATGAAGACCATGTGGTCAAGTTCCGAGGAAGAGAGCACCACAGACCTAAGGGTAAGAGTTTATGGGATGGCGGAACTAAATCTGACCTCAAAGGAAGAACAATATTTGGTTAGGCAGGCAAGAGGGCAGACATTCCAGAATGAGCCAGACCTGGAGGTGGGAGCATATTCCAGGACAGTGATTAAATTAGTCAGACAGACATGAATGTTCATACAGCTCAAAGATAAGGATGAAAAGGTAAATTTCCACAAGATTAAGGAATCTGCAACATTTGCTCATGGTTGTAGTTAGCTCAACCTTACTTTTTGCCATGTAATTAGTTTGAAGGCCACTAATAGTAGGGAACATTGTAGGATATGTAAAGATTTAACATTTCCCAGTTAGGAAAAACTGGGAAGGCGTTTTTTGATGGTGTCACTTACTTTACACAGGGAGTTCCTGTCATGGCTCAGCAGTATAGAACCCGACTAGTATCCATGAAGAGGTGGGTTTGATCCCTAGCCTCACTCAGTGGGTTAAGGAACTGTCATTGCCATGAGCTGTGGTGTAGGTCACAGACATGGCTCAGATCTGGCATTGCTGTGGCTATGGCGTAGGCCTGCAGCTGGAGCTCCAATTTGTCCCTAGCCTAGGAACTTCCATGTGCTGCAGGTGCAGCCCTAAAAAAATAAAAAATATTTTACACAGTGTCCATGACATGGGAATCTTTGGATTCTTTGAAGTCCATAGCAATTCTCTGAGGTAGGTGGAAAACAAGAAGCATGGTTCTCTTCTATTACAAAGAGGGGGAATTGAGACATAGTAGCAACTGTCAGTGTGAGTTCAGTTTGTAGACATTATAGTCAAGGATAGAGCTGAATATAAAATCTGAGTCTTCTGTAGTTAGCTGGGATGCTCAGTTTGTCTCCATGTTTCTGTGTTCTCCTCCTGATAAGGTTTTGGACTGCTGTATGTTGGTCATGTGGCCAAGGACTGACTTACACCTACTCAATTACACTTTAGTGCACTTCATACCCACATGGGTAAATCTACAACTCGCATACACATTGCCTTCCTCCAGTTCACCACAGATGTACCTTCTCTCTCTAAAGCATGTCACCAGCCCCTTCCCCATGCTGTCCCCACAGTGGCTCAATCAGTAGTTCTTCCTTCCTTTCTCCAAATGCTGCATGTACACCCAACCCCACCTTCCACCCCCACCCAAAACCACAACCACTTCCACCATCACTTTGAAAACAATGTGGTTCTTCTTTTTCTTTTTACCCTTGGCTTTATTAAGATATAATTAACAAATAAAAACTATTTATTTATATAAAATTCATGGTATTTTTTCATACACACACACCTGTATAGTGTACACTGGTATGTTATATACAGATACATTGTGAAATGATTACCCTATCAAGCTAATTCACACATCCATCGCCTCATATGTGTGTGTTGAGAGTAGTTAAGATCCACTCTCAGAAAATTTCAAGCATACAATATGTTATTATTAACTATGGTCACCATGCTGTACATTAGGTCTCCAGAACTTATTTATCTTAAAACTGAAAGTTTGTACCCTTTCACCAACATCTCCCCATTTCTCCCACTCCCTGCACTCCATCCCCTAGTAACCACACTTGTACTCTCTGTTTCTGTAAGTTTGATTTTTTTTAGATTCCACACATAAGTGAGATCATGCAGTATTTATCTTTCTGTGTCTGACTTATTTCACTTAGCATAATGTCCTCTAGTTTCATCCACGTTGTCTCAAATGGCAGGATTTCCTTCTTTAATATCCCACTGTATACATATACCACATTTTCTTTATTGTTTGGTGGGCACTTGGTTGCTTCCATGTCTTGGCTATAGTGAATAATGATGCAATGAACATGGGAGTGCAGATACCTTTTTATAACTAGATTTCATTTCCTTTGGATATATACCCAAAATAGGATTGCATTTTCCAAAGAAGACTTTCAAAAATGCCCTTGACATTGCTAATCACCAGGGGAATGTAAATCAAAACCACATTGAGGTACCACTTCATGTTTGTTAGAATGGTTCCTATCAAAGTCAAAAAATAGCAAGTGTTGGTGAGAATATGGAGAAAAATGAAATCTTATACACTTTTGGGAATGTAAATTGGTACAGCCATTGTGGAAATCAGTATGGAGGTTCCTCAAAAAATTAAACATAGAAGTCACCACTATGGGAAAGCGGGTTATTGATCCGACTTGTCTCCATGGAGGCACTGGTTCAATCCCCTGCCTAGTACAGTAGGTTAAAGATCCAGTGTTGCTGAAGTTGTGGCGTAGTTCACAGCTCTGGCTCAGATTTGATCCCTAGCCCAGAAAATTCCATATGCCAAAGGGGCAGCTGAAAAAGAAAGAAAAGAAAGAGATTAAAAACAGAACTACCATATTATCCTGTTCTTTCTTGACCAGTTTTAAAAATTCAGTGTGAATGTAAATCATTTTCAACTTTACACTTTTTTTCAGTTTTCTCACTTTTTTTATTGCACTTCAACCTTCTTCATTGTATGAGAAAGCTACAAAGAAGGTTATTAAAATTATATAGAATTCCAGCTCCCAGAGATAACTACTAATAACATTTTAATATATTCCTTTTTAGCCTTTTTTTCTGTTCATATTTTTATTTATTTTTAATTTTTTATGAATTTTTTTTCACATATAACTATTTCCTGAGATAATTTAGATACTATAAAAATTCACCCTTTTGGAATTCCCTTATAGTGCAACAGGTTAAAGATCCAGTGTTGGAGTTCCCATGGCTCAGTGGTTAACAAATCTGACTAGCATCCATGAGGATATAGGTTTGATCCCTGGCCTTGCTCAGTGGGTTAAGGGTCTGGTGCTGCCGTGAGTTATGGTGTAGGCCACAGACATGGCTTCGATCCTGCGTTGCTGTGGCTGTGGCATAGGCCAGCAGCTATAGTTCCGATTGGACTCCTCTCCTGGGAACCTCCATATGCTTCAGGTATGGCCCTAAAAGCAAAAAATAAAAAATAAAGATCCAGTGTTGTCACTGTAGTGGCTCAGGTTGTTTCTATTGCACAGTTTGATCCCTGGTCCAGCAACTTCCACATGACACAGGTGTGGCCAAAAAAAAAAAAATCACCCTTTTAAAATATAATGTTCAGGAGTTCCCATTGTGGCTTAGTGGTTAACGAATCTGACTAGGAACCATGAGGTTGCAGTTTCAATCCCTGGCGTTGCTCAGTGGGTTAAGGATCTGGCGTTGCCGTGAGCTGTGGTGTAGGTTGCAGATATGGCTCGGATCCCGAGTTGCTGTGGCTCTGGCATAGGCCAGTGGCTACAGCTCCGATTAGACCCCTAGCCTGGGAACCTCCATATGCTGCGGGAGCGGCCCTAGAAAAAGCAAAAAAAAAAAGACAAATAAATAAATATAATATAATATTCAATTTTTTGTTTTTATTTTTTTTAGGGCCACACATGCAGTATATGAAAGTCCCCAGGCTAGGGGTTGAATCAGAGCTAGAGCTGCTGGCCTATGCCACAGCCAGTGCAACCAGGCCCCAAGCTGCATCTCACGACCTACACTGCAGCTCACAGCAACGCCGGATCCTTAACCTACTGAGTGAGGCCAGAGATCGAACCCATACCCTTATGGATACTAGTTGGTATCCATAAGCCACCACGGTAACTCCCTATAATGTTCAATTTGTATTCCTGCTATTTTCTCCTTAACATTATTACATCAAGAATGTATGGGAGTTCCTGTTGTGGCGCAGTGGTTAACGAATTGACTGGGAACCATGAGGTTGCGGGTTGGATCCCTGGCCTTGCTCATTGGGTTAAGAATCTGGCATTGCCGTGAGCTTCGGTGTAGGTTGCAGATGCAGCTTAGATCCTGCGTTGCTGTGGCTGTGGCATAGGCCAGCAGCTACAGCTCCAATTGGACCCCTAGCCTGGGAACCTCCACATGCCGCAGGAGCAGCCCTAGAAAAGACAAAAAAAGAATGTGTGCCAACATTGAATATTCTTCAAAACTTGATTTTTTTTTTTTGTCTTTTTGCCTTTTCTAGGGCCACTCCCACAGCACATGGAGGTTCCCAGGCTAGGGATCCAATCAGAGCTACAGACGCCAGCCTACACCGGGGCCACAGTAAGGCCAGATCCGAGCCGTGTCTGTGACCTACACCACAGCTCATGGTAACGCCAGATCCTTAACCCACTGAGCAAGGCCAGGGATCGAACCCACAACCTCATGGTTCCTAGTCAGATTCATTAACCACTGAGCCACAGTGGGAACTCCAGAACTTGATTTTTTTTTTTTTTTTTTTTTTTTGGTCTTTTTGCTATTTCTTTGGGCCGCTTCTGCGGCATATGGAGGTTCCCAGGCTAGGAGTCCAATCGGAGCTGTAGCCACCGGCCTACGCCAGAGCCACAGCAACGCGTGATCCGAGCCGCGTCTGCAACTTACACCACAGCTCAAGGCAACGCCGGATCGTTAACCCACTGAGCAAGGGCAGGGACCGAACCCGCAACCTCATGACTCCTAGTCGGATTCGTTAACCACTGCGCTACGACGGGAACTCCCAGAACTTGATTTTTATAGTCAGTTTATAGACATATTACTTTAAAGTGTGCGAGATTCATAATTTATTTAAACATCTTCCTATTTTTGGGCATTTAGATTGTCTCCAACTTTTCACTGTAAATAGTGTTTGAAAAATAGCCTTGAGTTTTTATTTTTATAGACATTGAATTATTGCTTTAACACCTTTACTGCTTATGAAATGGACAAACACCATTGGTTGCCTACTCAGCAGTCATTCTCTCCTTCATCCTTAGCTTGTAGAATGTAGTACTTTGGAGCAGTGTATTAGTTATCTACTGCTGCATTAAAATCACTCCAAACCAATAATTTTTTATTCTCTCTCATGTTTTCTGTGGCTCAGGAATTTGGAAGTAGCTTGGTTGGGAAGTTGTAGCTCAAGAGTCTCTTATGAGGCTGCAGTCAGATAGTAGCTACAGCTGGGGTCATCTCAAAAGCTTCTTCAATTTACCTAGACTGGGAAGACTCTTGGGGCTTAAATGATGGAGCCCTCCAAAGTAATTCTTTCTATCTCTATGTGGTCCCTCCCATGGTCTCTCAAGCACGATGACATCAGGGTAGCCAGACTTTTTTATAGGGCTCAGAACTCCAAAGGCACATCTCCCAAGAGATCAAGAGGTAGGCAGAAGCTATACTGCCTTCTCTAAGCCAGACTTGCAAGTCACAAATATCACTTCCCATATGGATCCTACATAAGTCTGCCCAGATTCCAGGAGGGGAAATAGACCCTCTCCTTGATGGAGAAGTATCAATTCACATTTAAGGAGAACAAATAAAAATATTATCTGCCAAAGGAGGCAAATATGCTTAGAGAGGGTGGGCCCCTATTCACACCTAAGGGATGAACCAGGCTTTGTCTGAACCAAGTGTGATAATCCCACTCTGTTATTAGTAAAAATGACACTGCTAGTTTTCCACTGAAAATTTATTTCCCCTTCCTCCTATCAGAACTCAATTAACTGTACTAAATTACCCAGGCTTTCTTGCAGCTAGAATAGCCAAGTGATAAATTCTGCCCAGTGAAACTAAACTCAGCCATCTAAGAAAACTTTCGCTTTTCTGATGGAGATATCTGTCCCCTTCTGATGCACAAGGACACGGCTTTAGGGGTAGTCCTTGATGGGCATGAGCCAATCAATACAGTCTCTCCACCTGTCCCTAGTGATTGGTTCAAGAATGAGCAGTTGATCCAGTTTGGTCCAACATGAGAAAGAATGACTCCCAGATATAGGAACTACTAAAGACATACTTCTTTGTTTTCTTTCTCCTCCAACTCCTTCTTCTTCTCCTCCTCCTTCTTTTTTTTGTTGTCAGCAATGGCTTGATGTGGAATTTCAGTTCCCAGACCAGGGGGTGAATCTAGTCTGCAGCAGTAAAAGCTCTGAGTCCTAACTTCTAGACCACTAGAGAACTTCTAGGATGCTTTCTTTTCCCTTAAGGTATGATGTGAAAAGGAACGTAAGCATATACAGCCATTTCTCATCTGTGATGGAAAAGTCTCCAGCTCTTTGGAACACTATAAAGAGCTTGAATTTGAAGGCAAGACTTGGGGTTGGGGAGAGAAGCAGGGGGAGGGGGAGAAAAACGTCTTCAATGAAATTTTCTTTTTCTTTTTTTTTTTTTTTTTTTTTGTCTTTTTGTCTTTTTAGGGCCACACCATGGCATATGGAGGTTCCCAGGTTAAGGAGTCTAATCAGAGCTTCAGCTGCCAGCCACAGCCACAGCAAGGCCAGATCCGAGCCAAGTCTGCAAACTACACCACAGCTCAAGGCAATGCCAGATCTGTAAACCACTGAGTGAGGCCAGGAATCGAACCCGCAACCTCATGGTTCCTAGTCAGATTCGTTTCCACTGCGCCACGACAGGAACTCTGCTGAAATTTGCATTTTGGACTCAATCCTCACTTGAAGCCAGACTGACCTGAGGATTTTTCAGTTAATTAAGTTTATTAATCAGGGTTCTCCTGAGAGACAGAATCAATAGGAAACAAAGAGATTTATTCTGTGGAATTGGCAAGTCTCAAGATCTGCAGGGTGAGTGGGCAATCTGGAGACCCAGGAGAGTGATTTAGTTCTAGTCCAGGTCTAAAGGCCTGAGAATGAGGAGAGCTGATGTTGTAATTCCTGTCAAGGGCTGGCTCAAGACCCAGGAAAAGCCTGAGTTTCAGTTCTAGTCCAACAGCAGGGGAAAAGCCCTTGTCCCAGTTGGAAGGCAAGCAGGAAATAGTTCTCTGTGCCCTGGAGCCCAGGAGGAGGGGTGGAAGGATGGAGGGTGGATTTCACTCTTTTTTTTCTGTTCAGGCTTTCGGCCTTCCATTGATTGATTGAAGCCCATTTATGTTAGGGAAAGCAATCTGCTTTATTCAATTACCATTTAAATGTCAAAACCATCCAAAAACATGTTCATGGAAACCCTCAGAATAATGTTTGACCAAATATCTGGGCATCTCATGACCCAGTCTAGGTGGCACAAAATTAACCAGCAAACAGCAATTAAGTCAGCTTGATTTAGGTTTCCTTTCACTTGCAACCAAAAGAGGCTAACTTGCGATAGGGCACCTACTGTGTTTCAGACTGTGCCAGGTGCAAAGAAGTAATGACTAAGACAGAGCTTACAGTCTAACAACATGTGTAGGAAGGGCATGGCTTTAAACAAAAAAAAGTATTGTTAAAGCATAACATTCAGGTAACTGCAGCCTGCTTGACAGCTTGACTGCAACCTCATGAGAGACCCCGAATAGGAACCATCCAGATAAGCTGTTCTCAAATCCCTGACCCAGAGAAATTTATATGAGGTAATAAATTCATTTTTTTATTTTATGGCCACATTTTCTATGGCATTTGGAAGTTCCCTGGGCCAGGGATTGAATCTGAGTGGTGGCTGTGACCTATGCCACAGACTTTTCAGCAATGTTTTTGCAGATCCCAGATAAACCCTAGTGAGTAAAGCTACTACAGAACAAAACTGTTTTTTGCTTTTATTTTTTCATGATTTGTATACCCATTTTTATTGGTTCCCTGGTTGTTATTTTTTTTTGTATGTATACCTGTTTTATTGAACTATAGTTGATTTCAATGTTTCAGATGCACAGCAAGTCATTTGTCATATAATATATATATAATTTTTCAGATTTTTTTATTATAGGTTATTACAAGATAATAGAATTCCCTGTGCTATACAGTAGGTCTTTATTGTAAAATTGTTGATTAGCTAATTTCTACATATGTCAAGAGTTCTCAAACTTTTTGGTCTCAGGACTTCTATACATTTCTAAAAATTATTGAGGACCCCCAAAGATCATTTATGTGACTGTATTTCTCAATATTTACTGCTTGAAAAAATTATAAAACATTTATTTATTTATTATAAAATAATTATAATATACCTATCATATGTTAACATAAATAACATACATTTATGAAAAATAATGTGGATCCCCTGAAACTGTTTCAGAGTCTCAATGGGTTCCCTAGACTACACTTTGTTTTTTGATTTTTGGGTTGTTTTTCTTTTTTGCTTTTTAGGGCCACACCCACAGCATATGGAGGTTGCCAGGCTAGGGTTAAATTGGAGCTACGGCTGCCAGCCTATGCCACAACCGCAACAACTCTAGATCCAAGCTGCCTCTGCAACCTATACCACAGCTCATGGCAACCTCAGATCCTTAACCACGGAGTGAGGCCAGGGATCAAACCCTCATCTTAGTGGATACTAGCTGGGTTTGTTTCCACTGTGCCACAACAGGAACTCCCCTAGACTACACTTAGAACTGCTGGTCCATACTGATGAGTTCTTTGCCTCTATCATACCGTATTATAGCAGTCACCTCTTATTTTGACTTCCCAGCATCATGTTCATTTTTATTTGGTGACAAACCCCTTCTTTCCTAAAGAGAACCTATTTAAGATAGACCCAATGAGGTTGACCACAGCCCTTTTCCCACTCAATCTTTCCCTGATTGGCCAAAGATTCTTGGGAACTCTCATGGTGAGTTGTTAGGAAACTACCTTCTCTCTCTTCTTCCCTCTCTCTCTCCCTCCCTCTCTTTCTGTCTCCCTCTCTCCCTCTCCCTCCCTCCCTTCAACACCTAGGCTGTGAATCTTGGCCTGACAACAGCTTTCTTCTTCATTCACTGGAGAGAGCTGTCTAAGAGCTGGAAAGACCCAATCCTTGATGACATCATTTGAATCACTGAAGCAAGCCATCACTGAAAAAAAAAAACGCTCTCCTTCCTCTTCTCAGTTGTGTCAACCGGTTCACTTAAGTTAGGCTTCTGTCACTGGCAGCTGAAAGAGCCCTGATTAAAACACAATGATAATATTTGCACATCGATTGTAATCCTCCAAAATTTAAGTGTAACATGAGAATTTCAAGCACTATGGTATGACAATAGGCAAAATATTCAGAGGCATGGTGTCTTCCAGACATCTAGGTCAGTAGTTCTAAAATTTGACTGCACTTCAGAATCAACTAAGGGAGATTTTTCAAAATACATATTTCTAGGCTCTACCCAGAATACTCTGACTCAGTGGGTCTGTGATGGGGCCAAAGAATCTACATTGTTAATAGGATCCCTTGGTGATCCTGACACAATCAGTCTTAAGATCTGGCATTTGGTAAACACTAACCTAGGAAGCTACCACTCTATCCGTAAAAGCAGTACTTTCTACAGTGTGGACTTCCATGTGTCTATAAAGAATATTCCCTTGGCTAGTACAGGAATGCCATGATTTTCAGAAATTCACTTAAGAGAAAGCCCAAAATTTATAAATTTGGTAAAATGTTCACAAAGAGCATAGCACCTACATACTTCTTGTCATTGCCTTTGTTCTTGCTGCTTTTCTATGTAGCCTTTGGTCAAAGCCAAAGAAAAGTTAAAGCAACTTGATTAGGGCTTTAAAATTAAAACCCATGTCATTTCTCACAGGCTTGGGATCTTAACTTTAGATGCCACTGTCTCTTCAGGTCCAAAGATAGCATAACAGTTTTTATAGCTAGAACTGAGCAGAGGAGTTTGGAGAGAGAAATAATTTCAACTGCTGTAGGAAGAAAAAAAAATTATTTTAAGTATTTTATTATATTGTTTGGGGCTAAAGAAAAAAAAACCTCATCAGTTTAAGCAAATCATAGTATTAGCCCAAGAAACTGAGACATAGAGAAGACTAAAGTGAGAAAGATCTAGATCGGGTTCTGCCTCTTATCTCTGGGAGTTATAGCATTTAAAACTCAGTATGCTTCTTCTAACTTACATACCCATTTGCCTTGGAGACTTCCTCTCCTCGTTCATATGACCTCGTGGGGCTCTTAACTACAGTTATCCCTTTTCTCTAACCACTTCCCCTCACCATCACCAAAGTGGAGTGACTATGACCCAGGATTGGCCAATCATAGTATCTCAACTCTTTGGAGGTAGTCAACCATTCAAGGGTGGACTCACAACCCTAGCAGAGCCAATCAAATCCCTTCCCTGAAGTTGACTGATGGGTATTGAGAGAGAGAGTGATTCTCTACCAGAGAAACTAAACTTAAAAAGATGTGCAACTGGAGTTGTTGGAGACAATTTCTCCAAAGGCCTCTCTGGAGTAGGAAAAAATGAAGCCAAACCATGGAGAGAAGCGGGGCATAAAGACAGGGAAAGAAGAAAAGACTTGAATCATTGTTTGAGCCCCTGAATCCAGTTATGCTTGAAGCCAGAGCCTGCCCTGAACCACTCAGATGTGAGAACAAATAAATTCCCTTTAGCTTTGACTAAGTCAAGTTAGGATTCTCCTACCCACAGTTAAGAAAGCCCTGGTTAATGCACATTGCCATCCCCCAGTCTTGTCTATGTCCCTAGCCTGAGAAAAGGGAAGAAAGAGTGTAGTTGATGGTTTGCACCAGCTTAAGAAGAAAATAAGGGAGAGGTATTGCTTCCCTTTTCCTCCCACCCCCAAAACACACCTTCCACATTTATTATTTTTATTTAGGGACTTATTCTGAGAACAGCACAGTGTTAGATTTTGAAGTATTGTGAATAATTATACTAAATACTACTTCTCTTTTCTAAGAAAGCTCTTGTTTTCTCTCCAGCATGTGACTCATACAAACTTTGCTTATTATGAAGAGTATTTATTTTTATTTTACTGTTTCCTAAAGATACTTATAATCAGCATGTTTTAGAGCTCCCTGATTTGATCATTTTTTAATGGAAGTCAGTAAAAGAATGTACGCCACTTAGCAAAATTCCTAAAATGAAATTTATTCTCCTAAGCAAGGGGGGCTTGCATTACTCTTTATGTGCTCATAAGCAATTGCTCCAGAAATTAGAGTGGATTCGTAGATAAAGTAATGCCAAGGCATAGTATTTTATAGAATGATAGAAAATCTTGGAAAGTGAGTAAAAAATAATTAGCATTAACTGTAGGCCTATTGTGAAGCACTTGTTCTACCTAGGTACCCCAAATGCTTGGGTTCAAACAGCTTAAGATTACAAATTTCAGCCATGTGTCCATTAATACCAAAACAAATACTAATGTTCATTCCTCTGATTGCGGAAAAAGTCACCTTTCCAATATGACCTGGTGAGAGGGGCTCTCTATTGAGGAGTCAGGAATAGATCTGTAGGATCCTCCTGCTCTGGCCTCCTTACCTCATGGTCTCTCTCAGAGATGGTGATGAGATCATCACTGTGGGGGACCTCCTCTGAGCTACCCTTCCCGGCCCTAGAGCTCTCCATGGGTATCCACAATCTGGCATCAGGAAAGGGGAGCTGCTATCTTAGCTACCTCTCCCACATGCAGCCATTCAAAGTCAAATGCACTTAAAACAAACAAACTGAGAAACAGCACTTGTTGCATAGATAGACAAACGTCTCACAGAAAAGTTAGGCAATAAAACCTAGCCTCATAAGGGACAGAAAAAAAAAAAGGGATTAGCAAGTGGTGAAGTTCAATGGCAGATATCCATCTATCTCTGTATATTCTCTGAGCACCTACTTCATTCTCCTCCTTCTGTACTGACTTTCTTTACTTTATTTGCTTTTTAATCCACAGTATGAAAAGTGACTGTCCCAGCTCCCTTGGTTCCCTCCTCATTTTCTCTCACAGATACTAGTCTCCAAGAATGAGCAATAATTTATAAGCAAAGGGTGGCGTACATTCACAGAGGAAAAGGAAAGACTCCCTTCAAGGTTGCTAAAGGAGACACTCAATTTACATTGTCAAACATGTAATTTCTTTTTCTTTTTCTGTTTTTTTTTTTTTTTTTTTTTTTTTTTTTCTTTTTCTTTTTTTGGCTTTTGTCTTTTTCAGGGCCACGCCTGCAGCATATGGAGGTTTCCAGGCTAGGGGTCCAATCGGAGCTACAGCTGCCAACCTACGCCACTGCCACAGCAACTCGGGATCCAAGCCATGTCTGAGACCTACACCACAGCTCATGGCAATGCCAGATCCTCAACCCACTGAGAGAGGCCAAAAATCGAACCTGCAACCTCATGGTTCCTAGTCAGATTCGTTTCCGCTGCACTACAATAAGAACTCCCACATAATTTTTTTTTTAAAAAATTTTATTGAAGTGGAGTTACCTTAGTGGCTCAGTGGTAATGTCCATGAGGACACAGGTTCCATCCCTGTCCTTACTCAGTGGGTTAAGGATCCGGGTTTGCTGTGACTGTGGTATAGGCTAGCCGCTACAACTCTGATTCAACCCCTAGCCTGGGAACTTTCATATACTGTGGGTGCAGCCGTAAAAAGACAAAAATAAATAAATAAATAAAATTTTATTAAGTATAGTTGATTTTTTTTTTTTTTTGTCTTTTTGCCTTTTCTAGGGCCACTCCCATGGCATATGGAGGTTCCCAGGCTAGGGGTCTAATCAGAGCTGTAGCCACCAGCCTACACCAGAGCCACAGCAACTCGGGATCTGAGCCACATCTGCAAGCTACACCACAGCTGATGGCAACGGCCAGATCCTTAACCCACTGAGCAAGGTCAAGGATTGAACCTGCAACCTCATATTTCCTAGTTAGATTCGTTAACCACTGCACCATGGCTAGAACTCCAAGTATAGTTGATTTATAATGTATTAATTTCTGCTGTACAGAAAAGTTATTCAGTTATACATATACATTATATAGTCTTTTCTGTTATGGTTTGTCACAGGATACTGAATATAGTTCCCTGTGCTATTCAGTAGGACCTTGTTGTTTATCCATTCTATATATAATAGTTTATAGCTGTTAATCCAAAACTCCCAATCCATCCCTCCACCAACCCTTTCCCCCTTGACAACCATAAGTCCATTTTCTATATCTGTGAGTCTGTTTGTTTGTTTCATAGATAAGTTCATTTAGTGTCATATTTTAAATTCTAAATATAAGCGATATCATATGGTGTTTGTCATTCTCTTTCTGACTTAGTTAGTATGGTAATCTTGATCCATCCATGTTGCTGAAAATGGCATTATCTCATTATTGTTTATGGCTGAGTATTTCATTGTGTGTTTGTGCGTGTGTGTGCATGCGTGTGCATGTGTACCACATCTTCTTTATCTAGTCATCTGTTGATAGACATTTAAGTTGTTTCCATGTCTAGTTATTGTAAATATGCTGCTATGAACATAGGAGTGCGTATACCACCTTGAATTACAGTTTTGTCTAGATATATGCCTAGGAGTGGGATTGCTGGATCATATATCAACTCTATTTTTAGTTTTTTGAGGAACCTCCATACTTGTTTTCCATAGTGGCTGCACTAATTTACATTCTTATCAACAGTGTAGAAGGGTTCTCCATTCTCCTCATCCTTTCCAGTTTCTCTTTCTAGCCCACAGCATGTTGAAGTTCCTGGGCCAGAGATCAAACCAAAAGAAAATTTCCTCAGCATTTCTTATTTGTGGACTTTTTAATGATGGCCATTCTGACCAGTGTGAGGTAGTGCTCACTGCAGTTTTGATTTGCATTTATCTAATAATTAGCTATGTTGAACATCTTTTCATGCAAATACATAATTTCTTTATGGAAAAAAAACTGTATTTGAATTTGGTTACTATATTCAGTTTTTCTCCCAAGAACAATGAGTGGATAGTTTGTATATATTGACATAATTTAAAAACAAAGTGGCAACTTTTCCAGAAAAGAAGGCAATGTGTTCTCAATATGTATCTGAACCTTCACTTCTTAGCAGGAAGGAACTGCTTGTAACTTTTAAGTTACAGTTTTATTCTGCTTTAAAAATTTTCAGAATCCTGTCTATATCAAGACAATCCACTGCAGGTACATTGTCTGATTTAATCCTAAAAGCAATTATATATTCCATTCATATCCATTTTTAGAAGAAACTGCATTTCAGAGAAATTAGGAAATTTATCTAAGGTTGCTCCACTAAGTCTCAGAAACAGAAATTAAACCCAGCTCCTTCTAGCTCACAGTCTTATGTCTTTCACTGCTTTCAAAGATGCAGTTGACAATTTTGTTTGCTAAAATGTTTGTTAATGAGAGTATTTGGAGATTTCAGCAAAATTACTTGTCCTTTTTGTTATTTGAGTAAATGGATGTTCTGTGGGCCACATATCCAAAATAGTTGAATATACATAAGTTTTTGCTATATATTGCTTAAGTTTCTGATACATTGCGGGGGTGGGTGGGATGTATCCCTCTTCCTCTTCATTGGGGCCAACCTTACCACTGGTACCCACTAAGGGGTGGAGGTCAGCATGTCTGGGGTTAAGCAAATAAATAAATACAAATTTCTCACTGGCAGGGGAAGGAATTACAACTGTAGAAACTGAGAAATCTAGAATATACCCTGGAGTGCTGAAAAAGAATTGGAGATAACCAGTATCATGGTCTGATTAGATGGACAGACAGACAGATATAGTTAGTTGTATGTGAGTGTGTGTGCGTTTGTGTGTGTGTTCTGGTTTGTTCACTGAGAGGGTCCAGAACCAATGGCATTCCATGAATAACAATGCACATGTTTAGATCTTGGTTTCTAGATACCATTACCCACTAAAACTAAGGCTCCTTAATTACATGGCTGATTTTAGGGCAGGAGCAGGAAAAATACCAGACATTTTATGACACCAGGCAGTAAAGAAGTACTCAAAGAATGATGGGGACATGTGTATAAGACATAGTAACCAACTTGAAGGGGCTCACACTGGCTAGGTCTGTGATAATTTAAGTCTCAAAATAAATAATGATAGTAAGAGATTATAACCCTGTGAGTAAAGGAGAAATCATGAGTCCATACTGATATTAATTAGTTAGGGAGGAAGGAAAACTCTATCCTATCTAATAAATCTAGGAGGAATGATAGGATTAGAAAATCCCTATTTGGTGATCATCTAAATAATAATTTATTCAGGTTAGAAGCATTAGTGGATGCTAAAGCTGGTAACATTTTAATGAGAAACAAGATATTCACATGGTCTCAAAGATTTTTCCCACAAAGCAATTATTCATGACTTTACAGTGAAGAACCTGGCAGACACCATCTTAACTAAGTGATAAAAGTTAACATCCTCAATTATGAAACAAATTGATGTCATGTGCCTCCTTATGAGCACAGCCTCACTTCTGTGCCATTCCTGCCAAAAAGAATAAATTATAAAGAAATATCAGACAAATAACCCATAATTGAGGAACATGCTCAAAACAATTAGCTTGGGCTCTTCAAAATCGTCAAGGTCATGAAAGGTAACTGAGAAACTATTCCAGATTGACAACTAAAGAAAATGAAAACCAAGGAGTTCCCGTCATGGCTCAGCGGTTAAAGAACCCTACTAGTATCCATGAGGGCATGGGTTCGATCCCTGGCCTTGCTCAGTGGGTCAAGGATCTGGTGTTGCCATGAGCTGTGGTGTAGGTTGCAGATGCAGCTCGGATCTGGTGTTGCTGTTGCTATGACTGCGGCATAGGCCAGCAGCAACAGCTCCTATTTGACCCCTAGCCTGGGAACCTCCATAAGCCACAGGCGCAGCCCTATAAAGATTTTTAAAATAAATATGGAAAAGAAAAGAAAATGACAACCAAGTGCAACCCATGACGCTAGATTGAATCCTGGACTGGTAAGGGGCATACTGAGACATTAGTAATATATACATATATGAGAGTGTGTGTATACACACACATACATACATACATATACACACATACATATATATTTTATATTTATATAGATATGTATTTTTTTTCTTTTTAGGGCATGACATATGGAGGTTCCCAGGCTAGGGGTCGAATCAGAGCTGTAGCTGTTGGCCTACACTACAGCCACAGCAACTCGGGATCCGAGCTATGTCTGTGACGTACACTACAGCTCACAGCAACGCTGGATCCTTAACCCACTGAGCAAGGCCAGAGATCAAACTTGCATCACCATGGGTATGAGTCAGGCTTGTTAACTACTGAGCCACTGTAGGACCTCCCTAGGTGATATTCAAATTGGGTCTGTAGATTAGGGGATATTATTGGATCAATGTTAACTTCTTGATTTTGAGTGTGTACCACATCCTTGCACTCAAGAAATACAAATTGAAATGTTAAAGGATAATGGCACATTTTGCCTACAACTTCTTTCCAAATAGTTTAGAGATAATATGTCAGGCTGGAAGGTGGAACTCTGTATACTATTTTGCAACTTTTGAGGAGAATAAATTTGAAATTATTTCCAAATAAAAAGTTTTAAAAATGAAAAAATAACTGCCATGGCAAAGGTTCGATCCTTGACCCAGGAACTTCTGTATGCCACAGTTGTGGCCAAAAAAAAAAAAAAAAAAAAAAAAATGTGGGGAAATGTTCAAACATACTAAAAGTACATGAGCTTTCATGTACCATCAGCTAGCTTCAAAATTTTGTATGACATTTTATTTTATTTTTATTTATTTATTTATTTTAATTTTATGGCTGCACCCGAGGCATATGGAAGTTCCCAGGCCAGGGATCAAATCAGAGCCACAGCTGCAAGCTGCACCACAGCTGCAGCAGCGCTAGATCCTTAACCCACTGTGCCAGGCCAGAGAGCAAACCCATGCTGCCGCAGAGACAACATGCCCATTCCTTAATCTGCCGCGCCACAGCGAGAACTCCCTTGTGTGACATTTTAAGTTAAATATGATTTATTAGTAATTAAAAAAAAATGAGTCATGATGTCTGTCCAGATTCTACATGGGAGGAGACTACACAAGAGCATGAGTAACAGGAGGTGTATCAGTGGCCGTCTTTGGGGCTTAGCTGCCACACCATCACAAGTAATTTACCCATCTCCTTGCCAAAAATTTGTTATATTTCAAAATCATGTTATGTGAGCAGGTAGTCTTTTAAAAGCCAAATACGAAATAAAGCAATGTAGGTTAAAGCTAAGACATGTTATAGGTTCTGGTACAAGTGACCTCTTCTTCCATATGACCAGTATGTAAGTTTGTGGTTGTTTCTTGTGGTTTTCAAAATTTTGCTTTCTCCTCTCATTATAACCTTGTCATATCTGAGCAGCAAATTAACTGTCTTGATCTATGAAGGTGTTCTTGATTATATTTTTAGTAATTCTTTGGGTTTGGAGGACAGATTGAAATAACCAAATGAATTTTGTTTGTAATATTCACTATCGTGAAGTTTTAACAGCTTTATAGAAATATAACTTAAAACTATAAAATTCATACACTTAAAATATACAGTTCAGGAATTTCCTGGTGGCATGGTAGGTTAGGGAACTGGTGTTGTCATTGCTGTGGCCTGGGTCACTGCCGTAGTACAGATTTGATCCCTGGCTCTGGAACTTTTTCATGCCATGGGCACAGCCAAAAAAATTAAAGTATAAAGTTCAGTGGTTTTCAGTACGTTTACAGAGTTGTGTAATCATCACCACATTCAATTTTAGAATACTTTCATTGCCCCAAAAGAAATCTGCTACCTGTTTTTGGTCATTCCCCATTCCACCATCTTCACCCTCCTAGACGCCACTTTCTGTCTCTATTGATTTAGATGTTCTGAGCATTTCACATAAATAGAATCATACAAACCACTCCTTTGGGAGTGGTTTCTTTCAGTTAGCGTAACATTTTTAAGTTTTATCCCTTTGTAGCTTGTATCAGTACTTCATTACTTTTTATTCCTGAATAATATTCCATTGTGTGGGTATACCACATTTTGTTTATCAATCAGCAGTTCATGGGCATTCGGGTTGTTTTCACTTTTTGGCTCTTATGTATAATGGTGCTGTGTACATTCATATATGCATTTTTGTGTGAACATGTGTTTTCATTTCTTTTGGGTTGATAGCTGGGCTGTGAATATTTTGATATATTTTATAACATTAATTTTATATATTAATTTTACAAATTATATATAAATAAGTGTAGTTAATTACATTTATATGTTTAATTCATTTTATACATTGTATAATATACCTGGGTCCATTGATATTTTTATGAGAAAGCCAGGGGTTATTTTCCAGTTATTAAACTTCATCTTTCTAATATATAGTGAACTGCAAATAATAGTTAATTTGGGGGCAGAGGATTGAAGTTGATAAGAGCTGCACTTGAAGTATAAAAGAACTTAGTTGAGACATTGAAGTGTAATTGCTTGGTTTAAAGTCCTGATTCTACCGCTTGCAAGATGTTGTATGACCTTAGGCAAGTTACTTGACTTCTCTGAGCTTGTTTCTTTGTCTGCAAAATGGAGGAAAATATAATAATAATTACCTCATAAGATCATTGTGAGGATTAAAGTAGGTAACTCTAAACCTAGTGCTGAGCACCATGTAAGTATGTATTCATTTTTGGTAATTATTATTAATAATTTATATACTGCTGTGTTTTTACATTTTTATTATGAATATGGATTGCATTTGAAATTTTAAAAGCAATTTTAAAATGTGTGAAATTGGAGTTCTCCTGTGGTGCAGTAAGTTAGAAATCTGGCATTGTAACTGCCATGGCTTGAGTCACTGCTATGGTATCAGTTCAATCCCTGGCATGGGAATTTTCACATGCCCTGCATGCAGAAAAAAAAAAAAATGTGTGAAGTCAAACTTAATTTTGCATGTTTACTAATTTAAATGCATTCTTATTTTATCAAATCAAATTGCAAGCTGGAAAATAGAGATTTGATCCTGCTTCCTTGGTGTTTGTGTTTTAGATTCGCTAAGGAAATGAAAACTAATGACTTAAGGTCTGAATTGTGCTTTAGTTATTTTCTATTTTACACATCAAGGAGGGAGAATTTCCAAAAATTAAAATTCATGAAGCTGCAGTACCATTTTCACCAAAATTGATCCTTAAACAAATACTAAAATATTAAATTTCCTAGTCTACAAAGAGCTACTTTTATTATTCTGTTGATCACTCGGATCTTTGAAGCAAAGCAATTCTAACTACTTTTTTGACCCCTAAGGCTCTTTGTTTCAGTGCAAAAGAACTCTGTTAATAATCTAGCATCTTACCGAAGATCCTAGCTCATCTCCCTACAGCTGATTTGAGCATTCCACTTTAATTCATTGCCTGTGGAATTAGTAATCATATGATTTCTCCAGTGACTCCAATCTTAAATAATAATATCCCTCTAATAAAGCTTGTGCTATTTATAGAACTTAAAGGGAAATTATCTTTTTAGGAAAAAAACAGCAGCAATACTAGAAATAACTGTTAAAATGTACCTTATAAGCCATTTTCTAGCCTATTTTCTACTACTTTGCATGAATATTTCTGATCAGAAGTACAGAATGAGGAGCTTGTGAGATCCGCACCCTGATTCTTTCCATCCATGCTTGGACTCAAAAGGTGACCACTCACTAGGATCTCTGAATAGGACACCAAGACCATTATCCAGACCTTAGGAGCCCTTTTAACCAAACAACCTGTAAGCACCTACAAGGTAACAAGTACTGGGCTCAAGGCTACTTTCTATGTGTGTATAACAGCTTTATGTTGGATATAGTTTATATATTATTCACTCATTTAAAGTATACAAGTCAGATTTCCCTGGTGGCACAGTTGATTAAGGATCTGGCGTTGTCACTGCTATGGCACACGTTCAGTCCCTGGCCCAGGAACTTCCACATGCCAAGGGTGTGGCCAAAAATTAGACAAAGTGTACAAGTGACTAGTTTTTAGTAAATTCACGGAGTTGTGCAACCATCACCACAATCACTTTTAGAGCATTTTCATTACCGCAAACACAAACCCCATACCAATTAACAAATTCCCTTTTTCTCCCCAGCTCTAGGCAACCTCTGATCCATATTTTGTCTCTATGAATTTACCTACTCTGGAAATTTCATATAAATGGCATCATGTAATATGTGGCCTTTCGTGTCAGACTTCTTTCACTTACCATAACTTTTTTGAGGCCTACCCATGTGGTAGCATATTATCAGTTCTTCATTCCCTTTTATGACTGAATAATATTCCATTGTACAGATGTACCACATTTTGTTTATCCATTCATCAGTTGGGTGTGCGGGTTGTTTCTACTTAACTATTGTGAATAGTGCCGCTCTGAACATTCATGTGTAAGTTTTGGGTGAATATATGTTTTCCTTTATCTTTGATGAATACCTAGAAGTGGAGTTGTTGGGTTATTTGGTAACTCTATGTTTAATACTTTGAGAAATTTCTAGACTGTCTTCCAAAGTGACTGCACCATTTTACATCAAGGCCATCTTAAGATCTACTTGTTCTGGGATTAATTGTTATTCCATTTGTGTATTGACTTGGGACAGGCTGCTGTCAGAGATTCTCACTCTAGTATGGTCTGAATTTAGCAATCTAAAAGACTATGTGTTTTTCGACAGTTTTTAAAATAAGATGATTAGCATTCCTCTGTCTAGAAAGAAAAAGAACGATCCTATTTATCAAGTTTCCAGAATGCTATTATAGTCTTTTATTAAGTACTTGCCTCTTCTCACCCTAAGAGACTAAGTTGGCTTTAGGGGCAGGTGAAAAAGACATAGTGACATAAATTAGGGGGCATTGCAAAAGTATATGTCCCCAGTATTGCAAGGAAATCCTTCCTCTCATTTACAACAACAACTCTGGTTACAGCAGCCAGAAGTTCATATGGGCTAATAAATTTTTATGGTAGTCACACACAAATTATTTTAATGACCACATTTTCCTCCTAACCCCTAGTTGAGTATAGCTGACTCAAATTAAGGTGTTCTGATAGTAGAGGAGGTACTAAAGAAAGGATGGAAAAGGAGTACAGTTTACCCTTGAACAACACAGTTTGACCCTCAAGGGTCCATCTATCCATAGATTTTTTTTTTTTTTTTTTTAGTAGTAAATACTACAGAACTACGGGATCCGTGATTGGTTGAATCCATAGATGGGAAACTACAGATACAGATGAACTAAGTATACAGAGGGCTGACTATACCCAGATTGTTTTTCTTTTTTTGGGTGTCCCATGGCTTATGGAGTTCCCAGGCCAAGGATCAGATCCAAGCCACAATTGTAACCTACGCTACAGCTGTGGCAACACAGGATTCTTTAACCCACTGGGCTGGGTCAGGAATCAAACCTGCATCCTGGCACTAGAGAGACACCACTGATACTGTTGCACCACAGCAGGATTTCCTACACCCAGTTTTTTTACTGCATGGAGGGTCAGTGACCCTAATCCCCATGTTATTCAAGGGTCAACTGTAATTTTAGAACCTAAAAAGAGGAATTTAGAACACACTACAATCCCTGGCCTGGAAACTTCCACATGCTGTGGGCATGGCTGTAAAACAAAAAACAGAACATACTACATACATTACATTTATTAGATCATTTACTCCTCATAACAGCTCCATAAGATAAGCACTATTATTTTTACTTTAAAAGAAAGGGGAGTCCCCTGGTGGTTCAGCAGGTTAAGGACCTGGGACTATCACTGCTGTAGCTCTGGTTACTACTATGGTGCATGTTCCATCCTGGACCCAGGAACTTCCGCATACCGTGGGCGTGGCCAAAAAAATTAAAAGAAAGGAAAAAGGCTTTAAGAGTTAAGTAAATTACTAAAGGTCACAAAGAATGTATATGAAGAGCTAGGATTTTAACTCAAACATATCTGCTTCCAAAGAATCACAGTCTCCTTTTTCTATTCTGAAGAGAGAGCAGGCACTCACAGGACTCTGGGGCTGGGATGGAGGGAGTGTGGAGAGCAAGGCTGTGCCAAAACCAAACTTTGCCTTCTCTATAAATTTTTTTTTTCATGTCCCTGGTTGCCACAACCACTTGCTGGCAGCACCCCCGACCCTCAGTGGTTCAGCTGTACAGTAGTGTTAATGAATCCCTAAATGCTTCCCTGGTTTTGGAGCTACCGTATTTGACTAAGTTAAGAATCAAGCAACTGCTGCTGCCTGGAACACACACACACACACACACACACACACACACACACACACACACACACACTCCAGCAAAACTTCCTTATATGGAAAAGTCTTTTCCATCTTCTTTGGGCAAAAAGAATACAATCTCACTTTTAAGAAAAACAAAATGCTTTGACCTGCATCTGAAGGGACGCTTGGAAACACTAAAACATGAGAAACGCCAAAAGGATCAAGTATATCTCTAACTGCTTTTTCAGGTGGATGGTGGGGGAGAGGGGCTTGTGGTGGGGAGGCTTCATCAAGGAGTTAAAAGAAGACTCATGAATCCCTTTTTCTTTCACTCCAGAAGCTGTTCTAGCTAACAATAAACTTTTGATCTCAGTTATACGAAATTTAACACACTTTTTTTTTTAAACTGGAGTTAAGAAAAAAAATACATTTTGAAATTGTTTATTTATGCTGTCAAAGCTGAGAGGGACCTGAGTCTATACTTTTTCAGACATGGTTTAGCATCACTACTCACACCTCGAGTAGAGGTTATATTTGAAAAGGCAGGACCAAGCAGATATTTGCAGGGTGGGCCAGTGAGGTCAGCATGGGTGTTGCCTCCTGTCATTCCAAGAAACTGCCTGGGAACACTTTGGTAGAAAGATAAGAAGAAACTTACATCTCAGCTCTGCCACCAACTTGCTGGGGCACTTGGGCAAATTAATTAACCTCTCTGAGTAGTCCTCATTTTGCTCTTCTCTGAAGAGGGGTTGGACTAAATGACTTCCATTGGCCTTTACAGAATTGACTTTCTATTTTATGGTTTCCAAGATTGAGAAAAGGGCTAAAATATGCTGTCAAACCCATAACTTTCTGATGTTCTCTAGACCCACTGCTCATTTTCTAACTTCCCTCTTGGTACTCTTCTGGAGCTCAGGGCCTTAGTGTTACTTCCAGGTACCTGGAGGGACCTCCCAAAGGACCCATTGATATGTGAAGCACAATAAACTAGCTGTCATCCCCAGTGCTTACCAAATCTTATCTGTCCCTTGTTTCATTCCACCAGAGTCTGCTTTCTACTACCTGGCCCTGAGTGATGATGGATTAAATCAGATAAAATAACCCTTGATTGATATTTGCTAGCATGTAACTCCCCCCCACAAAAACAAAAAATAATCAGAATATACATCTCTCTCCTCACAGGTCCTAATATCTGCATTATTTATTTACATGGAAGGAGAGTGTTGATCGAGGCATCTTCTGTACCCCTCAAATTGCATGAAGGTTGGGCCTGCCTTCTCTGATGAGTGACACTTGGGGAAGCTGTCTTATCTTGGCAGGAATAGTGTAAACTCAAGATGGAGATTTTGTTTTTCTCTGCATTAATCTGCAGCTAATGCCAGTGAATATTATCCTTGTTTAATTACATCCACTAACCAACTGACACCACTTCCCCTGGGAAGAAGCTTATCCGACTCTGACTCATGCTTTACAGCTTGTTGGATTTGAGGAAATGGATAATATACGCCCCGCTGGCTTTGGAATTTTAAACAGAAACCCACATGCCGCCAAGTCTCCGGCTTACTCCCAAATATGGGAGAATGTGTGCCGTGGCCGCAGGAGGCAGGCTCAGTGTGACCAAAGGCAAACCCACGGTGTGTGCTGAGCTCTGGGCCAGGCGGGGCGAGCCAGAGCTAGCATCCACTTAAAGAAAAAGGAAAAGCCTCGGGAAAGGGGAGAGAGGCTACCACCCCTAAGGACTGACCCTTGTCTAGAGTTATCTCCGTGATATCACAGCAGTGAATGTCTTATTAAAAGTAAAATGAATCCCGAGCTTCGGGGACTAAAGAGGTGCATCTCTTGGTTCTGACAGGCTGTCTGTGAGCACTACCCTAAAAGGTTGGCCCCTTAGAGATGGACCTCTTTAGGAGCCTTGTGGCTCACCGGATTAAGAACCCGACTAGTATCCATGAGGATGTGGGTTTGATCCCTGGCTTTGCTCAGTGGATTAATAAGGATCTGGCATTGCTGCAACCTGATGCAGCTGGGATCTGACATTGCTGTGACTGTGGTATAGGCCAGCAACTCTGATTCAGCCCCTAGCCTGTGAACTTCCATATGCCACAGGTGTAGCCTAAGAAGAAAGAAAGAAAAGAAAGAAAGAGAGAGAGAGGGAGGGAGGAAGGAAGGAAGGAAGGAAGGGAAAAAAACTTTATAGTTTTCATTTAAAAAATATGTGTTTGGGAGTTTCCTGGTGGCTCAGTGGGTTGGTTTGGCTGTTACTGCTGTGGCCTGGCCTGGAACTTTTGCATGTTGTGGGCACAGCCAAAAAAAAAAAAAAAAAGCGCTTGTTTAAGAAAAGAAATCAAACAGTATAGAAATATAACAATAACAGCTCCCATTTATGGAATGTTTTTTCTGCATGAGACATCATTAACATGCATCGTTTCTTTCAAACGTCATAATATCCCTATGAAGTAGGTTTATTTTCATTTCCATTTACAGATAAGATTAAAGTTCATATAGGTGAGGTAACTTGCTCACAGTCACATAGCTAGTACAAGCCAAGGCTGAGGCTCAAACCTAAGTGTTTGTTCTCTGAAGGCCATGTGCTTATTAAGTATTACCTATGCTGCTTTAAAAAGTACAAAGGGGAAAGAGAGCTCAACCCCACACCAGGACTCAAAGGTAGCCCTCCTTTTGTCTTTCCAGGCTTTTCTTTACAAACATGTGCATGGCGTTCATCTTAACTTGATTGTAGTATAATAAAGTCTGGGGTTGGTTAGGATTCTAGGAAGAGGGAGAATGAGTCACCCACTGTAATTGATCCAGATTTCTCTTACCCTTAAAAAGCTCTAGCCCCAGGAACATTGGCCAAGTCCCAAGCTCTCTGCTGGTGTCTGAAAGGCTCAGATGTCTTACTGGGAGTGTCATGCCAAGCACACAGTAGGCATTCAATTAACTCTCTCCAGTTGTTCTCTAAGGGGCAGATTCTTCTGGGATCCTTGGTCTCTGCTCTAGTGTAGGTATTTAAGAGCTGTGGTTTCCTTCCCTCTCCAGCTGGTGCTGGCACTGGTGTTGGAGCCAAATAAAGAACCAGCTACCCCAGTGAGCCTAGAAGTGGAGATGGTTCATCACTCTGGACAGCAAAATGATTGCTACCACTGTTGTCCTGGGACTGCCACTTAAAGCCCTTGCTGAATCTGTAATCCCGATCCTTCTTATGGCCATTAATATAGAAAGAAGCTTCAGGGCAGGGATAGTCACAGGGGAGGCTGAATGTGTGATATTCGACTAGGGGGAGCAGAGTGGGACCTGGATTTGGTGGCACTTCTGGAGCTCATAGTCGCTCCTGTCATCTGGTCCAGCCGGGCCTCAGGGTGCTGGAGAATCCACCCTAGCCAATAAAGGGACTGACTTCAGAGGGCAGGGACATTTCCCTGTTTCGTCACAAATTGTAAATGTATGGCTCTGTTCATTTTCAAAAGGCAAATACCCCTATGTATCCAAAACCTAGATGAAGAAACAGCACGTTGCTAGCACCCCAGAAGCCCCCTTTTGACCCATTCCAGTCACTAATCGCTCGAGGGCAATCTCTACTCATAGTTTAAAGGCATAGATTTTTTCTGTTTTTGAACTTGACATAAATGTAATTAGAAATATGTACTTCCTATTTTTTGAATTTTTTTTCAGGGCCAAACATGTGGCATATGGAAGTTCCCAGGCTAGGGGTTGAATCAGAACCGTAGCTGCCGGCCTATGCCACAGCCACAGCAACGCCAGATGCTAGTGGGGTCTGCGACCTGCACCACAGTTCCCAGCAATGCAGGATCCTTAACCCACTGAGTGAGGCCAGGGATCGAACCCATATCCTCATGGATATTAAGTGGGTTTGTTACTGCTGAGCCACAACATGAACTCTGGGAGTATATATTCTTTTGTGTATAGTTTCTTCCACTGAATGTTATATTTGTGACATTCATCCTTTTTGTTGTATATAGCTATAGACTGTTTATTCTCTTTTCTGGATGGCACTCCATTATATGAATTCATCATAATTTATTGATGTATTCTATTGTTGTTAGACATTTGGGTTTTTTGGGGTTTTTTTTTTTTTTTGTCTTTTTGCTATTTCTTTGGGCCGCTCCCGCGGCATATGGAGGTTCCCAGGCTAGGGGTCCAATCGGAGCTGTAGCCATCGGCCTACACCAGAGCCACAGCAACGCGGGATCCGAGCCCCGTCTGCGACCTACATCACAGCTCACGGCAACGCCGGATTGTTAACCCACTGAGCAAGGGCAGGGACCGAACCCGCAACCTCATGGTTCCTAGTCGGATTCGTGAACCACTGCACCACGACGGGAACTCCTGTTAGACATTTGAATTGCTTCTGGCTTTTATCTGTAACAGTGTCGCTATGAATTTTTTTTTTTTTTTTTTTTTGGTCTTTTTGCCATTTCTTGGGCCACTCCCAAGACATATGGAGGTTCCCAGGCTAGGGGTCAAATCGGAGCTGTAGCTGCCAGCCTATGCCAGAGCCACAGCAACGCGGGATCCGAGCCGCGTCTGCGA
Source organism: Sus scrofa (assembly GCF_054392235.1). Taxonomy (NCBI): domain Eukaryota; kingdom Metazoa; phylum Chordata; class Mammalia; order Artiodactyla; family Suidae; genus Sus; species Sus scrofa. The sequence goes on along the minus strand of NC_139396.1, from coordinate 98,887,340 downwards.
CCTACACCACAGCTCACAGCAACGCCGGATCGTTAACCCACTGAGCAAGGGCAGGGATTGAACCCGCAACTTCATGGTTCCTAGTCAGATTCGCTAACCACTGTGCCACGACGGGAATTCCATGAATATTTTTTTAAATAATATTTTTATTATTTATTTTATTTTTTTGTTTTTTTAGGGTCACACCTGTGGCATATGGAGGTTCGCAGGCTAGGGGTCAAATCTGAGCTGTAGCCACCGGCCCACACCACAGCCACAGCAACATGGGATCCAAGCCAAGTCTGCAAGCTATACCACAGCTCACAGCAATGCCAGATCCTCAACCCACTGAGCGAGGCCAGGGATCGAACCTTCGTCCTCATGGATATTAGTCAAATCTGTTTCCACTGAGCCACGACAGGAACTCCAGCTATGAATATTTTTGTATGTGTTTTGGTGAACATATGTATTTCTAGGCATGTAGTTGCTAATCATAGGGTACGCATATGTTCAACTTTGGCAGATATCACCAAACACTTTTCTGAAGTGTTTGTACCAATTTATATTCCCACTTGCAATGAATGAGAGTTCTAGTTGCTCACATCCTCATCAACACTTAGTGTTATCTATCTTTTTAGCCACTCTCATGGATATATAGGATTATCCTATTGTGCTTTTCATTTGCATTTTCCTGCTGATTAGGGAATTGAATACTTTCCATATGTTTATTAGCCATTTGGATATTTTAGGGACTTTTAAATGTTTGTGTTTTGTTGGTTTTTTTTTTTGACTGTATTTGCAGCATGTGGAAGTTTCCGAGCCAGGGATGGAATCTGAGCTGCAGCTATGACATACACCACAGCTATAGCAATGCCAGATTCTTAACCCACTGCACTGGGCTGGGGATTGAACCTGTGCCACCACGGAGACAATGTCAGATCCTTAACCTGCTGCACCACAGCGGGAACTCCCTAAAGTTTTTTTCTCCTGGTTATTAAAGTAATACATGCTAATTGAAGAAGGTTTGGCAAATCTAGAACAGAATTATGGTAGATTTGTACTATGTCAATTTGGCTAAATGTTCAAACTTTATTTTGCAGAATTTCTTTCCTTGTCTGTTTCTGGGCTAGAGTTGGCTATAAGAACATGTGCATAAGATCCGGAGGGCAGAAGCAAAGCACCCATGTTTATACTTAGAAGGTCTGTGTAGAATCAGGTGCTGTTGTAGTTCACACATCTTGTCTCTGATCTGCTGGCTCACCTTGTTGGCCCCGGGATAGCAGTCAGGCCTTCAGTTCCCACTAGATCTCGTCCTTCAGCCTTTTCAACTCCTGGGTAAAATGTGTAGTTAGCTCCATGACAAAGGACCCAGCAAGAGACTGACACAGCTTACCATTCATCCTTGTGGGCATCACCTTTTTCTTACAAGTTCCAGTTTGCCTTTTCCCTCCCGTACTTCATGTCTGGTTATCCTTCCTGACCACCTGCCCTCCTGTCTTCAGGCCCAGCACCAGAAGCATCCACAATAGTCACACACAAGCTGTTTAACCTGCTCCCCACAATTGTGTGTGTGCGAAATGTCAAATCATTATAATACACTTTTCATTTTGTGTCATACCCAGTAGTTCTGCCTCTCTGATTACACATCAACTGATAGAGGCATTAAGAAGAAAGCCAAATCCACCTATAATCCCACACCCAGAGAGGACCTCTGTCAACATCTCAGTATGTATTCTTCCTGCCTGGAATATCTTAAGAGAACAAACCGCAGAGAGGTTAAGGATTTCTCAGGGTTTGGCAAACTTGTGGCCCAGTCAGGTCTTCAGAAGGCTGTTTTTGTCCCTGCTATCCTGGTGTTGTTTCCACTGCATCTCAGAATCCCTTAGAGACCCTCAGCTTTCCTGGGGTTTTCTAACTCTGAGCACAAACTCTGGGCCTGTGAGAGCAGCTTTTGAACACATTTTCCTGGACTTTGCAGCCACCTGCCTTTATAGTGTCCCCATTTTATCTCAACCAAATTGCAGGAGTTCAACATTCTGGTTCCTCTTAAGGAAAAAAATGGTCTTTTAAAACTAGTCATGCTGTGTCATCTACATCTGGAGACCTGACCAAGAAGTAATGGCCACCAGAGGGCCAGAGAGAGCCCACAGGACTTGTCCTCCCTGACAAACACAGCTCCCCAGATGTCAGAGATACAGTCCTTTGATTTAAGCATTACTATCTCAAGAGTTCTCTTTTTTTTCTTTTTAGGGCCACATCTGCAGCATATGGAGGTTCCTGGGCTAGGGGTTAAATCAGAGCTGCAGCTGCCGGCCTCTGCCACAGCCATAGCAACACCAGATCCTACCAGCATCTGCGACCTACACCGCAACTTGTGGCAATGCCAGATCCTTAACCCACTGAGCAAAGCCAGGAATCGAACCTGTATCCTCATGGATACTAGTCAGGTTCTTAACCTGCTGAGCCAAAAGGGAATTCCTCAAAAGTTCTCTTTTAAAGTATAAGTACTCTTTTTTTGGAGCTCCCATCGTGGCGCAGTGGTTAACAAATCCGACTAGGAATCATGAGGTTGTGGGTTCGATCCCTGGCCTTGCTCAGTGGGTTAAGGATCTGGCATTGCCGTGAGCTGTGCTGTAGGTCACCGATGTGGCTCTGATCCCGTGTTGCTGTGGCTGTGGCGTAGGTTGGCGGCTATAGCTCCGATCCAACCCCTCGCCTGGGAACCTCCATATGCTGTGGGAGCAGCCCTAGAAAAGGCAAAAAGACAAAAAAAAAAAAAAGTATAAGTACTCTTTTTTTTTTTTTTGGCCATGCCTGTGGCATGTGGAAGTTCTCAGGCCAGGGATAGAACCCCTGCCACAACAGTGACCCACACTGCTGCAGTAACAAGGCCAGATCCTTAACCCACTGCACCACAAGGGAATTCCTAAAGTATAAGTACTCTCGAGAGCAGCAGCACCTGAAATCCTTACTTCTTCAGATTGAATGATCCCCCAGATGCAGTGATAAGTGAATTGGTATCGTAAAAGTTTTGGTGGAGAACAGGCTAGTTAGGAGGCAGCCAGAAGGAGGAGAAGCCAAACTTTGCTTCCTTTGCAATTTGTCCAAGAGCCTCCTGGGCTCTGAGTTTTATAAGGACGAACCTTAACGGGGCTTTTCTGCTCAAACCCAAGGCTTTAGCCTGGGCTCTGCTCCTCACCCGGAGGGTGGACTCGCTAGGACAGATTTTTCTTCCCTGAGAAGAACAGAACCAGAGGGAAGTGACTGGAGACAGAGAGCAATTCAGAAACTAGTGATGACACCTTCCCTCCCAGCATGTCAGTTTGCCTGGCTGGTTTCTTGAAGAGGAACAAAAAGGAGATGTGGTAAAGGTTTCTTGCCTTGTTTTCTTTTATCTTCCAATGGCCATAGATACAAATGGCCTTTTTCCTCATGCGCTCCTGTCATCACCCTCCTAAGGAGAAGGCACAGTTACCCCACAGATTGAGCTGGGACCCCCAGGTTGACAGGGAGGCCACAGGAGTGCCCAGGGGTAACATTATCCTGCCAGAGCTAAACAAGGAACTGTGTGTTTAGAGTAACTTCAAGAAAGTTGTGGGCGTTTCCTCTGTCAGGGAAACAAGAAACCACAGTGAGATAATGGATAGCTATATTCGGGTCACAGATTATCAGCTGCCACTGCAGCTTCCTGTTCAGAATTCGACGAAACTTCTTTCTAGTTGCCAGAACCTTATGGCTTCTGAGAGTGTGGCAACATTTAGTGCTGTGGCGCTTGGGAGTGCTGCTTGGGGATCTGACCCAACCCAGTGATGGAACTGTGTTTTGGGGGGTAAGCCTTCAGAGACCTGTTCCTGGTAGAGTAAGTGGTGGGTGAGGGTGAGAAGAGCTTTTGCCAAACTCTTAGGTTTTTTGGTTTTGTTTTGTTTTTTCCAGGTTCTTGGACTAAGATTTTTTGTGCATTATCTCATTTAATTCCTAAAACTACCTTAGGCAAAAGACAAGCGTTGGCAAGCATGTGAAATTAGACCCCTTGTACACTGTTGATGGGATTGCAAAATGGTTCAGTTACTGTGGAAAGAAGTGTTGAAGTTTCTCAAAAAATTAAAAATAAGAATTCCTGTTGTGGCTCAGTGGCAATGAACCCGATTAGTATCCTTGAGGATGTAGGTTCGATCCCTGGCCCCAGTCAGTGGGTTAAGAATCTGGTGTCGCAGTTGCCATGAGCTATGGTGTAGTTCACAGATGTGGCTCAGATCCCATGTTGCTTTTTTTTTTTTAACTGAACATAAAATAAAATAAAATATAGAATGCCATATGATCTAGCAATCCCACTCCTGGTATCTATCCAAAGGAATTGAAATCAGGATCTTGAAAAGATATTAGCATTCCTATGTTCACTGCAGCATTGTTCACAATAGTCAAGATGTGGAAGCAACCTAAAAGTGCACTGGAGGGATGAATGGATAAAGCCGATGTGGTTCATGCATGCAATGGAGTATCATTCAGCTTTTAAAAAGAAGAAAATCTTAAAAATATGAGATAACCTGGTGAAGCCCTGAGGACATTATCTAAGTGGAATAAGCTGGTTAGAGAAGGACAATACTGTATGATTCTACTTATATAAGAAATTTAAATAGTCAAACTCATAGAAGCAGAAAGCAGAATAGTGGTTGCCAGGGACAGGCTGGAGGGGGAAATGGAGAGATGCTAATCAATAGATTTAAAGCTTCTGTAATACAAAATGAGTAAGTTCTAGATCTGCTATACAGCACTGTGACTACAGCTAACTATATTGTACACTTAAAAATCTCTTCAGTGAGTGGATCTCATGTTAAGTGTTAGAATCACCATAAGATAAAAATAAAGTTTTAATTTAAGAACTACCCAATGAGAGGGGTACTATTATTATTTCCATTTTTTAGATGAGGGAAGGGGATCATAAATGTTAAGTAACTTGCCCAGAGACTCCTTAGCAGTGGTAGAACTGAGAACTAGGAACAAGACTTACGTCTCCGTTTCTTTCTGTCTCTGTCTGTCTCTTAGACACACAGTAGTTTACTGAGCTGTGACTTATATACACTTAATATGCATATACCCATGTGGCCACCATGCAGACTAGTATTAAATACTTCCATACCTCTCAAAAATTCCCTTATGCTCCTTTCCAGAAAACACCCAATCCCTCTAATCCCAAGGTAACCAATATTCTGACTTGTAGCCTCATAGATGTGATTTTCCTATTCAATACCCCCTTTTTTTTTTAGGAATATGAAAGTCCCTGTGGCATATGGAGGTTCCCAGACTCGGGGTAGAATCCAAGCTGTAGCTGCTGGACTACATCACAGCCACAGAAACACCGGATCCAAGCTGCATCTTCGAACTATACCGCAGCTTGCAACAACACCAAGTCCTTAACCCACTGGGTGAGGCCAGGAGTTGAACCCACATCCTCATGGATACTGTGTGAGGTTCTCAACCCACTGAGCTACAACAGGAACCCCTGATTTACCTATCCTTGAAATTTTGATGAATGGGATCATACTATTGTATCTGCTTTCTTTTGCTCAATATAGCGTGTCAAGGATTTGTGTACAATATTGAGTGGATCAGCAGTTTGTTCCTTTTTATTCCTGAATAGTATATGATTTTATGAATATACCCCTCAATGTATTTATCCATTCTCTTATTTATTTGTTTATTTTTTTGTCTCTTTAGGGCAGCACTCATGGCATATGGAGGTTCCCAGGCTAGGGGTTGAATTGGAGCTGTAGCTGCCAGACTACACCACAGCTCACAGCAATGCCAGATCCTTAACCCACTGGGCAAGGCCAGGGATCGAACCCGTGTCTTCATGGATACTAGTTGGGTTCATTAACCACTGAGTCATGACTGGAACTCCTATCCATTCTCTTATTGATAAATATTTAGGTTGTTTCCAGTTTTAGGCTTTATTTTTTTTGGCTGAAGCTGCAGCATATGGAAGTTCTCAGGCTAGGGGTCAAATCAGAGCTGTAGCTACCAGCCTACACCACAGCCATAGCAATGCTGGATCCTTAACCCCTGAGTGAGGCCAGGGATCAAACCTGCATCCTCACGGATACTAGTCAGGTTCGTTTCCACTGAGCCACAATGGGAACTCCCAGTTTTAGGCTATTTTGAATAACACTGTCATGAACATTTTTCTTAGGTCCAAATATATTTAACTTTATTAAATACTGCCAAATTGTTTAGCAGTTCTGCATCCTTGACAATACATGGAATATCAGTCTTTTCATTTTAACCATTATTTTATTTATTTATTTTTTTGTCTGTTGTCTTTTCAGGGTCGCACCCGTGTCATACGGAGGTTCCCAGGCTAGGAGTCTAATTGGAGCTGTAGCCGCTGGCCCACGCCAGAGCCACAGCAATGCCAGATCTGAGCCAAATCTGTGACCTCACGGCAATGCCGGATCCTTAACCCACTGAGCAAGGCCAGGGATCGAACCCGCAACCTCATGGTTCCTTGTTGGATTCATTAACCAATAAGCCACAACGGGAACGCCTTCATTTTAACATTAGAGTAAGTATGAAAATCACCTCTTTCTGGACTTCCCCTTGTGGCGCAGTGGTTAACGAATCTGACTAGGAACCATGATGTTGCGGGTTCGATCCCTGGTCTTTCTCAGTGGGTTAAGGATCCGGCATTGCCATGAGCCATGGTGTAGGTCACAGACGCAGTTCAGATCCCTTGTTGCTGTGGCTGTGGTGGAGGCCAGCGGCTACAGCTCCATTAGACCCCTAGCCTGGGAACCTCCACATGCCATGGGTGCAGCCCTAGAAAAGGCAAAAAGACAAAAAAAAAAAAAAAAAAAAAAGAAAGAAAGAAAGAAAGAAAATCACCTCTTTCTGATTCCAAAGCCTATGCAACATTGTAAAGATGTGGAACTGATCTCCTGCTATATCCATGGCTCTCAGTCTTGGGTGGGAACAAGCGGCCTAAATATCACTTACATGCTGGCAGCAAGAATGGAAAGTGGCTTCTCAGGACAGCTAGGTGCCAGGATGCTGCCGCTGTTGTTTCTCAGGCGTGCTTACCAACTTCAAGATTGAGTGTGCATATGTCATTTTTGAGGAAAAGATCTCTTCGAGAAAGCTCTCCTGTGGCTTCTGGTACAAGGGTGTGCCAAGTATGTGGCCAGTGTGGTCAGAGCCTACTGTGAGGGCGGCCCTGTTCTTCTTTGCTAACAACTTGGAGTGGTTCAAGCCAGAACATCAGAAAGTTCTAAAGGATGGGGCCTGGCCTAGGAACCACCATATAGCCTGAGGCTTAAAAACCTTAGAACTATATTGCAGTTTGGCCTCCTCCCCTAATGTGGCCTTGGGCAAGTCATTTAGCCTTTCTGTGACTCAGTTTTCTCAGCTATTAAATGGAGCAACGATGCCTGCTCTATCATTCACACAAAGTTCTTCAAAGCCTTCTTATTCTTCCTTGGTGTCTTTCTCCAGACCATCTTCTCCCCATGTCCCCTGTGACCAATTTAATGTTCATGAGAAGAATAGCCTCTTTTACTCCTCTAGATTTTTGTTCGTTTTTTGGCTGCACCCACGGCAAGTGGAAGTTCCCAGGCGAGGGATCAAACCTGTGCCACAGCTGTGGCAACACCAGATGTTTAACCTCCTTCACCACCAAGGAACTTCCTACTCCTCTAGATTTTTATAAAAAGTGTTTTCATACAAGGTATTCTCTTTCTCTGGAATACCCCACCTCTCCTTGTCCACCCAGAAAATGCTTCCTCATTCTTTAAGACTCAGCCTAAGTACCTTCTGTTCTGCGAAGCCTTCCCTGGTCATTCTTTGACTCTCCTGGCAGATGGATACCCCCATAATATTTGGTGTTATACATCCTCTCACATCACATTGTTTTCTCGTGAGTCTTCTCCACCAAACTGTGAGCTCCTTAAGAAGGAAACCTCCTAGCACTGTGTCAGGCTGATAGCAGTTGCTCAATAAATACTTACTGAATGAATGAATAAATCTTGAATAAAAAAGGAAGTGTGGAAATAGTGAAAAAGGAAATTAACACTTCATTATTAGTAATAAAAAATATATTCATATTACAAAATATTCGAGCAATGGAAGTAGAGATTTTCCCTAATCCATTCCATATGCAGATAGTCTTATAAGCAGTTTGTTGAGACCTTTTTCTATACATATACATATTTTTTCCAGGTTTTCTGAAGTTGTTATATCATGAATACTTTTTAAAAAATATTATTCAAGTGGAAGTTGAAAGAACAAGTCTCAGATTTGGTAAATAGGTCAGGGAATTTACTTTTCCACTCACCCCTCTGAAAACCTTAAAAAGCCCCTTATTTTATTCATTTCTGTATTCATTGTATTTATTATTTTTACTTTTTCTTCTTTTTTTTTTTTTGCTCTTTATGGCCACACCAGTGGCATATGGAAGTTCCCAGGCTAGGGGTCGAATCAGAGCTACAACTGCTGGCCTACAGCACAGCCACAACAACACAGGATCCGAGCCGTGTCTGCGACCTACACCACAGTTCACAGTAACACTGGATCTCTGACCCACTGAGTGAGGCCAGGTGTCAAAGTCGCATCCTCATGGATACTAGTCGGATTTGTTTCCGCTGTGCCACAATGGGAACTCCCATTTCTTCATTCATTTTAATTACAAAACCAACATCTGTACTCTGTAACAAGTTTAGACAATACAGAAATGTATAAATAAAAACATAGATGTCTTCTACATATATGTAGATGTATATGTGTATACACAACTTGAAAAAAGAAAAAGAATACTATGATCTGTGTGCTCTGTAACTTGCTTTTTTCACTCAATAGCTCACAAACATCTTTCTATATCAGTAAATATATATCTATCCCATTTTTTTTTTTTTGCCACACCAACAACATGTGGAAGTCCCCAGGCCAGGGATCAGTCAAAGCCACACCACAGTAGTGACAATGCTGGATCCTTAGCCTGCTGAGCCCACCAGGGAGCTCCTACCCATTATTTTTCATGCTTGTATAGTATTCCATTGATTGAGGTAGCATGATTTAGATGTTTTCTAACCCTCTGCTGATACAATATACCCATTCAATAAATACTTATTGGGCACCAATATAAAGGATTAAATGAGAGTGTGGACCTTGAGTGTGGACACACAAATTGCCAGACCAGTACTTGATAGCACCCACAGCATCGAGGGTGGAACTGGAAAACATGACTCAGGCCAGCTGCCTAGCAGTCTTCCTCCTACACAGGTCTTGCACTTCATTGACTAGAACAAAACAGGATCCAGGACCCACAGAGGGAGCTTCTGGAACGTGAGCTGGATGGAACAAGCACAGTTTTCTTTAGATGAACAAATTGGTTTTACAGAAACAGGAAATTTCTCTCATACTTTAAGTCCTAAAATAGAATAAATATGCCGAGATGCACAGGGATTTGGGGAATTTGGTTAACATCGTGAAGTAAATTTAATGGGTGTTTTGAATCTGACAATCTCAGCATGAGCTGTTACATACTTCTTGAAAAGGCTCATATTGAAAATCAGGGCATGGCCACAATCAAGGAATGTTCTCACAGTAATAGAATGGAGGGAGGAAAACACCTCTAAGCATTACCAGTCTCAAAGGTATAGGAAACAACACTTCCTGCTCTGTTGGGGAGACTATAAATCAGGCAGCCTAGAGAACCAAGCAGTCTAGCCCAACCTTCCTCTTTAGCCTCACTTCCAGATTTTCTCCCCAACACTGGGCCTGGTGTTCCTCCAGCTCAGCACACTGCCCAACTCAGGGCCTTCAACGGGCCTTCCCTTTGTCTGGAAGACTCCTTCTCCTCTCATTATCTCCCACACCCACAGTCTTCCTAGTCTATTCCTGTTTTTCCTTCAGTTCTCAGCTTGTTGGAGGCTGTCCCTGAACCCCCAGTCTAAATTAGGTTCCTCTGTCTTCATTTTCTGACAACCTGTTCTTTTCCTCCAGAGAAGTCACCACATGGCAATAATATATTGCTTGTGTTGTTATTTCTGTAGTGGTAATGTCTTCTACTAGGAATGGTGTCTGATTTACTCATAGCCGAATTCCTAGAGTCTCATAAATGTCTACCACAAAGTAGTATCCAATAAATATTTGTTAAATAAATGAATGATTTTCATGAATGTGGTATCCTGGACCAGAAAAAGGTGTAAAAACTGGAAAACTCTGAATGATGTCTGAATTTAGGTGAATAGTACAGTACTAATGTTAATTTTTTAATTTTGACAAATGAACAACTTTTAGGCGTAATATAAATTCAGCAGTCCCACTGAAAGAATCTCTCCCACAGAAGTAGCACAACTGCATAAGATAGAGGTGCAAGCCTCTTGTGGATACATTTGTATCAGCAGAAGTTTAGAAAATGTCTACACTATGGTATATTATTCAATGGAATACTATGTAAACACTCAAAGGAAAGACAAATTTATACATTTACTACTATGAATAATGTCAAGCAGAGATGAATAGGTGGAATACAAAGGATTTTTAGAACAGTGAAATTATTCTGTATGATGTTAAAATGATGGATACATGTCATTATACATTTGTTAAAACCTGGAGAATGTACACCACCAAGAGTGAACCCTAACGTAAGGAGAATGTACACCACCAAGAGTGAACCCTAACATAAACCATGGACTTTGTGATGGTGATTTGTCAATGCAGGGCCATCAGTTGAAACAAATGTACCATTCTGGTGGAGGATGTTGATAGTGGGGGAGGCTGTGTGTGGATGGGGGTGGGAAATATATGGGAAATGTTTGTACCTTCCACTCAATTTTATTGTGATTTTTTTTTTGGCGGGGGGGGGGGTGGTGCATGCCTGAGGCATGCAAAAGTTCCCAGGCCAGGGACTGAACCTATGCCACAGCTGTGGCTTGAGCCACAGCAGTGACAACACCAGATCCTTAAGCCACTGAGCCACTGCAGAATTCCGGGAATTTTTTTAAAAAACTTAAGTTTTGAATAATTTTAAATTTGTAGAAAATTTGCAAAGATAATACAGGAAGTTCCTGTCTAAACTTCATTCAGCTTGCCCTAATATTAACACTTTATGTTACCCCTAAAAATGGTCCATTTGTCAAAATTAAGAAATTGACATTAGTACTGTACTATTCACCTAAATTCAGACATTATTCAGATTTTACCAGTTTTTGCATTTATATCCTTTTTCTGGCCCAGGATACCATACTGCTTTGGGACAAATGAGTTTCCACAAATTTAGTTTAGTTGCTCCTTTTCTTTCCCCACATGTAGTGCTAACCTGGGGTCAGAGTGCCTTCTTCATTTTTCTGCCTCCTTGCTTTCAGACCATTCATTTTCATTCCTTATGCGCTTCTCCATAGCCTGCCTTTAGGGATCCCTTAGATATGAGGGCTCCATAAAGATTCCTTTAGTCAGACAAATCTTGCTAACTGCCTACTCTCTGAGTAGACTGATTCCAGCCAGGGGTTTGTCCATCAGGAGACATCTCGCCCAGGACAAGAGTGAATCCATTGTGTTCTGGCTTCCCTCAGTGTGCATCATCCCTAAATCTCCTTTTCTTTCTTTTTCTTTTTTTCTTTTTTTTTTTTTTTTTTTTTTTTTTTTTTGGCCGTATATGGAGCATATAGAGTTCCCCGGCCAGGGATCAGATCTGAGTTGATGTTACGAACAATATCAGATCCCCAACCCATTCTGCCGGGCCAGAGATTAAACCTGTGTCCCAGCACTCCCACGATGCCACAGCGGGAACTTCTTCCCTATATTTTCCACCGTAATTCTCATCCCATGACTTTCCTGGACATGTCACCTGGAGGCCTAAGACTTTATCTGCTTTCTCACTCATATACTCCCTGTGCTACTTTAAAGTGCCTCCAGAATGTCTGAAGCATTTTGTGATGATCTTCATGCCTTCCTTTGAAATGTCTAACCAAATTTTATGTAACCACTAACTATTCCAATCATTAGGGGAAACTCCAGATGCCCTTATTCTTGACCATCTGCATGAAACTTTTTGACAGTGACTTTTTTTTTTTTTCTAGCTAAAGTTGGACAAACCTCTTCAGTTCATGGTGCATTATTTCATCATTGGTAAGTAGATGCCCTCTTTAATTTCATCTTCCATTCATTCCCCTACCCATTAATTTTTCTCCCCATCCCATAAAGGGCACTCATTATAATGTGTATAATGTATATTCTTGGGTATATAGGCATTCCTAAAAGATACATGGTGTTCTTTTGTGGATAGATGTGACTTCAGTCTACCCAAATATATTGTGCCATAGACCTTACTGTGTTTCTTTTTTACATGACACATGTTTTTAATACTGTTGTGTGCCTCTAAGTACCTCTGGTTCATTGTGTCTGGCAGCCGCACGGTACTTCCAAGCCTGCATCCACATGTTTCACTGTTCCATTTCTCCAGTGATGACACCCAGGTTTTCCTCTATACTCAATCCTCTGACAAATACATTTGTGTATATTCCCTTAGGGACCTGTTTGAGAGTTTTTCTGGGGCAGTGTACCCAAGAGTGGGATCACTGGCTCTTTGGGTAAAGCATATTTAAATTCATGAAATCAAGTCAAAAGGCTTCTAGAATGGTTCTACAAGTTTATACTCCTGCCAATAGTGGTTCCCTTTCTGCCACATCCTTGCCAACACTTGGTAAGTGATGTATGACTTGTCAAACTTTTGCCGATCTGATTGACACAGAATGATACCATGTTTTAGTTTGCATTGCTCAAAATGCTTCTAAGGTTGAGCATCTCTTCACATGCTTGCCAGCTGTTCTGATTTCCCTTCTATGATTTCCAGATCTATTACTTTTCCATTGGATTTCTTTTCCATTGTCTTGTTCTTTGGGAGTTTCCTGTACATTGCAGATAGTAATCCTGAGTCTGAGCAAATCCAATTCCTAGATACAGATTGCTCCAGAAATGGGCTTTTTCAATTACTACAAGTATGCTTTTCCTCTTTATTGTACATTGATAAAACCGACCACTATATTATGGTTGACCCATCTCCTCTGTCCTTTGAAAGCCACACCATGACAAGACCCTGTGCCATCAGGCAGCCCAGGCTGACCCGGACATTTGAGTAGAGGAGGGGCATAATTTCAGGAACCTCTGAACCCCCCCCATGGACTGAGGGGTCAGTTCTGCCACAGCTCTCACGGGCAATGAACAAACAAGAGAAAGAGGACAGAATTAGGGGTGTCTGCTACTACTAGCAACTTAAGGACCTGAACTTCACATATAAGTGTTCTCAGTCTGTGTGAAACTAAGCTGCTTTTTCTACAGTTTAAAGTTTCCATCTGCAGTGCTGAATGAGAAACAGAGTGAAGGGGGAAAGCAAACTGGGGCGGTGTAAACTGCTTTATTTCTGATGACTGCAACCTCTGTCTGCTTGAAGTGAACCTTAACCAGACCTAAAAGGCTCTATTTTCTCAATAACCTGATACCAACTTCTGTCACTAGCCACAGCAGCTGCACTAAGCTGTGGGCTCCCATGGGTTATTTTTATCTCAAATACTCCCTGGGACCCACTTGGTCACCAGTATGTTCAAAGATGGGTTTGGGGGCCTGAATGCTACCTTCTACCTCACAGGGAAAATGCCATGTGGGCAAGAAGAAGGATTTTCATCAACTGGATGGGTAAGGCTCCTGCTTGCCCTCAGAACAAGGTTTTTCAGTAAAAGCTAGATCAGAAAACAGCTGCGGCCAGGAGGCCTCAGCAAGCCTTCCTGCTCTCTCTCTCTCTCTGAACCAGAGGATTCATGACCCAACCAGCTGCCTGAAAGAGGGTGGCTGATCTTTTCAGGGAGGCCAGGCCCTTTGTGGTCACCATATGGAGGCAGGAGTCAGAAGAGAAGAAACTGAATCATGAGTCTCCACCCAGCTGTTGCTCTTTGGGGGCAACAGAACATTTCTCTCCCAGGGCTCAGCCATCTTGCCCTCAGACCTGGACTTGTGTCCCTTCCTCGGCACCACTATCAGAACAATTTCCTAAACCAGAACATGGCATAAAAAACCTTGAGGTAGTTAGATCTTATCTTCTTTGGGCCCCTTCTGTTACCACAGTCCTCCTACTGCCCATCAGACCTTCCCACCCAGTTTCCCAAACAGAGTTCTGAGCCACCTCATCTTGGGTCGCCTTTCACCTCCAGCCCAGCAGAGGCCGCTAGAGTGATGCAGATGAACCAGAGCGGGTGGGAACAGTGCAAGGAGGGCCCAGGGGCTGGCCTAATACCCTGCTCTCCAGAAGCTGAGTCCAAGCACCCAGCTGGAAGAGATGCTCTAAGCCTCTTGCTTGAAACTCCCCTTATCCTTCTCAGAGGTGAAGATGGGGCCAGACAATTTCCATTTTACTTTTTTTTTTTTTTTTTTTTTTTGGTCTTTTTGCCATTTCTTGAGCCGCTCCTGAGGCATATGGAGGTTCTCAGGCTAGGGGTCAAATTGGAGCTGTAGCCTCCGGCCTACGCCAGAGCCACAGCAACACGGGATCCGAGCCGTGTCTGCAACCTACACCACAGCTCACGGCAACGCCCGATCCTTAACCCACTGAGCAAGGGCAGGGATCGAACCCACAACCTCGTGGTTCCTAGTCGGATTCGTGAACCACTGCGCCACAACGGGAACTCCTGGTATTTTTTTTTTAATGCCAAAAAATAGTTACTAAATTGTGGTCTATTTCACATGTTTATACTTAGCCAATTAAAGCTTGTGCCTCCTCTCACACCTGTACATATACACATACAATGCAACATAAAGGGGCAATTCACAAGCTATGTGAAAACAGTAATAATGTTCAGCACACCCGTCGGCATGGCTTGGTAATGCTGTGAGTCTGGGATGAGGTCTTCTGCTGAACCTGGTGAGTGAGGCTGAGTGTACCTCTGTGATGAATATACAAGCCCACGCATTTAAGGTCTGTATTTGAGGCCCTTCGTAAATGTGAGGCCCTCCCCAAATAGCCCTCCTTGTCCTCCACCCACTCTCCACCCCCACCCCCCATGGGCCAGGCCACAGTGAAATATTTCACTAAGTGCAGAGTGGATAAGACGAAGATGGATATAGTTCTAGAGTTACTAGGCCCCCTCTTCTTCCTGCTCCCAACCTGTCATCCTACGGAGAAATGCTCTCTGTTGGCTGGAAGAACATAGCTGGATGGCGAGAAGGAGGCTTCTCTATGCCAGGCTCCATCCCAAAGTTTCTACTCTGATCCATTATTCCTCCTCTTAGACTCCAGATCCTTTTCCTGTCTTTGTGTTGTTTTGGTCGGAGCAGGAAGTCTTCCTGGAAATCTTCCACAAATATAACATCCTCCTCCTTACCCAAGGGACACTGGCCTTATGCGTGCACCCCACCCCACCCGCTCCACCTCAGCTCTGGGCTGGGACAGTGATGCCAGAACAACAGAAAGTCATCCTCCCAGAGATCCAGCATCTTGCCCTCAGGGTGAGCATCAGCCCTGGGCCTGCCTTTCTCCCTTAGCAACACTCAGAACAACTTCTTGCAGTAGAAAACAATAATCGGGGGTGGGGGGGAAATCATGAAGTTTTTTAAGGACATTCAAAAAATGTGGAAGAATGCTAGGAAGAAAACAACACTAGCATGTGTCTCCTCAGTGCTGCGCTTCTTCATGCCCCTTTTGTCCACCAGAGGCCTAAAGGCCAAGTACCGTGACTGCCAGACCAGATCTATTGTTTCTGGCCAGTCCTTGGTTTCACACTTTTCCTCCTGGTTCAGCTGTCACAATCCCCATCTCCTCTAGTTGTCACCAGAGATGATGAGGCTAATGTGAGTGCCTGGCCAGGCCATGGTGTGTTCCCTCCCCTGGGAGAGTTTCATTGCAGACCAATAGCTTGAGTGTCCTAAGGGGACTACAGATGCTTTTCCTGCCAGATGCTCCTGGCGAAAGGGGTTCTGTGGCCAAACAAGATTGAGGGGCAACATTCTCAGGTCCACCATCTTTTATCTACAAAGTTGAAGTTCAAAAAGTCCTCAAAAGTTTTTTTCATAAATCAGGGACAGAACCTGATCTAAATTGATGTGAAATTTTTCAGATTCTTTATTTAATCCACTTAGTGTGAATATCCATATGTCTTGCCACAGAAGTATGTGATTACAGGGCCTGTCCCACTCTGCTAGTGATGCTGTGTGATAAATAGTATATTTACCACAAAGCCTTATTGAAATTTGAAAAATTCTGAATTCTAAATACATCTTACCCCAGGGATTTGGGGTACTGGATTGTGAACTGTGGAGATGCCCTTATTGGACCTTTATCCTGAACATACTATTTCAAGCGCTCTCAGAAGCCTTGTTGTAGACAAGAAACCAAGCTCACAGAACTTTCCCCAAACTTATTTGACTATAAAACTCTTCATCCCATTTAACATCTATTAACATCTCACAGAATTTCCACAAAGACACTCTGGGAAATACAGGATGTTTAGAAGAATTTAGCTCTTGAAGAGTCCACTACATTTCCTGAGATGCAGGAAAACGCGTGTCTGCCTGAGTACGCTTAGATCCTAGGCCCTTGGGAGAGTTTTTCCTTACTCTCAAGGTTAAGACTGTGGGAAGATAAAAAGCTGTAAGAGGGAAGACAGAGGAAAGACTTTGATGACTCATGCAGGCCTGGAACAGGGACAAGGCCTGCTGGAAAACCCAATTAGGACAAACACATCTGTCAAGAGTCAAACCACAGGGCCAGACAAGAACAAGAAGGGAAACAGTTAAAAGTTCAGGTATGGAGTTCCTGTTGTGGCTCAGCAGAAACGAATCCAACTAGTATCCATGAGGATGGAGGTTCGATCCCTGGCCTTGCTCAGTGAGTTAAGGAGCCAGCATTGCTATGAGCTAGAATGTATGTCGCAGATGTGACTTGGATCCCGAGTCGCCATGGCTGTGGAGTAGGCCAGCAACTGTAGCTCTGATTTGATTCCTAGCCTGGAAACTCCCATATACTGTGGTTTCAGCCCTAAAATGCAAAAAAATAAAAATAAAAATAAAAGTTCAGGTAAAGATTGGAACCGAGGTATGCGGGATCTAAAGCACTCAGGAACTACTCAGCCATAAAAAAGAACAAAATAATGCCATTTGCAGCAATATGGATGGACTGGAGACTCTCATACTAAGTGAAATAAGTCAGAAAGAGAAAACAAATACCATACAATTTCACTTATATCTGGAATCTAATATATATGGCACAAATAAACCTTTCCATGGAAAAGAAAATCATGGACATGGAGAACAGACTCGTGGTTGCCAAGGTGGGGGGGGGGGGAAGGGAGTGGGATGGATTGGGAATTTGGGGTTAATAGATGCAAACTATTACCTTTGGAATGGATAAGCAATGAGATCCTGCTGTGTAGCACTGGGAACTTTGTGTAGTCATTTATGATGGAGCATGATAATGTGAGAAAAAAGAATGTATATGTGTATGTGTAACTGGGTCACCTTGCTGTATAGTAGAAAATTGACAGAGCACTGTAAACCACCTATAATGGAAAAAATAAAAATTATTATAAAAAAATAATAAAGCACTCAGGTGTCCAAGTACCCAACACAAAGCATCCTGGACACACAGGCAATGTTTTGCCTCATCCCTCCTATAAAGACCCACTTTCTAGGAGTCTGGAGTTTACAGGTAGAAAGACAAGTGAGGAGTTCTCTTGTGACATAGCAGGTTAAGGATAAAGTGTTGTCACTGCAGTGGCTAGGGTTGCTGCTGTGGGGCAGGTTCAATCCCTGGCCTGGGAACTTCTGCATACCACAGGAGTGGCCTAAAGGGGGAAAATGCTTAAAAAAGAAAAGAAAAGAAAGAAAGAAAGACAAGAGAGAGCTGCTCTGGGCCAGTGTGTTAAATCAGTGAGCAGGCAGCTAGCCAACCTAAAGCTATCTCTTGACCCAAATAGAAGGGATGCTAGGGGACTTGTGACAATAGCAGATTTTGTCAGTAAGCGTGTCCAGGGTACTTCTTGTGTCTCTGGTCTCTTGGCTGCCACATGTTGTCATTTGTTAAAATTATACATCGACCAAGAATGTTGGGCTCAAGTACCATATCAAGTCCTGACAGCTGGGAGCTCTGGCCTGTCAGGATATGCTTGTGAGTAGGTGGTCATCTTGGCTAGTGCCCCTTGACAGTCCTGCTCTATTATGTGGCAGGAAACACTTCAGAGTGGACTCTGGGTAACTCTAGAGTAATTCATTATCGGTTTTCTCTAAGCTCTTAAAGCTGGTGCTTGTGAGCAGCAAGAACATAGTGGGAAAATGACGTGCTAGAACCATCATGGGCTTTGTTGCATCTGACCCCTGCTTCTTACTGCTGTAAATACAGTATATACAAGGCCTTTTTTTTTTTTTTTTTTTGTCTTTTGTCTTTTGTTGTTGTTGTTGTTGTTGCTGCTATTTCTTGGGCCGCTCCCGCGGCATACAAGGCCTTTTTAAAAAAGAATGTTTTTTTAAACTCTCAGGCTCACCCTCTGGCAACCAGCCTGTGTCAGCCCTCTGCAACACATTCTGTATCTCAGAATTTCTCAGCCTTGGCATTATTGACGTTTGGGAGCAGATCATTCTTTGCCGTGACTGTCCTTTGCAGGATGTTAGTGACCTACTAGATGCCAGTAGCATCCTTCAGTTGTAACAACCAAGAATGTTTCCAGATATTTCCAAATGTCTTCTGAAGGGCAAAACCACCACTCCCTGTTAAGAACCTCTGCTCTAACTGAATGAGGATGTAGCGTGGCAGGCTAAGCGCCTCATAGAGACCTCAGCTCTGCCCTGGGCTAGCTGTGTGCCTACATATATATATCTATAGATATACTGTATAGATATACTGTTTCCTGTGTGACCCTGTAATACCTCCCACTGTATTTAACCTCTCTAAGCCCTAGTTTCCTCATCCAGAAAATAGAGAAAAAAATTATAGTAAATATCTCAGACTTGTTGGGAGGATTAAATGAAGAAACTTATGTAAAAAGATTATCATGATTTTGTTACAAAAGAGCATCCCAATACCTGTGGGTTTTTATTAACCCTTGTTTCTCGGTGCTCCACACCTGCTTTCGGGTGACTCCAAACTGACCTTAAACTCACTTATGAAACACTTCAAGATCTGACTTTACCTCTCCAGCTTCATTTCTCCAATCCCCCCTTCAAACTCCCCATTCCAGACATATCAAGTGCTTGTAATTCCAGGGAAGCAGCCAAGTTTTTTACGGCCCCTTCAAATCTTTGTACTTGTGTTGTTCCCTATGCCTGGCTCTCTCTTCTCCCCTGGATAACTCCTGTGTATCATTCATGTCTCAGCTTGGACAGCTCCAGGTCCATGATTCTGGGCAGAGGAGTCTCTTTGGCAGCTTCCCTGACATCGCACTTCAGACACCGTCTAGTCATTGCCTGGTTCCCTGTCTCAGTCGCTCTCCTGACTGGGATCTCTTTGAAGCAAGGGATGCTGTGTTGCTCTCTGCAGAGTTTCTAGAACCTACTACAGTGCCTGACATCCAACAGGAACTCCATAATGTTTGTCCAGTTTGTGACTAACGTCGTGAATTGTTTAGCACTAATGTGGAAAAGGAGTCTCATTTTCTCTTCCTTCCCAGGTAATCATGTATTGTTCTTTTATTTATTTATTTATTTTTATTTTATTTTTTTGTGTTTTTTTTTTGCCTTTTCTAGGGCTGCTCCTGCGGCATATGGAGGTTCCCAGGCTAGGGGTCTAATTGGAGCTGTAGCCTCTGGCCTACACCACAGCCATAGCAACTCAGGATCCAAGCCACATCTGCGACCTACACCACAGCTCACAGCAATGCTGGATCCTTAACCCACTGAGCAAGGCCTGGGATCAAACCCACAACCTCATCTTTCCTAGTTGGATTCGTTAACCACTGAGCCACGACAGGAACTCCATGTATTGTTCTTTTAAAAAATTTTTACTGTGTTTGGTTTACAATGCTCTGCCAGTTTCTGCTGTATATCAAAATGACCCAGTCATTTGACCTATACACACACACACACACACACACACACACACACACACACACACCCATGTATTATTCCTTCTGTTTGAACAGGGAGTACTTGCACATGGAATAAAATTTAACAGTTATATGTGTATATACACACACACACACATTCCCTTTCTATATTATCTTCCGTTATGGTCTGTCCCAAGAGACTGGATATAGTTCCCTGTGCTGTACAATAGAACCTCATTGCTTATCCATTCTAAGGGAGTTTGCATCTACTAAGCCCAAACTCTCACCCCACTCCCTCCCTCATCCCCCTTGGCAACCATGTATTACTCCTTCTGTTTAAATAGGGAGTACTTCCAAATGGAATAAAATTTAAAATTTATCAAAGAAGAGTAAGGCTCCCTTTCCTTCCCTCCAACCACCCAGTTTCCCTTCCTATAGACAATCTCTCAGAGATGTCCAACTATGCATTTTATTTATTTACTTTTTTTGCTATGGCATGTGGAGGTTCCTAGGCTAGGGGTTGAATCAGAGCTGCAGCTGCCGGCCTATACCACAACTCACAGAAATGCCGGATCGTTAACCCACTGAGCAGGGCCGGAGCTCGAACCCATGTCCTCCGAGATACTAGTCCAGTTTGTTAACCACTGAGCCATGACGGGAACTCCCAACTCTGTATTTTAAACAGAGCCTTTGTAATTTAGAGCTACTCGGACTCAGTCTGAGCAATCAGTAAGGGTCCTCTCAATTAACCAAATTCCACTTTCCTACTCAAGAAAATTGACTTACTGGGGCAGGAAACATACTTTTGATTCTCCTCAAAGGTAGCAAGGTAGAAAGTGGGAAAATCTCATCGATCCCAGCATGCCCACCACTCCTGAATCTCCTAAAGTGTATGCACATGCGCACACATGTGCACGCGCGCACACGCACACACAGTTAAAGCAGAAGTATAGGAATGCTCTAGGGGACCTCCTCTGACGCAGTCCCCTGCAAAGCCTCACCCTCTCACTATCTTGAGAAATCTGAATGAGGGGGAGGGTCAGGTCCAATTTCAGGCTTCCTCCTCTCTCCCCAATAAGAGGAAGCAAAGTTCAATGCTTAGTCACTTCCCATTGGGTTGGGCTCTACCTGGGGGGCTGAGTCACACACAGGTGCCAGGGAGGGAGAGGTGCTGGCCAATATGACACATTTGCCTGCCCCGGAAGGAGATTAGCCACTGGGGATTTCAGGGACCACTGCAAGTCTGATGGTGGATACTAAGAATCCCTGCTGCTCTGTGATTCTCTTTGGAGTCCCAGGCCAGGGCAAGGGCTTAGGGTAGAGAATCAAGAATCCAGGGCCTCTTTGCTTGTCTAAGTCCCAGGCACTTGGTGGGTCCACAACAAATGTTATTTCCCTTCTCCTCTCTCTGAGTTGAGGAGAAAGGCCAGGGCCTGAGGAACACCAGTAAGTATGTTGATCCCAAGGAAGCCTCAGTGACTGATGAAATATCTAAGCCAGGGTCTGCCTGGAGCTAGCCAGATGTGACCACCTCAACCCTGGAAGAGGCTGGACTCCAGACTGGGAAACTTCACCTCTGCTTGACTTTCACTGTCCCTGAGGCAACAGTTTCCTCTTGCATTAAGTTATGCTAAGTATAGTAGGCTAAATAGTGGCCTCCCAAAGCTGTCTGTGTCTTAATCCCTGGGATTTATGAGTATGTTATCTCACATGGCAAAGGAGACTTTGCAGAAATGATTAAATTAGAGATCTCAAGACGGGGAGATTGTCCTTAATTATCCAGGGGGACCCAATATAGTCGTGAAGGTCCTTGTAAGAGGGAAATAGAAGGACCAGAGAGAGAGGAAGGGATGTCATGAAAGACAGAGATGAGAGAGATATGAAACCACAAGTCAGGGAATATGGGCAGCCTTTAGAAGCTGGGAAAGGCATAGAAACAGATTCTGTATAGAGCCTGCTGTTTCATTTTGGACTTTTGACCTATTGAACTGTAAGATAATACATTTCTATTATTTGAAGCCGCTAAGTTTATGGTCCTTAGTTAAGCAACCATTGGAACTAATGCAGATTTTGGTACCAGGAATAGGATGCTAGTGTAACAAATACCTTAAAAACCAAGTGGCTTTGGAATTCGGCAGTAGGAGATAAATGGAAGAATTTTTTTTTTTTTTTTTTTTTTGTCTTTTTGCCATCTCTTGGGCTGCTCCACATGCCGCGGGGTCTAATCGGAGCTGTAGCTGCCAGCCTACGCCAGAGCCACAGCAACGAAAGATCCAAGCCGCGTCTGCGACCTACACCACAGCTCACGGCAACGCCGGATTTTCAGCGCACTGAGCAAGGGCAGGGATCGAACCCGCAACCTCATGGTTCCTAGTTGGATTCATTAACCACTGCACCACGATGGGAACTCCCAAGAATTTTTAGAAGAATGATAGAAAAAGCCTAAGTTGCCTTGAACAGCCTGTTAGTAGAACTATTTGGGTGTTAAAAACTCTACTGGTAAAGGATAAGAAGGAAGTGAAGAACACGGTAGAGAAAATTTATATTCTTTTAGTTAATATATAAATCATAAACAAAATGTTGGTAAAAAATATGGACATTGAAGATGCAGCTGGTGAGGGCCTGGAAATGAGGAATTTTATTTTTTATTTTTTGGAAACAAGAGGGGGGTGGTCTTTGCTATATAATGGCAGAAAACTTAGCTACATTGTATCCTATAGTTCTATGTAAAACAGAACTAATGAGGCATGAACTTGGATATTTAGCTTAGGAGAGTTCCAACCAAAGTGTTAAAGGTATAACGTAGTTTACGTTTGATCTTTACAGTAAAATGTGATGGAATTCCTGTGTGCCTCAGTGGGTTAAGGATCCAGCATTATCACTGTAGTGGCTCAGGTTGCTGCTGTGGCTAGGGTTCAATCTCTCGTCCGGAAACTTCTGTTTGCAGTGGGTGTGGCCAAATATATATATGAGAGGAAAGAAGTAAATTGAGGGAAGAACTCTAAATAAAAAGGAACCATGACTTAGTGGTTTGGGAAATTCTCCACCTATACATACTGGAAAAGATGCTAAATTAGGAGAGTCACTGTCAGTAAAGAATACTCTAGAGAGAAAGTCAAAGGTGTGGCTGGGCAACCTTTTGTTAATGCCTTGGAGGGATCAAAAGGTCAGAGTATTCAGTAGTTCAGAGGGCTCTTAGAAGGGACTGGGCATGTTACTCATAGAGCCCCACAACCATCTCAACAGAATCCAGAAATAGATATGGGATCACCAAAACAAAAAAACTGGAGCATTGTGGCTCATTGTTAACGAACCTGACTAGTATCCGTGAGAACGCGGTGTTGCCATGAGCTGTGGTGTAGGTCACAGATTCAGGTCAGATCCCTCGTTGCTGTGCTATAGGCTGGTGGCTACAGCTCTGATTTGACCCTTCACCTGGAATTTCCTTATGCTGAGGGTGCAGCTCTAAAAAGACCAAAAAAAAAAAAAAAATCTATAGGGGAGTCTCTTGTCTAATGGAGTCAATGCCTATGACATATGTGGAAGAACCACAGGCTTCTTGAGAGTTTTATACAAGCAGAAAAACTGCCAGTTTGGATTGAAAGAAGGAAAGCCAAGAGCTAACTGGACATTAAAATCACTTGAGGGGGAAAAAACTGTAATTGCAATGTATACATCTAAGGATAACCTGACCCCCTTGCTGTACAGTGGGAAAATAAAAAATAAAATAAAATAAAATAAAATCACTTGGGGGAGTTCCGTTGTGACTCAGCGTACAAACCTGACTAGTAAGGTTCTCCAGGTTCAATCCCTGGCTCAGTTCAGTGGGTTAAGGATCTGGCATTGCCATGAGCTGTGTGGTAGGTTGCATACATGGCTTAGATCTGGTGTGGCTGTGGCTGTGGCATCTAGCTAGCAGCTACAGCTCCAGTTTGACGCCTAGCCTGGGTCAAACTTTTTAGGTGGGACCCTAAAAAGCCAAAAGAAATCATTTGGGTGGGGGTAGATGGGACCAGTTGTAAAACATACTGAAGCCCCAACCCAGACCAATTAAATTGTATTCTCTTAAGGTGGGGTTCGGAAATCAGGTCTTTATTAAACCACCCCAGGTGATCCTAATGTGCATCCATCATTGGGAACACCTGGGAACCTGTTGCTCCAGGGTTATCAAACTTTTGCTTGCAGAAGAATCACCTGGAGAACCCTGACTGTGGATGCCAGGGCCTCAGGTCTAGAGTCTGGTTCAATACATCTGACACTCAGATCCTGCTTTTCTAACAAGTTCCCCAGAGGTTCCAATGCAGGTGGCATTGGGAACTTGAGACATTTCCACAGCCTTCTATCCGCTCCCTCCTCAGGAGACTCACCGAATTGATAAAAATGCATTCCTCAGACCGATGATTCTCAATCTTTGATTAATATCAGAATCACAACGTAGAGAGCTTGCTAAAACTACTCTTGCCCAGCTAGGAACCCCATTTTGTTTAACCAGGTGAACACGCTCCTCAGGTGGTTCGAATGCATCCTAAAGCCTGAGAATCTAGCACCTTGGATGGGTGGGTCTCAAACTTGAGTATGTAACAGAATCACCTGGTGGTCTTGTTTAAACACAGGTTGCTGGCCATACCCCTGCAGTTTCTGAGTGGGTGGGGCCTGATACACTTGTTTGCATTTGTAACAAATGCTAGGTGATGCTGAAGTTGCTGATGTAAGGACGGGACTTGGAGAACCACTGCTTTAGATGGATGTTCTAAGCAAAGGGTTTATCCCATCCTGTGTCTCCATCTATCCTTTCTCATTCTCTCAGCCATGGAGGAGTCCAGCCAAGGGGAGAGAAAAGGCTGAGAAAAGTGCCTGAGGGAGTCCTGACAGGGCTATAAGAGGAGGCTGTCGGAGCAGGACTTCTGGTAAGCTCACCACTGGGGCATCCTGGGATAATTCTCATAGCTCTGCAAGGCCAGGGGTGGTGGCCAAATTCCAGTGGAGAATAAAAGTGATCTGATCAATAGCTGTTAACTCTACATATACGTGCAGCTCCACTTGGACTCATAAGCTTAGCGCTTCCCTGGCAGAGCCTCTCAACCCATGATAATACGGCGTATACAGGTATAGTGAGGAGTACCAGAAAATCTGAGGCTGGGGCTGACCCTTGTCACCAAGCTAATTAGGGGGAGAGCCAAGCTGGAGCTAGAGTCCTGTTCACCCACGGCATTGACCCCAGCTTATACACATGCTCTGGGGAGAGAGAGCTAAAGAGACTATAGAGCGAGGATGAGGAGAGCCAGGTGAGAGAGGAAAGGTATTCCCTTTCCTTTATATTAAGTGGGAATGAGAACCTAAGGGCAATTGGCAAACAGCAGGGAAGGGGGATGGAGAGATTAAGCTGAAAACCGCATCAGCCAGAGTTCTTACAAAATCCACTGCATTTTCACACTTTGCATGCAGAACGTGGCTATGTGCCAAGTGTATATGATCTTCCCAAACACCAGAAGTCATGTCTCAATTCTAGGAAGCCAGAAGGCAAACAGCTAGATCCAGCATCTGCTAATTCCTTTATATATAATGCTGACCCATCCACCAGTTCACTGACAGTGTATCACAAGACTGAGAGGTTTTGGAGAACTTCCTTCAGTCAGAACCACAGCCACAGGGCTGAACAGACCTGGGTTGTTTAGGGAACAAGCCTCAACCCCCACAGGTTTGGATAACATCAACACTTGATGATTATGGTGTTGAAGACTTTTCCAACAGCATAGACAGGGTCACAGAGGCCATGAGCAGGTCTAGCTTGCCCTGTAGATAATGAGCCCTTAAATTCCACCAGTAGTAACTCTCATTTGGTCAACTTCCTACTTAATAAAGTTTTAGGAGAATCACTTTGGTGAAACCTCAGTTTCTCACCTGTAAAATTATACAGTATCCTACCTATCTGAAGGTTCCTGTTTTAGGCCCTTCTCTTTTCATCCCAGCCAGGCTCCAAGTTTATCCTATTCCCCCAAGATCTAACATATCTGTACCCTCCTCTCCCACACCTCTGCCACTGTCTGGTTCAGACACTCTTTGGCTCTGACCTGGCTAATTGTACTAGTCTCTGAGCTGGTTTTCCCTGCCCATAGTCTCATCTAGGCCAATCAATCCTTTATGTCACTACCGCATGCTCCAAACTTTCTAATGACTCCCCATCACTGCAAAGTTTCGAAGTGGAGTTCCTGTCGTGGCTCAGTGGTTAACGAATCCAACTAGGAACCATGAGGTTGCGGATTCGATCCCTGGCCTTGCTCAGTGGGTTAAGGGTCTGGCATTGCAGTGAGCTGTGCTGTAGGTTGCATACACGGCTCGGATCCCACATTGCTGTGGCCCTGGCATAGGTCGGCGGCTACAGCTCTGATTAGACCCCCCAGCCTGGGAATCTCTACATGCCACAGGTGTGGCCCTAGAAAAAGACAAAAAGCAAACAAAAAAAAACTTCCTTGAACTGATAGCATATTAATGTGTTATTTTACACCTTAACTAGGTGGTCAAGCAGAACAAAGACACCAAAAAAAAAAAAAAAAAAAAACACACACACACAAGGAAAAGAAGTATAGCTGCAAGGGTGGAGAGGACACCAGAGAGAAATTTTACCCCCATTTCCTTTTAAATGCAAATAACACTATCATATATGTACATATAGATTGTGAATAACTTTCACATACTATACCTTTTTTAAGGTTTTATTGAAGTACAGTTAATTTACAAGGTTGTGGCAATTTCTGCTGTGCAAAAAAAGTGACCCAGTCGTACATATCACATACTTTATCTATGATGCCTCAATCCAGAAAGGTAGGTTGGTTGTTATTTTTAACCATATTGTACATAATAGGCTTGGAGAGATTTGTAATACCACAGGAAATGGCTTATGACAAAAGCAAAGGTCAGGATGCAAAATATGTATGGAGTGTGAACATAGCTATGTAAAAAAAAGAAGCAGATGGAGAAAAATGAAAAGAAACACAACAGAATGCATTCATTCAATAAACATTTATTCAGTCTCTGTCATATTCTAGACATCATGCTTTATGCCAGGATATAGTGATGATCCAACATCCACTGTCCCTCATGGATGTTATAATTTGATAGGGAAATGCAAACATTAATCAAATAGATGCAGCAAAGGTAAAATTGCAACAGTGACAAGTGCATCAAAGAGATAGTACAGTAGAGCAGTGTGATTGTAGACAAAATAGCAAAATCTTATATAAATGCAGGCAACAGAGGAAAGATTTCTTTGAGGAAGTGATCTCTGAAGCATGAGGAAGAACTTAACTAGTCAAAGTCAGGAAGAAAGTCCCAAGCAGAAGGAATATTGCAAACCAGGGCCCTGTGGTAAGAGAGGAACTGACAATTAAGAGAGTGGTTGAATAGGGCAAGCCCGGGAGAGGTTTGTGCCAGGTGGAGCTGAAGAGAAAGTAGAAGCCAGACCCTGCTCAGATGAGCCAGCCAGGAGCAATGGGAGTCAGTACATTTGCATTTTCAAAAGATTTCTGGTTTAAGGTGAGCAGAGTGGATTGGTGGGGATGTGGGAGGGGGTGAAAAGAGAGGGAGTCAATGGCAGAGACCAGTTGGGAAGCTATTTTGGTGATCCGGGCAAAAGTTGATGGTGGCATGAGTTGATGGTGGCATGGGCTCAACTAGTGGTGGTAGTGGAAATGGAAAGAAATGGATGACTTCGAGCTCTTAGGCACATTGCCAGGGTGTGGTGGGGCAGGCTGTGTGTTAGAGGAAAGAGCGTCAGAATGACTCCTAGGTTTTTGGATGTTGATAGAAGTAGTGCCATCACCTGAGACAGAGTAATGGAAGAAGCCCATCAGATTGGGGCCTGAAGACTGGGCTTGTTTGGGGCAGGTGGGGTTTGAAGTGCCTTATATGTGACAATTGAAGGAAAGTGTCAAGGAGACAAGTAAGGGTTGGGAGCTCAGAGAAAGGTCTGGCTAGAGATGAGCATTTGTAAATCAGCTGTTTATTGGTGGTAGTTTAAGCCTGGGTGTGAATAAGACTGTGGAGGAAGTTTAGGGTTGGGAAGAGGAGCTGGTCTTGGGGAACCCAATATTTAGGGCCAAGTAGAGGAGGTTGAGGTAGCAAAGGAGACCCAAAAAGCCAAAGATGTTAACAATGGCTGTGGAATGCTATTGAAGCATTTTACTTTTATGATTGAGCGGAAATTTTTAGTTAAGAGAAAAAAAATTTACGTTTCCTTGATCTTCATGAACTTTCTAGATTTGGAAAAATACTACCTGAGGGCAAAAGGTGATATTCAAAATATCTTACCAGCAGGACTTCAGAGTACCAACTTTTTTTTTTTTTGGTTTTTTAAGGGCCGCACTCAAGGCATATGGAGGTTCCCAGGCTAGGGGTCCAATCGGAACTGTAGTCGCAAGCCTACACTACAGCCTCTGCATCACCAGATCTGAACCTTGTCTGCAATCTAAACCACAGCTCATAGCAGTGGTTTGGGATCGAACCTGCGTCCTCATGAATTCATTTCTGCTGAGCACTGGGCCACAGTGGGAACTCCAAGTACCAACATTTTGGTGGCAGCTGGAGGAGGGAGGGATCACTGAGGCATTAACCCTTTGGTTGCTGGGAGTTCTTGTTGTGGCTCAGCAGTAACAAACCTGACTAGTGTCCACAAGGATGCACGTTCGATCCCTGGCCTCACTCAGTGGATTGAAGGATCCAGCATTGCCATGTGCTGTGGGTAGGTCTCAGACACGTCTCAGAACCTGGGTTGCTGTGGCTGTGGCATAGGTCAGCAGCTTCGGCTTCAATTGGACCCCTAGCCTGGGAACTTCCATATGCTGCGGGTTCGGCCCTAAAAAGCAAAACAAAACAAAACCCTATGGTTGCTGAATCATGAAGAAGTAGAGAGGCTGGGTGGCAGGGAGCCATGTGGAAGGGATCTTGGGACAGCAGTGTTTTAGTGGTTGAGCAGTACTGGTGCCTGCTACTGAGTATCAGTCAGCCCTGCCTAAGGGGCCTTGACAGCTGGATCCCAGCAACTTCTTCCACCCTCCCCCTACTCTCTGCTTGCTCATTGCCCCTCAAACTCTTTCTCTACCACAACAGTTTATTCATCACTTTTTGAGAACACTTTTCCTTTTCATGCCTTCATAATCCTCCCTTTGCTGGAGTTTCTTTCTCCTCCTTGTTTGGCAAATTTACTTGCATCTTTGAAGGCCCAGGTAGAATCACCTCCTTTGATTTGCCAAGGCAGAATGAATTGCTTCCTCATTGTTCCATGCACTTTATACATGCTTTTATTACAGCACTTATCACATTAAATGGTGGTCATGGTTTTTTTTCTCCTTCACAAAGTTGTAAGCTCCTTGAGCGCTAGGGCTATGTCCTGTTCATTCTTGCATCCCAGCATCTAAAACAGTGCCCAGTGTCAGGATCCTTTAAAATAATTTCTAAAGGTTGTCGAATGACTCTCAGAAGGTCAGAAGAGGGCCTAAACTATCTTTTCTCCCAATTTGCTACTTAAAACTCAGCAACAGGAGTTCCCGTCGTGGCGCAGTGGTTAACGAATCCGACTAGGAACCATGAGGTTGCGGGTTCGGTCCCTGCCCTTGCTCAGTGGGTTAACGATCCGGTGTTGCCGTGAGCTGTGGTGTAGGTTACAGACGCGGCTCGGATCCCGCATTGCTGTGGCTCTGGCGTAGGCCGGTGGCTACAGCTCCGATTCAACCCCTAGCCTGGGAATCTCCATATGCCGCGGGAGCGGCCCAAGAAAATAGCAACAACAACAACAACAAGACAAAAAGACAAAAAAAAAAAACAAAAAAAAACTCAGCAACAGCACTGATACACGCCACAATATGGATGCAGCTGGAAAACATTATGGCAGGGAAAGAAGTCAGTCACAAGAAAAACATGTTATATGATTCTATTTATATGAAATGTCCAGAATAGGCAAACCCATAGAGACAGAAAGTAGAGAGGAGGCTGAGGCGACCGGGGAGAAAAAGAGAATGATTGCTAATGGGTACGGGGTTTCTTTCTGAGGTGATGAAAATGTTCTAAAATTGGTGGTGATAGTTGCACAACTCTGAATATACTAAAAACCCTTGAGTTGTACACTTTACTTTTGGGAGGGGTGCTTTTTGTCTTTTCTAGGGCCACATCCATGGCATATGGAAGTTCCCAGGCTAGGGGTCTAACTGGCCTACAGCAGAGCCACAGCAACTCGGGATCCGAGCCTCATTTGCAACCTACACCACAGCTCTCAGCAATGCCGGATCCTTAACCCACTGAGCGAGGCCGGGGATCGAACCCGCAACCCCATAGTTTCTAATCGGATTCGTTAACCACTTCGCCACAACGGAAACTCAGAGTTGTACGCTTTAAATGGGTGAATTGTGTGGTATGTGAATTAGCAGGTCTCAGGAGTACCTCAGCAAACTCCTCTCACTGTGTCTGACAAAGGGCAGGCTCAAATGTTTGCTGCTGGGGACCCGTGGTGGTGAGGATGGAGGGGTGTAAGCAGAGGTGTGGTTGTTGTTGGAGTTCGCTTGGGAAAGACAGAGCATAAGTGGAAATCGTACTGCATCCTGATAATAGAAGAGGCCACAGACTAGGTCAGAAGGAGGGGTTCTGGTGAAAAAGGAAACCACTTCAATCAAATCAGCTTTCAACCCCAAAGGCTGAGGTTAGCTTGAGAAGGGTGAAGATTTACTTTGAACTTGGTGGCTGCGTGTGATATGCTCACTCAGCCTGGGAATCTTTTAAGAGGAAACAATTAGAATCTAGGCCAGGGTTGAAATTCTGATATACTTAACCTCCCTGCGCCCAGCATCCCTGAAAGTAGGGAGCTTGACAAAGAGAGCTGCCTAGCCTTCCCTCAGGTTGGGACCTGACGAAAGGTCATATGTCACAGTGCCAGGCCTGTGCCTTCTGGAGCCAACTGCCTGGGTCAGAACCCTGGCTCTGCCATTCACCATCTGCTCTACCTTGGGCAAGTCACTCCATCTCTGGGTGCTGCCATTTTCTCTACTGTACCATGGAGCTAATGAGGACACCTTCCTTATAGGATCGTTATGAGGATTAAACCAGATGATATGTGAAGAATTTAGCCCCATGTCCAGGACATAGGGAGCGCTAGAACGAGGCAGGCCCTCAAGTGAGCGACAGGGTCATATCTGGAGGCACAAAACTGGATGCTGAAGTGAAGTCTGCGATTGGGAAGAGGCAGCAGCTGGCTGTGGGTCGGGGTGGTGGCTGGGAAACCGTCCAAAGAGAGCAGTGTCATTGCTCAACTCGCCAGTGGGGCTCATACTTCCTGTTTTCAGTGTCTGTGAGCCCTGATGCTGGTGCTGCTCATGTTGGAACAAGATCTTTCTTGGCCCCTGAGGGGGAATGCAGAAGCAACTCAGCCTGGGCTGGGCCCCTTGGCTTCCCATCATGCCTGTTTTCTCCTACCAGGTTTCAGTTTCCACAGAACACACCTATGCACTCCTGGGATGGAAGAGGGTTCCTATTCAATTCTTTAAGAATTTACAGTTTTGGAATAGTAGCCACCATCTTTTGTGCCTTCACAAGGTACCAGGACTATGGATAAGAGACTTAAGAATTGCCAAATCCTTATAACAATCCTGGAAGGTAGATATTATTATCTCTTTTATACATATGAGAAAATTGAGGCACAAGAGGCTAAAAGTATTTTCCAAGTCACACAGCTAGGATTTTAGAGCCAGGGTTCTAGTTTGGGCCACCTGACTCCACAATTCATGCTCTGAACCACTGCATTATACTGAATCAAACAGTGTGCTGGTTATGGGGATTAAAAGCTGAATGCTCCACGTCCTTGCCCTCCAAGGGTGTATGGTCTAGGGGTCCTCTGAGCAGAAAGCCCAAGAGGCCTGGTACCCCCATAGTGCACTCAGAAAACTGTTCATGTAGAGAACATATGCTGACCACATCTTGAGTTTACTGGGCTCGTCACATAATCTGGCCAATTGTGGCCAACGGATCTCAATCAGGGTTGCATATCAGCAACACCTGGGGAACTTTTCTAAAATCATGAGCCCTGACACCAGCCCTGACCTGAATCATAATCTCTGAGGGTGGAGCATAGGCATCTATATATATCTGTATCTATATATAGATATGTGTATGTATATATATTTTTTAAATTCTCAGTTTACTTGGTTAAGAAACACTACCAAAGCTCATTAGCATAGCTTGGAAATTCCAGGTTTTTATAGGTCCACACCCACAGCATATGGAGGTTCCCAGGCTAGGGGTCAAATCAGAGCTGCAGCTCCCAGCTTGCACTCACAGCCACAGCAACTCAGGATCCAAGCCACGTTTGTGACCTACACCACAGCTCACACCAATGACAGATCCTTAACCCACTGAGCAAGGCCAGGGATCAAACCCACGTCCTCATGGATACTAGTCGGGCTTATTACCGCTGAGCCACAACAGGACTTCCCAGGAATTCCAGTATTTTGGCATCCAGCTATAATTCCCGGCCTTCCTTCTACACCCAGCTCTTTAGAAGCTGATATTTGGTTCATACTCATTAAGATATCACCCAGCTTTAGATTCTGAGCTCCCTGATATTACAGATAGCAATGGCTGGTTGGGAGCTTCATTAACACCCTAGGGAAACTCAGCCCCACCCACAGATAATGGGAAATTGTGTTTTCTGTTCCCTAAATGCCACAGACTCAAGCTGGGCTTGGTTTTGGATCAGCAATTTTCACGCATGCAAGTGTCCTCCTTGGCTGAAGTCTGCTAGGGATTGTTGGGGGGCAGAATGAAGAGAATATGGTAGGACGGATCCTGAAGAGGATGGCCATGTACAGTTGGACAAGATGTCTACTGCACAGAGGCATCAGACTGAGGAGGCAATTGAAAGTCGACAAAGCCTGCACGCCATTTACCAAGCTGTGGGCTTCTAGTTCAGGGCACATTTTTGTACCTTAGATGCAGGGGAGAGTCTGCTCTACAACTCTCTTAGCCTCTTCTTCCCAAAGCCCCATTAAGTCCAGAGATGCGGCCCCACAGGAAACCCTGGGGTGCACGCCACATCGTCATTTTCTACTTTTTATACCCCCAACGCCCTCTCATATAAGCACCAGGGAAGAGCCAATATCTTCAGAAAAATCACGTTTTATTGATCATCTTTATTCAAAATTATAAAAATAGATATAAATAAAAATAGTAGAACATAATTATTAAATACTCAGTGTACAGGAGTGGTCCTCACCTCACTCAGTGAGGATTGGATGAACTTGGCTGGAAGGTCAGAAAGGGTAACTGGCCAAGAAACATACATCTACGTGAAAGTGATACTGGAAATTGAGTGCTGGTCACAGTCAGTGCCCCAGGATGATACATTTAGATGTATCACATAGGAGACCCAAGAGGCCCTAGGAGTGACCCACGACGTCTTGAAACCGACCATTCTATGTGACATCACAGTCTACACAATTTGGGGAAATATCTAGACTTGCTGTCAGGCACAGAACACCGGCTCTTACACTGACACAGCCTGTGAACAAGTGTGCAAACACACACACGCATATAACATTTCCTGATACATTCATGGAATGTCAGAGCCCTTCCCTCAAATCATTAGTGTTTCTACTCCCCAAACCACTGTTCCTGCATTGGCCAAGCTCTCTCAAGAGACCTCAGTTCTGTCACACTTCCTAATTGGGAAATTCTTCATTTCCCAACAGTGGGCCTCGTGAATGGCCCACTTCAGGGGAGCAGGCTCTCCTCACCTATGCACGGAAGATGCCATGTTTCACTCCAGGTGGCTTCAGTCCATACAACGATAATACCATCCTGGTTCAGGACCACCCTTCCATCCTGGCCAGCGGGGAATCTGGGTGCCCAGCACCCAGACTTGTATCTGAGAGTAAAGCGACAGTCGCTCACCCTGGTGGGCAGCCCAAGCAAACCATCTCTGCAGAGCCCATCTTCCTCAGTCTCTTCCTTATATACAGCTGTGCAGATGGCCTTACTGCAAAAACTTGACAGTCAGCATGGGAATGGGTGGTGCCCCTCTCTTCCCTTGGTTCTCTGGGGGCCCTCAGTGGGCTATGCCATTCTCTCCCCCAACATGAGTGTGGATCCAGGTCAGGAAGCGTGAGACCCTTGTGTAGACGCCGGGTTTGTCCTTCATGGCACATTCACGGCCCCAGCTCACAATCCCAGTCAGAGTCAGGCGGCCTTGGGTGGAGCAGACCAGTGGCCCCCCGGAGTCTCCCTGTTAAGCCAGAGACACAAAAGATGAGCCCTGGGAGAAGTGCAAAGGGGACCATCCGATCTTCCCACTCCTGGAGTCAAAGTTCTTCGTGGCTCCCCATTTCCTAGCACATCAAGGTTAAAATCCTCTGCTCTCAAAGTCCTGTTGGCCATGATTCCATCTATATTCACAGACCCTACTTCTTCCCACCCCAAAATATGCCATGCTCCTTCTCATGTTTGTATCTTTCAGCTGAAATGCTCTTTTTTCCCCTGTGCCTCCTCAAGTCCCT
This sequence comes from Sus scrofa, assembly GCF_054392235.1. Taxonomy (NCBI): domain Eukaryota; kingdom Metazoa; phylum Chordata; class Mammalia; order Artiodactyla; family Suidae; genus Sus; species Sus scrofa. The sequence goes on along the minus strand of NC_139396.1, from coordinate 98,852,821 downwards.
ATTGAATCACATTCCCTCTAAAGCACCCCCCTGGCCCCCATGACCATCTAGCTGGCACTCGGCTCCCTCTCCTAAACATCGGATCATTTATACTTAACACTCCACTCTGAGCACTGAGTTATGTTATTTTCTATTGTTTTCTCTTTCTTATGCTCTTTATTTCCCCACCTCCCTCCCTAAGTCTGAAATGCCGAGCATAGAGCCAGGCTCTTGGACAAATGTTTGGTAAACACATATGGACTGGTTTAAACTTTCCAAGACCTGAGCCCCTGGTCCTGGCTTCTTGGGGCTTTAGCTGGAGAGGGGCTCCTCAAAGCTGGTAGAGAGAGGCCCAGGATCCTTCAGATATATAGGGGTTATGGAAAGAGATGCTTGGAACTCTCACCTGGCAGGAATCCGTTTTCCACTGTGGGTCAGCAGCACACAGCATTTTGGTGGTGACTTCGCTGCCGTAGTAATGGGGCTGCTGACACTCCCGGTGGGAAACTAGCTTCACAACAGTCATTTTCAGCTGCTCTGGATAGAGGTAGTCAGCTAGACAGAGGATACAGGGAGGAATTTACATTAATATGTGTCTGTCAGCCTGCACACTGGGACTCTCTGTCAGGGAGAGGACCAAAAAGTACCCTTAGCAGGGAAAGTCCTTATTCTTTTTCCACCCAGGTCTAGGTTTTTACCTGCCTATACTCCCTCACTCCTCACCCAATTAACGTTATGGCTCATCATTCCCTAAACAATGCTCCCCACTCCATCCTTGACCCATCTGCTGCCTCCATGGTGCTCCCTCAATCAAGCTGAGCTCACTTCCAGGTTACAGCACTTCCCCAGGACCCTCTCAGCCAGACCCAAAAGTCACTCACAGGGATCTTCTTTTCCAAAGCCGACGATTTCACAGCTTGCGCCAAAATGGGCATCGCCATTCACTGGGGGCAGGCAGATGGTCTGTATGGAGCGGGATGGCTGTGCACACTGGCCCTTGTCGGTACGGATCTTCAGCAAGGCTGGAGGAGGGGGAAGTGGTCAGAGAGGAAAGATCACCACCTGGTGAGGTGGTCACCATCTCTCCCCTTCAAACCCTGAGGGAGTGGATATCTATTCTGACGTCAGGGTTAGAGGTCAACCTGGGAAGTCTGTTGGTAGTTCGTCACCCAAAATAAATCTCCCTTGTCCCATGCCTCAGGGCTTTGTTCCAGCTGTTGACAAAGACTTGGACAGCCAGGGCTGCTGCATACAGCTGTATGGGTTGTTGTTCTGTTCTGTTTTCTAGAAAATCCCTGTCTGAGGTAGCTGGGCTGAAATCCAGCCCAACACTCTCTCCAAGTTCTATATCCTGGAACAGACTCCATTCAACAATGGAAAGAACATCCAGTCCAAGCTACACACCTTCAGGGCCATTGCCCTCCAGAGAAGGCTACCTGTTTGGAAATTCAGGGCCTCTACAGAGGAGCACCAGGCCCCTCACGTATGTCATGCTGGACCCTTCCCCTCCACCCCCTCTGTTGAGTAAAGTAGACTCTTCAAGTTCCCTACAACTCCAACCTCCCACTTGGATCTCTTCTTGGATCCTTCTCCCCCCCACCATCATCATTCTGGCAGATAAGGGTTTTCTTTTTCTTTTTCTTTTTACAGATGAAGGTTTCTACTCACCAATATCATTGTGGTGAGCAAGGCTGTCAGCACTGTAGTCCTCATGCAAGATGAGCTTTTCCACCTCAAATTTCATCTCCCCATGAGTGCTGGAGTGAAGGGTTTGCCGACCCAGGTAGACAATGTAGTCTTCCTTATGTTGGTAATTGCTGTGGGAGGAGAGATCTGTCAGATGGTCTGATCTCATGAGATCCTGTCACTTCTGTCTCCCCACCACAGCAACCTCAGAGCATCACTTGTCCCCAAAGTCATGGGCCATATGGAAAGGGGCTGAGGGGTAGACATAAGGGAACTCTTTTGTTGGGAAGGAGAAAGGGACTTATTTGGGGTAGGGCAGGAGGGTCAGGGAGAAGAGACAGAACATGAAGACATACATGAAGCAGTGGGTGGCGCTGACCACCCAGCAGGGACTGATGAGGCTGCCACCACACACATAGGTGACAGAGCCTCCACGATGCCTTCTATAGATGGCTGCAAACCAAGGCTGGTTCTCGATGGTGGTGCTTTTTCCCCCAACAATCTTAAAGCGGGGCCTCAGAGCCTTCTGGCCACACTGAAACTCTACTTTTTCCGGAGTAGAGAAGGGATTTTTTCCTGGAGGAAAGAAAAAGGCAACTTTAGGGAAGGGAAGTAGCATCAAGTGTCTCTCTCCTGGTCCTCTGACCTCCCTGTTTTCCAGGACCAGTCAGGCCTCCCTCCTCATCCCTCCTGTGATGGACTAAGAGAACACATGAGTTTGTCCCTTTCTACCCACCATCATAAGCAGGCCGGTGACTCTCACCACCAGAGCAGTTGGGCACCATGCACTCTTGGACAAGCTGCTTCAGGCCAACCTGCACGTAGCACCAGGGTCTTCTCTGATTGTCTGGGTTCCTGGCAAAATAGAGGGGAGACGGGGGTCATTCCAATCCAGAGTGCCTTTTCTGCATCTTCCCCCTCCAGGGAAGACTCAGCCAGAGGCCTTGATATTCTCGTGCTCTGACCAGCACTCGGAAAACAAAAAGGATGGTAATGAGGGTTTCTGTGAAGTGATGCAGAGGGTCCTTGCCACCCCCACCTCACCTGCAGTAATTGTGTTTCCCCAGGCCCAGCTGCAGGGCGTCAGGTCTGTGGGCATGGTACGTGTTCAGAAGGACAGTGGCAGAGTTCCAGGGCAGGCAGGGCCGGCCTCCAG